>NC_092716.1:130426681-131026681 GCF_047496885.1 Scyliorhinus torazame
GCCACTCCCCTGCAGCCCTTCACAGTCTGGGTTGTTTCCATTGAGCAGCAAGATTCCCCCAAACAAGTATAATCAGCAGATTAACTTGTGCAGGCCGCCTCAGCTGGCAACACACACACTCTTCAAATACCATTTGGAGAGGGACCAGGTCATTGACTTGCCAAAAATCTGTGCTGGTCCACCCACGTCGACGCTACCACCAAGAAAGCACAACAGCGCCTATACTTCCTCAGGGAACTAAGGAAATTTGGCATGTCCACATTGACTCTTACCAACTTTTACAGATGCACCATAGAAAGCATCCTATCGGGCTGCATCACAGCCTGGTATGGCAACTGCTCGGCCCAGGACCGCAAGAAACTTCAGAGAGTCGTGAACACCGCCCAGTCCATCACACGAACCTGCCTCCCATCCATTGACTCCATCTACACCTCCCGCTGCCTGGGGAAAGCGGGCAGCATAATCAAAGATCCGTCCCACCCGGCTTACTCTTCCAACTTGTTCCATCGCTCAGGAGATACAAAGGTCTGAGAACATGCACAAACAGACTCAAAAACAGCTTCCCCGCTGTTATCAGACTCCTAAACGACCCTCTTATGAAAAGAATGAAAATCACTTATTGTCACGAGTAGGCTTCAATGAAGTTACTGTGAAAAGCCCCTAGTCGCCACATTCCAGCACCTGTTCGAGGAGGCTGGTACAGGAATTGAGCCGTGCTGCTGGCCTGCTTTAAAAGCCAGCAATTTAGCCCAGTGAGCTAAACCAGCCCCTATCTTATGGACTGACCTGATTAATACCACACTCCTGTGTGCTTCACCCGATGTTGGTGTTTATGCATTTACATTGTGTACCTTGTGTTGCCCTTTTATGTATTTTATTTTAATTTTATTTTCATGTACTAAATGATCTGTTTGAGCTGAAGAAAAATACTTTTCACTGTACCTCGGTACACGTGACAATAAATAATCCAATCCAATGTATGTCACACTCCTAGGAGTAAACACGATGACCGTACCGCTCCAACACCACTGCCGGCTATTTGGAAGCTGCAGTCTGTGTGTCTGTGTGGCTGGAGACTGCGTTGTACAGATTTTGTTCCAGCTGAACAAGTGCCATCACAATCCTCATTTGTGCTTTGGAGGTGAAGGAGAGACAGGGAAGTCATCAGGTTAACACACAAAGTGAGCAGTTAGGTTAGTAATTGGAATGCATTGCTTGAGATTGTGGTGGAGGCAAGTGCGGTTGAAGCATTCAATGGGGACTCGACCGGTTATCAAAAAAGGAAGAACGTGCAGGGTTACAGGAAGAAAGTGGGAGTGCAGCACTCGCTGAGTTGATCATTCGGAGAGCTGGGGCAGACACAAGACTGAATGCACCATAACAATTCTGTGTGACTGTGAAGAAAGGGCAGTAACTCTCCAAGTGAGGCCATGAACCAGTATTATCTGCACAGCACCATGAGACTTACAGACATGCCTAGAACACATTCCCCAGTCTGCATATCATCTTTCAAGACTCTGGTTCTAAGAGAGATGGATTCAGTGAACCTCACTGACATGTTCCATGTGTGTATGCTCTGTTTCAGTCGGTAGCGCTCTTGCCTCTGACTCAGAAGGTGTGGGTTCGAGTCCCACTCCAGAGACTCACGTCTGTAATCTGAGTGGTAAAAAGAGCCATTTTTAAAAATTTAGTCAAAAATGCAATATCTTGGAGCCACAATGCCCTCACAGTGATGAATGTAGGAATTTCAGAGGTATTGTATTATATGTATTTGGTGCAGTGAGTGTTAAAATCCTGTGAAAATGTGTGTATGACTACTGTAGCAGTGTTTTTAAAGAATCCTGGTTTGCAGGATACCTGGCCTTTTTGCGAGCCAGAGGTACAATTAAGGCATCGTAAAAGCTTGGAGATCTATTTTGATTGAGGAGAATTCCCTGTGGAGTTAATTAGATTTCAGTTTGGTAAGATGGTGCAATTACTGGGAGGAGCTAAGGTTTCAGGCATTTTGCTGAAAAAGCAGTTTTTAGTTGAGTTTAAGTTGGAGATGTGAGCAGAAGTCAAGCACCTACCTGTAGAGGACTGTGGAGGGTAGGATCAATAGGTTTGCGGATGACACAGAGATTGGCCAGGTGCATAACAGCATGGTTGAGGCAGGCTTGGGGGTGGGGCGGACTGCGCAGGCTTGGGGGAGGCTGGTCACTGAATGGTCAACAAGAATGGACCAGGGACTTCCGGTGGCGGCCATGGAGTAGGAGGTCGCACATTTGGTAGCTCCCGCTCGTGACGGACCTTTTGGACCTTTTCTACCGATCTTTTTGGAATTTTCTGAGAAAAATTAGTGGAGCGTGAGACAGTGAGGAGAACTCCCCCACCAGTATATGGAGCCGTGGACCAGAAGTGGTCATTATAAGAAGAATTTATTGAGTAATGAAGGGGACTGTAGAACCTGCAGCACGGGAAAGCATGGCGGAGGTGCAGGATCCCGGTTTGGTGGTACAGTGGTCAACGGTACAGCTGGTGGAGTTCATTCAGGAGAGCTTCGCCAAGCAAAAGAAGGAAGGGTTAGACCCAATCAAGGCAACGATTGATCGGGTGGATCAAGGGCTGGAAGCCCAAGGACTGGCGATTCAGAAGTTGGAGGAGAAGGTGGCCGAGCAAGAGGACCATTTAACTGCTTTGGAGGTGGGGCTGTTGAGGGACCACCAGAAAAGGCTGCAGGAGAAGGTGGAGGGCCTGGAGAACAGGTCCCGGAGACAGAACCTGTGGATCGTGGGCTTCCCAGAGGGCAGTGAGGGATCGGACGCAAGGGCATATGTGGCAAGTATGCTGGAAAAGTTGATGGGAGATGGGGCGTTTACTCGACCCTTAGAAGTGGACAGAGTGCATAGAGCGCTTGCGAGGAAGCCGCGAGCGAATGAACCGCCGAGGGCGATGGTGGTGCGAATGCACCGGTTCCTGGACAAGGAACAGATTTTGTGGTGGGCCAAGCAGACACGGAGCTGCAAGTGGGAGAACTGTGAGTTACGCATCTACCAGGACCTGGGCGCGGAACTGGCCAAAAGACGAGCCGGATTCAATAGGGTAAAATCAGCCCTCTTCAAGAAGGGGGTGAAGTTTGGGATGTTATACCCA
This sequence comes from Scyliorhinus torazame, assembly GCF_047496885.1. Taxonomy (NCBI): domain Eukaryota; kingdom Metazoa; phylum Chordata; class Chondrichthyes; order Carcharhiniformes; family Scyliorhinidae; genus Scyliorhinus; species Scyliorhinus torazame. The sequence continues at coordinate 130,429,814 of NC_092716.1, forward strand.
GCGCATCTGTGGGCCACTTATGAGGGCCAGGAACTTAATTTGAATCGCCGGACGAAGCAATGGACTTTATCAAAGACAAAAGGCTGGCAGGGGTTTGAAAGCATTGAACCTTGGGGGAGGGTATTACGGTATCGATTCTGATAAAGTTGTTTTAGTTTTGAATTGCATATGCAGTGCCCTTTGAAACAAGTCTTTGGGCCGTTGCTCAGATCTGTAAGTAACTTTGTTCCAGTGGGGGAGGGTGGAGGGATTTTTTCTACTGTGTGTTTATTGGGGACTTTTGAATATGTATGTTCGAGTGGGGGGGGGGGGGGGGAGGGGGAGAACAATTAGGGATAGGATATCTGGCGCCATGGGTGGGGGTTACCAGGCGAGCAGGTGGTAAGTTTGTTAAGGTAGGGTTGGCATTGTGGTGCTGCTGATGGGGGGGGGGGGGGGGTAGGCGGGGGGAGGGAGAGCTGCTCTGCTGATAGGGGAGGGACTTGCTGGGAGACAAATGGGAGGTTGAGGACAGTGGATACCCGAGGGGCCGGTCCACGGAGGCAAGAGACGCGAGCTGGAGTCTGGCCTAAGAAGAGTGATGGCTGATCGGCGGGGGGGGGGGGGGGGGGGGGGGTGGCTCGCGACAAGGCTGATCACATGGAATGTTAGAGGGCTGAATGGGCTGGTTAAAAGGACACGTGTGTTCGCGCATCTGAGGGGATTGTAGGAGGACATGGCAATGCTACAGGAGACACACCTGAGGGTAATTGATCAGACCAGATTCAGGAAGAGGTTGGTCGGCAAAGTATTTCATTCAGGGTTGGACTCTAAGACTAGGAGGGTCGCGATCCTGATCAACAAACGGGTGGCATTTGAGGCAGGGAGAATAGTGGCGGACGTGGGGGGCAAGTACATCATGGTGAGCGGGAAGCTGGAGTGGATGCCGGTGGTGCTTGTGAATATGTACGCACCAAACTGGGATGATGTGGAATTTATGAGGCAGGTGTTAGGAAAGATCCCAGACCTATAATCGCATAAGCTGATCATGGGGGGTCTTTAATACGGTCATTGATCCAAGGTTGGACCCGACGAGGTCAAGGACAGGGAGGGTGCCAGCCGTAGCGAAGGAACTAAAGGGGTTTATGGAGCAGATGGGAGGGTAAACCCATGGAGGTTCGGACGGCCAAGAGTGAAGGAGTTTTCATTTTTCTCACATGTGCACAAAGCATACTCTCGGATCGATTTCTTTATTCTTAGCAGGTCTTTACTGGTGGGTGGTTGATACCGAGTATTCGGCGATTGCTGTGTCGGGCCATGCCCTACATTGGGTGGACTTACGGGTGAGTAAGGAAAGAGGACAGCGTCTGCAATTGAGGTTGGATGTGGGACTGTTAGCGAATGAGGTGGTGTGCGGGCGGGCGAGGAAGTCCATCCAGATCTATCTGGAAATAAATGACACTGGGGAATCTTGGCAACAACGGTGTGGGAAGCGCTGAAGGCAGTGGTTAGGGGGGAACCAATCTTGATACGGGCTCATAGGGAGAAGGTGGAGCGGGTAAAGATGGATAGGTTGGTTGGGGAAATACTCTAGGTGGACAGGAGATATTCAGAGGCCCCGGAGGCAGGGTTACTGAAGGAGTGGCCGAGGCTACAGATGGAGTTTGTCTGTTATCTACAGAGAAGGCGGTGGAGCATTTGAGGAAGGCGAAGGGGGCAATATAAGAGTATGGAGAGAAGGCCAACAGGATGCTTGCGCACCAGCTGAGGAAAAGGGAGGCGGCCAGGGAGATAGGAAGCGTGAAGGACAGAGGTGGGAACGCGGTCTTGGACCCAGCAAAGGTGAACGAGGTGTTTAAGGAGTTCCACAGCGGACTTCCGGTTGCGGCGGTGCGGAGCTAAGCCGCACATTTCGGCAGCTCCCGCGATAACGGACTTTCGGGCTCTCCAGAGGAGCCCCAACGGAACTTTTTTGATTTAATCCCGTGTGGGAAGGTGAAGTAAGGTCCCCTCTTACGTTGTATGGCCGAGATTAGCGGTGGAGCGGCGGAAAAAGAGGCTCTGGGCGGCGGCAAAAACGAGGGGGAAAAAGCAAGATGGCGGGGGGGGCGGAGATCGAGCAGCATGGGGGCCGGACCAGCAGGAGTTCCTTAAGCGCTGTGTGGAGGAGATTAAAAAGGAGGTGCTGGCGCCAATGCTGTTGGCGATCGAGGGGCTGAAGGAGACCCAGAAGGCCCAGGCGGTGGAGCTTCGCGAGGTGAGAGATAAAATGAATGAGAACGAGGACGAGATCCTGGGCCTGGCGGTAAAAATGGAGGCACACGAGGGAATTGAGGTCCTGGAGAACAAGTCGAGGAGGAAGAATCTCCGGATTCTGGGTCTCCCCGAAGGAGTGGAGGGAGCTGATGCCGGGGCGTACGTGAGTACGATGCTCCATTCGCTGATGGGTGCGGAGGCCTCTCCGAGCCCCCTGGAGCTGGAAGGGGCTCACCGGGTCCTGGCGAGGAGACCCAAGGCTGATGAGCCACCAAAGGCGATAGTGGCAAGGTTCCATCGCTTCGCGGACAAAGAAAGTGTTCTGAGATGGGCCAAGAAGGTGCGGAGCAGTAGATGGGAGAATGCGGTGATCTGAGTTTACCAGGATTGGAGCACGGAGGTGGCAAGGAGGAGAGCTGGCTTCAACCGGGCCAAGGCGGTGCTGCACAAAAAAAGAGTCAGGTTCGGCATGCTGCAGCCTGCGCAACTGTGGGTCACTTATCAGGACCGACACCATTATTTTGAAACGCCAGAAGAGGCTTGGACCTTTATTCAAACGGAAAAACTGGACTCGAACTGAGGGGATGTGGTTGTAGGGAGAGATGTTGGTTGTATACGGGGTTGTAAATATGGGTAAAGAATACTTCATGGGTGGGATGATGGATGGGGATGTGGGTAGAGTTCTGGTTAAAATTCCTTTTTTTCTTTTCTGTAGACGAGATGATGGGGAATGTGGGCGTTGGTGCTGGAGGGAGGCGAGACTCGGGGATGAGGGAACTGGGATAATGGCCTCAACAGGAGCTGCGCCACAGGGGGCGGGGCTGGCTTTTTCGCGCTCTAAAGGGGGGGGGGGGAGGATGGAGAAAGGTAAGGAGGAGGAGAGACTCCCACACGGGGGAGATCAACGGGAAGGCGGGGGAAGCCGCGGTCAGCAGAAGTCAGCTGACTCACGGAAGTAATATGGGGGAGCAAAAGTGCTAGATGCGGATCTAGCGGGGAGGGGGGGGGAGGGAAGGGGGGGACATTAGGGTTGCTGCTGCACTGTCCGAGGGGGAACTGAAAATGGAAGAGGTGGTCGGGGCGGGGGTTCCCCGTCTGAGGGACTGGAGGGTGCGGGAGCGCGAGCACGGGACTGGCCTAAGATAGGAGATGGCTAGTCTGCGGGGGGTAGCCCCCCAATCCGGCTGATCACGTGGAATGTGAGAGGCCTAAACGGGCCGGTTAAGAGGGCCCGAGTGTTCGCGCACCTAAAGGGACTGAAGGCAGGAATGCTTCAGGAGACACATCTGAAGGTGGCAGATCAGGTCAGGTTAAGGAAGGGATGGGTAGGACAGGTGTTCCATTCGGGGCTGGATGCGAAGAATAGAGGGGTGGCAATACTGGTGGGGAAGCGGGTGTCGTTTGAGGCCAAGAACATAGTAGCAGACAATGGAGGCCGATACGTGATGGTGAGCGGTAGGTTGCAGGGGACGGAGGTGGTACTGGTGAATGTATATGCCCCGAACTGGGACGATGCTGGATTCATGAAACGGATGTTGGGGCGTATTCCAGACTTGGAGGTAGGGAGATTGATAATGGGTGGGGATTTTAACTCATGCTGGACCCAGCATTAGATCGCTCCAGATCTAGGACGGGGAAGAGGCCGGCTGCGGCCAAGGTGCTTAGGGGGTTTATGGATCAGATGGGGGGAGTAGATCCGTGGAGATTTGCCAGGCCTTTGGCCAGAGAATTTTCTTTTTTCTCCCATGTACATAAGGCCTACTCCCGGATAGATTTTTTTGTTCTGGGCAGGGCATTGATCCCGAAAGTAGAGGGAATGGAGTATTCGGCCATAGTCATTTCAGACCATGCCCCGCATTGGGTGGAGCTAGAGCTGGGGGAGGAGAGGGACCAACGCCCGTTGTGGCAGTTGGATGTGGGACTGCTGGCAGACGAGGAAGTGTGTGGGAGGGTGCGGGGGTGCATCGAAAGGTATCTGGAGACCAACGACAACGGGGAGGTGCAGGTGGGAGTAGTATGGGAGGTGCTGAAGGCGGTGGTCAGGGGAGAGTTAATCTCCATCAGGGCTCATAGGGTGAAGAGAGAGGGCAGGGAAAGGGAGAGGTTAGTGGGGGAGATTCTAAGGGTGGACAGGAGATATGCAGAGGCTCCTGACGAGGGACTACTCAGGGAGAGACAAAGTCTCCAGACGGAGTTCGACCTGTTGACCACAGGGAAGGCAGAGGTACAGTGGAGGAAGGCACAGGGGGCAGATCATGCAGATCCTAAGGGAGTTTGGGGACTTCTCGGGCTATAAGCTCAATGTGGGAAAGAGTGAGCTCTTTGTGGTGCATCCGGGGGATCAGGGAAGAGGGATAGACGATCTACCGTTGAGGAGGGCGGAAAGGAGCTTTCGATATTTGGGGATTCAGATAGCTGGGAGCTGGGGGGCACTACACAAACTTAATTTGACGCGGCTGGTGGAACAGATGGAGGAGGATTTTAAAAGGTGGGACATGTTGCCACTCTCGCTGGCGGGCAGGGTTCAGTCGATTAAAATGGTGGTCCTCCCGAGGTTTCGTTTTGTATTCCAATGCCTCCCAATTGTGATTACCAAGGCCTTCTTTAAGAGGGTAAGCAGGAGCATTATGGGATTTGTGTGGGCGAGCAAGACCCCGAGGGTAAGGAGGGGGTTCCTGGAGCGTAGCAGAGATAGAGGAGGGTTGGCGTTGCCGAATTTGGGTGGCTACTACTGGGCAGCCAACGTGGCGATGATCCGTAAGTGGGTGATGGAAAGAGAGGGGGCGGCGTGGAAGAGGTTGGAGATGGCGTCCTGCAAAGGAACGAGCCTGGGGGAGCTGGTGACGGCACCGCTGCCGCTCTCGCCGACAAAGTACACCACGAGCCCGGTGATGGCAGCAACGCTAAAGATCTGGGGGCAGTGGAGACGGCACAGGGGTGCGATGGGACCTCAGTGTGGTCCCCGATCAGAGATAACCACCGGTTTGTCCCAGGAAGGATGGATTTCAGAGCTGGCATTGGGCAGGGATTAGAAGAATGGGGGACCTGTTCATCGATGGGACGTTTGCGAGCTTAGGGGCATTGGAGGAGAAATTTGGACTACCCCCGGGAATTGCGTTCAGGTATATGCAAGTGAGGGCGTTTGTGAGGCAGCAGGTGAGGGAATTCCCGCTGCTCCCGGCACAGGGGATTCAAGATAGCGTGATTTCGGGCGTATGGGTCGGAGAGGGAAAGGTGTCGGCGATATACCAGGAGATGAAAGAAGAGGGGGAGGCTTTGGTAGAGGAGCTGAAGGGTAAATGGGAAGAGGAGTTGGGGGTGGGGATTGAGGAGGGGCTATGGGCTGATGCCCTAAGTAGGGTTAATTCCTCTTTCTCGTGTGACAGGCTTAGCCTGATACAATTTAAGGTAGTGCACAGGGCGCATATGACGGGGGCGAGGCTGAGTAGGTTCTTTGGGGTGGAGGACAGATGTGGGAGGTGCTCAGGAAGTCCGGCGAACCATGTCCATATGTTTTGGTCATGCCCGGCACTGGAGGGGTTCTGGAGGGGAGTTGCGGGAACAATATCTAAGGTGGTGAAAGTCCGGGTCAAGCCAAGCTGGGGGCTAGCACTATTTGGAGTAGTGGACGAGCCAGGAGTGCAGGAGGCGAAAGAGGCCGGCACTCTGGCCTTTGCGTCCCTAGTAGCCCGGCGAAGGATCTTGTTAATGTGGAAAGAGGCGAAGCCCCCCAGCGTGGAAGCCTGGATAAATGACATGGCAGGGTTTATCAAGTTGGAGAGGATAAAGTTTGCCTTGAGAGGGTCTGTGCAGGGGTTCTACAGGTGGTGGCAACCGTTCCTAGACTATCTCGCGGAGCGTTAGATGAAGGTCGGACAGCAGCAGCAGCAACTCAGGGGGTCGGGGAGGGGGGGGAACATCGTTCGAGGGGGGGGGGGGAAGAGGGAGGGAGGGGGAAGGTTTTTTTTTCTGGGGGGCATTTGAGCAAGGAAACACATGAATGATCCGGAAAACTGACATGTACGGGAGGAATCCAATGTACAAAGTTCTGTATCTTATTGACTTGCCATGTTCATGTCTTGCTATGCGAGCTTTCTTTCTTTTTTTTGTAACGGGGGGGGTGTTTGTTTGTATGGTTGAAAATTTTGTTGAAAAATTCTTAATAAAATCATATTTTTTTTAAAAAGGAGTTCCACAGCAGCTGTATGAGTCGGAACCTCCAGCTGGGGCAGAGGGGATGAGGCAGTTCCTGGGTGAGTTGAAGTTTCCGAAGGTGGAGGAAGAATTGGCGGTGGGGTTGGGAGCCCCGATTGGAATTGGAGAAATAGTGAGGGGCTGGAGTTCATGCAGTCGTCAAGGCCCCGGTACCGGACGGCTACCAGTGGAATTCTACAAGAAGTTCTCGGAGATGCTGGGTCCACTGCTGGTGAGTGCATTTAATGAGTCGAGCAGGACCCAGAGTTATGCGGGTCATACAGGCCAATCTCGCTATTGATTGTTGATGCTGAACTGTTGGCTAAATTCTTGGCCTCAAGGATGGAGGACTGTGTCCCGGGGGTGATAGAGGAAGACCAGACGGGGTTTGTTAAAGGCAGGCAGCTGACGGTCAATGTTAGAAGGCTCTTAAATCCGGGGGGGGGGGGGGGGGGGGGGTGGAATACAGGGTCTCGCTTTACGCCGACGACCTGCTCCTGTATATTTCCAACTCGTTAGGGGTGATGGGGGAGATTATGCTGATCCAGGCGAGGGGTAGGAGAGGAACAAAGAACAATACATCACAGGAATAGGCCCATCTGCCCTCCAAGCCTGCGCCGATCACGTGTCCTATCTAGACCAGCCGCCTGTATCCTTCTATACCCCGTCTGGTCATGTGTCTATAGAACATAGAACATAGAACAATACAGCGCAGTACAGGCCCTTCGGCCCACGATGTTGCACCGAAACAAAAGCCATTTAACCTACACTATGCTATTATCATCCATATGTTTATCCAATAAACTTTTAAATGCCCTCAATGTTGGCGAGTTCACTACTGTAGCAGGTAGGGCATTCCACGGCCTCACTACTCTTTGCGTAAAGAACCTACCTCTGACCTCTGTCCTATATCTATTACCCCTCAGTTTAAAGTTATGTCCCCTCGTGCCAGCCATATCCATCCGCGGGAGAAGGCTCTCACTGTCCACCCTATCCAACCCCCTGATCATTTTGTATGCCTCTATTAAGTCTCCTCTTAACCTTCTTCTCTCCAACGAAAACAACCTCAAGTCCATCAGCCTTTCCTCATAAGATTTTCCCTCCATACCAGGCAACGTCCTGGTAAATCTCCTCTGCACCCGCTCCAAAGCCGCCACGTCCTTCCTATAATGCGGTGACCAGAACTGTACGCAATACTCCAAATGCGGCCGTACCAGAGTTCTGTACAGCTGCAACATGACCTCCCGACTCCGGAACTCAATCCCTCTACCAATAAAGGCCAACACTCCATAGGCCTTCTTCACAACCCTATCAACCTGGGTGGCAACTTTCAGGGATCTATGTACATGGACACCTAGATCCCTCTCTCTGCTCATCCACACTTTCAAGAACTTTACCATTAGCCAAATATTCCGCATTCCTGTTATTCCTTCCAAAGTGAATCACCTCACACTTCTCTACATTAAACTCCATTTGCCACCTCTCAGCCCAGCTCTGCAGCTTATCTATATCCCTCTGTAACCTGCTACATCCTTCCACACTATCGACAACACCACCGACTTTAGTATCGTCTGCAAATTTACTCACCCACCCTTCTGCGCCTTCCTCTAGGTCATTGATAAAAATGACAAACAGCAACGGCCCCAGAACAGATCCTTGTGGTACTCCACTTGTGACTGTACTCCATTCTGACCATTTCCCATCAACCACCACCCTCTGTCTTCTTTCAGCTAGCCAATTTCTGATCCACATCTCTAAATCACCCTCAATCCCCAGCCTCCGTATTTTTTGCAATAGCCTACCGTGGGGAACCTTATCAAACGCTTTGCTGAAATCCATATACACCACATCAACTGCTCTCCCCTCGTCTACCTGTTCAGTCACCTTCTCAAAGAACTCAATAAGGTTTGTGAGGCATGACCTACCCTTCACATAGCCATGCTGACTATCCCTGATCATATTATTCCGATCTAGATGATTATAAATCTTGTCTCTTATAATCCCCTCCAAGACTTTACCCACTACAGACGTGAGGCTCACCGGTCTATAGTTGCCGGGGTTGTCTCTGCTCCCCTTTTTGAACAAAGGGACCACATTTGCTGTCCTCCAGTCCTCTGGCACTATTCCTGTAGCCAATGATGACATAAAAATCAAAGCCAAAGGTCCAGCAATCTCTTCCCTGGCCTCCCAGAGAATCCTAGGATAAATCCCATCAGGTCCCGGGGACTTATCTATTTTCAGCCTGTCCAGAATTGCCAACACCTCTTCCCTACGTACCTCAATGCCATCTATTCTATTAGCCTGGGGCTCAGCATTCTCCTCCACAACATTATCTTTTTCCTGAGTGAATACTGACGAAAAATATTCATTTAGTATCTCGCCTATCTCTTCAGACTCCACACACAATTTCCCATCCCTGTCCTTGACTGGTCCTACTCTTTCCCTAGTAATTCGCTTATTCCTGACATACCTATAGAAAGCTTTTGGGTTTTCCTTGATCCTACCAAATACTTCTCATGTCCCCTCCTTGCTCGTCTTAGCTCTCTCTTTAGATCCTTCCTCGCTACCTTGTAACTATCCATCGCCCCAACCGAAACTTCCACTTCATCTTCACATAGGCCTCCTTCTTCCTCTTAACAAGAGATTCCACTTCCTTGGTAAACCACGGTTCCCTCGCTCGACGCCTTCCTCCCTGTCTGACCGGTACATACTTATCAAGAACACGCAGTAGCTGATCCTTGAACAAGCCCCACTTATCCAGTGTGCCCAACACTTGCAGCCTACTTCTCCACCTTATCCCCCCCAAGTCACGTCTAATGGCATCATAATTGCCCTTCCCCCAGCTATAACTCTTGCCCTGCGGTGTATACTTATCCCTTTCCATCATTAACGTAAACGTCACCAAATTGTGGTCACTGTCCCCAAAGTGCTCTCCTACCTCCAAATCCAACACCTGGCCTGGTTCATTACCCAAAACCAAATCCAACGTGGCCTCGCCTCTTGTTGGCCTGTCAACATATTGTTTCAGGAAACCCTCCTGCACACACTGTACAAAAAACGACCCATCTATTGTACTCGAACTATATCTTTTCCAGTCAATATTTGGAAAGTTAAAGTCTCCCATAATAACTACCCTGTTACTTTCGCTCATATCCAGAATCATCTTCGCCATCCTTTCCTCTACATCCCTAGAACTATTAGGAGGCCTATAAAAAACTCCCAACAGGGTGACCTCTCCTTTCCTGTTTCTAACTTCAGCCCATACTACCTCGGAAGAAGAGTCCCCATCTAGCATCCTCTCCGCCACCGTAATACTGCTCTTGACTAGCAGCGCCACACCTCCCCCTCTTTTGCCTCCTTCTCTGACCTAAACCCCGGAACCTGCAACATCCATTCCTGTCTCTGCTCTATCCATGTCTCCGAAATGGCCACAACATCGAAGTCCCAGGTACCAACCCATGCTGCCAGTTCCCCTATCTTGTTTCGTATACTCCTGGCATTGAAGTAGACACACTTCAAACCACCTACCTGAACACTGGCCTCCTTCTGCGACGTCAAATCTGTGCTCCTGACCTCTATACTCTCATTCTCCCTTACCCTAAAACTACAATCCAGGTTCCCATGCCCCTGCTGCATTAGTTTAAACCCCTCCAAAGAGCACTAACAAATCTCCCCCCCAGGATATTTGTGCCCCTCAGGTTCAGATGTAGACCATCCTGTCTGTAGAGGTCCCACCTTCCCCAGAAAGAGCCCCAGTTATCCAGATATCTGAATCCCTCCCGCCTGCACCATCCCTGTAGCCACGTGTTTAAATGCTCTCTCTCCCTATTCCTCATCTCACTATCACGTGGCACGGGCAACAACCCAGAGATAACAACTCTGTTTGTTCTAGTTCTGAGCTTCCATCCTAGCTCCCTGAAAGCCTGCCTGACATCCTTGTCCCCTTTCCTACCTATGTCGTTAGTGCCAATGTGGACCACGACTTGGGGCTGCTCCCCCTCCCCCTAAGGACCCGGAAAACACGATCCGAGACATCACGTACCCTTGCACCTGGGAGGCAACATACCAAACGTGAGTCTCTCACGCTCCCACAAAATCTCCTATCTGTGCCCCTGACTATAGAGTCCTCAATTACTAATGCTCTGCTCCTCTCCCCCCTTCCCTTCTGAGCAACAGGGACAGACTCCGTGCCAGAGGCCCGTACCCCATGGCTTACCCCTGGTAAGTCGCCCCCCCCACAAGTATCCAAAGCGGTATACTTGTTTCTCAGGGGAACGACCGCAGGGGATCCCTGCACTGACTGCTTTTTCCCAGTCCCTCTTACAGTTACCCACCTATCTCCAATCTTTGGTGTAACTAATTCCCTGAAGCTGCTATCTATGACCCCTTCTGCCTCCCGAATGATCCGAAGTTCTTCCAACTCCAGCTCCAGTTCCCTAACTCGGTCTTGGAGGAGCTGGAGATGGCAGCATTTCCTGCAGGTAAAATCAGCAGGGACACTAACTGCATCCCTCACCTCAATCATCCTGCAGGAGGAACATTGCACTCCCTTCCCTGCCATTCCTCTAACTTTCTGCCAAGATCTGGCTAACAACTAAATTACATTTTTATAAAAAATAATAATAATATAATAAAATATAGTACTTACCTCAGACCAATGGGTTTTATTATTAGGTTAGAGGAGGAGGGCGGGTGGGAGACACTACACGTGTAGTCTCTCGGGTTTCCTCTCCACCAGAATTTATTGGTGAGGGTCTTCCCAGACGTCCGCGGGTCGACTTCCTGTCCTGCAAAGACAAGTGCTTTTAAAGGTTGACTTACCTCCCAGCAGCCACTTCCTCAATGCTCCCGCTGAAACTGACTCACCAGCTGATTCTCCCGCCGAAATCGACTGGCCTGCCCCTGCAAAGACAAGTGCTTTTAAAGGTTGACTTACCTCCCAGCAGCCACTTCCTCAATGCTCCCGCTGAAACTGACTCACCAGCTGAATCTCACGCCGAAATCGACTGGCCTGCCCCTGCAAAGACAAGTGCTTTTAAAGGTTGACTTACCTCCCAGCAGCCACTTCCTCAATGCTCCCGCTGAAACTGACTCACCAGCTGATTCTCACGCCGAAATCAACTGGCCTGCCCCATCAAAGACAAGTGCTTTTAAAGGTTGACTTACCTCCCAGCAGCCACTTCCTCAATGCACCCGCTGAAACTGACTCACCAGCTGATTCTCCCGCCAAAATCGACTGGCCTGCCCCTGCAAAGACAAGTGCTTTTAAAGGACAGACCTACCTCCCAGCAACCACTTCCGCAATGCTCCCGCTGAAACTGACTCACCAGCTGTTCTCCCGCCGAAATCGACTGGCCTGCCCCTGCAAAGACAAGTGCTTTTAAAGGACAGACCTACCTCCCAGCAACCACTTCCGCAATGCTCCCGTTGAAACTGACTCACCAGCTGATTCTCCCGCCGAAATCGACTGGCCTGCCCCTGCAAAGACAAGTGCTTTTAAAGGACAGACCTACCTCCCAGCAACCACTTCCGCAATGCTCCCGTTGAAACTGACTCACCAGCTGATTCTCACGCCGAAATCGACTGGCCTGCCCCTGCAAAGACAAGTGCTTTTAAAGGTTGACTTACCTCCCAGCAACCACTTCCTCAATGCTCCCGCTGAAACTGACTCACCAGCTGATTCTCACGCCGAAATCGACTGGCCTGTCCCTGCAAAGACAAGTGTTTTTAAAGGACAGACCTACCTCCCAGCAACCACTTCCGCAATGCTCCCGCTGAAACTGACTCACCAGCTGAATCTCACGCCGAAATCGACTGGCCTGCCCCTGCAAAGACAAGTGCTTTTAAAGGTTGACTTACCTCCCAGCAGCCACTTCCTCAATGCTCCCGCTGAAACTGACTCACCAGCTGATTCTCACGCCGAAATCGACTGGCCTGCCCCATCAAAGACAAGTGCTTTTAAAGGTTGACTTACCTCCCAGCAGCCACTTCCTCAATGCTCCCGCTGAAACTGACTCAGCAGCTGATTCTCCCGCCGAAATCGACTGGCCTGCCCCTGCAAAGACAAGTGCTTTTAAAGGACAGACCTACCTCCCAGCAACCACTTCTGCAATGCTCCCGCTGAAACTGACTCACCAGCTGATTCTCACGCCGAAATCGACTGGCCTGCCCCTGCAAAGACAAGTGCTTTTAAAGGTTGACTTACCTCCCAGCAGCCACTTCCTCAATGCTCCCGCTGAAACTGACTCACCAGCTGATTCTCCCGCCGAAATTGACTGGCCTGCCCCTGCAAAGACAAGTGCTTTTAAAGGACAGACCTACCTCCCAGCAACCACTTCCGCAATGCTCCCGCTGAAACTGACTCACCAGCTGATTCTCACGCCGAAATCGACTGGCCTGCCCCTGCAAAGACAAGTGCTTTTAAAGGTTGACTTACCTCCCAGCAGCCACTTCCTCAATGCTCCCGCTGAAACTGACTCACCAGCTGATTCTCACGCCGAAATCGACTGGCCTGCCCCTGCAAAGACAAGTGCTTTTAAAGGTTGACTTACCTCCCAGCAGCCACTTCCTCAATGCTCCCGCTGAAACTGACTCACCAGCTGATTCTCACGCCGAAATCGACTGGCCTGCCCCATCAAAGACAAGTGCTTTTAAAGGTTGACTTACCTCCCAGCAGCCACTTCCTCAATGCTCCCGCTGAAACTGACTCACCAGCTGATTCTCCCGCCGAAATCGACTGGCCTGCCCCTGCAAAGACAAGTGCTTTTAAAGAACAGACCTACCTCCCAGCAACCACTTCCGCAATGCTCCCGCTGAAACTGACTCACCAGCTGATTCTCCCGCCGAAATCGACTGGCCTGCCCCTGCAAAGACAAGTGCTTTTAAAGGTTGACTTACCTCCCAGCAGCCACTTCCTCAATGCTCCCGCTGAAACTGACTCACCAGCTGATTCTCCCGCCGAAATCGACTGGCCTGCCCCTGCAAAGACAAGTGCTTTTAAAGGACAGACCTACCTCCCAGCAACCACTTCCGCAATGCTCCCGCTGAAACTGACTCACCAGCTGATTCTCCCGCCGAAATCGACTGGCCTGCCCCTGCAAAGACAAGTGCTTTTAAAGGTTGACTTACCTCCCAGCAGCCACTTCCTCAATGCTCCCGCTGAAACTGACTCACCAGCTGATTCTCACGCCGAAATCGACTGGCCTGCCCCTGCAAAGACAAGTGCTTTTAAAGGTTGACTTACCTCCCAGCAGCCACTTCCTCAATGCTCCCGCTGAAACTGACTCACCAGCTGATTCTCCCGCCGAAATCGACTGGCCTGCCCCTGCAAAGACAAGTGCTTTTAAAGGACAGACCTACCTCCCAGCAACCACTTCCGCAATGCTCCCGCTGAAACTGACTCACCAGCTCCACTCCCGCCGAAATCGACTGGCCTGCCCCTGCAAAGACAAGTGCTTTTAAAGGTTGACTTACCTCCCAGCAGCCACTTCCTCAATGCTCCCGCTGAAACTGACTCACCAGCTGATTCTCACGCCGAAATCGACTGGCCTGCCCCTGCAAAGACAAGTGCTTTTAAAGGTTGACTTACCTCCCAGCAGCCACTTCCTCAATGCTCCCGCTGAAACTGACTCACCAGCTGATTCTCCCGCCGAAATCGACTGGCCTGCCCCTGCAAAGACAAGTGCTTTTAAAGGACAGACCTACCTCCCAGCAACCACTTCCGCAATGCTCCCGCTGAAACTGACTCACCAGCTGATTCTCCCGCCGAAATCGACTGGCCTGCCCCTGCAAAGACAAGTGCTTTTAAAGGTTGACTTACCTCCCAGCAGCCACTTCCTCAATGCTCCCGCTGAAACTGACTCACCAGCTGATTCTCACGCCGAAATCGACTGGCCTGCCCCTGCAAAGACAAGTGCTTTTAAAGGTTGACTTACCTCCCAGCAGCCACTTCCTCAATGCTCCCGCTGAAACTGACTCACCAGCTGATTCTCCCGCCGAAATCGACTGGCCTGCCCCTGCAAAGACAAGTGCTTTTAAAGGACAGACCTACCTCCCAGCAACCACTTCCGCAATGCTCCCGCTGAAACTGACTCACCAGCTGATTCTCACGCCGAAATCGACTGGCCTGCCCCTGCAAAGACAAGTGCTTTTAAAGGTTGACTTACCTCCCAGCAGCCACTTCCTCAATGCTCCCGCTGAAACTGACTCACCAGCTGATTCTCACGCCGAAATCGACTGGCCTGCCCCTGCAAAGATAAGTGCTTTTAAAGGTTGACTTACCTCCCAGCAGCCACTTCCTCAATGCTCCCGCTGAAACTGACTCACCAGCTGATTCTCACGCCGAAATCGTCTATCCAGATAAGTCTTGAAAGTCGCTAACGTATCTGTCTCAACCACCTCACTTGGCAGTGCATTCCAGGCCACCACCACTCTCTGTGTAAAAAATCTCCCCCGCATATCTCCACTGAACCTTTCCCCCCTCACCATGAACCTGTGCCTTGTAAGGTGGCTGGGAGAGCTGCCGTTTAGAGTGGTGGGAGGAAGCTTCCGCTATCTGGGAATCCAGGTGGCACGGGAATGGGAGACATTACATAAGTTAAATCTGACCCGGCTGATGCACGATCAATTGCACAAAGACTTGAGTTGGGTACAACTGAGGCTTTATTGCTCTAAGATATGTGGCCTCCCACAGCAGCTGGCGAAATGGCTGCAGCATGGAGGACACACATATTTATACTCCGCCTACTGGGCAGGGACTACCAACGTACCTGTAGTACAGGTCCTACCATACATCACCTAATAGAGGGGCAACAGTGGTTTACCACATTGACCCCCTGTTAAAATTGAGTCCGGCGGGGGTGGTGGAGAACTATGTACAACAAATGGTTTTCTTTTTACATTTACATTTACAATATTTGATAGAGAGAAAAAAATGTCTTTTGAAGTCCAGTGGACCAGTTAAAGGTTTAACCGGTCCGGGGCCTTGATGTACCGCTGGGAGCGACATGGTGGCGGCGATGCCAATGCTGGTCTGATGTCCGGTGCCTCTGGGAGCGTGCCGGAATCCTCTTCATCCTCGGGCGTGGGCAGGGGGAGGACGGATGGTCCCGGGAGGGTTGCTGCTGGGAGCGCCGGGGGAGGGGAGGGTGGTGCCGGGCTGGCGGTGTGTGTATGTGTGGAACCTGCTGGTGCCAGGTCCCAGAGGGAGACAGTATCCTGGCGGCCGTCGGGGTACGCCACGTAGGCCTACTGGGGGTTTGCATGGAGCAATTGCACCCTTTCCATGAATGGGTCCGCCTTGTGGAGTCGGACATGCCTACGGAGTAGGACAGGTCCTGGAGCTGCGAGCCAAGTCGGGAGCGACACCCCAGATGTGGACTTCCTGGGGAAGGCAAAAAGACGTTCATGAGGTGTGTTGTTAGTGGCGGTGCACAGTAGTGACAGAATGGAGTGTAGTGCATCAGGGAGGACCTCCTGCCTGCGGGAGGCCGGGAGGTTGCTGGACCCTAGGGCCAGTTGGACGGCCCTCCACACCGTCCCGTTCTCTCTCTCTACCTGTCCATTTCCCCGGGGGTTGTAGCTTGTCATCCTGCTCGAGGCGATACCCCTGCTGAGCAGGAACTGATGCAGCTCATCACTCATGAAGGAGGATCCCCTGTCACTGTGGATGTCGGCGGGGAAACCGAACAGCGCGAACATTGTGTTGAGGGCTTTGATGATGGTGGCAAACATCATATCGGGGCATGGGATGGCGAAGGGGAATCTGGAGTACTCATCGACCACACTGAGAAAATACGTGTTACGGTCGGTAGAGGGGAGGGGCCCTTTGAAATGCACGGTGAGACGCTCAAAGGGGCGGGAGGCTTTCACCAGGCACGCACAGTCCGGCCGGTAGAAGTGCGGCTTGCACTCCGCACAGACCTGGCAGTCCCTGGTGATTGTCCGTACTTCCTCAACGGAGTAGGGTAGATTGCGGGCCTTTATGAAATGGTACAACCGTGTGACTCCCGGGTGACAAAGGCTGTCGTGCAGGGTCCGGAGTCGGTCTACTTGTGCGCTGGCACATGTACCTCGGGATAGGGCGCCTGGGGTCTCGTTGAGCTTGCCGGGGCGATACAAAATCTCGTAATTGTAGGTGGAGAGCTCGATCCGCCACCTCAAGATTTTATCATTCTTGATCTTGCCCCGCTGTGTGTTATTGAACATGGAGGCTACCGACCGTTGGTCAGTGAGGAGAGTGAATCTCCTGCCGGCCAGGTAATGCCCCCAATGCCGCACAGCTTCAACGATAGCTTGGGCCTCTTTTTCGACAGATGAGTGCCGAATTTCTGAGGCATGAAGGGTGCGGGAAAAGAATGTGTTATGGGCGAGGCGTTTTCAGAACCCCAAAATGTATTACGGAGTTCAACCAACCTCTCCCTTTAATGTATTTGTTGCTTTTCGAAGGAGGTTGAGGGGAGACCTGATAGAGGTCTACAAAATTATGAGGGGCATAGACAGAGTGGATAGTCAGAGGCTTTTCCCCAGGGTAGAGAGGTCAATTACTAGGGGGCATAGGTTTAAGGTGAGAGGGGCAAGGTTTAGAGTAGATGTACGAGGCAAGTTTTTTACGCAGAGGGTAGTGTGTGCCTGGAACTCGCTACCGGAGGAGGTGGTGGAAGCAGGGACGATAGTGACATTTAAGGGGCATCTTGACAAATACATGAATAGGATGGGAATCGAGGGATACAGACCTAGGAAGTGTAGAAGATTGTAGTTTAGTCGGGCAGCATGGTCGGCACAGGCTTGGAGGGCCGAAGGACCTGTTCCTGTGCTGTACATTTCTTTGTTCTTTGTTCTTTTCCTGGCACACGGCTTTTTCCCTAGGTGTGGGATTACAATTATGGACACGTGGGTTTTTAAACACAAAACACTGTTTATTCCATGAACTCAACTTAACATCTTAAATAAACATTGGATCTCTTAACACCCCTTACTTCAAAGATAACTTAGAAGATATTGCAACAGTAAATAATTCCTTAAAATGTTCCTTAAAACTTCCAAGAGACTTAACACCTTTAAACAAAATCACATCAGGTTAAAGACTTTACAATTATGAGTTTAAATCACCCAAATGATCCAGAGATGGTCTTTTATGGCAGAAATCCAGCTCACTGCAAAACACAGACACACACCCAGCTCTTTTCCTCCAAACTGCAAAACTAAACTGCAAAATGGCTGACCTGACCTCAGCTCCACCCACTCTCTGACATCACTGTTTTCTTAAAGGTACATTGCTTAAACATCCATGTCTTAAAGGTACTCTCACATGACACCTCCCCCCAAGAAAAAACAATAAACCATCAACTTCAAGATGGTTTCATTTTTCACTTTTGCATCATCCACTAAGAAATGTACACAGTAAATATACCTTATCATTTTTTAAAAAAGCAACACATGCAAACAGGTGTAATAATATAGTCCATTTTTCTTTGTTCTTCTTCCTCCAACCGAAATCCTTCACGATTGACAGTCACTTTGAAAAAAGTCTCTGCACGATCCATCCATTCCTCTACTCCTCGGTATTTCTCTTCAGAATCAGATAATTTAGTTCAATCTGACCACAGAGCCCCTTGCAAATCTCCAATACAGGAGCATTGGTGATCACAGCTTTCAGGCGGTCACATGCCTGTTGAATATCCGCTGTCCATTGAAATTTTTTACGTTCCTTCAGCAATTCCATCAGTGGAGTAATCACGCCACAAAACCTTTGCACAAGTGTTCGATCAAATCCACTCATGCTAAGAAATTGCATTATTTCCCTTCGTCTTGAGGGTATCGAAAACTCCGTAAGGAAAGTGATTTGGGTATCTCCAAATTCACTTTCGGTTAGGTTCATCACCAAACCCGCCACCTTAAGTCGATCGAAGAACTCCATACGATGGTTTAAATGTTCTTTCCATGTCTGGAAGTTGAAAATAAAAGCAGATTGTCCCACTTTCTCCATGCAATCCTTCATTGGTGGGACAGGATAAGAGTCTGTTCTTGTAACTGCATTCACCTTTCTATAGTCCACACACAACCGTTGGGTACCGTCTGGTTTCGGTACCATCACTATGGGTGAGCTCCATTGGCTGCAACTCACTTCAATTATGCCATTCTTCAGCATGCTCTCAATCTCTCTGTTAACCTGTGCCAATTTTAAAGGATTAAATCTATATGGATGTTGTTTGATAGGAACAACATTTCCCACATCTACATCATGTATAGCCATTTTAGTACTTCCCTATTTATCTCTACAAACTTGCCCATGTGATATCAATAACTCTTTCAGGTCAGTTCATTTTTCCTCTGGAAGGTAACTTAACAATTCATCCCAATTTTTAAGAACATCCTCATTTTCCAATTTAATTTGAGGTATGTCAAATTCACAGTCATCTGGATTTGGTTCGTCACTTTGAGTTGGAATCATTAAAACCTCCTTTTTCTCTCCTTCCCTTTCAAAGTACCTTTTAAGCATATGCACATGACCCACTCGGTGAGTCTTCCTTCTATCTGGTGTTTTTACCACATAATTCACCTCACTTAATTTCCTTTCAATCTGATACAGACCACAAAACCTAGCTTTGAAAGGCTCCCCTATCACTGGGAACAACATTAAAACTTTATCCCCACTGGCAAAACTACGAACTTAGGATTTCTTGTCCGCTACCCGTTTCATCACATTTTGTGCAACTTTCAAATGTTGTCTAGCCAATTCACCTGCTCTATTTAATTGGTCCCTAAAATTTGACACGTAATCCAATAGTGTAATTTCCGATTTCTCACCCACCAATTTTTCCTTAATCAATTTAAGTGGTCCTCTTACCTCATGAGCAAAAATTAGTTCAAAAGGACTAAATTTGGTAGACTCATTAGGTGCATCCCTAATTGCAAACAATACAAATGCGATTCCTTTATCCCAATCCTCTGGATAATCTTGACAATACACCCTCAACATTGTCTTTAATGCTGATGCCAGCTTTCTAATGCTCCCTGCGATTCTGGATGGTACGCAGTTGATTTAAATTGTTTTATTCCAAAGCAATCCATAACGTCTTTGAATAACTTTGAAATAAAATTTGTTCCTTGATCCGATTCAATTTCTGTGGGTAGTCCATATCTAGTAAAGGATTTAATTAACTCCTCCACAATCCTTTTAGCTGTAATATTACGTACTGGAATGGCCTCTGGAAACCTACTAGGCACGTCCATTATAGTCAAAAGATATTGATTCCCACTTTTTGTTTTAGGAAGCGGTCCTACACAATCGATCAGGACCCTTGTAAAAGGTTCCTAAAATGCTGGAATGGGTATTAAGGGCGCTGGTTTTATCACTGCTTGAGGTTTCCCTATCACTTGACATGTGTGACATGATTGACAGAATTTAACTACATTTTTATGTAGTCCAGGCCAATAAAAATGTTTCTGGATTTTAGCTTGAGTTTTCCTTATTCCCAAATGACCTCCCACTGGTTCCTCATGTGCAACTCGCAACACCTCCTTTCTATACCCTTCTGGCAATACTACTTGATGAACCTCTGCCCACTTTTCATCCGCCTGCAGATGTATAGGTCTCCATTTTCTCATCAAGACATAATTGTTACGGTAATAACATTCTAGTATACTCTCAGATTCCCCTTCCGTATATGCTTTCTGATATATCCGTTTTATTTCTACATCTTTCTGTTGTAACTCCGCCAATTTTCCTGAACTAAAAATATCTGCCTCATCCTCCACCTGTTCTTGTTCTTTTTCAACCATCTGATCAAAAATCGTTTCTGATAATTGCACTTCAACTCCATCTTCACTCTTTGATTTCTCCTCTTGTCTTAACCTGTGACTTTGCGACACAATCCGGAAAAATCCCAGGATATTCGTCCTTCAACACTCAGTTGACTGATTTTCCACTGGCTTATCAACCACAGTAGGCATCACTCCCACCTGCGATCCAGCTATATCATTACCCAAGATAAACTGTATTCCTGGTCAAGATAGTTTATTTTTTACTCCTACTACCACTTCACCACTCTTCACTGGACTTTCCAACCTTATCTTATATAATGGAATGCTACTCCTCTCACCCTGAATTCCATCACCACCTTTTCTGGCAACATTCTTCCCAAACTACATAATTCCTCATCTCTTACCATTAAAGATTGACTAGCCCCTGTATCTCTTAAAATGAAAATGAAATGAAAAAAAATTGTGACCTCTTTACCTGCTCCTCCTGATACACATGAGTAAACTTTACCCACACAAGTAAATTCTTCAAAGACATCTGGAACCTTCTTAACAAGTACTTCTTGAACAGGCTGTACAATCATTTGCACCTCCTTCGCTTCCCTTGGGCTTTCCTTTACCACTCTAACAAACTGTCTTATCCTGTTTTGCCACATCCGCCTTCCCAGTGCTTTTCTTCAACCACCAACACTGTGGCTTTACATGGCCTAGTTTATTACAGTGAAAACACTTGAAACCTTTCATTTCTTTACCACCTTCCTGGATTTCTTTTTTAATCTGAGGTAAACTCTCTTTAGTGTCTCCCATCAGATCACCTTTACCTTTACGACTTGAGTATTTCTCATGTCCCCAGTTTCTATCCCTCACCGGCTGAAACTGATGTCGGAAACCAATCTTTGATTTATGAACTAATTCATAATCATCTGCCATTTCCACTGCTAATCTCGCAGTTTTAACCCTCTGTTCTTCCACATGAGTTCTCACTACATCAGGAATTGAATTTTTAAACTCCTCCAAAAGTATAATTTCTCTGAGAGCTTCATACGTTTGGTCTACTTTCAAAGCCCTTATCCACCTATCAAAATTACTCTGTTTGAGCCTTTCAAACTCCATGTATGTTTGAACAAATTCTTCCTTAAATTTCTAAACCTTTGTCTGTAAGCTTCAGGTACTAGCTCATATGCACTTCTTCACCTCCTCATACGTTCCGAATACCTCCTCCGGTAGTGATGCAAACACTTCACTCGCCCTACCTACCAGCTTTGTTTGAATCAGTAACACCTACATGTCCTGTGGCCATTTCATTTGTTTAGCTACCTTCTCAAATGAAATGAAAAAGGCTTCCACTTCCTTCTCGTCAAACCTTGGCAATGCTTGGACATATTTAAATAGATTCCCACCAAGCCTTCGACTATGACGCTCTTTCTCATTATCCTCATTACTATCATCCAACTGTACGTTTCCCTTTACATCTGCCAATTTTAACTGACTGTCATGTTTCATGGCCATTTTCTGAAGTTCAAACTCTCTCTCTTTATCTTTTTCCCTGATCTGTATCTCCCTTTCTTTTTCTTTTTGTTCTGCTGGGGCTATTCTTTCTTTTCTCCTTTCTTCTCTCTCCTTTTCTTTTTCCTCTCTCTCTCTTTCTTTTTCCTCTCTCTCTCTTTCTCTTTCTTTTTCCTCTCTCTCTCTTTCTCTTTCTTTTTCCTCTCTCTCACTCTCGTACGCAAGCTGCTTTAATTCTTTCTCATGTTCCAGTTGTTTAATTTGCAACTGAATTATTGCCATTTCCAATGAATCGAACTCTATCTCAGGCAACTTTAAATGCTTAACCACCTCCATAATTACCTCATCTTTTCGCATTTTGTCAGGTAATGTTAACTGCAATGTTCTTGCCAAATCTAACAGTCTGCTCTTCGTTTCTGTCCGTAAAGTACTACGTGTGACATTCTCCACCCCCAAAAACTTCTGAACCTCTGAAAGAGCCATTGGTCACAACACTCTCCCCACTTAAACTAAAATACCACACCGGAAAAGCAACAATCCTTCACTGTCTTTAAGTTCACAAAAGCCAATCCAATAGATAGACTTTTATCGCGGACGAGCCCCCAATTGTTATGGGCGAGGCGTTTTCAGAACCCCAAAATGTATCATGGAGTTCAACCAACCTCTCCCTTTAATGTGTTTGTTGCTTTTCCTAGCACACGGATTTTTCCCTAGGTGTGGGATTACAATTATGGACACGTGGGCTTTTAAACACAAAACACTGTTTATTCCATGAACTCAACTTAACATCTTAAATAAACATTGGATCTCTTAACACCCCTTACTTCAAAGATAACTCAGAAGATATTGCAACAGTTAATAATTCCTTAAAATGTTCCATCAGGTTAAAGACTTTATAATTATGAGTTTAAATCACCCAAATGATCCACTGATGGTCTTTTGTGGCAGAGATCCAGCTCTCTGCAAAACACAGACACACACCCAGCTCTTTTCCTCCAAACTGCAAAACTAAACTGCAAAATGGCTGACCTGACCTCAGCTCCACCCACTCTCTGACATCACTGTTTTCTTAAAGGGACATTGCTTAAACATCCATGTCTTAAAGGTACTCTCACATGAAAAATGTCATGGGTCTTCCTGCCTGATTGAGGTTGGTGGCTAGGGTGACGTCTGATGCGTCGCTCTCTACTTGAAAGGGCAGTGTCTCGTCTACTGCGTGCATTTCCGCCTTGGCGATATCGGCTCTGATACGGGCGAAGGCCTGTTGTGCCTCGGCCGTCAGGGGAAAATGGGTTGACTGTATGAGTGGGCGGGCCTTGTCCGCATAGTTTGGGACCCACTGAGCGTAGTACGAAAAGAACCTCAGGCAGCGTTTGAGGGCCTTGGGGCAGTGGAGTAGGGGGAGCTCCATGAGGGGGTGCATGCGGTCGGGATCGGGCCCCAGAACTCCGTTCTAGACCACATTGCCGAGGATGGCTAAGCAGGTCGTGCTAAACACGCACTTCTCCTTGTTGTAGATGAAGTTGAGGAGAGTGGCGGTGTGGAGAAATTTGGCAAGGTTGGCGTCGTGGTCCTGCTGATTATGGCCGCAGATGGTGATGTTGTCTAGGTACGGAAAGGTGGCCCACAAACCGTACCGGTCGACCATTCGGTCCATCTCCCTTTGGAAGACTGAGACCCCGTTGGTGACGCCAAAGGGAACCCTGAGGAAGTGATGGAGGCGGCCATCCGCCTCGAAAGCAGTGTATGGACGGTCCGATTTACGAATGGGGAGCTGGTGATAGGTGGATTTGAGGTCTACCGTTGAGAAGACCCGGTACTGTGCAATCTGATTGACCATATCAGATATGCGTGGGAGGGGGTACGCGTCGAGCTGCGTGTACCGATTGATGGTCTGGCTGTAGTCCACGACCATTCTGTGTTTCTCCCCAGTTTTAACTACGACCACTTGGGCTCTCCAGGGGCTGTTGCTGGCCTCGATGATACCTTCCCGAAGCAGCCGCTGGACCTCGGACTTGATGAAGGTTCTGTCCTGGGTGCTGTACCGTCTGCTCCTGGTGGCGATGGGTTTGCAATCCGAGATTAGATTTGCGAAGAGGGAAGGCGGATCGACCTTTAGGGTCGCGAGGTTGCACACAGTGAGGGGTTGTAGGGGCCCGCCGAATTTCAGGGTTAGGCTCTGGAGATTGCACTGGAAGTCCAGGCCGAGTAGCCGGGCAGCGCATAGATTAGGGAGGACGTAGAGGCGGAAGCCGCTGAATTCTACGCCCTGGACCGTGAGTGTGACCATACAGTACCCCCGGATTGCCACAGAATGGGATCCGGAGGCCAGGGAGATTCTTTGGTTGGCGAGGTGTACCGCGAGGGAGCAGCGCCTTACTGTGTCCGGCTGGATGAAGCTTTTGGTGCTCCCGGAGTCCTGCAGGCAAGACGTCACATGTCCTTTGATTTTAACGCTGGTCGATGCGGTGGCCAGGTTGTGCGGACGAGACTGGTCGATGGTCACTGAGGCGACTCCTGGTCGGTTGTCGCTGGTGTCGGATGATGGGGAGCCCGGTGGGCACAGGTCCTGGAACGCTGGATGTGCCATGGGGGAGACAAGATGGCGGCGCCTGAAGATCTTGAGGAGGACAAAATGGCGGTGTCCATGGGCCGCACATGGCGGGGGTTGAACAAGATGGCGGTGTCCACTGGCCGCACTTGGTCTGTGGGGGAGAAGATGGCGGCGCCCACTGGCCGCGCGTGGTCTGGGGAGGTGAAGATGGCGGCGCCCATTGTCCGTAAACGAGGGGGGTGGGGGCGATAGCGGCGACTGCACGGGCCTGGCACACCACGGCGATGTGCCCCTTCTTGCCGCAAGCCTTACAAAGGGCAGCAGGGGCCGGGCAGTATTAGCGGGGGTGTTTCTGCTGGCCGCAAAAGTAACATCGGGGACCCCCGGGGTTCTCTGGCTGGCGCGTGCGCAGGCTTATTGGCTGGGTAAAGCCCCCGCTGGGGCGGCCATCTGTGGGGTCCACGATGCATAGGAGGGGTGGGCCGCGCGGCCGGGGGTGTAGGCCTGAATGTTGCGCGAGGCGACCGTCATAGAGAGCGCTAGTTTCTTGGTCGAGCGTGGCCCCTTCTAACAGTCGCTGGCATATGAGGTCCGGCCCAATCCCTGTAACAAACGCGTCCCGCATAAGGAGGTTTGAATGTTCAGTGGCCGTAACGGCCTGAAAGTCACAGTCCCGGACGAGTAGGATTAGGGCCCGCCAGAAGTCTTCTATGGACTCACCAGGGAGTCGAGAGCGAGTGGCGAGTACATGCCTGGTGAAGAGCGTGATCGTCTTCTGAGCGTAGTTCGGCACGTCCTGGATTAGCGGAAAGACGCTGGAGCTCAACCATGAGTACAGGATTTGTATCTTCTGAGCCTTCGACACAGGGGTGGGTGCCGAGTTGATGTACGCCTCGAAACAAGCTAGCCAGTGTTGAAAGTCCTTTTTGGCGTCGCTTGAATGCGGATCCAGCTGCAGGCGATCCAATTTGATACGGAGGTCCATCTTTTGAAAATCTTAGAGCAATAAATTGATGCACAATCAATTGCACAAGACTTGAGTTGGGTACAACTGAGGCTTTATTGCTCTAAAATGTGTGGCCTTCCACAGCAGCTGGCGAAATGGCTGCAGCATGGAGGACACACATATTTATACTCTGCCTACTGGGCGTAGCCAGCAGGCAGGGACTACCAACATACCTGTAGTACAGGTCCTACCATACATCACCTGATAGAGGTGCAACAGTGGTTTACCACACCGGCTAGGAGAGCAAATGAAGGAGGACTTTAAAAGGTGGGACATGCTCCCGCTGTCACTGGCAGGAAGGGTACAGACTGTGAAAATGACAGTCCTCCCCAGATTTCTGTTCTTTTTTCAGTGCCTCTCCATCTTTATCCGAAGGACCTTTTTAAAACGGTTAAACAAGGTGATTTGGGGCTTTGTGTAGGTGGGTAAAACCCCGCGAGTGAAGAAAATGTTGCTGGAGCGTAGTCAAGGGAGGGTGGGTAGCGCTGCCGAACTTTAGCAACTATTACTGGGCGGCAAATATAGCCATGATTAGGAAGTGGGGAGGGGGGGTCGGTGTGGGAGCAAATGGAGGCGGCATCATGCAAGGACACAAGTCTGGGGGCATTGATAACGGCACCTCTGCCGTTCTCGCCGGTATGATACACCACAAGCCCGGTGGTAGTGGCGGCCCTGAGAGTCTGGGGGCAGTGGAGGGAACATATGGGAGTGGAGGGAGCCCAGATTTGCAATAGCCATCGGTTTGTGCCGGGAACGCAGGATGGGGTGGTTTCGGAGATGGCAGAGAGCAGGGACTGAGAGGATGGGGGATTTATTCATAGATGGGAGCTTCCCCTGTTCGAAGGATTTAGGGGAGAAGTTTGAACTGCCAGCAGGAAATGGATTCAGGTATCTGCAGGTACGGGATTTTCTGCGAAGGCAGGTTTCGACCTTTCCGCTCCTTCCGCCATGGGGGGATACAGGACAGGGTAGTTTCCAGAACGGGGGTGGCAGAGGGGAAGGTATTGGACATCTACAATGAGCTTATGGAGTCGGAGGAAATTCAGATAGAGGAACTAAAGGGCAAGTGGGAAGCTGAGCTAGGGGGAGAGATAGAGGTGGGGCTGTGGGCGGATGCTTTGAGCAGAGTTAACACATCTTCATCATGTGTCAGGCTTAGCCTGATACAATTCAAGGTAGTTCATTGGGCACACATGATGGTGGCCCGGATGAGCAAATTTCTTGGGGTGGAGGACAGGTGTGCGAAGTGTACGGGGGAGCCAGCAAATAAGAACATAAGAACATAAGAACTAGGAGCAGAAGTAGGCCATCTGGCCCCTCGAGCCTGCTCCACCATTCAATAAGTGATGGCTGATCTTTTTTGGACTCAGCTCCACTTTCCGGCCCGAACACCATAACCCTTAATCCCTTTATTCTTCAAAAAACTATCTATCTTTATCTTAAAAACATTTAATGAAGGAGCCTCAACTGCTTCACTGGGCAAGGAATTCCATAGATTCACAACCCTTTGGGTGAAGAAGTTCCTCCTAAATCTACTTCTCCTTATTTTGAGGCTATGCCCCCTGGTTCTGCTTTCACCCGCCAGTGGAAACAACCTGCCCGCATCTATCCTATCTATTCCCTTCATAATTTTATACGTTTCTATAAGATCCCCCCCGCATCCTTCTGAATTCCAACGAGTACAGTCCCAGTCTACTCAACCTCTCCTCGTAATCCAACCCCTTCAGCTCTGGGATTAACCTAGTGAATCTCCTCTGCACCCCCTCCAGTGCCAGCACGTCCTTTCTCCGGTAAGGAGCCCAAAACTGAACACAATACTCCAGGTGTGGCCTCACTAACACCTTATACAGTTGCAGCACAACCTCCCTAGTCTTAAACTCCATCCCTCTAGCAATGAAGGACAAAATTCCATTTGCCTTCTTAATCACCTGTTGCACCTGAAAACCAACTTTTTGCGACTCATGCACGAGCACACCCAGGTCTCTCTGCACAGCAGCATGTTTTAATATTTTATCATTTAAATAATAATCCATTTTGCTATTATTCCTACCAAAATGGATAACCTCACATTTGTCAACATTGAATTCCATCTGCCAGACCCTGGCCTATTCACTTAACCTATCCAAATCCCTCTGCAGACTTCCAGTATCCTCTGCACTTTTTGTTTCACCACTCATGTCCATATGTTTTGGGCATGGCCGAAGCTGAGTGGATCCTGGCAGGGTTTTGCAGATATCATGTCATTGTTAAAAACAATGGTGGGACCGAGTCCACAGGTGGCGATCTTTGGAGTGTCGGAAGATCCGGGAGTCCAGGGGGCGAGAGAGGCTGATGTCTTGGCCTTTGCCTCCCTGGTAGCCATTGCTAGTGTGGAGGGACTCGAAGCCCCCGAAATCAGTCTTGAGAAAATCAAGTTCACTCTAAGAGGGTCAACGCTTGGGTTTGTCCGGAGGTGGCAGCCGTTTATCGACTTCTTCGGGGAAAATGAACCGTCAGCAGAGTCAATAATCTAAAGATTATATCTCAATAATCTAAAGAATAATCTCTTAGGGATGTTAGGCTATTTTCTGTTGAGGGTAGGAGGGACTTTTAGGGATGGAAATGATGTATGTACTATGTTTATATTTGGATTAGCTTTATTTTCTGTTATTGTTATTATTATAAAATTACAAATACCTTAATAAAATGGTTTTTAAAAAAAAGGTGAGATTGAGTG
Source organism: Scyliorhinus torazame (assembly GCF_047496885.1). Taxonomy (NCBI): domain Eukaryota; kingdom Metazoa; phylum Chordata; class Chondrichthyes; order Carcharhiniformes; family Scyliorhinidae; genus Scyliorhinus; species Scyliorhinus torazame. The sequence continues at coordinate 130,457,786 of NC_092716.1, forward strand.
TCTTGCGTTACAGAAAGACATAGACGGGATGGTCAAATGGGCGGATAAGTGGCTGACGGAATTTAACCCTGAAAGGTGTGAGGTGATACACTTTGGAAGGAATAAAATGACAAGGAGGTATTCAATAAATGGCCTGACACTGGGAAGTTCTGAGGAACAAAGGGACCTTGGCATGTTTCTCTATCGATCTCTGAAGGCAGAAGAGCAGGTTAATAGGATGGTGATAAAGGAATATGGGACACTCGCTTTTATCAATCGGGGCATAGATTACAAAAGCAAGGAGGTCATGTGGAGTTGTATAGAACTTTGGTGAGGCCACAGCTGGAGTAGAGAATCCCGCCGCCAATGAACGGTGCACCGCCGAGAAACACGCGGCTGGGGACCGGAGAATCCTGCCCTTGGCCTCCTGCACTCTTACCCATGATACAATCACAGAATCTCAGTGCAGAAGAGGCCATTCGGCCCATCGAATCTCCACCGACTCATGAAAAACACCTGACCTATCTTACCTAATCCCCCCCCCACACCGCTGGAAAACTCACGAGCGGGAGTGTGCTGCCAACGGGAACAGAGGATCCCAATGGCCGGAGAACCCCAGCCCATATTTGCTCCTGAAGCATTGGACAGACAAGAATTTTGAGATAACATTGGGAACCTCAAAAAAAATCTCCAACACTGAGATAGTGTCAGTTACGACCCACGTACTAGGATAGTTACCCAGGAAATGTTGGACAGAAAATTCCTAGTCTAACTCATGGGTAACTATACAGCTGACCACTCAATCCCTCACACTGATACTCCCCCTCTCAACTTCCCTTCTCGAAACTCCGACTTCATCCTGATTCCTCCAAACCCCGTCTCAATCCCAAACTCCCCCACCTGCCTCCACAATCCAACATGACTAGTGACCACCACCTGACTCCTACCCTGACCTCCCAACAGCCCCCAGATCTGACCTGACTAGCCTCCAACTTACGACTCCTGCCAACACTCCAACCTATATATCCTTCATCCTCTCAACCTTCCACCTAATCTACCTGCCACCCTACCAACCCTCCACCCACCACCCTACTACCTCACCAACCTGCCAAACTATCCATGTTTAACCCTTCCCCTTTACCCACCCTACCACCTCACCCACCTGCACCCTACCCCTTTGCACACTTATCGCCTCTCCGTAGTTTTTAAAAGAAGAGGTTTACAAGAATGATTTGAAACAAAAATAAGAAAAAACAAAGAACACATAAATAAACATCTTATAGCTATGTCATGTATTCCCCCAATATACAAGCCCCTCATTAAACGGTAATCAACACAGTAGTAAACACAAAGTGCCCCCCCCCCCCCCCCCCCCCCGGGTTGCTGCTGCTGCTGTCCACCTCCTAACGCTCCGCTAGAAAGTCTAGGAACGGTTGCCACCGCCTGAAGAACCCTTGCACAGATCCTCTTAAGGCAAATTTTACCCTCTCCAGTTTAAGGAACCCTGCCATGTCACTGATCCAGGCTTCCACACTTGGGGGCCTCGCCTCCTTCCACTGTAGCAGAATCCTCTGCTGGGCTACCAGGGACGCAAAGGCCAGAATACTGGCCTCTTTCGCCTCCTGCACTCCCGGCTCGTCCGATACCCCAAATAGTGTGAGCCCCCAACTCTGCTTAACCCAGGTGTTTACCACCTTAGACACCGTCCTCGCAACACCCCTCCAGAACCCATCCAGCGCTAGGCACACCCAGAAGATGTGGGCATGATTTGCTGGGCTCCCCGAACACCTCACACACCTGTCCTCTAAGCCAAAAAAACGACTCAGCCTTGCCCCAGTCATGTGCGCCCTGTGCAGAACCTTAAATTGTATCAGGCCAAGCCTGGTGCAAGAGGAGGAAGAATTTACCCTACCCAGGGCGTCTGCCCACGTACCCTCGTCTATCTCCTCCCCAAGCACCTCCTCCCATTTACCTTTCAACTCCTCCACCGAGGCCTCCTCCTCCTCCTGCATCTCCTGGTAGATCGCCGAGACCTTGCCTTCTCCAACCCACACCCCCGAGAGCACCCTAAACTGGATCCTATGTGCTGGCAGCAGCGGGAATTCCCCCACCTGCCGTCTTACAAACGCCCTTACCTGCATGTACCTGAAGGCATTTCCCGGGGGGAGCCCAAATTTTTCCTCCAGCGCCCCAAGGCTCGCAAACGTCCCATCTATAAACAGGTCCCCCATCCTTCTAATACCTGCCCTGTGCCAGCTCAGGAACCCCCATCCATTCTCCCCGGGACAAACCGATGGTTCTCTCGGATCAGGGACCACACCGAAGCCTCTGCCTCCCCCCTGTGGTGTCTCCACTGCCCCCATATTTTGAGGATCGCCTCCACCACTGGACTCGTGGTGTACCTTGTCGGCGGGAGCGGCAGCGGTGCCGTCACCAGTGCTCTTAGGCTCATGCCCACACTGGACGCCATCTCCAGCATCTCCCACGCCACCCCCTCCCCCTCCATTACCCACTTGCGTATCATCGCCACATTGGCAGCCCAGTAGTACCCACACAGATTAGGCAACGCTGGCCCTCCTCTGTCCCTGCTCCGTTCCAGAAACACACTGCTCATCCTCGGGGTCTTTTTCGCCCACACGAATCCCATAATGCTCCTGCTGACCCGCTTAAAAAAGGCCTTAGGGATCAGGATGGGGAGGCACTGGAATATAAAAAGGAACCTCGGGAGCACCGTCATCTTCACTGACTGTACCCTACCCGCCAGGGAGAGTGGCAGCATATCCCACCTTTTAAACTCCTCCTCCATCTGCTCCACCAGCCTCGTCAAGTTGAGTTTGTGCAGGGCCCCCCAACTCCTGGCCACCTGGATCCCTAGGTACCGAAAACTCCTTTCCGCCCTCTTCAGTGGAAGCTCGTCTATCCCCCTTCCCTGGTCCCCTGGGTGTATCACGAAGAGCTCACTCTTCCCCATGTTGAGCTTATACCCGGAAAAGTCTCCAAATTCCCTGAGGATCTGCATCACCTCCGGCATCCCCCCCACCGGGTCCGCCACACAAAGTAACAGGTCGTCGGCATATAGCGATACCCGGTGTTCCCCACCCCCCCAGCCCCTCCAGTTCATGGACTCCCTCAGAGCCATCGCCAAAGGCTCAATTGCCAACGCAAATAGCAGGGGGGATAGGGGGCACCCCTGTCTCGTCCCCGGTACAGCCAAAGGTATTCCGACCTCCTCCGATTTGTGGCCACACTCGCCACCGGGGCTTCGTACAGTAACCTAACCCAACTAACGAACCACTCCCCGAACCCGAACCTCTTCAACACTTCCCACAGGTACCCCCACTCCACCCTATCAAAGGCCTTCTTCGCACCCATAGCCGCCACTATCTCCGCTTCCCCCTCCACTGCAGGCACCATGATTACATTTAGGAGCCTCCGCACATTGGTGTTTAGCTGCCTTCCCTTCACGAAACCCGTCTGGTCCTCGTGGATCACCCCCGGGACACAGTCCTCAATTCTGGTAGCCAACACCTTCGCTAACAGCTTCGCATCCACGTTGAGGAGCGAGATTGGCCTATACGACCCACACTGTAAAGGGTCCTTGTCCCGCTTCAAGATCAGCGAGATCAGCGCCCTGGACATCGTCGGAGGTAGGGCCCCCCCCCTTCCTTGCCTCATTGAAAGTCCTCACTAGAAGTGGGCCCAACAGGTCCATATACTTCCTGTAAAATTCCACCGGGAACCCATCAGGCCTCGGTGCCTTCCCCGCCTGCATACTCCCCAGCCCCTTAGTCAGCTCGTCCAGCCCTACCGGTGCCCAAGCCCCGCCACCTGCCCCTCCTCTACCCTTGGGAACCTCAGCCGGTCCAGAAAATGACGCATCCCCCCCTCCTCCGTTGAGGGCTCAGAATAGGTGGATTGGCCATGATAAATTGCCCTTAGTGTCCAAAATTGCCCTTAGTGTTGGGTGGGGTTACTGGGTTATGGGGATAGGGTGGAGGTGTTGACCTTGGGTAGGGTGCTCTTTCCAAGAGCCGGTGCAGACTCGATGGGCCCAATAGCCTCCTTCTGCACTGTAAATTCTATGATAATCTATGATAATCTATACAGCCCCTCATAGAAGTCTTTAAATACCCTATTTATTCCCACCGCACTCCGCACAGAGTTCCCCCCTTCATCCCTAACTCCCCCAATCTCCCTCGCTGCCTCCCGGTTCCGAAGCTGGTGTGCCAGCACCCGGCTAGCCTTCTCCCCGTTCTCATACACCACCCCTTGCGCCTTCCTCCACTGCACCTCCGCCTTCTTGGTAGCCAACAGGTCGAACTCGGCCTGGAGGCTTCGTCGCTCCTTGAGTAGTCCCTCCTCGGGAACCTCTGCATACCTCCTATCTACCCTTAAATTCTCCCCCACCAATCTCTCCCTCTCTCTCCTCTCCTTCCCCTCCTTGTGGGCCCTAGTGGAGATTAGCTCTCCTCTGATCACCGCCTTCAGGGCCTCCCAGACCACCCCTACCTGCACCTCCCCATTATCGTTCACCTCTAGGTATCTTTCAATGCACCCCGGGATCCGCCCAGCAAACCCCCTTATCCGCCAGCAAACCCACCTCCAGACGCCACAGCGGGCGCCGGTCCCTCTCCTCCCCTAGCTCGAGCTCCACCCAATGCGGGGCATGGTTTGAGATGGCTATGGCCGAATACTCCGTGTCCTCCACCCTCGGGATCAGCGCCCTGCTCAAAGAAGTCAATCCGAGAGTAGGCTTTATGGATGTGGGAAAAGAAAGGGAATTCCCTGGCCCCCGGCCTAACAAACCTCCATGGGTCCACTCCTCCCATCTGGTCCATAAACCCCTTCAACACCTTGGCCGCCACTGGCCTCTTACCAGTCCTGGACCGAGAGCGGTCCAATGCTGGATCCAGTACCGTGTTAAAGTCTCCCCCATTATCAAGCTCCCTGCCTCCAGGTCTGGAATCCGGCCCAACATATGGCGCATAAATCAGGCATCGTCCCAATTCGGGGCATACACATTCACCAAGACCACCCACACCCCCTGCAGCTTACCACTCACCATCATGTACCTACCTCCATTGTCTGCCATGATGCTCAGCGCCTCAAACGACACCCGCTTCCCCACCAAAATCGCCACCCCTCGATTCTTTGCGTCCAACCCTGAATTGAAAACCTGCCCTCCACACCCCTTTCTCAGCCTAACCTGGCCTGCCACCCTCAAATTTGTCTCCTGGAGCATGCCCACATCTGCCCTCGGTCCCTTCAGATGCACAAACACACGAGCCCTCTTGACCGGCCCATTCAGGTCTTTCACATTCCAAGTTATCAGCTGGATCAGGGGGCTGCCCACAACCGCCCCCCCCCCCCCCCCCCCCCGCCCGATTAGCCATCTCCCTTTTAGGCCAGCCACGTGCCCGCGCCTCCCGCACTCTCCGTTCCCCCCAGCGGCAGACCCCCGCCCCGACTCTCTCTTCAGGCTCCAGCTCCCCTTTGGCCAATGCAGTAGCAACCCAGTCTCCCCCCACCCACCCCCCCTCCCCGCAGCTAGGTCCCCCCCCTTGCTGCGTTGCTCCCCCCATAGCACTCCCGTAAATCAGCTGACTCCTACTGACCCCGGCCGCTCCCGCCATTCCGTCGACCCCCCCAGTGTGAGAATCTCCCCCCCACTCCTGTCCATCAGTGGGGGCTCCTCTCCAGCACCTCCTCTCCCCCCCAATCCCTTCCTTCCCTAGCACAGGGAAAAGCCCGCGCTTTCCAACAAGCCGGCCCGCCCCCCCTGGCGCAGCTCCCTTTCGCGGCCTGATCCCAGCTCCCCCACCTCGGGCCTCCCCTCTCCCCTCCCCCCCCAATGGGCCCCCACTTCCAACCACCGATGCCCACATTCTCACCAAACCCCCACTACGAACCATTCCACCCTACCCCACCCAGCACCCAAAGAAAAACAGTACCAAACAGAACAGAACATCCCCCCCCAAAACACAACATTAATATCAATCCCCTCCCGACATCCCCTTGCAACCGACCGTCAATCCGAGTCCAACTTTTCGGCCTGGATAAAGGTCCACGCCTCCTCCGGCGTCTCGAATTAGTGGTGGCGGTCCTTGAAAGTGACCCACAGTTGCGCCGGCTGCAACATTCCAAATTTCACCCCCTTCCGATGCAGAGCCGCCTTAGCCCGATTGTACCCGGCCCTCTTCTTGGCCACCTCTGCGCTCCAGTTCTGGTATACCCGGACCTCTGCATTCTCCCACTTGCTGCTCCGCTCCTTCTTTGCCCACCTTAGCACACACTCCCTGTCTACGAAGCGGTGGAACCGCACCAGCACTGCCCGCGGTGGCTCGTTGGGCTTGGGCCTCCTCGCCAGGACTCGGTGGGCCCACTCCAGCTTCAGGGGCCTCGGGAAGGCCCCCGCACCCATCAACGTGTCCAGCATCGTGACCACATATGCTCCAACATCCGACCCCTCCACTCCCTCCGGGAGACCCAGAATCCGCAGGTTCTTCCTCCTCGACCGATTCTCCATGTCCTCGAACTTCTCTTGCCATTCCTTATGCATCGTCTCCTGCGCCTCTACCTTCACCACCAGGCCCAGGATCTCATCCTCGTTCTCCGAAGCCTTCTGCCGCACCTCCCTTGGGCCTTCTGGGTCTCGAACAGCTTGTCTATTGAAGCCTTCATTGTCTCCAACAGCTCTGCCTTCAATTCCGTGAAGCAGCGCTGGAGAAACTCCTGCTGTTCCTGCGACCACTGCGCCCACGCTGCCTGGTCGCCACCCGCCGCCATCTTGGTTTTCCTCCCTCGCACTTTTCGCTGTTCCAAAACTACTTTTTTCACCGCTCCACTCCTAGTCCAATCCATATAGGGGCTGTGTACCACAGGGCTTTGAAAGCAGACCAAGGCAGGCCAGCAGCACGGTTCAATTCCCGTAACAGCCTCCCCGAACAAGCGCCGGAATGTGGCGACTAGGGGCTTTTCACAGTAACATCATTGAAGCCTACTCGTGACAATAAGCGATTTTCATTTCATTTCATTTCATACAGTGCCGGGGAAATGTTACTGTCCCCTTCCCACACTGGGAACCATCGAACAAATGCCGCTGGGGGCCCTAAAAAGAGCCTAAAAGTCTATTTCTGGCGAGAGCTGCCGAACGTGTGACTTAGCTCCGCATAGCTGCAACCGGAAGCCCCCACATTAGATGTTTATTTAAATAGAAACAATGTTCAGGGGTACGGGGAAAAGAGAGGGAAATGACACTAAGTCATGATGCTCGTTCAGAGAGATGGTGCAGGCATGCTGGGCCAAATGGCCTCCTCTGCATCGTAACAATCCTGTGATTCTGAGATTTACATCTAAGGCTGTTTGTAAGCTCTGTTAACAAACATCAGTTCAGTTGGTCTTATTCCTTACAAGGCTGTTGAACCACGGTATTGTTCACAAAAGTAACTTCAACTTCCTCAAACTAAACAATTTGCATTCCTGCAAAGTCTATTAAAAACAGAGTTTAATACTATGGTTGTTGGTTTGAAATATCTGACAGTTAGTCTGACACTAGACCGTGACTGTCCATCGATTCCTTTTCCAATTAGTTCCTGTTATTGCTTATGAATAGTCATTCCATTTCTTTTCTAGGGAAAGGAAATATAAATACTGTGGCTACAAGAGCAGGTTAGAGGCTAGGAATCCTGCAGTGAGTAACTCACCTCCTGACTCCCCAAAGCCTGTCCATCTTCTACAAGGCACAAGTCAGGAGTGTAATGGAATATTCTCCACTTGCCTGGTTGAGTGCAGCTCCAACAACACTCAAGAAGCTCAACACTGTGGTGATATGCATCACTGTATATACACAAAGTGTTAATATAAACACACTACAACTAAGTAAACACTAGAGGGAGCACTGGAGATGTTATGACATGCAGACATACAGCTGATGAACACATAGAATAGGACATGACCAATGGGCAGTCAAGACTCCCAGAGGTGACACTACCACAAGGGGGCAACCCATATAAAATGAAAGGGCACACATGCTCTTTCTCTTTCCACAGGCAACACTTCGAGAGAAGGACAGGGGCAGATCAGAAGCATCACACTCACCACGTGGCTTAGAGCAGACTAGTTAGGTAGACTGCGTTACTATAGCAAGATTAGCAGGAGAATCAAACTCATAGAGAACTGTGCTAATGGTTCAATAAATCACATTGAACTTATTTCAAAGTCTGGAGTATCTTTTGGTCAAGGCTGCATCGAGTTGCAGCCTGTGTTATAGAACATAGAACATAGAACAATACAGCGCAGTACAGGCCCTTCGGACCACGATGTTGCACCGAAACAAAAGCCATCTAACCTACACTATGCTATTATCATCCATATGTTTATCCAATAAACTTTTAAATGCCCTCAATGTTGGCGAGTTCACTACTGTAGCGGGTAGGGCATTCCACGGCCTCACTACTCTTTGCGTAAAGAACCTACCTCTGACCTCTGTCCTATATCTATTACCCCTCAGTTTAAAGTTATGTCCCCTCGTGCCAGCCATTTCCATCCGCGGGAGAAGGCTCTCACTGTCCACCCTATCCAACCCCCTGATCATTTTGTATGCCTCTATTAAGTCTCCTCTTAACCTTCTTCTCTCCAACGAAAACAACCTCAAGTCCATCAGCCTTTCCTCATAAGATTTTCCCTCCATACCAGGCAACATCCTGGTAAGTCTCCTCTGCACCCGCTCCAAAGCCTCCACGTCCTTCCTATAATGCGGTGACCAGAACTGTACGCAATACTCCAAATGCGGCCGTACCAGAGTTCTGTACAGCTGCAACATGACCTCCCGACTCCGGAACTCAATCCCTCTACCAATAAAGGCCAACACTCCATAGGCCTTCTTCACAACCCTATCAACCTGGGTAGCAACTTTCAGGGATCTATGTACATGGACACCTAGATCCCTCTGCTCATCCACACTTTCAAGAACTTTACCATTAGCCAAATATTCCGCATTCCTGTTATTCCTTCCAAAGTAAATCACCTCACACTTCTCTACATTAAACTCCATTTGCCACCTCTCAGCCCAGCTCTGCAGCTTATCTATATCCCTCTGTAACCTGCTACATCCTTCCACACTATCGACAACACCACCGACTTTAGTATCGTCTGCAAATTTACTCACCCACCCTTCTGCGCCTTCCTCTAGGTCATTGATAAAAATGACAAGCAGCAACGGCCCCAGAACAGATCCTTGTGGTACTCCACTTGTGACTGTACTCCATTCTGAACATTTCCCATCAACCACCACCCTCTGTCTCCTTTCAGCTAGCCAATTTCTGATCCACATCTCTAAATCACCCTCAATCCCCAGCCTCCGTATTTTCTGCAATAGCCTACCGTGGGGAACCTTATCAAACGCTTTGCTGAAATCCATATACACCACATCAACTGCTCTACCCTCATCTACCTGTTCAGTCACCTTCTCAAAGAACTCAATAAGGTTTGTGAGGCATGACCTACCCTTCACAAAGCCATGCTGACTATCCCTGATCATATTATTCCTATCTAGATGATTATAAATCTTGTCTCTTATAATCCCCTCCAAGACTTTACCCACTACAGTCTTGAGGCTCACCGGTCTATAGTTGCCGGGGTTGTCTCTGCTCCCCTTTTTGAACAAAGGGACCACATTTGCTGTCCTCCAGTCCTCTGGCAGTATTCCTGTAGCCAATGATGACATAAAAATCAAAGCCAAAGGTCCAGCAATCTCTTCCCTGGCCTCCCAGAGAATCCTAGGATAAATCCCATCAGGTCCCAGGGACTTATCTATTTTCAGCCTGTCCAGAATTGCCAACACCTCTTCCCTACGTACCTCAATGCCATCTATTCTATTAGCCTGGGGCTCAGCATTCTCCTCCACAACATTATCTTTTTCCTGAGTGAATACTGACGAAAAATATTCATTTAGTATCTCGCCTATCTCTTCAGACTCCACACACAATTTCCCATCCCTGTCCTTGACTGGTCCTACTCTTTCCCTAGTCATTCGCTTATTCCTGACATACCTATAGAAAGCTTTTGGGTTTTCCTTGATCCTTCCTGCCAAATACTTCTCATGTCCCCTCCTTGCTCGTCTTAGCTCTCTCTTTAGATCCTTCCTCGCTACCTTGTAACTATCCATCGCCCCAACTGAAACTTCACACCTCATCTTCACATAGGCCTCCTTCTTCCTCTTAACAAGAGATTCCACTTCCTTGGTAAACCACGGTTCCCTCGCTCGACGCCTTCCTCCCTGCCTGACCGGTACATACTTATCAAGAACACGCAGTAGCTGATCCTTGAACAAGCCCCACTTATCCAGTGTGCCCAACACTTGCAGCCTACTTCTCCACCTTATCCCCCCCAAGTCACGTCTAATGGCATCATAATTGCCCTTCCCCCAGCTATAACTCTTGCCCTGCGGTGTATATTTATCCCTTTCCATCATTAACGTAAACGTCACCGAATTGTGGTCACTGTCCCCAAAGTGCTCTCCTACCTCCAAATCCAACACCTGGCCTGGTTCATTACCCAAAACCAAATCCAACGTGGCCTCGCCTCTTGTTGGCCTGTCAACATATTGTTTCAGGAAACCCTCCTGCACACACTGTACAAAAAACGACCCATCTATTGTACTCGAACTATATCTTTTCCAATCAATATTTGGAAAGTTAAAGTCTCCCATAATAACTACCCTGTTACTTTCGCTCTTATCCAGAATCATCTTCGCCATCCTTTCCTCTACATCCCTAGAACTATTAGGTGGCCTATAAAAAACTCCCAAGAGGGTGACCTCTCCTTTCCTGTTTCTAACTTCAGCCCGTACTACCTCGGAAGAAGAGTCCCCATCCAGCATCCTCTCCGCCACCGTAATACTGCTCTTGACTAGCAGCGCCACACCTCCCCCTCTTTTGCCTCCTTCTCTGAGCTTACTAAAACACCTAAACCCCGGAACCTGCAACATCCATTCCTGTCCCTGCTCTATCCATGTCTCCGAAATGGCCACAACATCGAAGTCCCAGGTACCAACCCATGCTGCCAGTTCCCCTACCTTGTTTCGTATACTCCTGGCATTGAAGTAGACACACTTCAAACCACCTACCTGAACACTGGCCCCCTCCTGCGATGCCAAATCTGTGCTCCTGACCTCTATACTCTCATTCTCCCTTACCCTAAAACTACAATCCAGGTTCCCATGCCCCTGCTGCATTAGTTTAAACCCCCCCAAAGAGCACTAACAAATCTCCCCCCCAGGATATTTGTGCTCCTCAGGTTCAGATGTAGACCATCCTGTCTGTAGAGGTCCAACCTTCCCCAGAAAGAGCCCCAGTTATCCAGAAATCCGAATCCCTCCCGCCTGCACCATCCCTGTAGCCACGTGTTTAAATGCTCTCTCTCCCTATTCCTCATCTCACTATCACGTGGCACGGGCAACAACCCAGAGATAACAACTCTGTTTGTTCTAGTTCTGAGCTTCCATCCTAGCTCCCTGAAAGCCTGCCTGACATCCTTGTCCCCTTTCCTACCTATGTTGTTAGTGCCAATGTGGACCACGACTTGGGGCTGCTCCCCCTCCCCCTAAGGACCCGGAAAACACGATCCGAGACATCACGTACCCTTGCACCTGGGAGGCAACATACCAAACGTGAGTCTGTCACGCTCCCACAAAATCTCCTATCTGTGCCCCTGACTATAGAGTCCCCAATTACTAATGCTCTGCTCCTCTCCCCCCTTCCCTTCTGAGCAACAGGGAGACTCCGTGCCAGAGGCCCGTCCCCCATGGCTTACCCCTGGTAAGTCCCCCCCCCCACAAGTATCCAAAGCGGTATACTTGTTTCTCAGGGGAACGACCGCAGGGGATCCCTGCACTGACTGCTTTTTCCCAGTCCCTCTTACAGTTACCCACCTATCTCCAATCTTTGGTGTAACTAATTCCCTGAAGCTGCTATCTATGACCCCTTCTGCCTCCCGAATGATCCGAAGTTCTTCCAACTCCAGCTCCAGTTCCCTAACTCGGTCTTGGAGGAGCTGGAGTTATCCCAGAGTACATAACACATCATGGTACCACTCGTGCCTGTTGAATCTATATGGTTCAACTCAGTGAGATCCGTGACTACCAGCAACAGCACCCAGGCAAGATGATCGAGATTCCATTTCCTCAGCAGCTCAGGTACCACGGCAATCTCAGTGCCAACTGGCATGCAATAAAGCAGAGATTTGAGATTTACATGGTAGCATTCAACCTAGGTGGCATGGCCGATGCTGAGAAGATAGATCTTCTACTCACCATTGCGGGTGAAAGTGCAACAGAAATCTTCAACTCCTTCAAGTACTCCAAAGGGCAGGACAAGAGAGACTTCCAGACAGTTCTGGACAAGTTTGAAAACTACTGCGAGGTGAAAACAAAAACAAAAAAAAATCACAAAAAAAAAATCAGTAAAACTGGCACCTGTACTCACCACGAGGCAAAGGTAGGCTTGCAGCAGAAGCAAACAGCAATTTTGATTGGCAGCTATCTTGCAAAAGGAGCCGCACATTTGCAGTTCCCCAGAAGACGTGAACCGCAAAACAGTGTTTTGTGCATGCGTGAGAAGCCGCGCATGCGCAGTTGCGCAAAGAGCGCACAGTAAAGGAAAAGCGATTTGCGCATGCGCAATCCATTCCTACGCTCTACGTCACAAGCGTCATGACGCAGAGGCCCCGGACGACACCCACTTAAAGGGGAAATGTCCGAAAATAGTGAAAAAGATTTTAAAGCCAGAAAACACAATTCTTTCACCATGAAAGACAGCACAATGCTTGAACTTCAACCAGTAGCTGAAAGTAACCTCTGCAGAACCCTGCAACAAGCAGTTAGCACCACCCTGAGAGATGATTTAGTCCTTGAAGACTACGATTCAGACGATGATTTCATCATTGGACGTGGCGACCTCAGTCCCAAATACGAACCGCAACGAGATGTGTTGTACATTGAAGCATCCGACACAGTCATGGACGAGTTCTTCGGATTTGAGGATCCTCAGCCCAGCATAGACGACATCCCGACCCATGAGTTAAGGATTCTGCTGCGGCCTGACGCCAAGGGACAGAGAGCGGTACAAGCCCACAGAGAGCGGCCTGATGCCACACAGAATGGTCCACGCGCCACGAAGAGTGGTCCACGCGCCACGAAGAGTGGTCCACGTGCCACGAAGAGTGATCCACGCGCCACGAAGAGTGGTCCACGCACCACGTTTGCCTGAGTCATCTCGTCAAATCCCGTTCACCTCACACCCTCTGTTCACTGACCTAAATTCGCTCCCACTCAAGAAACACCTCAATTTTAACATTCTTATTCTTCAAACCCCACCATGGCTTTGCCGCTTTGTAATCTGTTCCAGCCTTCTGAGATATATCTGCGTTCATCTCATTCAAATCCCTTGGGCGTCCCTGATTTTAATTGTTCCTCCATTGTTGGCTGTGTCTTCAGTTGCATCGACCCTAAACTCGGGAATTGCTTCCTAAATCTCTGCCGCTATGTGATTAATGTGGGAAATTTTTATATATATTGTTTTATGTATCAGTTGCAGTCATGTTATTAAAATAACTTTGGTTAAGATATTCAGATATATGTCTGCTGAAACTGTGATTCAGGGGTTAACAGCTAGGCAGACTGTGATGGCACTCTTGGGGTCAGACGACACGGTAGCACAGTGGTTAGCACAGTTGCGTCACAACTCCAGGGTCCCAGGTTCGATTCCTGGCTTGGGTCACTGTCTGTGCGGAGTCTGCACATTCTCCCCGTGTCTGCGTGGGTTTCCTCCGGGTGCTCCGGTTTCCTCCCACAGCCCAAAGATGTGTAGGTTAGGTGGATTGGCCATGGTAAATTGCCCTTAGTGTCCAAAAAGGTTAGGTGGGGTTACTGGGTTATGGGGATAGGGTGGAGGTGTGGGCTTAGGTAGGGTACTCTTTCCAAGGGCCGGTGCTGACTTGATGGGCCAAATGACCTCCTTCTGCATTGTAAATTGTATGTATGTATGTATGAAAGGTTTTTAGTTTCGATTTTAGCCCTGCCCCGTGCCTGCAGTTTTTAGTTCCATTTTGAGAGTTTTGCTCTGGGTTCTGGGGTAAGGAAGTATGTTTCTCAGACAGACTTCTGAAAGCTTCTCTACCAAGGACTTTCTGCATAAATCTGTAAGTCTCTGAGTGGCATTTGACCTGTGTGTATGTATTTTGCTGAATTGAAATTTTAGAAGTAGATGGAAAAGTAAGCTGCAAGACCTTTGTTTTGGAAGAACTGTTTAACTGTTAATTGAAAAGCTGTTTTTACCTTGGGTGTTAATGGTAACACAGCACAGTGGTTAGCACTGTTGCTTCACAGCTCCAGGATCCCAGGTTCGATTCCCGGCTTGGGTCACTGTGTGGGCGGAGTTTACACGTTCTCCCCGTGTCTGCGTGGTTTTCCTCCCAGTGCTCCGGTTTCCTCCCACAAGTCCCGAAAGACGTGTTGTTAGGTGAATTGGACATTCTGAATTCTCCCAGTTACCTGAACAGGCGCCGGAATGTGGCGACCAGGGCTTTTCACAGTAACTTCATTAATGTATATATATGAAGCAACACTGACATCTACAGTCTGATGTGGAGATGCCGGCGTTGGACTGGGGTGAGCACAGTAAGAATTCTTACAACACACCAGGTTAAAGTCCAACAGGTTTGTTTCAAATCACTAGCTTTCGGAGCACTGCTGCTTCCTCAGAGGATTCACCCGAGGAAGGAGCAGTACCCCAAAAGCTAGTGATTCGAAACAAACCTGTTGGACTTTAACCTGGTGTGTTGTAAGAATTCTTACTGTGCTCACCCCAGTCCAACGCCGGCATCTCCACATCAGACTGTAGATGTCAGTGTTGCTTCATATATTTGCGCTAATGGCTGATAGGTGCACAAGGATTAATAGGGGAACTTGGAGACCATCATACAGAGTTTCACATCTTCCAGTAATGGCAGCAACAGTGCACTGAAGTTAAGTTGCCCAGTGGGTGCCTTTGGAAGTGCAGGTGTGAGCAGGGGTGTGGTAATTGCCCAGGAAGTTGAAAGTTTCAATGGCTCATGTGATGCTCAGAACCATCAATCACTTAGAGATCTCAGGATGGGGTCTTACGCTGCACAGGAGCGACTTATCCACATATTTACCTTGGAAATGTGACACAGTTTAATCTCTGGTTTAACTCGGTTATTATCTTAATGCAACCTAACACCCCATACATATACCCCTCACTCCCACTGTTATGGGTCAGGGTTAAGAGAACCCCAAAGTGTAGCATGGAGTTCACCTGGCCCACAACTTTTAATAGATTGTGGTATGGGGAGCACACGGCCCACTCTACAGGTGTGGTACAGCAGAAATGGAAAAGTGTTTTTTAAAACAAAACAATGTTTCATCTATGAAATCAAGTTAACCTTTTTAAAACAAACAGTGAATATCTTAGCAACCATTAATTCAAAGATAACCCCTAAAGAATACAACACTAAGTAATCTGTATGCTGTCCTTTTAACATCCAAAAGACTTAACAACCTTTAAACAGAAGCACATCAGGGTTTACATTCAAAACTGAAAACATTTAAATTTCTGAATTCACCAAATGATCAAGAGATAGTGCTTCATGGCAGAGAGATCAACAGTACAGCTGCTTTGTCTGGCTTCAGCTGCAACGCACTGAAAATCGAAACCAAAAAGACACAGACACACCCAAGCTTTTCTCAAAGTGAAACTAAAAAGCAGAACCAGAGCTCAGCTCCACCCACACTCTGACATCACTGCAGTAACATGAGCAGCTAACCATTTCTTAAAGCGACATTCTCATGACACCACCCAGACTCCACAAACCCAACTCCACAATCTCTGTCTTGACTGCCCCTAACTCAACCCCACCCAATCTGACTACCCATTATTCTACTCTGCCACTCGTTCACCCTCATACTCACCCACTCACTCACACACTAACTCACACGTACTCATTCATTCATACACTCATGCACTCACTCATTCACTTGCCCTCATACTCACTCACCCTCATACTCACTCACTCATCCTCACACTGACCCATTCACTCACCCTCGCTCACCCTAACATTCACTCACCCACTCACTCACTGACGCACTCTCTGTTTCACTCGCCCACTCACTCATACATACTCTCACTCACTCACCCTCATACTCACCCAGTCACTCACTTGCTCCCTTACTCACTCACTCATACATACTCACACCCTCATACTCACCCACTCACCAGTTCACTCACCTGCTCCCTTACTCACTCACTCATACATACTATCACTCACTCCCCACTCACTGAGATGTTTACAAACTTACCAGGTGATATATTTAAAATGAGGTCTGTCCTCCCTGCTGCCTTTCTGCTCTTCCCCATTGGCGAGTGTATTAAAGCACAGATCAGAAGTTCCAGTTGGAGGATTAGAAAATGGTAAGAGCTCGGAGATTTTCATACAAAGCAGCGATTGCCCCAGCATTGCCACTAACCAGAGGATCAGGGCCATAGGATAATTATGCTACATTCACATGTCATTCTTCCCTTTGACTCCATCTTTGTTCCCCATCAAGAAGACTACTCAGTCAGTCCCATTTCCCCACTCTATCCCCACAACGCTACATGTTTATTTTTTTCACGTGCCTGTCCAATGTCTTTTATTGAGCAATCAATCATTGATCATCTCCACTTCCCCCACCCCCATTGTTCCAGGATATTCCCACATCCATCCTGCTGTGATTACCACTGACCCGGAAGCAGTACAGTCAGAATTTTAAAAAAAGTATTTGAAATATCCAGGGAATCTCTTTTTAAAAAAAATATATTTTATTAAAGTTTTCAAACACAATTTTAGAACATAGAACATAGAACATAGAACAATACAGCGCAGTACAGGCCCTTCGGCCCACGATGTTGCACCGAAACAAAAGCCATCCAACCTACACTATGCCATTATCATCCATATGTTTATCCAATAAACTTTTAAATGCCCTCAATGTTGGCGAGTTCACCACTGTAGCAGGTAGGGCATTCCACGGCCTCACTACTCTTTGCGTAAAGAACCTACCTCTGACCTCTGTCCTATATCTATTACCCCTCAGTTTAAAGTTATGTCCCCTCGTGCCAGCCATATCCATCCGCGGGAGAAGGCTCTCACTGTCCACCCTATCCAACCCCCTGATCATTTTGTATGCCTCTATTAAGTCTCCTCTTAACCTTCTTCTCTCCAACGAAAACAACCTCAAGTCCATCAGCCTTTCCTCATAAGATTTTCCCTCCATACCAGGCAACATCCTGGTAAATCTCCTCTGCCCCCGCTCCAAAGCCTCCACGTCCTTCCTATAATGCGGTGACCAGAACTGTACGCAATACTCCAAATGCGGCCGTACCAGAGTTCTGTACAGCTGCAACATGACCTCCTGACTCCGGAACTCAATCCCTCTACCAATAAAGGCCAACACTCCATAGGCCTTCTTCACAACCCTATCAACCTGGGTAGCAACTTTCAGGGATCTATGTACATGGACACCTAGATCCCTCTGCTCATCCACACTTTCAAGAACTTTACCATTAGCCAAATATTCCGCATTCCTGTTATTCCTTCCAAAGTGAATCACCTCACACTTCTCTACATTAAACTCCATTTGCCACCTCTCGGCCCAGCTCTGCAGCTTATCTATATCCCTCTATATCCCCCCTTGCAAATCAACAAAAACGGTAGCATGATAACTGATAGATAATATTGTTTAAATAAAATAGTGAAACAAAATAACACGAAATAGTGCTCCCCCCCGCCCCTTAACACAAACAATTTACCCCCCCCCTCCCCCCCCCCCCCCCACACCGTACCCCCCCTCCTCGGGCTGCTGCTGCTGGCTATCTATTTTCCCCCTAACGTTCCGCTAGATAGTCGAGGAACAGTTGCCACCACCTGGTGAACCCCTGAACCGATCCTCTCAGCGCAAACGTCATCCGCTCCAGTTTTATGAACCCTGCCATATCGTTTATCCAGGCCTCCACGCCGGGGGGTTTCGCTTCCTTCCACATGAGTAAAATCCTACGCCGGGCTACTAGGGACGCAAAGGCCACAATATCGGCCTCTTTCACCTCCTGCACTCCCGGCTCATCCGCTACCCCAAATGTAGCTAACCCCCAGCTTGGCTTGACCCGGACCTTCACCACCTTCGAGACCACTCCCGGCACTCCCCTCCAATACCCCTCCAGTGCCGGACACGACCAAAACATATGTGTGCGGTTCGCCAGGCTTCCCCCGCACCTCCCGCACTTGTCCTCCACTCCGAAGAACCTGCTCAACCTCGCTCCCGTTATGTGTGCTCTATGTAGCACCTTAAATTGGACCAGGCTAAGCCTGGCACACGAGGAAGAGGAATTTACCCTACTTAGGGCATCAGCCCACAAACCCTCCTCAATCCCCTCCCCGAGCTCTTCTTCCCATTTTCCTTTCAGTTCTTCTACCTTCTCCTCCCCCTCTTCTCTCATCTCCCGGTATATTTCGGACACTTTTCCCTCCCCGACCCACACCCCCAAAAGCACTCTATCCTGGATCCCCTGTGTCGGGAGCAGCGGAAATTCCCTCACCTGTTGTCTCGTGAACACCCTCACCTGCATATACCTAAAGATATTCCCCGGAGGCAGCTCATACTTTTCCTCTAGCGCTCCCAAGCTCGCAAACGTCCCATCTATAAATAAGTCTCCCACTCTCCTAATTCCTGCCCGGTGCCAGCTCTGGAACCCTCCGTCCAACCTCCCTGGGGCAAACCTATGGTTGTTCCTGATCGGGGACCACACCGAGGCTCCCAACACACCCCTCTGTCGCCTCCATTGCCCCCAGATACTTAATGTTGCCGCCACCACTGGGTTCGTGGTAAACCTTTTCGGGGAGAGTGGTAGTGGCGCCGTCACCAGCGCTTTTAAGCTCGTTCCTTTACAGGACGCCATCTCCAGCCTTTTCCACGCCGCCCCCTCTCCCTCTATCATCCACTTACGGATCATCGCCACATTGGCGGCCCAGTAATAGTCGCCCAAATTCGGCAATGCCAGTCCCCCTCTGTCCCTGCTACGTTGCAGGAACCCCCTCCTCACCCTCGGGGCCTTCCCTGCCCACACGAAGCTCATGATGCTCCTATCTATTTTTTTTGAAAAAGGCCTTAGTGATCAATATAGGGAGACACTGAAACACAAATAGGAACCTCGGGAGGACCATCATCTTAATCGCCTGCACTCTGCCCGCCAGTGACAGCGGCTGCATATCCCACCTTTTGAAATCCTCTTCCATTTGCTCCACCAGCCGAGTCAGATTGAGGCTGTGTAAGGTTCCCCAGCTCCTGGCTATCTGAATCCCCAGGTATCGGAAGTTTCTTTCCACTCTCCTTAGCGGCAGGCCATCTATCCCTCTACTCTGGTCCTCAGGGTGTGTCACGAAAAGCTCACTCTTTCCCATGTTAAGCCTATATCCCGAGAAATCTCCAAACTCCCTCAATATCTGCATAACCTCTGTCATCCCCCCCCACTGGATCCGCCACATAGAGCAGTAGGTCATCTGCGTAGAGTGACACTCGGTGTTCCTCTCCCCCTCTAACCACCCCCCTCCATTTCCTGGAGTCTCTCAGCGCTATGGCCAGTGGTTCAATTGCCAGCGCGAACAGTAATGGGGACAGCGGGCATCCCTGTCTTGTTCCCCTATGTAGTCGAAAATACTCCGACCTTTGCCGATTTGTGACTACACTTGCCATTGGGGCCCCATAGAGGAGTTTAACTCAGCTGACAAACCCCTCCCCAAAGCTGAACCTCCTCAGCACCTCCCATAGATACTCCCACTCTACCCTTTCAAATGCCTTCTCTGCATCCATCGCTGCCACTATCTCTGCCTCCCCCTCTGCTGGGGGCATCATTATCACCCCCAATAGCCTTCGCACGTTGACAAAGGTTCTTACCTGCAGCGGGGCCAACAAGTCCACGTATTTCCTGTAAAATTCCACCGGGAACCCGTCAGGTCCCAGGGCCTTCCCAGCCTGCATGTTCCCCAGCCCTTTGGTCACCTCATCTACCCCGATTAGCACCCCCAGGCCTGCCACCTCCTGCTCCTCCACCCTCGGGAACCTTAGTTGGTCCAGAAACTGCTGCATCCCCTCTTTTCCCTCCGGGGGTTGGGACCTATATAACCTCTCATAAAAGGTCTTAAACACCTCATTCACCTTCCCTGCTCTCCGCACCGTGGTTCCCGTTTCATCCCTAACTCCCCCTATCTCCCTCGCCACTGTCCTCTTACGAAGCTGGTGGGCCAACAGGCGACTAGCCTTTTCCCCATATTCATATCTCATCCCCTGTGCCTTCCTCCGCTGTGCCTCCGCCCTCCCTGTGGTCAGCAGGTCAAACTCCGTCTGGAGTCGTCGCCTCTCCCTATATAGTCCTTCGTCCGGGGCCTCCGCATATTTTTTATCCACACTCAAAATCACCCCCAGTAATCTTTCCCTCTTTGGCCTCTGTTTTCCCTTTGTGAGCCCTGATGGAGATCGACTCTCCCCTGACCACCGCCTTCAGCGCTTCCCATATTACCCCCACTCAGACCTCCCCATCATCATTGGCCTCCAGGTACCTTTCGATACATCCCCGCACCCTTCCGCAGACTCCCTCATCCGCCAATAATCCCACATCCAGTCGCCAGAGTGGACGCTGTTCCCTCTCCTCTCCTAGTTCTAGATCCACCCAATGTGGGGTATGGTCTGAAACAGCTATGGCCGAGTACTCCGTTCCTTCCACCCTCTAAATCAGTGACCTTCCCAAAACGAAGAAATCTATCTGGGAGTATACCTTATGGACATGGGAGAAAAAGGAGAACTCTATGGCCAGCGGCCTAGCAAATCTCCACGTATCCACTCCCCCCCATTTGGTCCATAAACCCCCTAAGCACCTTGGCCGCTGCCGGCCTTCTTCCGGTCCTGGATCTAGATCTATCTAACCCTGGGTCTAGCACGGTGTTAAAGTCCCCCCCCCCATTACCAGGTTTCCTACCTCCAGGTCCGGGATGCGTCCCAGCATCCGCTTCATAAATCCCGCATCATCCCAGTTCGGGGCATATACGTTGACCAGCACGACCTCCATTCCCTGCAGTCTGCCACTCACCATCACATATCTGCCCCCGCTGTCCGCTACAATGTTCCTAGCCTCGAACGACACCCGTTTCCCCACCAATATGGCCCCCCCTCTATTCTTTGCATCCAGCCCTGAGTGGAACACCTGTCCCACCCATCCTTTCCTTAACCTAACCTGGTCCGCCACCTTCAGATGCGTCTCTTGAAGCATGGCTACATCTGCCTTCAGTCCCTTTAAGTGCGCGAACACACGGGCCCTCTTAATCGGCCCATTTAGGCCTCTCACGTTCCACGTGATCAGCCGGACTGGGGGGCTGCTCGCCCCCCTCCCCTGTCGACTAGCCATCAGCCTCTCTGGGCCAGTCCCTCGTCCCGGTTCCGCGCACCCACCCGTCCCCCAGGCGGCGCATTCCCGCCTCGACCACCTTTTCTCTTACCAGCTCCCTTTCGATCACAGCAGCAGCAACCCAGTTGTCACCCCCCCCCCCCGCTAGATCCCCATCTAGCATGGTTACTCCCCCCATATTGCTTCCGAAAGTCAGCTGACTTCAACTGACCCCGGCTTCTCCCGCTCTCTCCTTGACCCCCAAGGAGGAACTCCCATCCTCCTTGCGCCTATCTTCCCGCCATCATCTCTCTGGCGCGGGAAAAGAAAAAGAAACCCCGTGCTTTCTAGAACCATCCCGCCCCCCATGGCGCAGCTCCCCCTACCGCCCCGTTCCCATTCTCCATCCCCCGCCTGTGTCTCTTCTTTCCCCCCCCACCGGCGCCCACATTTCTCAGTGTCCCCCCCTCCCCAATTTACACCTCTATACATCAGCATTGTCGTTTCCCCTCCAACATCAGTCCCTCAGTTCTGGTCCAGTTTCTCTTTTTGGATGAAGGTCCATGCTTCTTCCGACGTTTCAAAATAGTAATGTCTATCCTGGTGCGTGACCCACAATCGCGCCGGCTGCAACATCCCAAACTTCACTTTCTTCTTATGCAGCACCTCCTTGGCTCAATTGAAACTCGCCCTCCTGTTCGCCACCTCCGCACTCCAATCCTGATACACTCGTATCACCGCATTCTCCCATCTGCTACTTCGTACCTTCTTGGCGCATCTCAGAACCACCTCTCTGTCATTGAAGCGGTGAAATCGCACGATCATCGTCCCAGGTGGTTCTCCAGCCTTTGGTCTCCTCGCAGGGACCCGGTGGGCTCCTTCCACTTCCAAGGGGCCCGAGGGGGCCTCAGCTCCCATTAGCGAGTGTAGCATCGTGCTCGCATAAGCCCCGCCGTCAGCTCCTTCCACTCCCTCGGGGAGACCCAGGATCCGGAGGTTCTTTCTCCTTGATCTATTTTCCAGGACTTCAATCCTTTCGATGCACTTCTTATGGAGCGGCTCGTGCGTCTGCATTTTGACCGCTAGGCCCAGGATCTCGTCCTCGTTGTCCGTTACCTTCTGCTCCACCACACGGAGCTCTATCTCCTGGGCCTTTTGTGACTCTTTAAGCCCCTCGATTGCCTGTAGCATCGGGGCCAGCACCTCCTTTTTTAGCAGCTCCACACACCATCTTAAAAATTCATCCTGGTCCGGTCCCCATGTCGCCTGGGCTCTCTCCGACGCCATCTTGCTCCTTTCTTTCTTCTGCCGCTGCCCTCGAGGATTCTCCAAGATCTGGCCGCTGCCGCCGATCTTTTTCTTTCCCACTGGGGGGGACTCCCTGTTGCTTCACCCCACACCGGGTTTCGCAACATTTTTTTTCCCCGTTGGGGCTCTTAAAAAAGCCCGAAGGTCCGTCTAAGCTGGAGCCGCCGAAACGTGCGGCTTAGCTGGTCATCGCCGCAACCGGAAGTCCTCCAGGGAATCTCTAATTGTTTAGAAGAATGCTTGGAAATGATGTTTAAGAGTGGCATCAATTGTAATACGATCAATTGTAATTTTTTGGGATAATAAGAGAAACTGACCTCTGTGGTTTGGTGACCCTTGACCTGGAAGCAGTACCCACAGGATGGAAGTTAAGACAGAAGTTTTGTGGCCAGACCGCAAGGAGAGCTGGAGGGTGAAGGCAATCATTTGCCTGTTTGTTCCTATTTAAGATGCACAGATTCTGAGTTTTGTTGCAGTTAAAGTTACAAAGATTGAAATCTTGTTGTAATTTCTTCTTTGAGAGTCATTCTGTTGTAGAGGGTTCCATCTCTGCTACTCCACTACTGGGCCGATATCTGGGGTTTGAGTATCTGTGTGTGTCTCTCTCCAGCTGGCACTGAAACCTCAGAGGCCAGGGGATGCTGCACTGGGACACCTCCACTGGAGAGAGCACTGAATCAAGCCTGCCGTTTATCCCTAACCGGAAGCCTGAGGCTTATATCACACAGATATCCAGACCCCCACCAATGCCCAGGTGATTCTCTCTCTCTTGCCGGTGGTACAACACCCACCCGGTTCCTACTTCGCTGGAGTAGCTTTCCCAAGAGAGAGAATAGGACACTGCTGTTTATTACCTAACCAGCAGCCTGTCCTGAGTGAATCGTTCAAGATGACCCTAGATTCTCGACCCCGGAATTAAGGTGAGGAATATCTTAACAATGACTTGGTCAGAGATCGCTGGTGAGAGATTGAAGAATTTAAACGACTCCAATTATCAGCAAATCAAGGTTTATTGCAAAACCCAGGTCAAAATCATCAAACAGAAGAAATTATAATAAAATCTTAAACTCTAACACAAACTAAGTCTATTCAGAAAGTACTATAACGGACACAACGTTAAATCTTATTGTTACACAGTTTTAGCAATGGCACAAAACACAAATCAAGCCCCCTGCCCCAAAGCCTCAACCACTATCAAGGTCAAGGGAGTTTCGCAAGCTGCTGCAGGGTACTTACAGTCACAGGCTGCAGGAGGTCAAGTCAAAGGTGGAGAGGTCAAGCCAAGAGACCCTCAATCGAAACACAGCCCCTTTTATATTCGTTTTACCTGGCTTTTTCCTGTGTTCGGCCAGCCCCTTTTGCATTGAATCCATAAGGTTTAAAGTTCCCGCTGGTCCTGCCCCCTTTGAGCCGGTCAGACCTGTCCAGATGGGAGTACCTCCCCTAGGTCCGCCTCCAGTCTGCTTTTTGAGATAACGAGGCTGAGCTCCCTTGTGAAGATTTTCAAAGTCTTCCATCTGCTCCGGAGATCGCTGCTATGTTGATGGGGTGTTGATTGGATTCTGCTCTGGTGGAGGCATAGTCATTTACATCTGCATGGGGCTATGACCATCCCATTGTCCTGCTTGCAGGCAGGCCCCTTGTGTATTCCCGTGCCCCTTTGTCTGTGTTTTAATCTTATCTAGTTGTCTGGCTCCTTCTTCCTTGTAGCTCCTGGGGGGGGCGGTTTGTAAATACCTATGCCCCTACTCGGCTCAGCGGACCAAGCCTGCTGGGAAATTTGGTTACGTTCCCTTGGCTGAAAAGTGTCCAGTTTACAGTCTCTGGGTTTTATCCTTGGGCAGTCCAAAAAGGGCCGAATTGCCCGAAAACCTTACACTGTGTAGGTTTGCAGTTGATACAGAGCGTAAAAGGTTCTCCCTCACACCTCCCGTGGACATCTCTTGTCTAAAACCTGAAATCCCTTGTATAAAATTATAACAGGAAATCTTGGAAAAGCTCAGCAGGACTGGCAGCATCTGTGGAGAGAGAACTAGAATTAATGTTTCGAGTCCAGTATGTCTCTTCTTCAGAACTCTTACAACCCTGGACCTTGTACCGGCACCTAATTGAAATGGCTTTTCATTGTCTAATTGTTCTGTCATAATCTTATACACTTCCACCAAATCCCCCCTCCATCTGCTTTACTCCAAGGACAGCAACCCCAGCTTTTCCAAAATAAGCTTGGAACTAAAATCACCCCATTGGTGGAACCAATCTAATAAACCTCTCTGCACCCTCTCCAATATCCTCGGTGGTGAATGTAGGACATTTTTATATATATTGTCTTATGTGTCTGTTGCAGCAATGTTATTAAAATAACTTATGTTAAGGTTATATGTCTTGTAAAGCTATGATTAAGGGATTATCAGCAAACAGGTTGCGATGTCACTTGTGCGAGGGGCTGGATCTGTTTTTCGTTTCGTTTTCAGCCCTGCCCTGTGTCTGTTGTTTCATTTTGACAGTTCTGCTCTGGGTTCTGAGGAAAGGAGGTGTGTTTCTCAGACTGACTTCTGAAAGTTTCTTTCCCAAGGACTTTGTGACTAAATCTGTAAGTCACTGAGTGTTAACTGTATTATAAGTGGCATATGACCTGTGTGTGGATTTTGCTAAATTGAAAATTTGGAAGTAGATGGGAAAGTAAACTCAGAGACCTTGCTATATTTTTTTGTAAGAATTGTTTAACTGTTAATTGAAGAGCTGCTTTTTGTGATAATGTGTTTAATCCTATGGTAATAATAAAGTTTGTTTTAATATAAAACATTCCTAGTTGTCAGTGGAATCACTCCTGGAGCAAAGTATCCTTTACTCACAGTTTACAAATTGAAACATTGCTGGGATCTGGTCCGGTTTCCTGATAGAAATTGGGATCGGGTCTGGTTTCCTGATATAAATTGGGATCTGGTCCGGTTTCCTGATAGAAATTGGGATCGGGTCTGGTTTCCTGATATAAATTGGGATCTGGACAGTTTCCTGATAGAAATTGGGATCTGGTCTGGTTTCCTGATATAAATTGGGATCTGGACAGTTTCCTGATAGAAATTGGGATCTGGTCCGGTTTCCTGATATAAATTGGGATCTGGTCCGGTTTCCTGCTATAAATTGGGATCTGGACAGTTTCCTGATATAAATTGTGATCTGGTCTGGTTTCCTGATATAAATAGGGATCTGGTCCGGGTACTATAGCACCTCATGAATCCATAGAATGTACAGTGCAGAAGGAGCCCATTTAGCCCATCGAGTCTGCACCGGCCCTTGGAAAGAGCACCTTATTTAAGTCCCACGCCTCCACCCTATTCCCTTTAACCCCATAATCCCACCTAACCTTTTTGGACACTAAGGGCAATTTATCATGGCCAATCCACCTAACCTGCACATCTTTGGACTGTGGGAGGAAAGCGGAGCACCCAGAGGAAACCCACGTAGACACGGGTAGAACGAGCAGACTCCACACAATATACTATAATTTTAGGTGGAGAGTTCGATCCTCCACCGTAATATCTTATCATTTTTGATTTTACCTCGTTGTTTGTTGTCGAACATGAACGCAACTGATCGTTGGTCAGTAACGAGGGTAAATGGTTTTCCGGCCAGGTAGTGCCTCCAGTGCCGGACGGCTTCCACTATGGCCTGTGCCTCCTTCTCAACAGAGGAGTGGCGGATCTTGGGGCCTTGGAGTGTGCGGGAAAAGAAGGCGATGGGCCTGCCCGCCTGGTTGAGGGTGGCACCCAGGGCAAAGTCGGAGGCATCGCTCTCGACTTGGAATGGTGCAGACTTGTCTACCGCATGCATGGCGGCTTTGGCGATAGCAGTTTTTAGGAGGTGGAAGGCCTGGCAGGCCTCGGGCGGGAGGGGGAATGAGGGGGAACGGAGGAGGGGTCAGGCCTTGTCAGCGTTACCGGGCACCCACTGGGCATAGTAGGCAAAGAACCCGAGGCATCGCCTCAGTTCTTTGGGGCAGGTGGGAATGAGGAGTTCGAGAAGGGGGCGCAGACGGTCGGGATCGGGGCCGAGGACACCGTTCTCCACCACGTAGCCGAGTATGGCGAGGCGGGTGGTGACGAAAACACATTTTGCCTCGTTGTACGTGAGATTGAGGCGTTTGGCAGTTTGGAGGAATTTAGTGAGGTTGATGTCATGGTCCTGCTGGTTGTGGCCGCAGATGGTGACGTTGTCCAGATACGGGAAGGTGGCCCGCAGTCTGTTCTGGTCCACCATTCGGTCCATCTCCCGTTGGAAGACCGAGACTCCATTGGTGACGCCAAAGGGCACCCTAAGAAAGTGGTAGAGGCGGCCGTCCGCCTCGAAGGCCGTGAAATTACGGTCCTCCGGGCGGATAGGGAGCTGGTGGTAGGCGGATTTCAAGTCTATGGTGGAGAACACCCGGTACTGTGCAATCCGGTTGACCATGTCAGATATGCGGGGGAGGGGATACGCATCAAGCAGCGTGTACCGGTTGATGGTCTGACTGTAGTCAATGACCATGCGGTGGTTTCTCGCTAGACTTGACTACCACCACTTGGGCTCGCCAGGGCCTAGTGCTGGGAGCAATAATCTTTTCCGAGAGAAGGCGCTTAATCTCCGCGCGAATGAATTGGCGGTCCCCGAAACTGTAACGCCGACTTTTAGTAGCCACGGTCTTGCAGTCGGGGATGAGATGAGCAAACAGTGAAGGGGGGGGGGATCCTGAGCTTGGAGAGACTACAAGTGGGACCCGGGGGGGGGGATCAGGGAAGAACTGGGGGTTGGAGACCGTGAGGGGGGTGAGGGGGCTGTTAAAATGCAAGGTGAGGCTGCGCAGGTGGCATTGGAAGTCCAGGCCGAGGATCGCGGGGGCGCAGAGGTGAGGGAGGACCATGAATTTGAAATCCTGGAACACCGCACCGTTCACTGAGAGGGTGACGACGCAGTAGCCCGAAACCTCAGCCGACTGGGAGTTGGAGGCCATGGAAATATGCCTGCGCGTGGGTAGTACCTTGAGGGAGCAGCGGCGCACGGTGTCCGGGTGGAGGAAGCTCTCCGTGCTGCCGCTGTCGAACAGGCAGGTAACAGTGAAATAATTTACCTGAACCTCCATGGTGGATCTGGCGAGCTGATGCGGTCGGTCCTGGTCGAGGACGATGGATGCGATGGTGGAGCTGTTGGAGAAGGGTGCCGGATCCGGGGAGCGGCCTGCGGAAGAAGGTGATGGCGCCCAGGCGTCGTAGGCTGCTGTTGGAGGCCAGGTTGCTGTCGTTGGCTGCATCTCAGTTGTTTGCAGCATTTCGGTCGAGTGCGCAGGTCCGAAAGTGACGATCGGCGGCGGGCCGGGCCCGGAAGCGACGATCGGCGGCGGACCGGAAGTGACGTGCGGCGGACCGGAAGTGAAGGAAGCCGGGCCGGGGATAATCAAAGATGGCGGCGCCCAGGAGTAGCAGGCCGCGGTGTTGGACCCCGAGGCAGCGGTGGAGCGGCAGACGTTTGCAAAATGGCCTTTCTTGCCACAGGCTGAACAGGTAGCATCTCTAGCAGGGCAGCGTTTCCTGGGGTGTTTTGCCTGGCCACAAAAGTAACACTGGGGCCCAGGCATTATTTTTACTGCTGGTGTGGCTGGGTGGGCCGTGACTTGCAGGGGTTGTTGCTGGGCGGGCGGCAGGGAGGTAGCGGCCACGTAGGGAATGTGGGCAGGCACATAGGAAGTTTGGGCAGGTGTGTAGGACGCATTATTGTCATAGGCTGCCTGTTGGGCCTCTGCCATAGTGACTGCCGTGTCCAGAGTCAGGGTAGTTTGTGCCAGTAGGAGTTGGCGAATTGGGACGGAAGCGATGCCGGCTACAAAGGCATCGAGCGCCAGGGCCTCAGTGTTCTGCTCAGCGGAGACTGCTGGCGCGTTGCAGGTGAGCGCAAGGGCACGGAGGTCCCGAACGAACACGGATAGGGGTTCACCCGGCTGCTGGTGCCGGGAGGCGAGGCGGTGGCGGGCGTAAATAGAATTAACAGTTTGTGCATACCGGCTTTTGAGCTTCACGATGGCATCGGCATAGGTCGTTGTTCCCGTGATGAGGTCGAAAAGCCCGTAGTCGAGCCGTGAGCACAGGAGGTTGAGTCGGTCAGCGTCCGTTTTGGCAAAGGCGGAGGATGCTTCCAGGTAGGCCTCGAAACACCGGAGCCAGCGGTTGAAACGATGATCCGCGCGTGGAGCGTGGGGGTCGAGCGAGAGCTTGTCGGGTTTCAGAGCAGCCTCCATTATAACTGTAGTGTATCAAATTGATGCGCTAAGCGTCAAGAACCACAAAGGCATGTGAGACTTTAACCAAGGCCTTAATACACTACATAGGAAGCTTACCCGACACAGACGACCCCAGACAAAATGGGTCCGGTCTCAGAAGCTGGGTCTTATACTTAACTCCCGGGGGAGAGGCCAAGGCGGAGCTCTCCGTGGCCAGGTCAGGTTACATACAGGTGACCGAACCTCTACAGAGCTACAGTACAATACACAGTACAATACAGAGGATTACAGGGCCACGTTACACACAACTATTATATAACTATGTACAATGCTAGGGAGGTACAGTGGTGTATCACCACAGTGGTGGAGGGGCTGTGTGTGTGGAGGAGGGGCTGTGTGTGTGGTGGAGGGGCTGTGTGTGAGTGTGTGTGGTGGAGTGGCTGTGTGTGAGTTGTAGGGGCTGTTGGTGTGGTGGTGGGGCTGTGTGTGAGTGTGTGTGGTGGAGGGGCTGTGTGTGGTGGAGGGGCTGTGTGTGTGGAGGAGGGGCTGTGTGTGTGGTGGAG
Source organism: Scyliorhinus torazame (assembly GCF_047496885.1). Lineage (NCBI taxonomy): Eukaryota > Metazoa > Chordata > Chondrichthyes > Carcharhiniformes > Scyliorhinidae > Scyliorhinus > Scyliorhinus torazame. The sequence continues at coordinate 130,487,368 of NC_092716.1, forward strand.
GGGCTGTGTGTGAGTTGTAGGGGCTGTATGTGTGGTGGAGGGGCTGTGTGTGTGGTGGTGGAGGGGCTGTGTGTGTGGTGGAGGAGGGGCTGTGTGTGTGGTGGAGGGTCTGTGTGTGTGGTGGAGGGGCTGTGTGTGTGTGGAGGAGGGGCTGTGTGTGTGGAGGAGGGGCTGTGTGTGTGGTGGAGGGGCTGTGTGTGTGGTGGAGGGGCTGTGTGTGTGGTGGTGGGGCTGTGTGTGTGGTGGGGTGCTGTGTGTGTGGTGGGGTGCTGTGTGTGTGGTGGAGGGGCTGTTGGTGTGGTGGTGGGGCTGTGTGTGAGTGTGTGTGGTGGAGGGGCTGTGTGTGTGGAGGAGGGGCTGTGTGTGTGGAGGAGGGGCTGTGTGTGTGGTGGAGGGGCTGTGTGTGTGGTGGAGTGCTGTGTGTGAGTTGTAGGGGCTGTTGGTGTGGTGGAGGGGCTGTGTGTGGTGGGGTGCTGTGTGTGTGGTGGAGGGGCTGTTGGTGTGGTGGTGGGGCTGTGTGTGAGTGTGTGTGGTGGAGGGGCTGTGTGTGTGGAGGAGGGGCTGTGTGTGTGGTGGAGGGGCTGTGTGTGAGTTGTAGGGGCTGTATGTGTGGTGGAGGGGCTGTGTGTGTGGTGGAGGGGCTGTGTGTGTGGTGGAGGGGCTGTGTGTGTGGAGGAGGGGCTGTATGTGTGGTGGAGGGTCTGTGTGTGTGGTGGAGGGGCTGTGTGTGTGTGGAGGAGGGGCTGTGTGTGTGGTGGAGGAGGGGCTGTGTGTGTGGTGGAGGGGCTGTGTGTGTGGTGGAGGGTCTGTGTGTGTGTGGAGGAGGGGCTGTGTGTGTGTGGAGGAGGGGCTGTGTGTGTGGTGGAGGAGGGGCTGTGTGTGTGGTGGAGGAGGGGCTGTGTGTGTGGTGGAGGGTCTGTGTGTGTGTGGAGGAGGGGCTGTGTGTGTGGTGGAGGGGCTGTGTGTGTGGTGGAGGAGGGGCTGTGTGTGTGGTGGAGGGTCTGTGTGTGTGGTGGAGGGGCTGTGTGTGTGTGGAGGAGGGGCTGTGTGTGTGGTGGAGGAGGGGCTGTGTGTGTGGTGGAGGGGCTGTGTGTGTGGTGGAGGGTCTGTGTGTGTGTGGAGGAGGGGCTGTGTGTGTGGTGGAGGGGCTGTATGTGTGGTGGAGGGGCTGTGTGTGTGGTGGAGGAGGGGCTGTGTGTGTGGTGGAGGGGCTGTGTGTGTGGTGGAGGGGCTGTGTGTGTGTGGAGGAGGGGCTGTGTGTGTGGAGGAGGGGCTGTGTGTGTGGTGGAGGGGCTGTGTGTGTGGAGGAGGGGCTGTGTGTGTGGTGGAGGGGCTGTGTGTGTGTGGAGGGGCTGTGTGTGTGGTGGGGTGCTGTGTGTGTGGTGGTGGAGCTGTGTGTGTGGAGGAGGGGCTGTGTGTGTGGTGGAGGGGCTGTGTGTGAGTTGTAGCAGCTGTATGTGTGGTGTAGGGGCTGTATGTGTGGTGGAGGGGCTGTGTGTGTGGTGGAGGAGGGGCTGTGTGTGTGGTGGAGGGGCTGTGTGTGTGGTGGAGGGGCTGTGTGTGTGGTGGAGGGGCTGTGTGTATGGTGGGAGAGCTGTGTGTGTGGTGGAGGGGCTGTGTGTGTGGTGGAGGGGCTGTGTGTGTGGTGGGGGGGGGCTGTGTGTGTGTGGAGGGGCTGTGTGTACGGTGGAGGAGCTGTGTGTGTGTGTGGTGGAGGGGCTGTGTGTGTGTGTGGTGGAGGGGCTGTGTGTGTGGTGGAGTGGCTGTGTGTGTGTGCTGTGGAGGGGCTGTGTGTGTGTGTGGTGGAGGGGCTGTGTGTGTGTGTGGTGGAGGGGCTGTGTGTGTGGTGGAGGGGCTGTGTGTGTGTGTGGTGGAGGGGCTGTGTGTGTGGTGGAGGGGCTGTGTGTGTGTGGTGGAGTGGCTGTGTGTGTGTGTGGTGGAGGGGCTGTGTGTGTGGTGGAGGGGCTGTGTGTGTGTGGTGGAGGGGCTGTGTGTGTGGTGGAGAGGCTGTGTGTGTGCGGTGGAGGAGCTGTGTGTGTGGTGGAGGGGCTGTGTGTGTGGTGGAGGGGCTGTGTGTGTGCGGTGGAGGAGCTGTGTGTGTGGTGGAGGGGCTGTGTGTGTGGTGGAGGGGCTGTGTGTGTGGTGGAGGGGCTGTGTGTGTGGTGGAGTGGCTGTGTGTGCGGTGGAGGGGCTGTGTGTGTGGTGGAGTGGCTGTGTGTGTGGTGGAGGGGCTGTGTGTGGTGGAGGGGTTGTGTGTGTGGTGGAGGGGCTGTGTGTGTGGTGGAGGGGCTGTGTGGTGGAGGGGCTGTGTGTGTGGAGGAGGGGCTGTGTGTGTGGTCGAGGGGCTGTGTGTGAGTGTGTGGAGGAGGGGCTGTGTGTGCGGTGGAGGGGCTGTGTGTGCGGTGGAGGAGCTGTGTGTGTGGTGGAGGGGCTGTGTGTGTGGTGGAGGGGCTGTGTGTGGTGGAGGGGCTGTGTGTGTGGTGGAGGGGCTGTGTGTGGTGGAGGGGCTGTGTGTGTGGAGGAGGGGCTGTGTGTGTGGTCGAGGGGCTGTGTGTGAGTGTGTGGAGGAGGGGCTGTGTGTGCGGTGGAGGGGCTGTGTGTGCGGTGGAGGAGCTGTGTGTGTGTGCGGTGGAGGGGCTGTGTGTGGTGGAGGGGCTGTGTGTGTGTGCGGTGGAGGGGCTGTGTGTGGTGGAGGGGCTGTGTGTGTGTGGAGGGGCTATGTGTGTGTGTGGTGGAGGGGCTGTGTGTGGTGGAGGGGTTGTGTGTGCGGTGGAGTGGCTGTGTGTGTGGTGGAGGGGCTGTGTGTGGTGGAGGGGCTGTGTGTGTGTGGAGGGGCTATGTGTGTGTGTGGTGGAGGGGCTGTGTGTGGTGGAGAGGCTGTGTGTGTGGTGGAGAGGCTGTGTGTGTGGTGGAGGGGCTGTGTGTGTGGTGGAGTGGCTGTGTGTGTGGTGGAGGGGCTGTGTGTGTGGTGGAGGGGCTGTGTGTGGTGGAGGGGCTGTGTGTGTGGTGGAGAGGCTGTGTGTGCGGTGGAGGGGCTGTGTGTGTGGTGGAGTGGCTGTGTGTGTGGTGGAGGGGCTGTGTGTGGTGGAGGGGTTGTGTGTGTGGTGGAGGGGTTGTGTGTGTGGTGGAGGGGTTGTGTGTGTGGTGGAGGGGCTGTGTGTGTGGTGGAGGGGCTGTGTGTGGTGGAGGGGCTGTGTGTGTGGAGGAGGGGCTGTGTGTGTGGTCGAGGGGCTGTGTGTGAGTGTGTGGAGGAGGGGCTGTGTGTGCGGTGGAGGGGCTGTGTGTGCGGTGGAGGAGCTGTGTGTGTGTGCGGTGGAGGGGCTGTGTGTGGTGGAGGGGCTGTGTGTGGTGGAGGGGCTGTGTGTGTGTGCGGTGGAGGGGCTGTGTGTGGTGGAGGGGCTGTGTGTGTGTGGAGGGGCTGTGTGTGTGTGTGGAGGGGCTGTGTGTGGTGGAGGGGCTGTGTGTGGTGGAGGGGCTGTGTGTGTGGTGGAGAGGCTGTGTGTGTGGTGGAGAGGCTGTGTGTGTGGAGGAGGGGCTGTGTGTGTGGTGGAGGGGCTGTGTGTGTGGTGGAGGGGCTGTGTGTGTGGTGGAGAGGCTGTGTGTGTGGAGGAGGGGCTGTGTGTGGTGGAGGGGCTGTGTGTGTGGCGGAGGGGCTGTGTGTGTGGCGGAGGGGCTGTGTGTGTGGCGGAGGGGCTGTGTGTGTGGCGGAGGGGCTGTGTGTGTGGCGGAGGGGCTGTGTGTGTGGAGGAGGGGCTATGTGTGTGGAGGAGGGGCTGTGTGTGTGGTGGAGGGGCTGTGTGTGTGGTGGAGGGGCTGTGTGTGTGGAGGAGGGGCTGTGTGTGTGGAGGAGGGGCTGTGTGTGTGGAGGAGGGGCTGTGTGTGTGGTGGAGGGGCTGTGTGTGTGGTGGAGGGGCTGTGTGTGTGGTGGAGGGGCTGTGTGTGTGGTGGAGGGGCTGTGTGTGGTGGAGGGGCTGTGTGTGTGGAGGAGGGGCTGTGTGGTGGAGGGGCTGTGTGTCTGGTGGAAGGGCTGTGTGTGTGGAGGAGGGGCTGTGTGTGTGGAGGAGGGGCTGTGTGTGTGGAGGAGGGGCTGTGTGTGTGGAGGAGGGGCTGTGTGTGTGGAGGAGGGGCTGCGTGTGTGGTGGAGGGGCTGTGTGTGTGGTGGAGGGGCTGTGTGTGTGGTGGAGGGGCTGTGTGTGTGGTGGAGGGGCTGTGTGTGTGGTGGAGGGGCTGTGTGTGTGGTGGAGGGGCTGTGTGTGTGGTGGAGGGGCTGTGTGTGTGGAGGAGGGGCTGTGTGGTGGAGGGGCTGTGTGTGTGGAGGAGGGGCTGTGTGTGTGGTGGAGGGGCTGTGTGTGTGGTGGAGGGGCTGTGTGTGTGGTTGGAGGGGCTGTGTGGTGGAAGGGCTGCGTGTGTGTGTGGTGGAGGGGCTGCGTGTGTGTGTGTGGTGGAGGGGCTGTGTGTGTGGTGGAGGGGTTGTGTGTGTGGTGGAGGGGCTGTGTGTGTGTGGTCGAGGGGCTGTGTGTGTGGTCGAGGGGCTGTGTGTGGTTGGAGGGGCTGTGTGTGTGGTGGAGGGGCTGTGTGTGTGGAGGAGGGGTTGTGTGTGTGGTGGAGGGGCTGTGTGTGTGGTGGAGGGGCTGTGTGTGTGGTGGAGGGGCTGTGTGTGTGGTGGAGGGGCTGTGTGTGTGGTGGAGGGGCTGTGTGTGTGGTGGAGGGGCTGTGTGTGTGGTGCAGGGGCTGTGTGTGTGGTTGGAGGGGCTGTGTGGTGGAAGGGCTGCGTGTGTGTGTGGTGGAGGGGCTGCGTGTGTGTGTGTGGTGGAGGGGCTGTGTGTGTGGTGGAGGGGCTGTGTGTGTGGTGGAGGGGCTGTGTGTGTGGTGGAGGGGCTGTGTGTGTGGTGGAGGGGCTGTGTGTGTGGTGGAGGGGCTGTGTGTGTGGTGGAGGGGCTGTGTGTGTGGTGGAAGGGCTGCGTGTGGTGGAGGGACTGCGTGTGATGTGTGGTGTAGGGGCTGTGCCTGCATGTGGTGGAGGAGCTGTGTGTGTGTGTGTGGTGGAGGGGCTGCGTGTGCGGTGGAGGGGCTGCGTGTGCGGTGGAGGGGCTGCGTGTGCGGTGGAGGGGCTGTGTGGTGGAGAGGGTGTGTGTGCATGTGTGGTGGAGAGGCTGCACGTGCGTGTGTGGTGGAGCGGCTGCGTGTGCGTGTGTGGTGAAGGGGCTGCGTGTGGTGGAGGGGCTGCGTGTGGTGGAGGGGCTGCGTGTGGTGGAGGGGCTGTGTGTGTGTGTGTGTGTGTGTGTGTGTGTGTGGTGGAGGGGCTGCGTGTGCGTGTGTGGTGGTGGGGCTGCGTGTGCGTGTGTGGTGGAGGGGATGTGTGTGTGGTGGAGGGGCTGTGTGTGGTGGAGGGGCTGCGTGTGTGGTGGAGGGGCTGCGTGTGTGGTGGAGGGGCTGCGTGTGTGGTGGAGGGGCTGCGTGTGTGGTGGAGGGGCTGCGTGTGTGGTGGAGGGGCTGCGTGTGCATGTGTGGTGGAGGGGATGCGTGTGCGTGTGTGGTGGAGGGGATGTGTGTGTGTGTGGTGGAGGGGCTGTGTGTGGTGGAGGGGCTGCGTGTGTGGTGGAGGGGCTGCGTGTGTGGTGGAGGGGCTGCGTGTGCATGTGTGGTGGAGGGGATGCGTGTGCGTGTGTGGTGGAGGGGATGTGTGTGTGTGTGGTGGAGGGGCTGTGTGTGGTGGAGGGGCTGCGTGTGTGGTGGAGGGGCTGCGTGTGTGGTGGAGGGGCTGCGTGTGCATGTGTGGTGGAGGGGATGCGTGTGCGTGTGTGGTGGAGGGGATGTGTGTGTGTGTGGTGGAGGGGCTGTGTGTGCTTGTCTGGTGGAGGAGCTGCGTGTGCGTGTGTGGTGGAGGGGTTGCGTGTGCGTGTGTGGTGGAGGGGCTGCGTGTGGTGGAGGGGCTGCGTGTGCGTGTGTGGTGGAGGGGCTGCGTGTGGTGGAGGGGCTGTGTGTGTGGTGGAGGGGCTGTGTGTGGTGGAGGGGCTGCGTGTGCGTGTGTGGTGGAGGTGCTGCGTGTGCGCGGTTGAGGGGCTGTGTGTGTATGTGTGGTGGAGGGGCTGTGTAGGGTGGAGGGGCTGCGTGTGTGTTTGTGGTGGAGGGGCTTTGTGCGTGTGTGGTGGAGGGGCGGCATGTGCAGTGGAAGGGGCTGCGTGTGTGGTGGAGGGGGTGGGTTCGTGTGCGCGTGGTGGAGGGTCTGCGTGTGTGGTGGAGGGGCTGCGTGTGTGGTGGAGGGGCGGCGTGTGCGTGTGTGGTGGAGGCGCTGCGTGTGCGTGTGTGATGGAGGCGCTGCGTGTGCGTGTGTGGTGGAGGGGCTGCGTGTGGTGGAGGGGGGGTGTGTGCGCACGTGGTGGAGGGGCTGCGTGTGCGTGCGTGGTGGAAGGGCTGCGTGTGCGTGTGTGGTGGAGGGGCTGCGTGTGCGTGTGTGGTGGAGGCGCTGCGTGTGCGTGTGTGATGGAGGGGCTGTGTGTGCGTGTGTGGTGGAGGGGCTGTGTGTGGTGGAGGGGCTGTATGTGCGTGTGTGGTGGAGGCGCTGCGTGTGCGTGTGTGATGGAGGCGCTGCGTGTGCATGTGTGGTGGAGGCGCTGCGTGTGCGTGTGTGGTGGAGGGTCTGCATGTGGTGGAGGGACTGCGTGTGGTGGAGGAGCTGCGTGTGTGTGTGTGGTTGAGGGCCTGTGTGTGCGTGTGTGGTGGAGCGGCTGTGTGTGGTGGAGGGGTTGCGTGTGCGTGTGTGGTGGAGGGGCTGTGTGTGGTGGAGGGGCTGCGTGTGCGTGTGTGGTGGAAGGGCTGCGTGTGGTGGAGGGGCTGCGTGTGATGGAGGGGCTGCGAGTGGTGGAGGGGCTGCGTGTGCGTGTGTGGTGGAGGGGCTGCGTGTGGTGGAGGGGCTGCGTGTGCGTGTGTGGTGGAGGGGCTGCGTGTGCGTGTGTGGTGGAGGGGCTGCGTGTGGTGGAGGGGCTGCGTGTGCGTGTGTGGTGGAGGGGCTGCGTGTGCGTGTGTGGTGGAGGGGCTGCGTGTGGTGGAGGGGCTGCGTGTGCGTGTGTGGTGGAGGGGCTGCGTGTGCGTGTGTGGTGGAGGGGCTGCGTGTGGTGGAGGGGCTGCGTGTGCGTGTGTGGTGGAGGGGCTGCGTGTGCGTGTGTGGTGGAGGGGCTGCGTGTGGTGGAGCGGCTGCGTGTGCATGTGTGGTGGAGGGGCTGCGTGTGCGTGTGTGGTGGAGGGGCTGCGTGTGGTGGAGGGGCTGCGTGTGCGTGTGTGGTGGAGGGGCTGCGTGTGCGTGTGTGGTGGAGGGGCTGCGTGTGGTGGAGCGGCTGCGTGTGCATGTGTGGTGGAGGGGCTGCGTGTGCGTGTGTGGTGGAGCGGCTGCGTGTGCATGTGTGGTGGAGGGGCTGTGTGCGTGTGTGGTGGAGGGGCTGTGTGTGGTGGAGGGGCTGTGTGCGTGTGTGGTGGAGGGGCTGCGTGTGGTGGAGGGGCTGCGTGTGCGTGTGTGGTGGAGGGGCTGTGTGTGGTGGAGGGGCTGCGTGTGCGTGTGTGGTGGAGGGGCTGCGTGTGGTGGAGGGGCTGCGCGTGTGTGTGGTGGAGGGGCTGTGTGCGTGTGTGGTGGAGGGGCTGCGTGTGGTGGAGGGGCTTGTGCGTGTGTGGTGGAGGGGCTGTGTGTGGTGGAGGGGCTGCGTGTGTGGTGGAGGGGCTGCATGTGTGTGTGGTGGAGGGGCTGCGTGTGCGTGTGTGGTGGAGGGGCTGTGTGTGGTGGAGGGGCTGTGTGCGTGTGTGGTGGAGGGGCTGTATGTGGTGGAGGGGCTGCGTGTGCGTGTGTGGTGGAGGGGCTGTGTGTGCGTGTGTGGTGGAGGGGCTGTGTGTGTGTGTGGTGGAGGGGCTGTGTGCGTGTGTGGTGGAGGGGCTGTGTGTGGTGGAGGGGCTGCGCGTGTGTGTGTGGTGGAGGGGCTGTGTGTGGTGGAGGGGCTGCGCGTGTGTGTGGTGGAGGGGCTGCGTGTGCGTGTGTGGTGAGGGGCTTGTGCGTGTGTGGTGGAGGGGCTGTGTGTGGTGGAGGGGCTGCGTGTGTGGTGGAGGGGCTGCATGTGTGTGTGGTGGAGGGGCTGCGTGTGCGTGTGTGGTGGAGGGGCTGTGTGTGGTGGAGGGGCTGTGTGCGTGTGTGGTGGAGGGGCTGTATGTGGTGGAGGGGCTGCGTGTGCGTGTGTGGTGGAGGGGCTGTGTGTGCGTGTGTGGTGGAGGGGCTGCGTGTGCGTGTGTGGTGGAGGGGCTTGTGCGTGTGTGGTGGAGGGGCTGCGTGTGGTGGAGGGGCTGCGTGTGGTGGTGCTGCGTCTGAGTGTAAAGGTTTGTCTGTATTAGAGGGGCTGGGCATTGACATTGGCAATCTCTCCATATGTAACACCAAGGCTATTAACTTGGTGAATTGCACAGTGTTTGCTTAGAGAAATGTGATTAATAATTAATCAATTGTGATTTGATAGTGTGTGCCTAGCTCAGTTTCAAAATCTGGCTGAAGTATTTGTTGAATTATTGAAATAAAAATTTGCGTTCTTCCTCATTGAGATATTTGGTGTGTGATGGAAGGGCGGGGAGTTGAGCTCTCGGCCCACACCACCACCTCTCCTGCCCCTTTGCCTGGCTCCTTTCCTGCTGTGTCACTGGATGCTGGGTCCTGACATTGGCAGCTCGCCTAGAGCAGAGGCAGTGTGGACTGCCTATGTGTGTGTGCGAGCTGGCAACACTGGAATGAAGGACAAAGGCTGAGGGGTGGAGCTTGGCACAGGCCAAGCCAAAGCTGAGGCATGTGACAGGGACTCCGAGAGCTATATTACATTAGATCAGTGTCAGGAAGACAGGCACTAAAACTTGGGCCCTTTCTCATCTGCTCAGGCTTGTCGCTTTGCCCTGTAGCCTGCAGACATCATCCTGGTCACATGATGGGAAATGACACTGCTTGGTCAGCCCTCTGACAACTCAAGACGCAAGAGTCTATACGGACAGGTTAGTTGTCTGCAATGGAGGGTTAGTCCTTAGCCATTTAATTTTGTGACTGTGCATTTAATGACGTTTAAAGTTCTTGACATAGCATGGCTTGGTCGTCAGAGTGCGCCATGCTACTTTGCCCAGCGCTACCTTCGGTCTGTATACATTGCATTGCATGTAGGTGCTTGTGGAAGCCAGTGTGACACCCCCTCTTACAGTCACGCCTCATCTCCCCTCACACCCACCACTCTAATTAACACAAACGCTGAGGCCATTGGATATCCGAGAGGAGTTACTGAGTGACAGTGTGAGGGAACTGGATTAACATCAGTAGAGGTACAGTCAGTAACAGGGCTCTGGGGGAGAGGAGTTACTGAGTGACAGTGTGAGGGAACTGGATTAACATCAGTACAGATACAGTCAGTAATACAGGGTGCAGGGAGAGGAGTTACTGAGTGACTGTGAGGGAGCTGAATTAACATCAGTAGAGGTACAGTCAGTAACAGGGTTCTGGGGGAGAGGGGTTACTGAGTGACAGTGTGAGGGAGCTGGATTAACATCAGTAGAGATACAGTCAGTAATACAGGGTGCAGGGAGAGGAGTTACTGAGTGACTGTGAGGGAGCTGAATTAACATCAGTAGAGGTACAGTCAGTAACAGGGTTCTGGGGGAGAGGGGTTACTGAGTGACAGTGTGAGGGAGCTGAATTAACATCAGTAGAGGTACAGTCAGTAACAGGGTTCTGGGGGAGAGGGGTTACTGAGTGACAGTGTGAGGGAGCTGGATTAACATCAGTAGAGGTACGTCAGTAACAGGGTTCAGGGGGAGAGGGGTTACTGAGTGACAGTATGAGGGAGCTGGATTAACATCAGTAGAGGTACAGTCAGTAACAGGGCTCCTGGGGAGAGGGGTTACTGAGTGACAGTGTGAGGGAGCTGGATTAACATCAGTAGAGGTACAGTCAGTAACAGGGTTCTGGGCATGAGGGGTTACTGAGTGACAGTGTGAGGGTGCTGGATTAACATCAGTAGAGATACAGTCAGTAATACAGGGTGCAGGGAGAGGAGTTACTGAGTGACAGTGTGAGGGAGCTGGAATAACATCAATAGAGGTACAGTCAGTAACAGGGCTCCTGGGGAGAGGGGTTACTGAGTGACAGTGTGAGAGAGCTGGATTAACATCAGTAGAGGTACAGTCAGTAACAGGGTTCTGGGCATGAGGGGTTACTGAGTGACAGTGTGAGGGTGCTGGATTAACATCAGTAGAGATACAGTCAGTAATACAGGGTGCAGGGAGAGGAGTTACTGAGTGACAGTGTGAGGGAGCTGGAATAACATCAATAGAGGTACAGTCAGTAACAGGGTTCTGGGGGAGAGGGGTTACTGAGTGACAGTGTGAGGGAGCTGGATTAACATCAGTAGAGATACAGTCAGTAACAGGGTTCAGGGGGAGAGGGGTTACTGAGTGACAGTATGAGGGAGCTGGATTAACATCAGTAGAGGTACAGTCAGTAACAGGGCTCTGGGGGAGAGGGGTTACTGAGTGACAGTGTGAGGGAGCTGGATTAACATCAGTAGAGGTACAGTCAGTAACAGGGTTCTGGCAGAGAGGGGTTACTGAGTGACAGTGTGAGGGAGCTGGATTAACATCAGTAGAGGTACAGTCAGTAACAGGGCTCTGGGCATGAGGGGTTACTGAGTGACAGTGTGAGGGTGCTGGATTAACATCAGTAGAGATACAGTCAGTAATACAGGGTGCAGGGAGAGGAGTTACTGAGTGACAGTGTGAGGGAGCTGGAATAACATCAGTAGAGGTACAGTCAGTAACCGGGTTCTGGGTGAGAGGGGTTACTGAGTGACAGTGTGAGGGAGCTGGATTAACATCAGTAGAGATACAGTCAGTAACAGGGCTCTGGGGGAGAGGGGTTACTGAGTGACAGTGTGAGGGTGCTGGATTAACATCAGTAGAGATACAGTCAGTAATACAGGGTGCAGGGAGAGGAGTTACTGAGTGACAGTGTGAGGGAGCTGGAATAACATCAATAGAGGTACAGTCAGTAACAGGGTTCTGGGGGAGAGGGGTTACTGAGTGACAGTGTGAGGGAGCTGGATTAACATCAGTAGAGATACAGTCAGTAACAGGGTTCAGGGGGAGAGGGGTTACTGAGTGACAGTATGAGGGAGCTGGATTAACATCAGTAGAGGTACAGTCAGTAACAGGGCTCTGGGGGAGAGGGGTTACTGAGTGACAGTGTGAGGGAGCTGGATTAACATCAGTAGAGGTACAGTCAGTAACAGGGTTCTGGCAGAGAGGGGTTACTGAGTGACAGTGTGAGGGAGCTGGATTAACATCAGTAGAGGTACAGTCAGTAACAGGGCTCTGGGGGAGAGGGGTTACTGAGTGACAGTGTGAGGGAGCTGGATTAACATCAGTAGAGGTACAGTCAGTAACAGGGTTCTGGCAGAGAGGGGTTACTGAGTGACAGTGTGAGGGAGCTGGATTAACATCAGTAGAGGTACAGTCAGTAACAGGGTTCTGGGCATGAGGGGTTACTGAGTGACAGTGTGAGGGTGCTGGATTAACATCAGTAGAGATACAGTCAGTAATACAGGGTGCAGGGAGAGGAGTTACTGAGTGACAGTGTGAGGGAGCTGGAATAACATCAGTAGAGGTACAGTCAGTAACCGGGTTCTGGGTGAGAGGGGTTACTGAGTGACAGTGTGAGGGAGCTGGATTAACATCAGTAGAGATACAGTCAGTAACAGGGCTCTGGGGGAGAGGGGTTACTGAGTGACAGTGTGAGAGAGGGTGATTAACATCAGTAGAGGTACAGTCAGTAACAGGGTTCTGGGGGAGAGGGGTTACTGAGTGACAGTGTGAGAGAGGGTGATTAACATCAGTAGAGGTACAGTCAGTTGTCATGATATGCAGACACACACATAATGACATACAGACAAGCAGCTAATGGACACAGAGAACAGGACATGACCAATAATCAGGCAGGACTCTCAGGGGTGGGATCTGACTATAAAAGTCACGAGGCACTCACACTCTGCCTCTTTCCACTGATGAACATCTAGAGAGTCAGTCAAGGGCGTTGCTACAATCTCACACCTCCACCACATGGCTGAGAGCTAGTCTGGTTCAGTCAGACAGAGTTACCACACTTAAGTTAGCAGAGAGTCGAACTCACAGAGAACTGTGCTAACTGTGCTATTAGTTCAATAAACCTGATTGAACGAACTTCAAGGTCTGGAGTATCTTTTTGATCTAAGCTGCATCCTGTTGCAGCCAGTGTTAGACCAGTGTATATAACACGACAGTCAGTAACACAGGTGTCTGGGGAGAGGAGTTACTGAGTGACAGTGTGAGAGAGCTGGATTAACATCAGTAGAGATACAGTCAGTAATACAGGGTGCAGGGAGAGGAGTTACTGAGTGACAGTGTGAGGGAGCTGGAATAACATCAATAGAGGTACAGTCAGTAACAGGGTTCTGGGGGAGAGGGGTTACTGAGTGACAGTGTGAGGGAGCTGGATTAACATCAGTAGAGATACAGTCAGTAACAGGGTTCAGGGGGAGAGGGGTTACTGAGTGACAGTATGAGGGAGCTGGATTAACATCAGTAGAGGTACAGTCAGTAACAGGGCTCTGGGGGAGAGGGGTTACTGAGTGACAGTGTGAGGGAGCTGGATTAACATCAGTAGAGGTACAGTCAGTAATACAGGGTGCAGGGAGAGGAGTTACTGAGTGACAGTGTGAGGGAGCTGGAATAACATCAATAGAGGTACAGTCAGTAACAGGGTTCTGGGGGAGAGGGGTTACTGAGTGACAGTGTGAGAGAGCTGGATTAACATCAGTACAGATACAGTCAGTAACACAGGGTGCAGGGAGAGGAGTTACTGAGTGACAGTGTGAGGGAGCTGGAATAACATCAATAGAGGTACAGTCAGTAACAGGGTTCTGGGGGAGAGGAGTTACTGAGTGACAGTGTGAGGGAGCTGAATTAACATCAGTAGAGGTACAGTCAGTAACAGGGTTCTGGGGGAGAGGGGTTACTGAGTGACAGTGTGAGGGAGCTGGATTAACATCAGTAGAGGTACGTCAGTAACAGGGTTCAGGGGGAGAGGGGTTACTGAGTGACAGTATGAGGGAGCTGGATTAACATCAGTAGAGGTACAGTCAGTAACAGGGCTCCTGGGGAGAGGGGTTACTGAGTGACAGTGTGAGGGAGCTGGATTAACATCAGTAGAGGTACAGTCAGTAACAGGGTTCTGGGCATGAGGGGTTACTGAGTGACAGTGTGAGGGTGCTGGATTAACATCAGTAGAGATACAGTCAGTAATACAGGGTGCAGGGAGAGGAGTTACTGAGTGACAGTGTGAGGGAGCTGGAATAACATCAATAGAGGTACAGTCAGTAACAGGGCTCCTGGGGAGAGGGGTTACTGAGTGACAGTGTGAGAGAGCTGGATTAACATCAGTAGAGGTACAGTCAGTAACAGGGTTCTGGGGGAGAGGGGTTACTGAGTGACAGTGTGAGGGAGCTGGATTAACATCAGTAGAGGTACGTCAGTAACAGGGTTCAGGGGGAGAGGGGTTACTGAGTGACAGTATGAGGGAGCTGGATTAACATCAGTAGAGGTACAGTCAGTAACAGGGCTCCTGGGGAGAGGGGTTACTGAGTGACAGTGTGAGGGAGCTGGATTAACATCAGTAGAGGTACAGTCAGTAACAGGGTTCTGGGCATGAGGGGTTACTGAGTGACAGTGTGAGGGTGCTGGATTAACATCAGTAGAGATACAGTCAGTAATACAGGGTGCAGGGAGAGGAGTTACTGAGTGACAGTGTGAGGGAGCTGGAATAACATCAATAGAGGTACAGTCAGTAACAGGGCTCCTGGGGAGAGGGGTTACTGAGTGACAGTGTGAGAGAGCTGGATTAACATCAGTAGAGGTACAGTCAGTAACAGGGTTCTGGGCATGAGGGGTTACTGAGTGACAGTGTGAGGGTGCTGGATTAACATCAGTAGAGATACAGTCAGTAATACAGGGTGCAGGGAGAGGAGTTACTGAGTGACAGTATGAGGGAGCTGGAATAACATCAATAGAGGTACAGTCAGTAACAGGGTTCTGGGGGAGAGGGGTTACTGAGTGACAGTGTGAGGGAGCTGGATTAACATCAGTAGAGATACAGTCAGTAACAGGGTTCAGGGGGAGAGGGGTTACTGAGTGACAGTATGAGGGAGCTGGATTAACATCAGTAGAGGTACAGTCAGTAACAGGGCTCTGGGGGAGAGGGGTTACTGAGTGACAGTGTGAGGGAGCTGGATTAACATCAGTAGAGGTACAGTCAGTAACAGGGTTCTGGCAGAGAGGGGTTACTGAGTGACAGTGTGAGGGAGCTGGATTAACATCAGTAGAGGTACAGTCAGTAACAGGGTTCTGGGCATGAGGGGTTACTGAGTGACAGTGTGAGGGTGCTGGATTAACATCAGTAGAGATACAGTCAGTAATACAGGGTGCAGGGAGAGGAGTTACTGAGTGACAGTGTGAGGGAGCTGGAATAACATCAGTAGAGGTACAGTCAGTAACCGGGTTCTGGGTGAGAGGGGTTACTGAGTGACAGTGTGAGGGAGCTGGATTAACATCAGTAGAGATACAGTCAGTAACAGGGCTCTGGGGGAGAGGGGTTACTGAGTGACAGTGTGAGAGAGGGTGATTAACATCAGTAGAGGTACAGTCAGTAACAGGGTTCTGGGGGAGAGGGGTTACTGAGTGACAGTGTGAGAGAGGGTGATTAACATCAGTAGAGGTACAGTCAGTTGTCATGATATGCAGACACACACATAATGACATACAGACAAGCAGCTAATGGACACAGAGAACAGGACATGACCAATAATCAGGCAGGACTCTCAGGGGTGGGATCTGACTATAAAAGTCACGAGGCACTCACACTCTGCCTCTTTCCACTGATGAACATCTAGAGAGTCAGTCAAGGGCGTTGCTACAATCTCACACCTCCACCACATGGCTGAGAGCTAGTCTGGTTCAGTCAGACAGAGTTACCACACTTAAGTTAGCAGAGAGTCGAACTCACAGAGAACTGTGCTAACTGTGCTATTAGTTCAATAAACCTGATTGAACGAACTTCAAGGTCTGGAGTATCTTTTTGATCTAAGCTGCATCCTGTTGCAGCCAGTGTTAGACCAGTGTATATAACACGACAGTCAGTAACACAGGTGTCTGGGGAGAGGAGTTACTGAGTGACAGTGTGAGAGAGCTGGATTAACATCAGTAGAGATACAGTCAGTAATACAGGGTGCAGGGAGAGGAGTTACTGAGTGACAGTGTGAGGGAGCTGGAATAACATCAATAGAGGTACAGTCAGTAACAGGGTTCTGGGGGAGAGGGGTTACTGAGTGACAGTGTGAGAGAGCTGGATTAACATCAGTACAGATACAGTCAGTAACACAGGGTGCAGGGAGAGGAGTTACTGAGTGACAGTGTGAGGGAGCTGGAATAACATCAATAGAGGTACAGTCAGTAACAGGGTTCTGGGGGAGAGGGGTTACTGAGTGACAGTATGAGGGAGCTGGATTAACATCAGTAGAGGTACAGTCAGTAACAGGGCTCTGGGGGAGAGGAGTTACTGAGTGACAGTGTGAGGGAGCTGGATTAACATCAGTACAGATACAGTCAGTAACACAGGGTTATGGGGGAGAGGAGTTACTGAGTGACAGTGTGAGGAAGCTGGATTAACATCAGTAGAGGTACAGTCAGTAACAGGGTTCTGGGGGAGAGGGGTTACTGAGTGACAGTGTGAGGGAGCTGGAATAACATCAATAGAGGTACAGTCAGTAACAGGGTTCTGGGGGAGAGGGGTTACTGAGTGACAGTGTGAGAGAGGGTGATTAACATCAGTAGAGGTACAGTCAGTTGTCATGATATGCAGACACACACATAATGACATACAGACAAGCAGCTAATGGACACAGAGAGTAGGACATGACCAATAAGCAGGCAGGACTCTCAGGGGTGGGATCTGACTATAAAAGTCACGAGGCACTCACACTCCGCCTCTTTCCACTGATGAACATCTAGAGAGTCAGTCAAGGGCGTTGCTACAATCTCACACCTCCACCACGTGGCTGAGAGCTAGTCTGGTTCAGTCAGACAGAGTTACCGCACTTAAGTTAGCAGAGAGTCGAACTCACAGAGAACTGTGCTAACTGTGCTATTAGTTCAATAAACCTGATTGAACGAACTTCAAGGTCTGGACTATCTTTTTGATCTAAGCTGCATCCTGTTGCAGCCAGTGTTAGACCAGTGTGTATAACACGACAGTCAGTAACACAGGTGTCTGGGGAGAGGAGTTACTGAGTGACAGTGTGAGAGAGCTGGATTAACATCAGTACAGATACAGTCAGTAACACAGGGTTCTGGGGGAGAGGGGTTACTGAGTGACAGTGTTAGGAAGCTGGATTAACATCAGTACAGGTATACGGTGTGTTTTACCGGCTGCGTCGCGCTCTCGCTAGAGTCTGACGTGGCCATTAGATCCTGGTTGAGGCTAATATGGGAACCTCGGCAGTTTCTAATCGGTTTGCGATCTAACTGGCCCGCTCCCGTTGGTGAGATGAGGATCCCGCCGTGACGAGAAACCAATAATCACCAATTAAAGTCAATCTCCATATCATTAATGGGAACAACCCCCTATCTAATGGCTTCCTGTGATCTAACCCCCTCCCCAGCAAGTGGCCACGTGGGTGCCGATTTAAAAATGTGAAGCTGGCGGAATAGTTGCTGTGGGGATTCAAGGAAATGAGCAGCCATCTTTGAACCTGGGTGGTGAACCCGGGGACACTGGCATCTGGACAACCCCAGGGGGAGACCCCAGGAGGGGACCGCCTCGGTCCGGGCTATGGACCACCATCAGTGGGTGGGTGTCCCAACACTCATGGGTCCGTCATGCCACTCCCTGGATTGTCTGTACCCATACCCGTACGCATACCCAAGATGATATCTTGGCGGGGACATCCAATGAAGCTTTTTGGGTTGAGTTTAGGAACAAAAATGGGACAGCCACATTGCTAGGTGTTAATTATAGTCCCTCAGATAGTCACCGGGAAATTGAGGAGCAGATAAGTGCGCAATTCGGGACGGTGTGTAAAAATAATATTGGGTAATTATATTAGGTAATTTCAACTTTCGTAACTTCAATTGGGATAGTCACTGTGTTAAGGGTTTACATGGAGTGGAGTTCTTAAAATGTATACAGGAAAACGTGTATGTAGAGGGTCCAACAAGGGACGGTGCAGTGCTGGTCCTAATTCTGGGGAATGAAGCCGGATAGTTGAGGTGTTGGTGGGGGAGCATTTTGGTGATAGCGACCACAACATGGTACAATTTAAGTTTGTCTTCAACAAAGAAATGGGCAAGTTGCAACAAAAGGTTGTGGACTGGGGGACAGTGAATTTTAGTAAAATAAGATAGAATCTGGCAAAGGTAGACTGGAAAGAGTTATTTGTGGGGAAATCTACAGAAAAGCAATAGAGGGGGTTCAAAATGGAAATGGGGAGGGTATAGAACAAAGAACAGTACAGCACAGGAACAGGCCCTTCTGCCCTCCAAGCCTGCGCCAATCACGTGTCCTATCTAGACCAACCGCCTGTATCCTTCTATACCCCGTATTTATGTGTCTATCTAGATAAGTCTTAAAGGTTGCTAACGTATCTACCTCAACCACCTCACTTGGCAGTGTATTCCAGGCCACCACCACCCTCTGTGTAAAAAAACTTCCCCCGCACATCTCCACTGGACCTATCCCCCTTTACCTTGAACTTGTGCCCCTGGTAATTGCCATTTCCGTCCTGGGAAAAAGCCTCCAATCATCCCATCTATACCACCCATGATTTTATAAACTTCTATCAGGTCGCCCCTCAGCCTCCGTCTTTCTGGGGAGAACAATCCCAGTTTATTCAATCTCTCCTCACAGCTAATACCCTCCATACTAGGCAACATCCTGGTAAACCTTGTCTGTACTTGACAAGGTGTACTTGACTTGTACAATGGTGAAGTTGCATGGGATCAGAGGTGAGGTGGTAAGATGGATACAGAACTGGCTCAGTCACAGAAGGCAAAGGATAGCAGTAGAAGGGTGTTTTTCTGAATAGACAGCGATCTGTGCAGGGGCCTCTGTTGTTTGTAGTGTACATAAACGATTTGGAGGAAAATGTAGCCTGTCTGATTCGTAAGTTCTCGGATGACACCAAGGTTAGTGGAGTGGCAGATAGTGTTGAGGATTATTAGAGGATACAGCAGGACATAGATAGGGCAGAGAAATGGCAAATGGAGTTTAATCTAGACAAATGTGAGGTAATGCATTTTGGTAGGTCTAACATAGAGGGGAAATACACTGTAAATGGCAAAACTCTTAGGAACATAGAAAGTCAGAGAGATCTGGGCGTGCAGGTACACAGGTCTTTGGAGGTGGCAACACAAGTGGACAAGGTAGTCAAGAAAGCACACGGAATGCTTGCCTTCATTGGTTGGAGCATCGAGTGGAAAAACTGGCAAGTCATGCCACAGTTGTATAAAACCTTGGTAAGGCCGCACTTGGAATATTACGCACAATTCTGGTCGCCACACTACCAGAAGGATGTGGAGGCTTTGGAGAGGGTGCAGCTGAGGTTACCCAGTATGTTGCCTGGTCTGGAGGGTGTTAGCTATGTGGAGAGGCTGTATAAACTCGGATTGTTTTCATTAGAAAGACGGAGGTTGAGGGGTGACCTGATAGAGGTCTACAAGATTATGGATAGAGTGGATGGGCAGGCACTCTTTCCCAGGGTGGAGGGGTCAGTCACCAGGGGGCATAGGTTTAAAGTCCATGGGGCAAAGTTTAGAGGAGATGTGCGAGGCAGGTTTTTTATGCAGAGGGTGGTGAGTGCCTGGAACACGTTGCCAGGGGAGGTTGTGGAAGCAGATACATTAACGGCGTTCAAAAGGCATCTTGACAAATACATGGATAGGATGGGTATAGAGGGATACGGCACAAGGAAGTGCTGAGGGTTTTGGCAAAGGTTGGTATCATGGTACAGGCTTGGAGGGCCGAAGGGCCTGCTCCTGTGCTGTATTGTTCTTTGTACTCTCTCCAAAGCCTCCACGTCCTTCTGGTAGTGTGGTGACCAGAATTGGACACAGTATTCCAAATTTGGCTTAACCAACATTTTATATAACTGCAACATAATTTGCTTTCATACTCGATGATCCGTTCAATGAAGGCAAGCATGCCATATGCTTTCTTTACCACCATTTCCACCTGTGCTGCCACTTTTAAAGATTTGTGGACCTGCACGCCCAGATCTCTCTGTGTGTCTATGCTTCTGATGGTTCTGTCATTTATTTTATAGCTCCCACTGGATTTGGATCTACCAAAATGCATCACCTTGCATTTGCCGTGTTAAATTCTATCTGCCATTCCTGCACCCAATTTTACAGCATAATTGTATCCTGCTGTATTCTCTGACAATCTTCATTACTATCCGCAACTCCTGCAATCTTAGTATCGTCCGCAAACTTGCTAATCAGACCCGCTACATTTTCTTCCAAGTCATTTATATATATTACAAAGAGCAGAGGTCCCAGTACTGATCCCTGCGGAACACCACTAGTTACAGACCTCCATTCGGAAAAAAACCCTTCCACCGCGACCCTCTATCTTCCATAGATTCATGGAATTTACAATGCTAAGGTGACCATTCGGCCCATCGAGTCTGCCCCTGGAAAGAGTACCCCACCCAAGCCCACAACTCCTCCCTATCCCCGTAACCCCATCTAACCTTTTTGGACACTAAGGATAATTTAGCATGACCAAGCCACCTAACCTGCACATCTTTGGACTGTGGAAGGAAACCGGAGCACCCGGAGGAAACCCAGGCAGACACGGGGAGAACGTGCAGACTCCGCACGGACAGTGACCCAAGCTGGGAATCAAACCTGGGACCTTGGAGCTGTGAAGCAACAGCGCTGACCACTTTACTACCGTGCTGCCCCATGGTCAAGCCAGTTCTGAATCCATCTAGCCAGTTCACCCGTGACCCCATGTGATTTAATCTTTTGAACCAGCCTGCCATGAGGGACCTTATCAAATGCTTTACTAAAGTCCATGTAGTCAACATCCGCAGCCTTTCCCTTGTCAATCATTTTTGTCACCTCCTCAAAAAATTCAATCAAATTAGTGAGACATGACCTCCCTCATACAAAACCATGCTGTCTGTTGCTAATAAGACCATTCACTTCCAAATGTGCATAGATCCTATCTCTGAAAATGTTTTCCAGCAATTTCACTATCACTGACGTCAAGCTCACTGGCCTATAATTACCCGGATTATCCTTGCAACCCTTCTTAAATAACGGGACAACATTGTCTATCCTCCAATCCTCTGGGATCTCACCTGTGGCCAACGAGGAGACAAAGATTTCTGTTAGAGGCCCAGCAATTTCATCTCTTTCCTCCCTCAGTAACCTGGGATAGATGCCATCTGGCCCAGGGGATTTGTCTACCTTAATGCTTTTTAACACACCTAATTCTTTCTCCCTCGTAATAATGACTTGTTCTAAAGTGTTTATATATCCCTCTGAGACACCACCAAACAACATGTTCCCCTCCTTTGTGAATACTGATGCAAAGTACTCATTAAGGATCTATTCCTTTGGTTCTACGCATAATTTCCCTCCTTTGTCCTTGAGTGGACCAACTCTTTCTCTAGCTACCCTCTTGTTCCTAATATACATATAAAATGCCCAACATTTTCCCTCTAAGGTAATAGGAAGGGATAACAAGCCCAGAGAAGCATGGATAACCAGAGACATTCAGGATACGATGAGAAGGAAAAGAGGCTTTTAGCAAACACAAGGGGAGCAAATCAACAGTGGGATCAGTGGAGTACAGAAAGTGCAGGATGGAGCATAAGAAAACAATTAGAAGAGAAAATAGGAGATATGTGAAAGCTCTGGCTGGTAAAAGTAAGGGAAATCCCAAGATATTCTATAAGTATATCAATAGGAAGAGGAACAGGGAAAGAGTGGGACCCATTAGGGACTAACAGGGAAATCATGGGACTTTGGTATGATGTTGAATGAATACTTCAGATCTTTCTTCACCCAAGAGAAGATGAGGAGGTAGTTATGGAACTCGGGGAGAGGGGCTGTGAAGTTATTGAGTAAATTGCCATAGGGAGTGACAAGGTATTGGAGGTGTTAGCAGGCTTAAAAGTGGACAAATCTCCAGGTCCAGATGAATTGTGTCCCAGCATGCTGTGGGAGGCGAGGCAGGAGATTGCACATTTTTAATTCCTCTCTGGCGATGGGAAGGTGCCAGAGGACTGGAAAACAGCTCAGATATGGTCCCACTATTTAAGAAAGCTATGTTGAGATAAGCCAGGAAACTAAAGATTAGTGAGTCTCACATCAGTTTGATTTTGAGCATGTGACCAGGTGTGTAGATGAGGGTAGTGTAGTTGATGTTGTTTACATGGATTTCAGCAAAGCCTTTGACAAGGTCCCACATGGGGGACTTATAAAGAAGGAAATGCACATGGGATACAGGGAAACTTGATAAGATGCATTCAAAATTGGCTTAGCTGTAGAAGACAGAGGGTGATGATAGAGGCTGCTTTAGTGACTGGAAGCCACTGACCAGTGGCAAACCATCCGTGCTGGGCCCCCTATTGTTTGTCATTTATATAAATGACACAGATGACTATGTCAGGGGTTTGGATCAGTAAGCTTGTGGATGACACAAAGATTGGTGGTTAACAGTGAGGTTGAGTGTCTTGGATTACAGGAAGATGGGATGGTCAAATGGAAAGAAAAGGGGCAGGTGGAATTTAACCCTGAAAAGTGTGAGGTATTACATTTTGGACGGAGTAATGTGACAAGAAGGTATTCAATGAATGGGCTGCCACTGGGAAGTTCCGAGGTACAAAGGGACCTTGGCGCGTGTTGGTCCATCGATCTCTGAAGGGGGGGATGCAGAGGTGATTCAGCAGGATTCATAGAATTTACAGTGCAGAAGGAGGCCATTCGGCCCATCGAGTCTGCGCCAGCTCTTGGAAAGTGCACCCTACCCAAGGTCCACACCTCCACCCTATCCCCGTAACCCAGTAACCCCACCCAACACTAAGGGCAATTTTGGGCACTAAGGGCAATTTATCATGGCCAATCCACCTAACCTGCACATCTTTGGACTGTGGGAGGAAACCGGAGGACCCGGAGGAAACCCTCTCACACACGGGGATAATGTGCAGACTCCGCACAGACAGTGACCCAAGCCGGGAATCGAACCTGGGACCCTGGAGCTGTAAGCAATTGTGCTATCCACAATGCTACCGTGCTGCCCACATTGATTGATTGATTGATTGATTTGATTTATTGTCACATGTACCGAAGTACAGTGAAAAGTATTTTTCTGCGGCCAAGGGAACCTACACAGTACGTACTGTCATGAGAATGTCACTTTAAGAAATGTTTCTCTGCTCATGTTACTGCAGTGATGTCAGAGTGTGGGTGGAGCTGAGCTCTGTGTCTGCTTTTTAGTTTCACTTTGACAAAAGCTTGGGTGTGTCTGTGTTTTTTTTGGTTTTGTTTCAGTGTTGGAGCTGAAGCCAGACAAAAGCAGGTGTACTGTTGTTTTCTCTGCCATGAAAATACTATCTCTTTATTATTTGGTGAATACAGAATTATAAATGTTCTCAGTAGTGAATTTAAACCTGGCATGCTTCTGTTAAAAGGTGATTCTTTTGTCTTCTGGATGTTGTTTGGGAATTTATTAAGGATTACTTAGTGTTGTATTCTTTGGGGGTTGTATTTGAATTAATGGTTGCAAAGATGTTCACTATGTTTTGAAAAGGTAAACTTGAGTTCATAGAATAAACATTGTTTTGCTTTAAAACATACTTTTCCATTTCTGCTGTACCACACCTGTAGAGTGGGCCGTGTGCTCCCCATACCACAATTTATTCAAAGTTGTGGGTCAGGTGAACTCCATGATACACTTTGGGGTTCTCTAAACCCTGGCCCATAACAAATTGGGGGCTCGTCT
This sequence comes from Scyliorhinus torazame, assembly GCF_047496885.1. Lineage (NCBI taxonomy): Eukaryota > Metazoa > Chordata > Chondrichthyes > Carcharhiniformes > Scyliorhinidae > Scyliorhinus > Scyliorhinus torazame. The sequence continues at coordinate 130,510,466 of NC_092716.1, forward strand.
GGGATAAAAGTTTATCTATTGGATTGGCTTAGTGAACTTAAAGACAGTGAGAGTTGAGCATATTGTGATCGCTTTTCAGGTGTGGTATTCCAGTTTAAGAGAGGAGTGTGTTGTGGACAATGGCTCTTTCAGAGGCTCTGAAGTTTTTGGGGGTGGAGCCGGTCACACACACTACCTTACGGACAGAGAATAAAGGCAGACTGTTAGATTTGGCAAAAAAATTGCAGTTAACATTACCTGACAAAATGCGAAAAGATTAGGTAATTATGGCGGTGGCTAAGCATTTAAAGTTGCCTGAGATACAGTTTGACTCATTGGAAATGGCAAAAATTCAGTTACAACTTAAACAAATGGAACATGAGAAAGAATTAAAGCAGCTTGAATATGAAAGGGATAGAGAGAAAAAAGAAAAGGAGAGAGAAGAAAGGAGAAAACAAAGAATAGCCCTAGCAGAACAAAAAGAAAGAGAAAGGGAGATACAGATCAGGGAAAAAGATAAAGCGAGAGAGTTTGAACTTCAGAAAATGGCCATGAAACATGACAGTCAGGTATAATTGGCAGACGTAAAGGGAAACGTACAGTTGGATGATAGTGATGAGGATAGCAAGAAAGAGCGTCATAGTCAAAGGCTTGGTGGGGATCTATTCAAATATGTCCAAGCATTGCCAAGGTTTGACGAGAAGGAGGTGGAAGCATTTTTCATTTCTTTTGAGAAGGTGGCTAAACAAATGAAATGACCACAGGACATGTGGGTATTACTGATTCAAACAGTAGCTGGTAGGGCTAGTGAAGTGTTTGCATCACTACCGGAGGAGGTATCTGGGACATATGAGGAGGTGAAAAAATCCATCTTAGGTGCATATGAACTAGTGCCTGAAGCCTACAGACAAAGATTTAGAAATTTAAGGAAAGAATTTGGTCAAACATACATGGAGTTTGAAAGGCTCAAACAGAGTAATTTTGATAGGTGGACAAGGGCTTCGAAAATAGACCAAACGCATGAAGCTCTCAGAGAAATTATACTTTTGGAGGAGTTTAAAAACTCAATTCCTGATGTAGTGAGAACTCATGTGGAAGAGCAGAGCGTTAAAACGGTGAGATTAGCAGCAGAAATGGCAGATGATTATGAATTAGTTCATAAATAAAAGCTTGATGTCTTGATGAGAAAATGGAGACCTTTACATATGCAGGCGAATGAAAAGTGGGCAGAAGTTCATCAAGTAGTATTGCCGGTAGGCTTTACAAAAGATGTGTTGCGAGTTGCACATGAGGTACCAGTGGGAGGTCATTTGAGAGTAAGGAAAACTCAAGCTAAAACACAAAAACATTTTTATTGGCCTGGACTACATAAAGATGTAGTTAAATTTTGTCAATCATGCCACACATGTCAAGTGATAGGGAAACCTCAAACAGTGATCGAACCAGTGCCCTTAATACCCATTCCAGCATTTGAGGAACCTTTTACAAGGGTCTTAATTGATTGCGTAGGACCGCTCCCTAAAAGGAAAAGTGGGAATCAATATCTTTTGAATACAATGGATGTGTCTACTAGGTTTTCAGAGGCTGGTGTTGATCCGTCTCATGACTAGCCGCTCAAAGCATTTCATGATAACAGACATCAGGGCCACCTGTCGGTAATCGTTGAGGCAGGCTGCCTTGTTCTTCTTTGATTCTGGTATTATAGGGTCTTCTTGAAGGAGGTGGGGACATCAGAGCTGAGGAGTGAGATAGAACAAAGAACAAAGAAAAGTACAGCACAGGAACAGGCCCTTCGGCCCTCCAGGACTGCACCGACCATGCTGCCCGTCTGAACTAAAATCTTCTACACTTCCGGGGTCCGAAACCCTCTATTCCCATCCTATTCATTTATTTGTCAAGATGTCCCTTAAACGGCACTATCGTCCCTGCTTCCACCACCACCTCCGGCAGCGAGTTCCAGGCACCCACTACCCTCTGTGTAAAAAATGTACCTCGTGCATCTCCTCTAAACCTTGCCCCTCGCACCTTAAACCTATGCCCGCTAGTAATTGACGCCTCAACCCTGGGAAAAAGTCTCTGACTATCCACTCTGTCTATGCCCCTCATAATTTTGTAGACCTCTATCAGGTCGCCTCTCAACCTCCTTCGTTCCAGTGAGAACAAACCAAGTTTATTCAACCTCTCCTCATAGTTAATGCCCCCCCATACCAGGCAACATCCTGGTAAATCTATTCTGCACCCTCTCTACAGCCTCCACATCCTTCTGGCAGTGTGGCGACTAGAATTGAACACTCTACTCCAAGTGTGGCCTAACTAAGGTTCTGTACAGCTGCAACATGACTTGCCAATTTTTATACTCAATGCCCCGACCAATGAAGGCAAGCATGCCGTATGCCTTCTTGACTACATTCTCCACCTGTGTTGCTCCTGTGGACCTGGACACCAAGATAGTAACATTATGGTGGGGCAGGCAATAAACAAAGAAATAACTGATGCTTGTAGAAATGGTACAGCAGTTATCATTGGGGATTTTAATCTACATGTCGATTTGTTTAACCTGGTCGGTCAAGGCAGCCTTGAAGAGGAGTATATTGAATGTATTTGCGATTGTTTCCTAGAACAGCATGTAATAAGAACATAAGAACTAGGAGCAGGAGTAGGCCATCTGGCCCCTCGAGCCTGCTCCACCATTCAATGAGATCATGGCTGATCTTTTGTGGACTCAGCTCCACTTTCCAGCCCGAACACCATAACCCTTAATCCCTTTATTCTTCAAAAAACTATCTTTATCTTAAAAACATTTAATGATGGAGCCTCTACTGCTTCACTGGGCAAGGAATTCCATAGATTCACAACCCTTTGGGTGAAGAGGTTCCTCCTAAACTCAGTCCCAAATCTACTTCCCCTTATTTTGAGGCTATGCCCCCTAGTTCTGCTTTCACCTGCCAGTGGAAACAACCTGCCCGCATCTATCCTATCTATTCCCTTCATAATTTTATATGTTTCTACAAGATCCCCCCTCATCCTTCTAAATTCCAACGTGTACAGTCCCCGTCTACTCAACCTCTCCTCGTAATCCAACCCCTTCCGCTCTGGGATTAACCTAGTGAATCTCCTCTGCACACCCTCCAGTGCCAGTACGTCCTTTCTCAAGTAAGGAGACCAAAACTGAACACAATACTCCAGGTGTGGCCTCACTAACACCTTATACAATTGCAGCATAACCTCCCTAGTCTTTAACTCCATCTCTCTAGCAAAGGACAAAATTCCATTCGCCTTCTTAATCACCTGTTGCACCTGTAAACCAACTTTTTGAGACTCATGTACTAGCACACCCAGGTCTCTCTGCACAGCAGCATGTTTTAATATTTTATCATTTAAATAATTATCCCTTTTGCTGTTATTCCTACCAAAATGGATAACCTCACATTTGTCAACATTGTATTCCATCTGCCAGACCCTAGCCCATTCACTTGGCCTATCCAAATCCCTCTGCAGACTTCCAGTGTCCTCTGCACTTTTTGTTTTACCACTTATCTTAGTGTCGTCTGCAAACTTGGACACATTGCCCTTGGTCCCCAACTCCAAATCATCTATGTAAATTGTGAACAGTTGTGGGCCCAACACCGATCCCTGAGGGACACCACTAGCTACTGATTGCCAACCAGAGAAACACCCATTAATTCCCACTCTTTGCTTTCTATTAATTAACCAATCCTCTATCCATGCTACTACTTTCCCCTTAATGCCATGCATCTTTATCTGATACAGCAACCTTTTGTGTGGCACCTTCCTTTTGTGTGGCACCTTATCAAAGGCTTTCTGGAAATCCAGATATACCACATCCATTGGCTCCCCGTTATCTACCACACTGGTAATGTCCTCAAACATTTCACTAAATTAGTTAGGCATGACCTGCCCTTTATGAACCCATGCTGCGTCTGCCCAATGGGACAATTTCCATCCAGATGCCTCGCTATTTCTTCCTTGACGGTAGATTCCAGCATCTTCCCTACTACCGAAGTTAAGCTCACTGGCCTATAATTACCCGCTTTCTGCCTACCTCCTTTTTTAAACAGTGGTGTCACGTTTGCTAATTTCCAATCCGCCGGGACCACCCCATAGTCTAGTGAATTTTGGTAAATTATCACTAGTGCATTTGCAATTTCCCTAGCCATCTCTTTTAGCACTCTGGGATGCATTCCATCAGGGCCAGGAGACTTGTCTACCTTTAGCCCCATTAGCTTGCCCATCACTATCTCCTTGGTGTTAACAATCCTCTCAAGGTCCTCACCTGCATAGCCTCATTCCCATCAGTTATTTGTGTCTTCCACTGAGAAGACCGATCTAAAAAAACCTGTTCAGTTCCTCAGCCATTTCCTCATCTCCCATTATTAAATCTCCCTTCTCATCCTCTAAAGGACCAATATTTACCTTAGCCACTCTTTTTTGTTTTATATATTTGTAGAAACTTTTACTGTCTGTTTTTATATTCTGAGCAAATTTACTCTCATAATCTATCTTCTTTATAGCTTTTTTAGTAGCTTGCTGTTGCCCCCTAAAGATTTCCCAGTCCTCTAGTCTCCCACTGATCTTTGCTACCTTGTATGTTTTTTCCTTCAATTTGATACGCTCCCTTATTTCCTTAGATATCCACGGTCGATTTTCCCTCTTTCTACCGTCCTTCCTTTTTGTTGGTGTAAACCTTTGCTGAACACTGTGAAAAATCGCTTGGAAGGTTCTCCACTGTTCCTCAACTGTTTCACCATAAAGTCTTTGCTCTCAGTCTACCTTAGCTAGTTCTTCGCTCATCCCATTGTAATCTCCTTTGTTTAAGCACAAAACTCTAGTGCTTGATTTTACCTTCTCACCCTCCATCTGTATTTTAAATTCAACCATATTTTGATCGCTCCTTCCGAGAGGCTCCCTAACTATCAGATCCTGAATCAATCCTGTCTCATTACACAGGACCAGATCTAGGACCGCTTGTTCCCTCGTAGGTTCCATTACATACTGTTCTAGGAAACTATCGCGGATACATTCTATAAACTCCTCCTCAAGGCTGACTTGACCGACCTGGTTAAACCAATCGACATGTAGATTAAAATCCCCCATGATAACTGCTGTACCATTTCTACATGCATCTGTTATTTATTTGTTTATTGCCTGCCCCACCATAATGTTACTATTTGGTGGCCTATAGACTACTCCTATCGGTGACTTTTTCGCCTTACTGTTCCTGATTTCCACCCAAATGGATTCAACCTTATTCTCCATAGCACCGATGTCATCCCTTACTGTTGCCCGGATGTCATCCTTAAATAACAGAGCTACACCACCTCCCTTACCATCCACTCTGTCCTTCCGAAAAGTTTGATACCCTCGGATATTTAACTCCCAGTCGTGACCATCCTTTAACCATGTTTCAGTAATGGCCACTAAATCATAGTCATTCACGATGATTTGCGCCATCAACTCATTTACCTTATTCCGAATACTACGAGCATTCAGGTAAAGTACACTTATGTTGGCTTTTTACCTCTGTTCTGAATCTTAACACCTCGATCAGTAACCTCTCCTAAGTTATATTTCCTCTTAACCTTTCTCCTAATTTTCCTTGTCGTCGAACCCATATCTTCCTGTAACAACCTGCCGCGTCGCTTACCATTAATGTTTTCACTTCCCGTTTTATTTCTTTTAGTATTCCTGGTCCTATTCACTGAGCTCCCCTCAGTCACTGTACCTTGTACTGTCGCCCTTTTTGATTTTTGACTATGGCTTCTCTGCCTTACACTTTCCCCCTTACTGCCTTTTATTTCTGTCCCTGTTTTACTACCTTCCAACTTCCTGCATCGGTTCCCATCCCCCTGCCACATTAGTTTAAACTCTCCCCAACAGCTCTAGCAAACACCCCCCCTAGGACATCGGTTCCAGCCCTGCCCAGGTGTAGACCGTCCGGTTTGTACTGGTCCCACCTCCCCCAGAACCGGTTCCAATGTCCCAGGAATTTGAATCCCTCCCTCTTGCACCATCTCTCGAGCCACGTATTCATCCTCTCTAGCTTGACATTCCTACTCTGACTCGCTCATGGCACTGGTAGCAATCCTGAGATTACTACCTTTGAGGTCCTACTTTTTAGTTTAACTCCTAGCTCCCTAAATTCAGCTTGTAGGACCTCATCCCGTTTTTTACCTATATCGTTGGTGCCTATGTGCACCCTCCCCCCCCCCAGAATGTCCTGCAGCCGCTCCAAGACATCCTTGACCCTTGCACCAGGGAGGCAACATACCATCCTGGAGTCTCGATTGCGTCCGCAGAACCGCCTGTCTATTCCCCTTACAATTGAGTCCTCTATCACTATAGCCCTGCCATTCTTCTTCCTGCCCAGCTGCGCAGCAGAGCCAGCCATGGTGCCATGAACCTGGCTGCTGATGCCTTCCCCTGGTGAGCCATCTCCCTCAACAGTATCCAAAGCGGTATATCTGTTTTGCAGGGAGATGACCGCAGAGGACACCTGCACTGCCTTCCTACTCTTGCTCTGTCTTTTGGTCACTCATTTACTATCTCCCTCAGTACCTTTCACCTGCGGTGTGACCAACTCGCTAAACGTGCTATCCACGATGTCCTCAGCATCGCGGACGCTCCAAAGTGAGTCCATCCGCAGCTCCAGAGCCGTCAAGCGGTCTAACAGGAGCTGCAACTGGACACACTTCTTGCACGTGAAGGAGCCAGGGACAGTGGACGTGTCCCTGAGCTCCCACATCGCACACGAGAAGCATGACACGGGTCTGAGATCTCCTGCCATGTCTTAAACCTTCGGTTAACTTCAACAATTTCAATTTCCCCCCCCAAAATTAAAATAAATAAATAAACAATGAAGAAAAAAATAAATAAATATACCAATGAAAAGAAACAGAAAAACAGAAACACTACTTACCAGTCACAAAAAGCACTTCCTCCCCACCCAGCTTTGAATTCCCACCTCGATTCAAATTCCCAAACTCACTCTTAGCTGTGTCTCACTCCTGGCTCTGTCTTCTCTCTGGCTCACTGGGAGAACTCACTGGGAGTGAGTTTACAAGTGGCTCTTTTTAAACTGTCTTGAATTGACTCCCCTCCCCCACCTGCTTTTAGATCAAAGTATATTAAAGTGACTGAGACTTAACTACCAACCAATTATGTGAGTGGGTGGGGCAGCCCTTGTTAACCTACACTGCACAATACTAGCTTAATTTAAATTAATTTAAACTCCTGAAATTTAAAAGGAGCTGCCTTACTGATTCAATTCAATTCAATTCAATTCCCACCTCGATTCAAATTCCCAAACTCACTCTTAGCTGTGTCTCACTCCTGGCTCACTGGGAGAACTCACTCAATGGAACCTACAAGGGAACAAGCGGTCCTAGATATGGTCCTGTGTAATGAGACAGGATTGATTAATAATCTCATAGTTAGGGATCCTCTCGGAAGGAGCGACATAGATCGCGGCCTAGTTTCGGGAGCCATTCGGAGGAGGAGGAGCAGTCTCTGTCAGGGAGAGAACCTGAGAACATCTAAGACACTCAGAAGGTAAGAAGGTAAGTAAGTGATTTTTACTCATTTTTACTTTTATACCTTTTTCAAATTGTGTGTGTCGGGGGGAAACTGAAGTGACATCACAGAAAAGCTGTGACCTGAGTGGCTGGTTGGGCATCTGCACTAAATTAAAAAAATTAAGCATTGGTAACTAATTAAACAGAATTACTTAATTATAATTTAGAGGGATATCTAAGCCAGAGATCGGAGAGTACTATATTTAGCTTTCACATTTATATCAGAAATCTAGTGCTAGGAAACAGATAGTTAACAGTAACTTTAAGAAAATTTAAAAAAAAAAAACTTTTAATTTTAATTTACGAATTCATTGACGCAATGTCAGTTACAGGGGTGCAGTGCTCTGACTGTGAGATGTGGCAGGTCCGGGAGGCTTCCAGCGTCCCGGGTGGCTTCATCTGCAGAAAGTGCACCCAACTGGAGCTCCTCACAGACCGCATGGTTCGGTTGGGGCAGCAATTGGATGCACATAGGAGCATGCAGGTGGCGGAAAGCGTCATAGATCGCAGTTATATAAATGTGGTCACACCCAAGGTGCAGGCAGAGAAATGGGTGACCACCAAAAAGGGCAGGCAGTCAGAGCAGGTATCCCCTGTGGTTGTCCCCCTCTCGAACAGTTATACCCCTTTGGATACTGTCAGGGGGGATAGCCTATCAGGGGAAACAGCAGCAGCCAGAGCCGTGGCACCACGGCTGGCTCTGATGTTCAGAAGGGAGGGTCAAAGCGCAGAAGAGCAATAGTAATAGGGGACTCTATAGTCAGGGGCACAGATAGGCGCTTCTGTGGACGTGAAAGAGACTCCAGGATGGTATGTTGCCTCCCTGGTGCCAGGGTCCAGGATGTCTCCGAACGGGTAGAAGGCATCCTGAAGGGGGAGGGCAAACAGGCAGAGGTCGTTGTACATAAGGAAAATCCCAAGGCTTTTTACACGTACATAAAAAGCAAGAGAGTAGCCAGGGAAAGGGTTGGCCCACTGAAGGATAGGCAAGGGAATCTATGTGTGGAGCCAGAGGAAATGGGTGAGGTACTAAATGAATACTTTGCATCAGTATACACCAAAGAGAAGGAATTGGTAGATGTTGAGCCTGGAGAAGGGTGTGTAGATAGCCTGGGTCACATTGAGATCCAAAAAGACGAGGTGTTGGGTGTCTTAAAAAATATTAAGGTGGATAAGTCCCCAGGGCCTGATGGGATCTACCCCAGAATACTGAAGGAGGCTGGAGAGGAAATTGCTGAGGCCTTGACAGAAATCTTTGGATCCTCACTGTCTTCAGGTAATGTCCCGGAGGACTGGAGAATAGCTAATGTTGTTCCTCTGTTTAAGAAGGGTAGCAAGGGTAATCCAGGGAACTACAGGCCGGTGAGCCTTACTTCAGTGGTAGGGAAATTACTGGAGAGAATTCTTCGAGACAGGATCTACTCCCATTTGGAAGCAAATGGACGTACTAGTGAGAGGCAGCATGGTTTTGTGAAGGGGAGGTCGTGTCTCACTAACTTGATAGAGTTTTTCGAGGAGGTCACAAAGATGATTGATGCAGGTAGGGCAGTGGATGTTGTCTATATGGACTTCAGTAAGGCCTTTGACAAGGTCCCTCATGGTAGACTAGTACAAAAGGTGAAGTCACACGGGATCAGGGGTGAGCTGGCAAGGTGGATACAGAACTGGCTAGGTCATAGAAGGCAGAGAGTAGCAATGGAAGGATGCTTTTCTAATTGGAGGGCTGTGACCAGTGGTGTTCCACAGGGATCAGTGCTGGGACCTTTGCTGTTTGTAGTATATATAAATGATTTGGAGGAAAATGTAACTGGTCTGATCAGTAAGTTTGCAGACGACACAAAGGTTGGTGGAATTGCGGATAGCGATGAGGACTGTCCGAGGATACAGCAGGATTTAGATTGTTTGGAGACTTGGGCGGAGAGATGGCAGGTGGAGTTTAATCCGGACAAATGTGAGGTAATGCATTTTGGAAGGTCTAATGCAGGTAGGGAATATACAGTGAATGGTAGAACCCTCAAGAGTATTGAAAGTCAGAGAGATCTAGGAGTACAGGTCCACAGGTCACTGAAAGGGGCAACACAGGTGGAGAAGGTAGTCCAGAAGGCATACGCCATGCTTGCCTTCATTGGCCGGGACATTGAGTATAAGAATTGGAAAGTCATGTTGCGGCTGTATAGAACCTTAGTTAGGCCACACTTGGAGTATAGTGTTCAATTCTGGTCGCCACACTACCAGAAGGATGTGGAGGCTTTAGAGAGGGTGCAGAAGAGATTTACCAGAATGTTGCCTGGTATGGAGGGCATTAGCTATGAGGAGCGGTTGAATAAACTCGGTTTGTTCTCACTGGAACGAAGGAGGTTGAAGGGCGACCTGATAGAGGTCTACAAAATTATGAGGGGCATAGACAGAGTTGATAGTCAGAGGCTTTTCCCCGGGGTAGAGGGGTCAGTTACGAGGGGGCATAGGTTTAAGGTGAGAGGGGCAAGGTTTAGAGTAGATATACGAGGCATGTTTTTTACACAGAGGGTAGTGGGTGCCTGGAACCCGCTACCGGAGGAGGTGGTGGAAGCAGGGACGATAGTGACATTTAAGGGGCATCTTGACAAATACATGAATAGAATGGGAATAGAGGGATACGGACCCAGGAAGTGTAGAAGATTGTAGTTTAGTCGGGCAGCATGGTCGGCACCGGCTTGGAGGGCCGAAGGGCCTGTTCCTGTGCTGTACATTTCTTTGTTCTTTGTTCTTTGTAATGGGGCTAAAGGTAGACAAGTCTCCTGGCCTTAATGTAATGCATCCCAGAGTGCTAAAAGAGATGACTAGGGAAATTGCAAATGCACTAGTGATAATTTACCAAAATTCACTAGACTCTGGGGTGGTCCCGGCGGATTGGAAATTAGCAAACGTGCCACCACTGTTCAAAAAAGGAGGTAGGCAGAAAGCAGGTAATTATAGGCCAGTTAGCTTAACTTCGGTAGTAGGGAAGATGCTGGAATCTATCATCAAGGAAGAAATAGCGAGGCATCTGGATGGAAATTGTCCCATTGGGCAGACGCAGCATAGGTTCATAAAGGGCAGGTCGTGCCTAACTAATTTAGTGAAATTGTTTGAGGGCATTACCAGTGTGGTAGATAACGGGGAGCCAATGGATGTGGTATATCTGGAGTTCCAGAAAGCTTTTGACAAGGTGCCACACAAAAGATTGCTGCATAAGATAAAGATGCATGGCATTAAGGGGAAAGTAGTAGCATGGATAGAGGATTGATTAATTAATAGAAAGCAAAGAGTGGGGATTAATGGGTGTTTCTCTGGTTGGCAATCAGTAGCTAGTGGTGTCATTCAGGGTTCATTGTTGGGCCCACAATTGTTCACAATTTACGTAGATGATTTGGAGTTGGGGACCAAGGGCAATGTGTCAAAGTTTGCAGACGACACTAAGATGAGTGGTAAAACAAAAAGTGCAAAGGATACCGGAAATCTGCAGAGGGATTTGGATAGGTTAAGTGAATAGGCCAGGGTCTGGCAGATGGAATACAATGTTGACAAATCTGAGGTTCTCCATTTTGGTAGGAATAATAGCAAAAGGGATTATTATTTAAATGAGAAAATATTAAAACATGCCGCTGTGCAGAGAGACCTGGGTGTGCTAGTGCATGAGTCGCAAAAAGTTGGTTTACAGGTGCAACAGATGATTAAGAAGGCAAATGGAATTTTGTCCTTCATTGCTCGAGGGATGGAGTTTAAGACTAGGGAGGTTATGCTGCAATTGTATAAGGTGTTAGTGAGGCTACGCCTGGAGTATTGTGTTCAGATTTGGTCTCCTTACCTGAGAAAGGATGTACTGGCGCTGGAGGGTGTGCAGAGGAGATTCACTAGGTTAATCCCAGAGCTGAAGGGGTTGGATTACGAGGAGAGGTTGAGTCGACTGGGACTGTACTTGTTGCAATTTAGAAGGATGCAGGTGGATCTTATAGAAACATATAAGATTATGAAGGGAATAGATAGGATAGATGCAGCCAGGTTGTTTCCACTGGCAGGTGAAAGCAGAACTAAGGGACAGAGCCTCAAAATAAGGGGAAGTAGATTTAGGACTGAGTTTAGGAGGAACTTTTTCACCCAAAGGGTTGCGAATCTATGGAATTCCTTGCCCAGTGAAGCAGTTGAGGCTCCTTCATTTAATGTTTTTAAGATAAAGATAGATAGTTTTTTGAAGAATAAAGGGATTAAAGGTTATGGTGTTCAGGCCGCAAGTGGAGCTGAGTCCACAAAACATCAGCCATGATCTCATTGAATGGCGGAGCAGGCTCGAGGGGCCAGATGGCCTACTCCTGCTCCTAGTTCTTATGTTCTTATCTCCCTGACTGTCAATACTCTTGAGGGTTCTACTATTCACTGTATATTCCCTACCTGTATTAGACTTTCCAAAATGCATTACCTCACATTTGTCCGGATTAAACTCCATCTGCCATCTCGCCACCCAAGTCTCCAAACAATCTAAATCGTTCTGTATTCTCTGACAGTCCTCATCGCTATCCGCAATTCCACCAACCTTTGTGTCATCCGCAAACTTACTAATCAGACCAGTTACATTTTCCTTTAAATCATTTATATATACTACGAACAGCAAAGGTCCCAGCACTGATCCCTGCGGAACACCAGTAGTCACAGCCCTCCAATCAGAAAAGCATCCCTCCATTGCTACTCTCTGCCTTCTGTGACCTAGCCAGGTCTGTATCCATCTTGCCAGCTCACGTCTAATCTTCAAACAACTATCACCTCTGATCCCGTGTGACTTCACCTTTTGTACCAGTCTGCCATGAGGGACCTTGCCAAAGGCCTTACTGAAGTCCATATAGACAACTTCTACTGCCCTATCTGCATCAATCAGATGTTGAAGATATCTGCGAATACAGTCGCCAGCTGGTCTGCGCAGGCTCCGAGTGCTCGCCTCGGGACTCAGTCGGGGCCCGTTGCTTTCCGCGGATTCACTTTCAAGAATGCAGCTCTTACCTCTGAGGCTGTAATAGTGGGTATGGGTGTGTCCAGGGCTGTTGGGACGGGTGGCACTGATGCATTGGCTGTTTGCTCAAAGCGGGCATAGAACTTGTTCAGTTCATCGGGGATGGAACATTTAAGTTATAAAGAGAGGTTGGATAGGCTTGGGTTGTTTGCTCTGGAGCAGAGAAGACTGAGGGGTGACCTGATTGAGGTGTACAAGATTATGAGGGGCATGGACAGGGTGGATAGGGAGCAGGTGTTCCCCTTAGTTAAAGGGGACACAAGTTCAATGCCAGGGACATGAGGGGATTTGTGGAACAACTTTTTTACCCAGAGGGTGGTGACGGTGTGGAATGCACTGCCTGGGAGGCTGGTAGAGGCGGGTTGCCTCACATCCTTTAAAAAGTACCTGGATGGGCACTTGACACGCCATAACATTCCAGGCACTGGGTCAAGTGCTGGTAAATGGGATTAGGTAGGTGGGTCAGGTGTTTTTCATGCATCGGTGCAGACTCGATGGGCCAAAGGGCTTCTTTTGTGCTGTATTATTCTGTGATTCTGATTAAGTGCTAACGGGAGCATCTCCAGCTACTGCCTATTTGCCACCCCGATCAGCCATATTCCCCACTGACCGTGGCAGCCTCTGGGCACACAGCTGAAGACAATTGCTAATAGGGGTTTGGGAATTGTGGTATTGCGAGCACTTCAGAGCTCCCAAGTGGATTCCTGTCGTTAGACGGGCCATATCGCAGGTAAGAGTTATTGCCTAGCATCTCAATCAGACCGTGAGGCCTGGACACCATGCCTGAACACCAAGGGCTGCAACACCACAGAGGCAGAAGGCAAAGTCCCGACACCCAATAGCTGGACCTCAGCACTGGGGACATCCCCGCAACCAGAAGGAGGGTTTTGTGCACCGGGGAGGGAACCAGCACCTGGTCCAGGTAACGTTACCAGGGGACGTCTGGGGTACCTCAGGATCATTCAAGGGCTCGAGCATCATACAACATAGAACATAGAACGATACAGCGCAGTACAGGCCCTTCGGCCCACGATGTTGCACCGAAACAAAAGCCATCTAACCTACACTATGCCATTATCATCCATATGTTTATCCAGTAAACTTTTAAATGCCCTCAATGTTGGCGAGTTCACTACTGTAGCAGGTAGGGCATTCCACGGCCTCACTACTCTTTGCGTAAAGAACCTACCTCTGACCTCTGTCCTATATCTATTACCCCTCAGTTTAAAGCTATGTCCCCTTGTGCCAGCCATTTCCATCCACGGGAGAAGGCTCTCACTGTCCACCCTATCTAACCCCCTGATCATTTTGTATGCCTCGATTAAGTCTCCTCTTAACCTTCTTCTCTCCAACGAAAACAACCTCAAGTCCATCAGCCTTTCCTCATAAGATTTTCCCTCCATACAAGGCAACATCCTGGTAAATCTCCTCTGCACCCTCTCCAAAGCCTCCACGTCCTTCCTATAATGCGGTGACCAGAACTGTACGCAATACTCCAAATGCGGCCGTACCAGAGTTCTGTACAGCTGCAACATGACCTCCTGACTCCGGAACTCAATCCCTCTACCAATAAAGGCCAACACTCCATAGGCCTTCTTCACAACCCTATCAACCTGGGTGGCAACTTTCAGGGATCTATGTACATGGACACCTAGATCCCTCTGCTCATCCACACTTCCAAGAACTTTACCATTAGCCAAATATAACGCATTCCCGTTATTCCTTCCAAAGTGAATCACCTCGCACTTCTCTACATTAAACTCCATTTGCCACCTCTCAGCCCAGCTCTGCAACTTATCTATGTCCCTCTGTAACCTGCTACATCCTTCCACACTGTCGACAACACCACCGACTTTAGTGTCGTCTGCAAATTTACTCACCCACCCTTCTGTGCCTTCCTCTAGGTCATTGATAAAAATGACAAACAGCAACGGCCCCAGAACAGATCCTTGTTGTACTCCACTTGTAACTGAACTCCATTCTGAACATTTCCCATCAACCACCACCCTCTGTCTTCTTTCAGCTAGCCAATTTCTGATCCACATCTCTAAATCTCCCTCAATCCCCAGCCTCCGTATTTTCTGCAATACCCTACCGTGGGGAACCTTATCAAACGCTTTGCTGAAATCCATATACACCACATCAACTGCTCTACCCTCGTCTACCTGTTCGTTCACCTTCTCAAAGAACTCGATAAGGTTTGTGAGGCATGACCTACCCTTCACAAAGCCATGCTGACTATCCCTGATCATATTATTCCTATCTAGATGATTATAAATCTTGTCTCTTATAATCCCCCCCAAGACTTTACCCACTACAGACGTGAGGCTCACCGGTCTATAGTTGCCGGGGTTGTCTCTGCTCCCCTTTTTGAACAAAGGGACCACATTTGCTATCCTCCAGTCCTCTGGCACTATTCCTGTAGCCAATGATGACATAAAAATCAAAGCCAAAGGCCCAGCAATCTCTTCCCTGGCCTCCAAGAGAATCCTAGGATAAATCCCATCAGGACCCGGGGACTTATCTATTTTCAGCCTGTCCGGAATTGCCAACACCTCTTCCCTACGTACCTCAATGACATCTATTCTATTAGCCTGGGTCTCAGCATTCTCCTCCACAACATTATCTTTTTCCTGAGTGAATACTGACGAAAAATATTCATTTAGTATTTCGCCTATCTCTTCAGACTCCACACACAACTTCCCATCCCTGTCCTTGACTGGTCCTACTCTTTCCCTAGTCATTCGCTTATTCCTGACATACCGATAGAAAGCTTTTGGGTTTTCCTTGATCCTACCTGCCAAATACTTCTCATGTCCCCTCCTTGCTCGTCTTAGCTCTCTCTTTAGATCCTTTCTCGCTACCTTGTAACTATCCATCGCCCCAACTGAAACTTCACACCTCATCTTCACATAGGCCTCCCTCTTCCTCTTAACAAGAGATTCCACTTCTTTGGTAAACCATGGTTCCCTCGCTCGACGCCTTCCTCCCTGCCTGACCGGTACATACTTATCAAGAACACGCAGTAGCTGATCCTTGAACAAGCTCCACTTATCCAGTGTGCCCAACACTTGCAGCCTACTTCTCCACCTTATCCCCCCCAAGTCACGTCTAATGGCATCATAATTGCCCTTCCCCCAGCTATAACTCTTGCCCTGCGGGGTATACTTATCCCTTTCCATCATTAACGTAAACGTCACCGAATTGTGGTCACTGTCCCCAAAGTGCTCCCCTACCTCCAAATCCAACACCTGGCCTGGTTCATTACCCAAAACCAAATCCAACGTGGCCTCGCCTCTTGTTGGCCTGTCAACATATTGTGTCAGGAAACCCTCCTGCACACACTGTACAAAAAACGACCCATCTAATGTACTCAAACTATATCTTTTCCAGTCAATATTTGGAAAGTTAAAGTCTCCCATAATAACTACCCTGTTACTTTCGCTCTTATCCAGGATCATCCTCGCCATCCTTTCCTCTACATCCCTAGAACTATTTGGAGGCCTATAGAAGACTCCCAACAGTGTGACCTCTCCTTTCATGTTTCTAACCTCAGCCCATACTACCTCGGAAGATGAGTCCCCATCTAGCATCCTCTCTGCCACCATAATACTGCTCTTGACTAGCAGCGCCACACCTCCTTCTCTGAGCTTACTAAAACACCTAAACCCCGGAACCTGCAACATCCATTCCTGTCCCTGCTCTATCCATGTCTCCGAAATGGCCACAACATCGAAGTCCCAGATACCAACCCATGCTGCCAGTTCCCCTACCTTATTTCGTATACTCCTGGCATTGAAGTAGACACACTTCAAACCACCTACCTGAACACTGGCCCCCTCCTGCGACGTCAAATCTGTGCTCCTGACCTCTATACTCTCATTCTCCCTTACCCTAAAACTACAATCCAGGTTCCCATGCCCCTGCTGCATTAGTTTAAACCCCCCCAAAGAGCACTAACAAATCTCCCCCCCAGAATATTTGTGCCCCTCAGGTCCAGATGTAGACCATCCTGTCTGTAGAGGTCCCACCTTCCCCAGAAAGAGCCCCAGTTATCCAGAAATCTGAATCCCTCCCGCCTGCACCATCCCTGTAGCCACGTGTTTAATTGCTCTCTCTCCCTATTCCTCATCTCACTATCACGTGGCACGGGCAACAACCCAGAGATAACAACTCTGTTTGTTCTAGTTCTGAGTTTCCATCCTAGCTCCCTGAAAGCCTGCCTGACATCCTTGTCCCCTTTCCTACCTATGTTGTTAGTGCCAATGTGGACCACGACTTGGGGCTGCTCCCCCTCCCCCTTAAGGACCCGGAAAACACGATCCGAGACATCACGTACCCTTGCATCTGGGAGGCAACATAACAAACGTGAGTCTCTCACGCTCCCACAAAATCTCCTATCTGTGCCCCTGACTATCGAGTCCCCAATTACTAATGCTCTGCTCCTCTTCCCCCCTTCCCTTCTGAGCAACAGGGACAAACTCCGTGCCAGAGGCCCGTACCCCAGTCCCCCCCCCCCCCCCCCCCCCCACAAGTATCCAAAGCGGTATACTTGTTTCTCAGGGGAACGACCGCAGGGGATCCCTGCACTGACTGCTTCTTCCCAGTCCCTCTTACAGTTACCCATCTATCTCCAATCTTTGGTGTAACTAATTCCCTGAAGCTGCTATCTATGACCCCCTCTGCCTCCCGAATGATCCGAAGTTCTTCCAACTCCAGCTCCAGTTCCTAACTCGGTCTTGGAGGAGCTGGAGATGGCAGCACTTCCTGCAGGTAAAATAAGCAGGGGCACTAACGGCATCCCTCACCTCAAACATCCTGCAGGAGGAACATTGCACTCCCTCCCCTGCCATCCCTCTAACTTTCTACCAAGATCTGGCTAACAACTAAATTAAATTTAAAAAAAAAAAAAAAAAATATGGTACTTACCTCATCTGGCTCTGACAGCCCTGGAGGCTCCCCAATGTCTGCACCATGGTGCTTGAGTGCCCACGGGTGCCCGCTGTAGTCGGGGGTGCGTGTTTAGGGTGTGTTGGATGGTATCCTGAGGGAAGGTAGGGGATGTGAGGGGGAGAGGGAGAGCCATGGGACTGGAGAGTACTGGCTAGAAGCCATTGTTGGTTGTCTGTCTCTCACCGTCTCCAATTCCTTCCAAATATTACATGAGGTGGATGATATATTGGATCCTGTGGAGGCTGTCCCTGTGGTGCTGCTGGCAAGTCAAGCAGCCAGACACCTGCAAAGGTGGCGGCAGCAGCATCTACAGAGGCTCGAGGCAATGGCTCATGTGCAGGCCACCCCACACCCTGAGGACCCAGCTGCCTATCAGGATGTATAGGGACCCAGATGGGGAGGCCGGCGGCGGACCAAGGTGTACAGGCGTTGCTGTATTTTTGAACAGATGATGGACAGCGGGTGCCGCAGGAGTCTTTGCCTCAACAATGGGGTGGTGCAGTACCTGTGCCATGTCCTTGCAGACTTGTCACCACGTTGTGGAGGAGGATACCCGCTCCCAGTGGCCGTCAAGGTCACCGTAGCCCTGATCTTCTACACCTCCAGATCATTCAGGGGCTCGAGCAGGGACTTGTGCGGCATCTCACAAGCTGCAGCCCACAAGTGCAGATTCCCTGTTTGCCCGGGCAACTAACTTTATAAACTTTGACCTGGACTAAGCCCAACAGGGCGCCAGGGCAGCAGGCTTCTCCACCAGTGCTGGTATGCCCAGGCCCAGGGGATACTGGGTAGCACACATGTCGCCTTGCATGCACGGGTGGTCCAGGAACGCCCTCCATTAAGAGGAAGGGGTTCCACTTCCTGAGCAGTTGTCAGGTGATGGGGGAGGGGGCGTCGGGTACCCGGAGGTGCAGGTGGCCGCCGTCGCCATGCCACAGGGAGGCTGCAGGTTGGTCCCCAACCCCTTCCTCCTGGTCGGTGCCTTTGGGCCCTGGGGGTCACCTCGGGATGGAGGGCCAGCTGGACTGAGCTCCCAGTGCCCCTGCGTCATATGGCTCTGCCAGCCCTGGAGGCTCCCCAATGTCTGCACCATGGTGGTGATGCCCTCAGCGATGCCCCTCTGTGAGCGGGTGTCATGAGAATGTCGCCTTAGGAAATGTTTGGCTGCTCATATTACTGCAGTGATGTCAGAGTGTGGGTGGAGCTAGGCTGTCTGTCAGCTTTTTACTTTCATTTTAGGCTGTTTGCTGCAGGGTGTGTTTTAGTTTTGTTTTCAGTGTTGGAGCTGAAGCCAGACAGAGCAGATGTACTGTTGATCTCTCTGCCATGAAAATACTATCTCTTGATCATTTGGTGAATTCAGAATTATAAATATTTTCAGTAGTGACTTTAACCTGATGTGCTTCTGTTAAAGGTTTTCTTTTTATGTCGTATGGATGTTAAAAGGAAAGCTTAAAGGATTACTTAGTGTTGTAGTCTTTGGGGGTTGTATTTGAATTAATGGTTGCAAAGATGTTCACTGTATGTTTTAAAAGGTTAACTTGAGTTCATAGAATAAACATTGTTTTGCTTTAAAAAATACTTTTGACTTTTGGTGGTGGCTATGAAGGAGTAAGTCGCACATTTGGTGGCTCACGCTTTGGTCGGACTTTTGGACTTTTACCCCGTTTTTCTACCAGACTTGAATTGTAAAATGGATGTTAGTGGCAATTGTTTACTGAATTCCCACTTTGGTGCATGGAGAGAAGGACTAGAAGTGTTCGTAAGGGCAGAAACAAAAAGATAGAGAAGGCTTGGGCTGTAGCTGCAACAAAAGACAGCATGGCGGAGGTTCGGACCTCTGGCTTGTCGACCCAGCAGTCTATGGAGCAGCTGATGCAAGTCATTCAGGAAGGCTTTGCTACGCAGAAACGGGACTGCTTGGACCCGATAAAAGAGTCGATTGGAGCATAGATTGGACACCCAAGATCGGGCGATCCAGAAGGTGGAGAAGGCGCTGGCTGAGCAGAAGGAACATCAGACTGCGGTGGAGCTGGAGGTGGGGTTCTGAGGGACCAGCAGATGAAGCTCCTGGAGAAGGTGGAGGACCTAGAAAATAAGTCCTGCCGGCAGAACTTCAGAATCGTAAGGCTCCCGTAGGGGTCCGAAGGAACGGACGCTGGGGCATACATTGCAGACATGTTTGTGAAGCTGCTGGAGGATGGGGCATTCTCCCGGCCCTTGGAGTTGGATAGGACTCACAGAGCACTCACGAGGAAGCCGCGAATGGGAGACCCCCCCGAGGGCAATGGTGGTGAGATTCCACAGATTCTCGGATAAGGAGCGCATTCTACAGTGGGCCAAGCAGACACAGAGCTGTAAGTGGGACAATAGCATCCTGCGGGTTTACCAGGACCTGAGTGTAGAGGTGGCCAGGAGGAGAGCAGGCTTCAACCAGATCAGGTTGATCCTTTTGAAGAAAAAGGTGAGGTTTGGATGGTTATAACCAGCCTGTCTCTGGGCCATGCACAGTAGCATAGTGGTTAGCACAATTGCTTCACAGCTCCAGGGTTCCAGGTTCGATTCCGGCTTGGGTCACTGTCTGTGCGGAGTCTGCACATCCTCCCCGTGTGTGCGTGGGTTTCCTCCATGTGCTCCGGTTTCCTCCCACAGTCCAAAGGTGTGCAGGTTAGGTGGATTGGCCATGATAAATTGCCCTTAGTGTCCAAAATTGCCCTTAGTGTTGGGTGGGGCTACTGGGTTATGGGGATAGGGTGGAGGTGTTGACCTTGGGTAGGGTGCTCTTTCCAAGAGCCGGTGCAGACTCGATGGGCCGAATGGCCTCCTTCTGCACTGTAAATTCTATGATCTATGATCAGCACTTCTACTTCGCCTGAGGATGCGTTGGACTTTGCGAAAAAGAAAGGGTTGATGATGGATTGAGAACTTTTGAACTTGGCTGCAACGTTCATGTTTTTGCTTTTTCTTTTAGTTTCTCTGTTTTTGTAAAACGTTTCTTGTTTTGCGTTTCATGGAAGATGTTTGTGATGCCGTTTGCATTGATTTGGAACCAGCGGTAGAGCTGAGTGAGTTAAGGTTTTCATTTGCACTGTTGGGGGATGGAGGTGTGCTTGTTTTGATCTTGGTGTTTTTCTGTTGGGCAATTGTGTGGGGATTGTTTGATGCTGGAGTTTGTTTGTATAAGCGGGGGGGGAGGTGGGGAGGGAACAATAGGTGGGAGACTATCTGGCGCCAGGGATGGGGGCCACCAAGCTAGCTGGGCGAGTTGGCTCTCGGAAGCGCAGTGCCGGGGGGGGGGGGGGGGTGCAAATGTTTGGTTTAGTAAAGGGGTTGGGTTTCAGGGTGTTGTTACTAGTGGGGGAGGGGCGGTGAATGTTCTGCAGACGAGGGGAGGCGGAGTTGCGCTACTTGTTCGGGAGAATATCACAGCTATACTGCGAGAGGACACCTCAGAGGGCAGTGAGGCTATATGGGTAGAGATCAGGAATAAGAAGGGTGCAGTCACAATGTTGGGGGTATACTACAGGCCTCCCAACAGCCAGCGGGAGATAGAGGAGCAGATAGGTAGACAGATTTTGGAAAAGAGTAAAAATAACAGGGTTGTGGTGATGGGAGACTTCAACTTCCCCAATATTGACTGGGACTCACTTAGTGCCAGGGGCTTAGACGGGGCGGAGTTTGTAAGGAGCATCCAGGAGGGCTTCTTAAAACAATATGTAAACAGTCCAACTAGGGAAGGGGCGGTACTGGACCTGGTATTGGGGAATGAGCCCGGCCAGGTGGTAGATGTTTCAGTAGGGGAGCATTTCGGTAACAGTGACCACAATTCAGTAAGTTTTAAAGTACTGGTGGACAAGGATAAGAGTGGTCCGAGGATGAATGTGCTAAATTGGGGGAAGGCTAATTATGACAATATTAGGCGGGAACTGAAGAACATAGATTGGGGGCGGATGTTTGAGGGCAAATCAACATCTGACATGTGGGAGGCTTTCAAGTGTCAGTTGAAAGGAATACAGGACAGGCATGTTCCTGTGAGGAAGAAAGATAAATACGGCAATTTTCGGGAACCTTGGATGACGAGTGATATTGTAGGCCTCGTCAAAAAGAAAAAGGAGGCATTTGTCAGGGCTAAAAGGCTGGGAACAGACGAAGCCTGTGTGGCATATAAGGAAAGTAGGAAGGAACTTAAGCAAGGAGTCAGGAGGGCTAGAAGGGGTCATGAAAAGTCATTGGCAAATAGGGTTAAGGAAAATCCCAAGGCTTTTTACACGTACATAAAAAGCAAGAGGGTAGCCAGGGAAAGGGTTGGCCCACTGAAGGATAGGCAAGGGAATCTATGTGTGGAGCCAGAGGAAATGGGCGAGGTACTAAATGAATACTTTGCATCAGTATTCACCAAAGAGAAGGAATTGGTAGAGGTTGAGTCTGGAGAAGGGGGTGTAGATAGCCTGGGTCACATTGTGATCCAAAAAGACGAGGTGTTGGGTGTCTTAAAAAATATTAAGGTAGATAAGTCCCCAGGGCCTGATGGGATCTACCCCAGAATACTGAAGGAGGCTGGAGAGGAAATTGCTGAGGCCTTGACAGAAATCTTTGGATCCTCGCTGTCTTCAGGGGATGTCCCGGAGGACTGGAGAATAGCCAATGTTGTTCCTCTGTTTAAGAAGGGTAGCAAGGATAATCCCGGGAACTACAGGCCGGTGAGCCTTACTTCAGTGGTAGGGAAATTACTGGAGAGAATTCTTCGAGACAGGATCTACTCCCATTTGGAAGCAAATGGACGTATTAGTGAGAGGCAGCACGGTTTTGTGAAGGGGAGGTCGTGTCTCACTAACTTGATAGAGTTTTTCGAGGAGGTCACTAAGATGATTGATGCAGGTAGGGCAGTGGATGTTGTCTACATGGACTTCAGTAAGGCCTTTGACAAGGTCCCTCATGGTAGACTAGTACAAAAGGTGAAGTCACACGGGATCAGGGGTGAGCTGGCAAGGTGGATTCAGAACTGGCTAGGCCATAGAAGGCAGAGGGTAGCAATGGAGGGATGCTTTTCTAATTGGAGGGCTGTGACCAGTGGTGTTCCACAGGGATCAGTGCTGGGACCTTTGCTGTTTGTAGTATATATAAATGATTTGGAGGAAAATGTAACTGGTCTGATTAGTAAGTTTGCAGATGACACAAAGGTTGGTGGAATTGCGGATAGCGATGAGGACTGTCTGAGGATACAGCAGGATTTAGATTGTCTGGAGACTTGGGCGGAGAGATGGCAGATGGAGTTTAATCCGGACAAATGTGAGGTAATGCATTTTGGAAGGGCTAATGCAGGTAGGGAATATACAGTGAATGGTAGAACCCTCAAGAGTATTGAAAGTCAAAGAGATCTAGGAGTACAGGTCCACAGATCATTGAAAGGGGCAACACAGGTGGAGAAGGTAGTCAAGAAGGCATACGGCATGCTTGCCTTCATTGGACGGGGCATTGAGTATAAGAATTGGCAAGTCATGTTGCAGCTGTATAGAACCTTAGTTAGGCCACACTTGGAGTATAGTGTTCAATTCTGGTCGCCACACTACCAGAAGGATGTGGAGGCTTTAGAGAGGGTGCAGAAGAGATTTACCAGAATGTTGCCTGGTATGGAGGGCATAAGCTATGAGGAGTGATTGAATAAACTCGGTCTGTTCTCTCTGGAACGAAGGAGGTTGAGGGGCGACCTGATAGAGGTCTACAAAATTATGAGGGGCATCGACAGAGTGGATAGTCAGAGGCTTTTCCCCAGGGTAGAGGGGTCAATTACTAGGGGGCATAGGTTTAAGGTGAGAGGGGCAAGGTTTAGAGTAGATGTACGAGGCAAGTTTTTTACGCAGAGGGTAGTGGGTGCCTGGAACTCGCTACCGGAGGAGGTAGTGGAAGCAGGGACGATAGGGACATTTAAGGGGCATCTTGACAAATATATGAATAGGATGGGAATAGAAGGATACGGACCCAGGAAGTGTAGAAGATTGTAGTTTAGTCGGGCAGTATGGTCGGCGCGGGCTTGGAGGGCCGAAGGGCCTGTTCCTGTGCTGTACATTTCTTTGTTCTTTGTTCTTTGAGGGAGGGACTTGGGCTGAGAGACAGAGAGGAGGTTGGAGGCTGGGGATGGACCGGTGGAGGTGCGGAGCATGGACAGGAGGTGGGCCTAAAAAAGGTGATGGCTGATCTGCGGTAGGGGGGGGGGGCAATGAGCCCCCCAACTAGACTGATCACCTGGAATGTTCAAGGGTTAAATGGGCCGGTCAAAAGGGCACGTGTGTTCGCGCATTTTAGGGGATTGAAGACGGACGTGGTAATGTTGCAGGAGATGCACCTTAGAGTTACGGACCAGATTAGATTGAGGAAAGGCTGGGTCAGTCAGGTCTTTCCCTCGGGACTAGATTCAAAGACTAGAAGGGTCGCGATTCTGATCAATAAGCGGGTGGTGTTTGAGGCGGGTAGAATAGCCTTGGGCGTGGGTGCTCGGTACATTATGGTCAGTGGGAAGCTAGAGGGGGTGCAGCTGGTATTAGTAAATGTGTATGCGCCAAATTGGGATGATCTGGAGTTTATAAAGAGGATGCTGGGGAAGATACCGGACCTGGACTCGCACAGGTTGGTCATGGGAGGGGACTTCAACACAGTTATTGACCCTGGCTTGGACTGGTCAAGCTCTAAAATGGGCAGGGTGCCAGCAATGGCAAAGGAACTATGAGGGTTCATGGAGCTGATGGCGGGAGTGGATCCATGGAGATTTGGGCAGCCGGGGGTGACGGAGTTCTCCTTCTACTCACACGTGCATAAAGTGTACTCCCGGATTGATTTCTTTATTTTGAGCAGGGCCTTGCTGGCTGGCGTGGTGGACACAGGGTACTCAGCGATCACAATCTCAGACCATGCTCCGCACTGGGTTAACCTGCAGGTTAGTAAAGACAGTAACCAGCGCCCGCACTGGAGGTTAGATGTGGGACTTTTGGCGGATGAAGGGGTGTGCGAGCGGCTGAGGAAATGTATTCAGAGCTACCTGCAGGTCAACGACACGGGGGAAATTTCAGCAGCGGTGGTGTGGGAAGCACTGAAGGTGGTGGTCGGGGGGAGCTGATCTCGATCCGGGCCCATAGGGAGAAGGTGGACAGGGCAGAGACGGACCGACTGGTAAAGGAGTTACTACAGATTGATAGGATGTATGCGGAGACCCCAGAGGCAGGGCTTTTAAGGGAACAGCGGAGGTTACAGGCGGAGTTTAGCTTGCTGACCACAGGGTGGAGCAGCTGAGAAAGGCGAGGGGGGCGATCTATGAACATGGAGAGAAGGCCAGCAGAATGCTTGCACAGCAGCTTAGGAAGAGGGAGGCAGCTAGGGAGATAGGGAAAGTAAAGGGGCCGGAGGGGATGAGGCACTTCTTGGAGGGGCTGAATTTCCCAAAGGTGGATGGGGAGCGGGTAGAAGGTCTGGGGGCCCCAATTGGGCTGGAAGAGATGGTGGACAAATGACATAGGCAGGAAGAGTAGCAAGGTCCTGCAAAGACATTACAGGGAGTTAGGTAGTAGGGTAAAAAACAGGATGTCTAGGATGGTAATTTCAGGATTACGCCCCGTGAGACAGCTCTCCCAACTTTGACACAAGCCCCCAGATGTTAGTATGGATGACTTTGCAGGATCGACAGGGCTGGGTTTGCTGTTGTCATTTCCGGTGCCTGGTTCGATGCCGGGTGGTCCGTCCGATTTCATTCCTTTTTGTGTTTTCATTGCGGTTGAATATAACTGAGTGGCTTGCTGGGCAATTTCAGAGAGCATTGAAGAGTCAAACACATTGCTGCGGGTCCGGAGTCACATGTAGGCCAGGCCACGGGCGGCACGGTAGCACAAGTGGCTAGCACTGTGGCTTCACAGCACCGGGGTCCCAGGTTGGATTTCCCATTGTCTGTGCGGAGTCTGCACGTTCTCCCTGTATCCGCGTGGGTTTCCTCCGGGTTCTCCGGTTTCCTCCCACAGTCCAAAGACGTGCAGGTTAGGTGGATTGGCCATGATAAATTACCCTTAGTGTCCAAAAAGGTAAGGAGGGGTTATTGGGTTACGGGGATAGTGTGGAAGTGAGGGCTTGAGTGGGTCGGTGCAGACTCGATGAACCGAATGGCCTCCTTCTGCACTGTGTGTTCTATGTTATGAGAGGCCAGGTAGGATAGCAGCTTTCCTTCCCTGAAGAATATTGGTGAACTAGCTGCGTTTTTCTGACAATCGACAATGGTTTCATGGTCATCATTAGACTTTTAGGGCGGGATTCTCCCGCAATTGGCGGGATGGCCCGACGCCGGCGCCAAGAATGGTGCGAACCACTTTGGCTTCGGGCCAACTGGAATTTGGGGAATCCTCCGCACTTCCAGGAGCTAGGCCGGCGGCAGAGGAGTTGGCGCTGTGCCAAACGCCACCGAATGGGCCGCCGCGAGTTGGCGCATGCGCAGAACCACCGGCGTGGATCCGCACATGCGCAGACCGGCCAGCGAGTTCCTGTGTGTGCGCAGGGAGGTTCTTCTCTGTGCCGGCCACGGCGGAGCTCTACAGAGGCCGGCACGGAAGGAAGGAGCGCCCCCACGGTACAGGCCCGCCCACAGATCAGCGGGGGGTCGGAGAATCCCGCCCAAAATTCCAGATATTTTATTGAGTTTAAATTCCATCACCTGACGAGGTGCATTCGAACCCGGGTCCCCTGATTATTATCCTGGGTCTCTGGATTACTAGTACAGCGACAATACCACCGCCTCCCCAAAATCACCACCACTGCCTCCGCAAAATCCTGCAAATCCACTGGCAGGATAGGTGTACCAACCTGACGCCCTCTCCCCAATATCCCCAGTAGCGAGGCACTGGTCACGCTCGATTTAATTAAATGAGCATGCCCGACACAAGATTCCCAAAACAAGTGCTCTACTCCAAGCTCCACAATGGCAAGTGATCACTAGGAGGGCAGCGAAACGCGAAAAGGACACTCTGAAAGCCTCCCTAAATAAATGCAGCATCCCCACTGACACGTGGGAATCACTTGCCCTAGAACTGGAGAAAAAGCACCCACGAAGGTGCCAATCACCTTGAACGTGGAGGGTGGAGTACGCGGAGGATAACATAAACAGCGGAAGGATAGTGCAGAATCCAGAGTGTCCCACCCACCTCACCAAACACCACCTGCCAAACCTCTGGCAGGGTCTGGGGATCCAGGATCAGACTATTCAGCCACCACAGAACCCAGCTCCCAGAGTGGAAGCAAATCATCTTCGACCCTGAGGGTCTGCGGATGGAGCTTTCCTCTGTCTGTAACCCTGTGCTGTACTTGTCCTGAGATTGTTTTTTTTTTTAACTTAGAGTACCAATTCATTTTTTTCCAATTAAGGGGTAATTTAGCGTGGACAATCCATCTAGCTTGTACATCTTTTGGGTTGTGGGGACGAAACCCACGTAAACACGGGGAGAATGTGCAAACTCCACACGGACAGTGAACCAGAGCTGGGATCGAATCTGGGACCTCGGCGCCGTGAGGCAGTAGTGCTAACCACTGCTCCACCATGCTGCCCGTCCTGAGAATGTTTGATTGGGTCAGTATAGAAGGACTTTTATTCCGTATATAGCCCCGTGCTGTACTGGTTCTGGGAGTGTTTGATGGGGACAATTGTCCAATGTAGGACAATTACTTTGCATCTAACCCTGTGCTGTACCTGTCCTGGGAGTGTTTACATAGACACATAGATACACAGAAGATAGGAGCAAGAGGAGGCCTTTTGGCCCTTCGAGCCTGCTCTGCCATTCATCACGATCATGGCTGATCATCCAACTCAATAGCCTAATCCTGCTTTCTCCCCATTGCCTTTGATCCCATTTTCCCCAAGCCCTGTGGTAATGAATTCCACAGGCTCACCACTCTTTGTGTGAAGAAATGTCTCCTCATCTCTTTCCGAAATGGTTTACCCTGAATCCTCAGACTGTGACCCCTGGTCTGGACACCCCAATCATTGGTAACATCTTCCCTGCATCTACCCTGTCTAGTCCTGTTAGAATTTTATAAGTCTCTATGAGATCCCCCCTCATTTTTCTGAACTCCAGCGAGAACAATCCCAACCTAGTCAATCTCTCCTCATACGACAGTCCCGCCATCCCAGGAATCAGTCTGGTAAACCTTCGCTGCACTCCCACGAGAGCAAGAACATCCTTCCTCAGAGAAGGAGAACAAAACTGCACACAATACTCCAGGTGTGGCCTCACCAAGGCCCTGTATAATTGCAGCAACACATCCCTGCTTCTATACTCGAAACCTCTCGCAATGAAGGCCAACATACCATTAGCTTTCTTTACCGCCTGCTGCACCTGCATGCTTACCTTCAGCGAATGGTGCACAAGGACACCCAGGTCACGCTGCACACTCCCCTCTTCCAATTTACAACCATTCAGGTAGGAATCTGTCTTCCTGTTTTTGCTTCCAAAATGAATAACCTCACAATTATCCAAATTATACTGCATCTGCCATTGGTTTGCCCAATCGCCCAACCTGTCCAGATCTTGCTGTAGGATCCCTGCATCCTCGTCACAATTCACCCTCCCACCTAATTTGGTATTATGAGGACAATGAGAGGGAGTTTTACTCTATATCTAACCCTGTGCTGTACCTGTCCTGTGAGTGTTTGATGGGACAGTGTAAACAGAGGTGTACTCTGTGTGTAATCCTGTGTTGGACATGCCCTGGAAGTATTTGGTTGGAGTGAGTCATGGTTTAGGTCCATGGAGAATGAGTGATCCAGTATCATTGGTGTTACACAGCTATATCTGTGATAAATAAGAATCACTGTACTTGGCATCCACTTTAATCAGCTCGTTGTGACTAAGCCAGAGAAGGGGTTACTCCTGGTCAAATACCAACCAGGGTCCAGTAAAGCTGATGTAAGAGAGGGACACATCAGTCACTGCTGCAGGCATGTCCAAACTACCAGTTATATTTTGTTTTTACCTTTGTGTTGAAAGAAAGAAAGGATGTGGGATCCAGGAAATACAATCCTCATTCCTAAAGCTGAAGTCTGGTGTTCAGAAGTAATGGACTCCCTCAGATACTCCTCCTCTTGGGCCTTTTTGCAACCTCGCTACACCAGCTCGCTCTCTCTCGTTTCTTTTTAAATAAGGTCCTTTTAATCCGTCAGACAGTGTGCCAAGCACAACATTCTAAAACGTTCTTGCACTTACATCTAAGAAAATCATAGGGAGCAAGTACATTTACACATTGGTAAAACAGAATAATTAAATTTGACAAAATCCACAAAAGATGTACCAACAATTTCAATCTCTCATTACTTAATTGTAAGTCCATTCAGAAACTTAGGGAGCTCTCACCACACTCCAAATTGCACAGCCAGCTAGTCCATGCAGAATTCTGGAATGTCCACCTGTCAGGCAATCCGAGGCTCTGTCTGAACACAAAATAAAGCAGTCTTATTGGCCTCTAATCACATTTTTCCTTGCGGAATCGTCTTTCCACCTCTGAATCCTCCAAATCCACCTCGACCACCGCCTCCTTGGCCACCACAACCTCTGCCTCCAAATCCATGCCGAGTCGTGAACACCGCCAAGTCCATCACACGAACCTGCCTCCCATTCATTGACTCCATTTACAACTCCCACTGCCTGGGGAAAGCGGGCAGCATAATCAAAGACCCCTCCCACCCGGCTTACTCACTCTTCCAACTCCTCCCATTCGGCAGGAGATACAGAAGTCTGAGAACACGCACAAACAGACTCAAAAACAGCTTCCCCGCTGTTACCAGACTCCTAAATGACCCTCTTATGGACTGACCTCATTAACACTACACCCCTGTATGCTTCACCCGATGCCGGTGTTTATGTAGTTACATTGTGTAGCCCTATTATGTTTTTTTTTCCTTTTCTTTTCATGTACTTAATGATCTGTTGAGTTGCTCGCAGAAAACTACTTTTCACTGTACCTTGGTACACGGGACAATAAACAAAATCCAATCCAATCCAATCAAAATCCACCACGACCTCTTCTCCCTCTTCCAAAACCTCCGCCAAAGCCTCTACCAAAACCACCACGACCACCTCACTGGTTTTCGCCTTTCTCTCTCTCTTTCAATACCCAATCCCAACCCTGATCTCAAACCCAACCATGAAGGATCTGAGAATGATACCACATAGCAGAGGCCATTGTCCCCATTGTGCCTCTGTTGGCTTTTTGGGTATGCTATCTCATTAACCACTTGCTTTTGTATCCAATAAGAACCCTGTGATATTTTAACCTTCAGATATTTTTGATATTTCTTAATGGACTTGTGCAGTCACAGGGAATCACTGAATTGTTACAGCAAAGAACGAGTCCATTCGGCCCACCTGTTCTGCAATGGCTCTGTGAATGAGTGATTCACCTTGTGCCATTTCCCTGCCCTCTGCCCATGGCACTGCACCTTTCATTGTCAGACAACATTCTAATGTGACTGCTTTGATTGAACCTCTCTCTGCCACACTTCCAGACAGTGCATTCCAGATCCAGCCACTCACTCTGTGAACCTGTTATAGAGTCATACAGTACAGAAGAGGCCATTTGGACAATCAAATCTGCACTGACAAAAAGAACTAAGGGCGTGATTCTCCCCCAAAATTTCTAAGTTAATTTGTGGCGGGTTTTTCAGAGAGTTTCCTGCCGGCTCTGCGGGCGGGTTCCCCACCGCTATTCAATGAAACTTAGTCACTTTTTTGGGCCCTGGGGAGTTTCTCACCGGTATAGGCCACACCTAGAAGGTGGGGTTCTCCATTGGCTGTTGGCTGGAATCGGGAAACGCGATTGGGCAGATAATAGGTTCCCACGCCAATATTGTGGCGGGCGCCAATTTGACGCCAAATCGCATTTCTGTCACTTCGACAGCAGTGTCAATGTGTTCCAGAACGCACGTACAGTAAACACTATTTGCATATCATTAGTGGGCCCGAGCAGGTATTCTCCGGGACCTCCGTGATTCTCTGCCTCCAATGGGCCGAGTTCCCGATGGCGGGGTTCACTTGTGCTTTTATAAATTGTGAAACCGGCGTTGTGGCTGATGAAGGAGAGAGAGAGGGGGTAGGACACAGAGAGGCGCTACTGAGGGCTGCCGGCCGGACACTGGCTGGGCTGGCTGGGGTGGGGGTGGCCCTGCCCGGGTCAGGGGCATTGCCCAGGCACGGACCCCCCCAACCCAGCCACCACCTGCCGACGGCTCACCCAGGACAACGCCCACAGTAGCCCCTCCGGGGGCACAGGGCAGGGGCTCTGGAGCAGTGCCAAACGACAGTACCCCTGGCATCAGGGACAGGTGCCAGGTCCAAACGTCCCCACAGTGCCGGGAAACGATGGGGCCAGGGGTGCAGAGATGTGGGGGGGAATCATGCGGGGGCAGAGCCGGCAGTACCAAGAGGCCACCATGTAGCCCGTTGGACCTGGTTGGGCACACACCATGCTAACATGTCGGCCTTTCACCCCCTACAGAAATGGATATTGGGATTCAACCAGCAATGGTGGTCTTCCTCCTAGTCGCTGCAGCCCTGGGGTCGCCCGCATTGTGGCGGCCTGCTGTGTCCTCCACAACATTGCGCAGCAGAGAGATGACATGCTGGAGGAGGAGGAGGAGGAACGCCAGGGCTCGTCCGACGAGGAGGATGCAGGTGAGGGGGAGGATGGGCAGGACATGGGGTTCAGGCAGGCACGGGAGGTCGCACGACATCTGCGCCAGGGCCAACGTGCACGGGACGCTCTGATCGCCTACAGGTTCACCGACTAGGGACTGGCCCGCGGCACGGACACCACATCCCATCCCCACACACCCTCAGCCCCACATGGGGGGGTGGAATCGGAGGTGCTGCGATGTTCCGGCACCTCCCCTGCGGGAATCACCGGCACGGGCACCATCACCACCTCCTCCCTCGGAGTGCCCGATGACCCCCGGGCTACTCCATAGGACGGGGGTGCGAGTGGAGTGATCCCCTGAGGCTCCCCCGTCACCCGGCGCTGCCAGTCCTGGACGCCCACTCTGGTCTCCACCATGGTCTGCATGCTCACGACCATGGAGCACAGGGAGTGGACCATCTCCGTCTGGGACTGCGCCACATCACGCTGCGACTGTGCCACCACCTCCTGGGTTTGTGTCACATCAGCCAGTGACTGCGTCAGCAGTGACTGGGCGGCACCGTAGCACAATGGTTAGCATTGTTGTTTCACAGCGCCAGGGACCCGGGTTCGATTCCCGGCTTGGGTCACTGTCTGCGTGGAGTCTGCACATTCTCCCTGTGTCTGCGTGGGTTTCCTCCGGGTGCTCTGGTTTCCTCCCGCAAGTCCCGAAAGACGCGCTGTTAGGTAAATTTGACATTCTGAATTCTCCCTCTGTGTACCCGAACAGGTGCGGATGTGTGGAGACTAGGGGCTTTTCACAGTAACTTCATTGCAGTGTTAATGTGAGCCTACTTGTGACAATAATAAATGTTTATTATTATCTCCCTCTGGGACTGGGCCACATCGGCCAGCACCTGGGCAATGCACTGTGACTGGGCCACGCTCAGAAGCACCGCTGCCATTTCCAGGTGGCTCTGGGGCATGGTCACCTGTGAGACGACAGCCCTGTCCTGGGCCTCGGCCAGCACCTGCACAGAATGCCCCAGGCATTAGATTAGGATTGTAGATTAGGATTGTTTTCGTTGGAAAGACGGAGGTTGAGGGGGGACCTGATTGAGGTCTACAGAATTCTGAGAGGTATGGACAGGGTGGATAGCAACAAGCTTTTTCCAAGAGTGGGCGTGTCAATTACAAGGGGACACGAGTTCAAGGTGAGAGGGGGAAAGTTTAAGGGAGATGTGCGTGGAAAGTTTTTTTAAGCGGAGGGTGGTGGGTGCCTGGAACGCTTTGCCAGCGGAGGTGGTAGAGGCGGGCACGATAGCATCTTTTAAGATGCATCTAGACAGATATATGAACGGGCGGGGAACAGAGGGAAGTAGATCCTTGGAAAATAGGCGACAGGTTTAGATAAAGGATCTGGATCGGCGCAGGCTGGGAGGGCCGAAGGGCCTGTTCCTGTGCTGTAATTTTCTTTGTTCTTTGTAGACCTTGGACATGCTGATCCATAGCCACCACCGTTGCCCCAATGTCTCCACTGCGGACGCCACCCATGCAGTGTTGGCCTGGGTGGCACGCATGGCCGGCACCACCTCCTGCTGCTGCACCTGCAGGCTCTGGATGCTCACCGACAACCTCTCATGTAGTCCCTGGCTCTGTGACTGCATCTCCACAATCGATGGGACTGTCTGTTCCAGAAGCTCGAAGCGCATCGGGACGGCAGCTATTCCCTGGGATCAGACTGCCCTCCGATCATCCGCCTCCTCAGGCATTCTTACCTCCTCCTGCTCGACTGGATGAACTGTGTGGTGCGCACCAGATAGTGTCCCAGGAGCCTCTTCACTAAAGTACCCAACCGAGGCGCGTGTCTCTGGGATGGTGGTGGGTGTTGGAGACAGCTGTGACGGGAAATCAGTGTCATCCCCGGACTCGAGCTCCAGGGTCTCCTGAGTCGCGGGTGGAGAGCTGGTGTCTGAGCTGCTCTTATCGCTGCTCGGCTCACTGGGGGCTCTGGCTGTGGCACTGGCTCGGGAGGGGAACGCCAGATGGGCCCCCTCCATCACCAGCAGGTCCTGCAAGACACAAGACAAGATGCATGATTAGACCACAGGCTAGGGGTGGTGGTGAGGTTGAGCGTGGGTTGGGGTGGGGTCGTGTTGGGGTGGTGTGGGGGTGATGGTGGGGTGGGGGTGGGGGTGGAGGTGGGGTGGGTGTGGGAATGGTGCAGGGGTGGTGTGGGGTTGGGGGTGAGGGGGGTATGGGTTGAGGGTGGTGTGGGGGTGATGTGGGGGTGGGGTGGTGAGGGTGGGAGTGGGGTGGATATGGGTTGAGGGTGGTGTGGGGGTGAAGTGGGTGTGGGGGTGGGGTGGCGCAGGGTGGTGTAGGGGTTGTGTGGGGGTGGTGTGGGGGTGAGGGTGGGGGTGAGGAGGGTATGGGGTGAGGTTGGTGTGGGAGTAAGGGTGGGGTACGGGTGGTGTTGGAGTTGACATACGTGTCACGGGGAACCGCAACTGAGCAGGGTCTCACTTCCCAGCCCGCAGCCAAACTCCGCCTCGGCGACCTCCCTTTCCTCCGGGCCGCCAACCACATCCAGAGCCCTCTGCTCAGCCACAGTTCCGGCGGCCCCCCTCCTGTCTTCTCACACTCCCGGCGGTTGCACGTGGCCTTCCCCTGGTGGGGGGTGGAGGAGGGGGGGAAACAGAAAATGGCGGTGTCAGACAGTCCGACACATGCAGCCCAGGGGGTGGCCAGCTTGTGGCCTCAGTGGTCAGGGCACCCAGCCATGGTGGCCGGTGTAGGTGCCAGCATGTGGGGCAGGGTGGAGGTTCGGTCGCCCTCCAGGTTGGGGGGGTGGGGTTACAGGGGTTAGTGCCAGGGACACAGTGCTGCCTACTCACCCTGGCCGCCCTCAGGAGGTCTAAAAGTTTTTTGCGACACTGCTGTCTGATCCGGACAACTTTGCCCTCGGCGCTGACCACCTCTGCCACCTTTGCCCAGGCACGATGAATGGTGGCAGCTGGCAGCCTTCTTCCCAGGCCGTGGTACAGAGTCATCCACCTCTCCTCCACCATGTCCAGGAGGGTCTCCAGCTCGGCATCCTTGAACCTTGGTGCCGCTCTCCTTGGTGCCATCTTGTTGACTGGGATGGTGTGTGTGGAGAGTGAAGTGTGTATATGCGGCTGTGGCTTGTCAGCTTCCTGAGTGTCAATCGTGATACTGACGAATCAGGCACCATTTCCCATCAGAATCGATTGAGTTCAACATGGCGGAATCGGTCCAGGTGTGGCGCCAGTTTTGCTGTCGTGAAAGTTCACAAATTCTGCATCAGCATCAACACTCAGAAACGGAGAAATCCACCCAGAATTTCTTTTAGCGCTGGGGAACTGAACTCAGAAATCGGGCCGCCATTTTGAAAGGGTACCTCGATCTCTCGGTGAGCTTGTGAGTCCACCACCGCCCATGGGCAATTGTCATGGGAGTGTACCTTTAAGAAATGGGTGTTTATCAAATAGCTGCAGTGGTGTCATTGTGTGAGTGGAGCTGGGCTGTGTCTCTGGCTTTTACTTTCGTTTTGAACTGGACGCTGTTTGTGGCGTTGTCTTTTACTTTCGTTTTAGGCAGTTGAAAGCTGAATTCAGACAAGGAAGGTTCATTTTGTCGCTTTGTCTGTATGTTAAAAGGTCACTTGATAATTTAAAAGTGATAACTGTCTTGTGTAAAGAATTTATACCTACTGCTTCGTTAAAAAGGGTGTTTGGCTTATGGATGTTGTTCGGAAAGTTATTAAGGGTTTCCTATAGAGTACTGTATCTGTATGGGGTATTTGTGTTGGTAATTGATAAAATGTTTATTGTGTGTTTATAAAATGTTAACTGAATTCATAGAATAAACATTGTTTTGTTTAAAAATACTTAAGGGGCGACATTCTCCGACCCCCCGCCGGGTCAGAGAATCGCCGGGGGCTGGCGTGAATCTCGCCCCCGCCGGTTGCCGAATACTCCGGCACCGGAGATTCGGCGGGTGCGGGAATCGCGCCGCGCCGGTTAGCGGGCCCCCCCCGGCGATTCTCCAGCCCGGATGGGCCGAAGTCCCGCTGCTAGAATGCCTGTCCTGCCGGCGTGGATTAAACCACCTCTCTTACCGGCGGGACAAGGCGGCGCGGGTGGGCTCCGGGGTCCTGGGGGGGAGCGCGGGGCGATCTGGCCCCGGGGGGGTGCCCCCATGGTGGCCTGGCCCGCGATCGGGGCCCACCGATCCGCGGGCAGGCCTGTGCCGTGGGGGCACTCTTTTCCTTCCGCCTTCGCCATGGTCTCCACCATGGCGGAGGCGGAAGAGACCCCCCCCACTGCGCTTGCGCGGGGATGCCGTGAGCGGCCGCTGACGCTCCGGCGCATAAGAACATAAGAACTAGGAACAGGAGTCGGCCATCTGGCCCCTCGAGCCTGCTCCGCCATTTAATGAGATCATGGCTGATCTTTGTGGACTCAGCACCAGTCTCCGGCCCGTACACCATATCCCCGAATCCCTTTATTCTTTATAAGAACATAAGAACTATGTTCTTATGCACCGCCCGGCAATGCCATTTCCGCGCCAGCTGGCAGGGCACCAAAGGCCTTTCCCGCCAGCTGGCGGGGTGGAAATCAGTCCGGCGCGGGCCTAGCCCCTCAATGTTAGGGCTCGGCCCCTCAAGATGCGGAGGATTCCGCCCCTTTGGGGCGGCGCGATGCCGGACTGATTTGCGCCGTTTTTGGCGCCGGTCGGCGGACATCGCGCCGATTACGGAGAATTTCGCCCAAGGTCTCTGTTGCATAACACCTGGAAAGTAGTCACTTGTGCTCCTCATAACCAAAATCAATAAACAGTTGTAGGTCAGGTAAACTCCATGGCATACTTTGGAGTTTTCTAATCCCTGGCCCATAACACAATGTCAACCCCACCACATGGGCACTACCCCACACCTCACAAGTGTGAACACTGAACATGGGGTCCTTGGGGGTCCCCCTCTTCAGGAGCCCCCAAGGCCCCTTACAGCACCCCCTCTCTTCCAGGACCCCACCGTCACCCCACAACCTCCTGGAGGCCCCCTCTTACCTGCTCTGCACACCGCCACCCTTCAAACATCCCTTCCCCCGCCTTTCATTGGCAAGGCTCCCCTCAGCCCCTGGCCCTTGGCAGTGCCATTCTGGCACCCGGGAACCCTTGCACTAGCACCCAGACAGTTTTACATCCAGCTTGGCAGTGCCACCCATGCACCTTGGCAGTGCTAGGGTGGCAGTGCCAAGGTGCCAGCTGGACAGTGCCAAGATGCCCACATCCAGAAAGAGGGCTGTCTCTCTCTCTCTCTCTCTCTCCCATCCCCCCCCCCCTCCCCAGGCAGTGCATTCCAGACTCCCACCATCCTCTGGGTGAAAACATTTTTATCAAAACCTCCTGCCTCTCACCTTAAAATTTTACCACCTCATTATTGACCCTTCATCTAAGGGTGCTGTCTATCCCTCCTGTCCATCCCCTCATACACCCCACTACCATACACTTTCTCTGCTCCAAAGAAAACACCTGAGCTTATTCAGCCTCTCTTCATAGCTAAAATGCTCCATCCTAGGCCACATCCTGGTGAATCTCCTCTGCACCCTCTCCAGTGCAATCACATCCTTCCTATAGTGTGGTGACCAGAACTGCACACCAAACTCCAGCTGTGGCCTCACCAAAGTCCTGTACAGCTCCAGCATAACCTCCCTGCTCTCATAATCTGTGTCACAACTGAGAAAGACAAGTGTCCCATATGCCTTCGTAACTATTTTATTAACCTGTCCTGCCGCCTTCAGGGATCTGTGGACAAGCATCCCAAAATCTCTCTGTTCCTCTGAGCTTCATAGAGTCTAGCCATTCATTGAGTACTCCCTTGTCTTGTTACTCCTTCCAATGCACTTCAGCTCACATTTTTCAGGGTTAAATTCCATCTGCCACTGATCTGCCCATTTGACCAATTCATCTATATCTTCCTGCAACCTAAGACCTTCTTCACTGTCTACCACCCTGCCATTCGTCGTGTCATCTGCAAACTTTCTTATCATCCCCCCTACGTTCTGATCTATATTATGGGCGGCACAGTAGCACAGTGGTTAGCACAGTTCCTTTACTGCGCCAGGGTCCCAGGTTCGATTTCCGGCTTGGGCCACTGTCTGTGCGGTCTCTGTACATTCTCCCCGTGTCTGTGTGGGTTTCCTCCGGGTGGTCTGGTTTCTTCCCACAAGTCCTGGAAGACGTGCTTGTTAGGTAATTTGGACATTCTGAATTCTCCCTCAGTGTACAGACTAGGGGCTTTTCACAGTAACTTCATTGCAGTGTTAATGTAAGCCTAGCACTAACCCTTGTGGTACACCATTGGACACTGGTCTCCAGTCACACAAACAACCTTCTATCACTACCCTCTCTCTCCTATGACGAATCCAGTTTTGGATCCAATTTGCCAAGTTACCATGTGCTTTTACCTTGTTTATAAGTCACCCTTGTCAAAGGCTTTGCTGAAAAAAAAAACATAAACAATATCAGCTGCACTGCACTGTCATCAACGCACACCTGGGCACCTCCTCAAAAACTTCACTCAGATTTGTTAGATGTGACCTCTCTCTGACAAAGCCATGTTTTGTTTTGAATTTTAGAGTACCCAATTATTTTTTTCCCAATTAAGGGGCAATTTAGTGTGGCCAATCCACCTAACCTGCACATCTTTGGGTTCAGGGGGTGAAACTCACGCAGACATGGGGAGAATGTGCAAACTCCACAGGGGCAGTGCCCCAGGGCCGGGATGGAACCCGGGTCCTCAGCGCCGCAGTCCCAGTGCTAACCACTGCGCCACATGCCGCCCTGACAAAGCCATGTTGACTGTCCCTGATCAAACCTTGCCTCTTCAAGTGACGATTAATCAGTCCTTCAGAAATTTCACCATTAGTTTCCTTACCATTGATGTGAGCCTCACTGATCTCTAATTCCCTAATATTTCTCTACCACCCTTCTTTAAAAGCGGAACCATATTAGCCATACTCTAATCATCTGGCACTTCACCCATGACCGAGAGGAATTTAAAAATTGAGTCATAGCCCCTGTAATTTCCTCCCTCGCCTCCCTCAGCAGCCTGGGATACAACTCATTCGAATTTGGGGATTTGTCCACTTTTAAGTCCAGCAAAACCTCCAGTACCTCCTCACTCACTAAGTCAAAGTGTTCAAGAACCTCACAGTCCCTCTCCCCGAATTCTGTACCTACAGTCTCCTCCAAAATGAAGACAGATATGAAGTACTCATTTAGCACCCTACCAAAGTCCTCCAGTTCCAAAAAATTGCCACCTTGGTCCTTAACGGGCCCTATTCTTTCCCTGGTTATCCCCTTCCGCTTAATATATTTATGAATATCTTGGAATTCTCCCTAATCCTACCTGCCAGTGATTTTTCATGCCCCCTCTTTGCTCTCCTAATTGCTTTCTTAAGATCCCCCTTACACGTTCTATACACCGCTAAGGCCTTCACTGATTTACTCTCTTTGTACCTACCAAAAGCCTCTCTCTTACTTATCCAGTCCTGAATATTCCTCGACATCCAGGGTTCTCTGGGCTTGTTACTCCTACATTTCACCGTCAAGGGAACATGCTTGGCGTTTACTTTCCCATTTCCTTTGAATGTCACCCTCCCTGTCCCTCGCTGGCCAGCTGTAGATTTTCCCACAAGAAGCTGTTCCCAGTCTACTTTGTCCAGATCTTGCCATATTTGAATAAAATCTGCCTTGCACCAATCCAAAACCGTTTTTTGCAGACCATTTTTTTTCTTTTCCGTAACAAAGTTAAATCATACTGTGTTGTGGTCGCTGTCACTAAAATGCTCCCCCACTGCCACCTTCCCATATAGCTTCATGACTAAAAATAATACAGACCTTACAAATCCTTGCACACAGTTTTCTCATAAACAGGCAATTCAGGGCCTTTGAAGCTTTAGGTTCCTGGAATCTAAAGCAGCACCGATACCATAGTCAAAATCATAGAACATACAGTGCAGAAGGAGGCTATTCGGCCCATCGAGTCTGCACCGACCCACTTAGGCCCTCGTTTCCACTCTATCCCCCGAACCCAATAACCCCTCCTAACCCTTTTGGACACTAAGGACAATTTATCATGGCCAATCCATCTAATCTGCACATCTTTGGACTGTGGGAGGAAACCGGAGCACCCGGAGGAAACCCACGCAGATACGGGGAGAACGTGCAGACTCTGCACAGACAGTGACCCAGCAGGGAATCGAACCTGGGACCCTGGCGCTGTGAGGCCACAGTGCAAACCACTATCCTACCATGCTGCCCATCCCTAAATACCCTGCTGTGTTTGTCCACTGAATGTTAAATCTGTGGCTGTGATGGCCTGAGGGTGTGAAATGTGGCATAGTGTTTGTATTGCCTGCTGGCAGCTTGACATGGAATTCACCGCACATAAACAGGTCATTTGGCCCACCTTAAGTTTATTGGTGTTTATGTTCCGCATAAAGCTCCTCCCACCCCTCCTGACAACACTGTCAGGGTAACCTTTGGCTTCTTCCTGCTGCATGTGTTATCAACTCCCTTGAATGCATTTGTACTAGAATAATAGAATGGTTAACATACAGAAGGAGGCCATTCAGCACATTATCTTTGTGTGAGCAACGGTAACTCGGCTGGCCCCACTCCTCAACCCTTCACTGTAACCCAGTAAAATCTCCTCTTCAGACAATTATCCAGTTCCCTTTTGAAAACGACAATTGAATCTTTCCCCGCCACATGCTCATGCAGTGTGTTCCAGATCTGAACCACTTGTATTGTTACAATACCCTGGGCTAGTGTGCAGTCAGTTCAAGCCCCACTCATCCTGGAGTTGCAACACAAGTGAATTAACCAATAATCCTTAGAAAAATACCCTTGGCTGCCCAATAATTACAAGAACTATAATGACATATTCAGAAAATACAACTGGTGAACCATTATCTAATTCCTAATTCCCACTGTAATGGTTTTTCTATAGATAGATTCATTCTGGTTTTCTGCAAGTTCAGAAATACAGCCTTCCTGGAGAAAGAGAGAGAGCTTCTCGTCTTTCTGCTGCCAGGAGTCAAATTGAAACTCCTTGGGACTCTGGATCCTATCCCAGTGAAATGATTTTCAATCATCATCTGTTACCGGGCAGAGTACAACCCTTTGGGCCAATTTATTGGCCATCAGCCAAACAATCCAACCGAGTCTCACCCCATCTCTTTCTCCCTCTGGTGGCAACAAGCTTGGAGCTCCTGTTTAAACCAGCAGAGAATAGCAGTGTTATCTCCTGTAACATCTGAATTCTACTGCTTGCCTTAAAGATACATGTCCATGTCCAGTGGTGGCCATGAGTGATTGCATATTTGGTGGCTCCCGCTCGAGGTGAATTTTTGTCGGTCCTTCCCCACCCGAATTGGTTGGTGTGGGATGGCAAAAGGTGCATGAGCACTGAGGGAATGTAACATTTGTCTGGTGGGACTGGTTTATGTCTCATCGGACGAGAAATGCAACGAGCAAGAGAATACTTGTGGTATGACTGAGGAGAAGATGGCGGAGAGTAGGGGGGCAGCGCTGCCCGCCCAGTGGTCTACGCAGTAGCTGGTGGAATTCCTCAACAGCAAGTTGCATCAGTAAAGGAAGGAGGCCTTCGAGGACCTGGCTGGAGACGCTTAGGTGATGATTGGGAGCATGGAGCAGAGGCAGGAGACGCAGGGCCTGGTGATCCAAAAAGTGGAGGAGTCGGTGGGGTCGGTTGACCTCGGTGAAGACGGAGATAGGTATGGTGGCGAGCAGTCAGAGAAGACTGAGGAAGTAGCTGGAGTATCTCGAGAATGATTCCAGGAGGCAAAATCTTCAGGCGATGGTGGTGAGGCTGCATCGTTTTCTTCACAAAGCGACGTTTTTGAGGTGGGCGAGGCAGACAAAGAAGTGCACTTAGGAGGAGAGCGAGCTGCTTATCTATCAGGACCTGGGAGCGAGTTGGCCAAGCGGAAGGCTGGGATTAACTGGATCAAGGCTACCCTCTACAAGAAGGGGGTGAAGTTTGGGGTTCTGTACCCCGCTCATCTGTGGGCTACACACCAGAAGTAAGAGTTTTATTTTGACTCGCCAGAGGAGGCAAAAGACTTTATGAGAGACTATGGACCAGGAGGCACATTGAACTTTGGAGTGGTGTTTTGTGTAGAATGCGGGCATGCAGAGTGGGTGGATTTCCGAAGGTCATGACGGGGAGCAGTGAGGGTGAATGTGCCTTTTGCTTTTTCTTGAATGTTTGTTGTTTGGGGGGATGGGGGTTGAGGAGTGGATTGAGGGGGTGAGGGGTAGTCAGAGGCCCGAGGCAGGGGCCACCATGCTAGCCGGTTGGGCTAGTTAATGGGAATTAAATAAGCGGTTTCCAGGAGAAGGGTGTGGGGAGGGGGGAATGGCTTGTTTTTTGTTTGGTTATGGGGAGGAGGGATGGTGGGGGGAAGGTGGGGGTGGGGGGGAGGGATGCTGACATGGGTGTGGTTGGTGTGGCCTAGCTGGTTAAGGAGCGATGGCGGCAGACATCTTGGGGCAGGCCTGGAAAGGTGTGAGATGCGAACCGGGGGAACGCTGGCTAAAGAATGGGTATTGCTGATCGGCAGGACATGGGGGTTACATGGAACGTGTGGGGGTTGAATGGGCCGGTTAAAAGGTCACATGTTTTCCCACACATGAGGAGTTTGAAGCCGACATTGTATTCTTTCAGGAGATCAGACAAGGCTGAGGAAAGGGTGGGTGGGAGCAGGTCTTCCACTTGGGGTTGGACATGAAGACAAGGAGGTGGCAGTGCTGGTCAATGAGAAAGCGGCCTTCACGTTGGCAGTATAGGTGCCGACCCTGGGGGAAGATACGTGATCATTAGTGGGAAGCTGGAGGGGATGCCTGTGGTCCTAGTAAATGTTTATACCCCAAATTGGAACAACATGGACTTTATGAGCTGGGCGTTAGGGAAGATACCAGATCTGGACATGCACCAAATGATTGATAAGGGAGGCGATTTTAAAACGGTTTAGGGTCCGAGGATGGACCGGTCATGTCCCAGGTCATTGAAAGTATCGGCAATGGCAAGAGAGCTGATGGGGCTCATGGATCTTATGGGGGGACGAACCTGTGGAGGTTTGGGAGGCCGAGGGCGAAGGAGTTCTCACATGAATATAGGAATAATATGATCAGGGATAGTCAGCATGGCTTTGTGAAGGGTAGGTCATGCCTCACAAACCTTATCGAGTTCTTTGAGAAGGTGACTGAACAGGTAGACGAGGGTAGAGCAGTTGATGTGGTGTATATGGATTTCAGTAAAGCGTTTGATAAGGTTCCCCACGGTAGGGTATTGCAGAAAATACGGAGGCTGGGGATTGAGGGTGATTTAGAGATGTGGATCAGAAATTGGCTAGCTGAAAGAAGACAGAGGGTGGTGGTTGATGGGAAATGTTCAGAATGGAGTTCAGCTACAAGTGGCGTACCACAAGGATCTGTTCTGGGGCCGTTGCTGTTCGCCATTTTTATCAATGACCTAGAGGAAGGCACAGAAGGGTGGGTGAGTAAATTTGCAGACGACACTAAAGTCGGTGGTGTTGTCGACAGTATGGAAGGATGTAGCAGGTTACAGAGGGACATAGATAAGTTGCAGAGCTGGGCTGAGAGGTGGCAAATGGAGTTTAATGTAGAGAAGTGCGAGGTGATTCACTTTGGAAGGAATAACGGGAATGCGTTATATTTGGCTAATGGTAAAGTTCTTGGAAGTGTGGATGAGCAGAGGGATCTAGGTGTCCATGTACATAGATCCTTGAAAGTTGCCACCCAGGTTGATAGGGTTGTGAAGAAGGCCTATGGAGTGTTGGCCTTTATTGGTAGAGGGATTGAGTTCCGGAGTCAGGAGGTCATGTTGCCGCTGTACAAAACTCTGGTACGGCCGCATTTGGAGTATTGCATACAGTTCTGGTCACCGCATTATAGGAAGGACGTGGAAGCTTTGGAGCGGGTGCAGAGGAGATTTACCAGGATGTTGCCTGGTATGGAGGGAAAATCTTATGAGGAAAGGCTGATGGACTTGAGGTTGTTTTCGTTGGAGAGAAGAAGGTTAAGAGGAGACTTAATAGAGGCATACAAAATGATCAGGGGGTTAGATAGGGTGGACAGTGAGAGCCTTCTCCCGCGGATGGAAATGGCTGGCACGAGGCGGCATAGCTTTAAACTGAGGGGTAATAGATATAGGACAGAGGTCAGAGGTAGGTTCTTTACGCAAAGAGTGGTGAGGCCGTGGAATGCCCTACCTGCAACAGTCGTGAACTCGCCAACATTGAGGGCATTTAAAAGTTTATTGG
This sequence comes from Scyliorhinus torazame, assembly GCF_047496885.1. Classification (NCBI taxonomy): domain Eukaryota; kingdom Metazoa; phylum Chordata; class Chondrichthyes; order Carcharhiniformes; family Scyliorhinidae; genus Scyliorhinus; species Scyliorhinus torazame. The sequence continues at coordinate 130,554,040 of NC_092716.1, forward strand.
ATAAGCATATGGATGATAATGGCATAGTGTCGGTTAGATGGCTTTTGTTTCGGTGCAACATCGTGGACCGAAGGGCCTGTACTGCGCTGTATCGTTCTATATTCTATGTTCTATGTTCTATGTACACCCGGTGTACTCCTGGATTGATTGTTTTTGCGAAGGATAAGGCCCTATTGCCAGGGGTAGCCGATTCAGAGTATTTGCCGGTCACGGTCTCTGGGTAGACTGTGGGTGGTATGGGGGAGGGAGTTCAAGCGGCTACAGTGGAGGTTTGGTTTTGGCTTGTTGGCAGATGAGGGGGGGTGCGAGAGGGTGAGGGCAGCCATCTGAGGTTATGTGGAGCGGAGTGATACGGGGGAGGTCTCGGCCTCCATGCTGTGGGAGGCACTTAAGGTGGTAGTCAGGGGCGAATTTATCTTGATTCGGGTGCATAGGGAGAGGTTGGAGCGAAAGGAGAGAGAGCAAGGTTTGTGGATGAAATTTTGAGGGTGGATCAGCGATATTCGATTGTGCCAGAGGAGGGGCTACTGAAGGAGAGGCAGAGGCGCCAGATGGAGTTTGGGTTGGTGTCCATGGGGAAGGTGGTAGGGCAATTGCGGAGTGCCAGAGGGGCAGTGTATGAGTATGGGGAAAAAGCGAGCAGGATGTTGGTGCACCAACTCAGGAAGCAGGCAGCGAGGAAGATCGGAAGGGTGAGGGATGAGAGAAGCAAGATGGCGACGGACCCAGAAGGTGTGATTGGGGTGTTTGAGGCCTTCTACAGAAAGTTGTATGAGTCGGAGCCCCGGCCTGGCGAGGAAGAAGTGAAGCGGTTCTTGAACGGGCTAGAGTTCCCAAAGGTGGAGGAGGAGAAGGTGCATGAGTCGGGACTCCGATTGGGCTGAGGGAGCTGATGGATTGCATAGGTGCGATGCAGGCAGGGAAGGGCCATATGGGTTTCCGGCCATGTTTCACAAGAAGTTTGGTGCGGGGCTATGGCCCCTGCTTCTGGGGATGTACAGTGAGTCGAGGGGAAGAGGGAGCTAACCCCACATTTTCACAGGTGTCCGTTTCGCTGATCTTAAAGAAAAATAAAGACCCGGAGCACTGTGGGTTGTACCACCCAATTTTGCTGCTAAATGTGGATGTGAAGTTGTTAGCGAAGGTGTTAGCGTCGCGGATAGAGGACTGTGTGCCGGGGGCGATAGGGGAAGACCAGTTGGGGTTTGTGAAGGGGTGGTAGCTGTCGACAATGGTGCGCAGGTTGCTCAATGTCATTTTGATGTCCTCGGAGGGGCAGGAGGTAGAGGTGGTGGTGGCAATGGATACGGAGAAGGCTTTTGATCGGGTTGAGTGGGCGTATTTGTTGAGGTTGCTGGTTGGTAGGGTTTGGCCAGAGTTTCGTGGACTGGGTTTGGCTGCTGTACAGGGCGCCGATCACCAGTATCCGGACAAGTATGGGGTACTTCGGGCTGAAACGGGTGACGAGGCAGGGGTGCCCGCTCTCCCAGTTGTTTTTTGCTCTGCCAATAGAGCCATTGGCAATGGCGCTTAGGGCATTGAGAGGTTGGAGAGGGATTGAGCGCGGTGGGGTTGAGCACAGAGCCTTCTTGTGTACGGACGATCTCCTGTTGGACCTGTTGGGCAATTTTGATATGATCATCGAGATTCTGAGGGAATTTGACCATTTTTCAGGGTATAAATTGAATGTGGGGAAAAGCGAGGTGTTCCCAATTAATGTTAGAGGGCAGGAGAGGAGGTTAGGGAGTCACCGTTCTGGGTAGTGAGGGTGGGTTTTCGGTATCTTGGGATACAGGTGGCACGGAGCTGGGCACAGCTGCATTCATTGAATTTGGCACGGCTGGTGGAGCGAATGAAGGTTTTTAAGAGGTGGGCTGTGCTGTCATTGTCACTGAATGGACGCATACAGACGGTGCAAATGATGGTGCTGCTCAGGTTCTTGGTCGTGTTCCAGAACCTCTCTATCTTTGTTCCCAAGTTCCTTTTTAGGAAGTTGAATGGGATAATATTGGGGTTTGTGTGGGCAGGGAAGATCTCGTGGGTGAGGAGGGTGTTTATGGAGGAGGGGGCGGTGGCTGGCATTGCTGAACTTGATGAACTATTACTGGGCTGCGAATATTGCAATGGTGAGGAAATGGGAAGTGGAGGACGGGTCGGTGTGGGGGCGGTTAGAGGCTGCGTCGTGTAGGAGGATGGGTTTGAGGGCACCGTTGTTGCCGCCCCTTCTGTTCTTGCTGGTCCAGTATTCTGTGAGACGGTGGTCTCAGCGTTATCAGTTTGGAACCAGTGCAGTAAACACTTCAGGTTGGAGGGCATGTCTCTGTGGGCGCCAATATGTGATAACCAGAGGTTTGTGCTGGTGGGGCGGATGCAAGGTTCCAGGGTGGCAGCAGGGGGGATAGAATACTTCAGGGACTTAAATTGCAGGCCTGAGGGAGCTGGAGGAAATGTATGAGATACAAAGGGAATGGGTTCAGGTACCTGCAGGTGAGGGACTTTGTGAGGAGAGAGGTGCCATCCTTCCCGGGCTGCTGCTCTTGTGCAGCAGGATAAGCTGTTGTCTGAGGATGGCATTGGGGAGGGGAGAGTGTCAGACATTTATGGAGAGCTCCAGTGGAGGACATCAAGCACAAATGGCTGGAGGTGTTGGGCGGGGAGGTGGGAGTCAGGACGTGGAAGGAAGCCCTGCGGAGGGTGAACACATCCTTGTTGGGTGCGAGGTTAAGCCATGGTGCATAGGGCTCACATGTCGGTGGCGAGGATGAGCGGGTCCTTTGCAGGGGTGGAGGATAGGTGCAGGCGGTTTGCGAGTGGAGGGCGAAGGGGAGGCTGCAAATCACGTCCACATGTTCTGGCCGTGTCCACATCTGAGGGGGTTCTGCCAGGGGTTCTCGGATGTTATGTCCGAGGTTCTGGTTGTGGGGGTGACCCTGATTCCGGAGGCGGTGATATTTGGTGTGTTGGAAGATCCGGGAGTCCTGGGGAGGGGAGAGAGGCCGATGTGTTGGCCACTTCCTCCCTGATAGTCCGGATACGGATTGTGTTGGGTTGGCGGGGTTGTGGATGAGCGACCTGACAGAATTCCTGAACTTGGAGAAGGTCGCCTTGTGGGGAGAGGAGGAGGGGTTCGCCTGGAGGTGGAAGCCGTTTAGCAATTTCTTTAAAGTGAATTAAGGTGTCTGCAGGAGGGAGGCAGGGTTAGGGGGTCTGTTTCTGATTTTGTCGTTTTGGGGAGAGAATATTAGGGGGTAGAAACTAAGGGGCCGTGGAGAGTTCTGGGCTTGGTATCAGGATTTGTTGTGGGCCTATGTTTTTTGTTCCTGTGGATTCCCGGTTTTCTATGTATATATGCAAAATGCCTGAATAAAAATATATTTTTTTAAAAGGTAGATGATCATTAATCATCCATGTATCAAAAGTAATAACAGTGAAATTAAAGAAAGGGGAAATAAGAGGATAAACAGGAAGAACCGTTACAGTATGAAGATGTTTTTCCCCATGTTGCCTCAGGTTCTTTTGTTAATCACCTTAGGGTTCTCGACCTTTTGCCGATGGGAACAGTTTCTCTCCAGTAGCTCTATCCAGACCCTTCATGATTTTGAACACGGTTACAAATCTCCACTTAACCTGCTCTTCTCTACGGAGAACTGTTCCAGCTTCTCCAATTCATCCGTTTAACTGAAGTCCCTCATCCTCGGAACCAGTCTTTTCTAAAACCGTCACATGCTTTCCGTTGAGGCTGAACCAGTGTTTTCTGATGGTTCATGACTTGCTTTTGTGATCTGTGCCCTATTAATAAAACCCAGGATTCAGTATAATTAATCACTGTTTTCTCAACCTACCCTGTCACCTTCAATGATTTAATAATAATAATCTTTATTGTCACAAGTAGGCTTACATTATCACTGCAATGAAGTTACTGTGAAAAGCCCCTAATCGCCACATTCCGGCGCCTGTTTGGGTTCACAGAGGGCAAATTCAGAATGTCCAATTCACCTAACAGCACGTCTTTCAAGACTTGTGGGAGGAAACCGGAGCACCCGGAGGAAACCCACGCAGACACGGGGAGAACATGCAGACTCCGCACAGCCAGTAATCCGAGGTCAGAATCGAACCTGGGTCCATGATTCGATAAGAAGATTGAGGGGAGATTTGATTGAGGTACGAAAGATTATACTAGGTTTCGATCCGGTTTTCCTATGGCAGCCCCGTCCACGGGGTTCCCAACGGCGTGGGGTGGCTTCAATGGGAAATCCCATCGACAAGTGGCGGGAATAGAGAATCCCGCCACCGCTGAGAAACAGGTGGCTGGGGGACCGGAGAATCCAGCCCAAGGTGGACAAAGAAAAATTGTTCCCATTATCTGTTTGTTGAAGGACTTGGGTTTTTAGATTTAGGACAAGAGGCTCTGGGAATGAGATGAGTTAATTTTTGGGTATTGAGGGTTAATGACCTGCAATTCATTGCCCATGGCAGTGGTGGTCATGGAGACGATCAAAGATTCCAAAAGCAAATTGGATGGGCACTTGAGGGAACTAAACATTCAGGGCTTCAGGGACAGAGTGGGGAATTTGGGCTGACTGGATTGTCATACTGAGAGCCGGCATGGACTTGATGGGCCTCTTTGCCTCCTCCTGTGTCTTAACGATTCAAAGATTCTCGTGGTCTGGATTGTCACCTAGTCAGGTTGGCTCAAGAGCTCTTTAAAAATAGTGGGCATGTCCAGATTCCAGAATTCGCAACACCATTCCCAGGCTGAGAGATTTTCGGGTGGGCCTCCAAAGGGTACTGGGCTGCTTCCTGTTAGAAGTCTGCATCCGGCACTCCAAACCTGACCGAGTCCATTGCGAGGATAGGGACTCCTAGTCCTCTGCAATTCTCAGATTTGGGCCAGGATTTAAAAAGTCATAGTTCACTGCGCCCTCAAGGACCAAAGTTTATCTCTTGCCCTTTATGCCAAATTATCCGTTTCCCATCTACCCCATCAGGTCTTTCATGCCAAACTCTGCTTTCCCATCCACCCTCTCCAGGCTCCTCATGCCTCAAAATGTCATGTTCTAGCACCTCCATGCCCATCGGCCCACTTGTACACTTTATAGAACCAATGAACACTACAGTGTAAAGTGGAATGTATAAAAACATCTTTGAAAAAATGTCATTCATTCATCACTTTCCTCGACACTTGGGGGGGAAAAAAAGTCTGGGCAAGCTAATAAAAGTGTCTCACATTCAGGCCCTTTGAAGTTTCAAAAACCACAAACACTTAGTTATGTAAGCAAACATTGTGAAATTGACTGCAGAGATCAAAGAGCCTGAGCTGTTAATCAAAAATATTTCCTCTGGGGCAAAGGTGTTCAGTTGATTTAATACATGTCTGAGCTCTCAGCCAAGCTCATTATATATTCAGCAGCTCAGCCCCTGTCCTTCCATCGTCATGAACTATGATTTCTTGACTAATCATCCTTCCAAATGTTCTGCACTCTCTCAATGGTGACCTTCACCTTGGCGTCTGGGCGGCAACATGAGATGGGATCTTGTCACTGGCTGCAGAAAGGCCTGACTATTAAATTCAACTGTCCAATCATTTTTCTTTAAGAAAAATTAGGGCAGCACGGTCGCACAGTGGTTAGCACAGTTGCCTCACAGCGCCAGGGTCCCAGGTTCGATTCCCCACTCGGTCACTGTGCGGAGTCTGCACGTTCTCCCCGTGTCTGCATGGGTTTCCTCCGGGTGCTCCGATTTCCTCCCACAGTCCAAAGACATGCAGGTTAGGTGGATTGGCCATGCTGAATTGCCCTTACTGTTCAAAAAGGTTAAGTGGGGGTCACTGGGTTACGGGGACAGGATAGGTATGTGGGCTTGAGTAGGGTGCTCTTTGTAAGGGCCGGTGCAGACTCGATGGGCCAAATGGCCTCCTTCTGCACTGTAAATTCTATGAAACCCCTTTCGATCATATTATTGAGATTGATTGTTTTATCATCGTTATACAATTATTGCTGCCCCTTGACTGAACTTATCTATTTGCAGGTAACTCCAGTTAGTAGATATTTCCAGCTCAGAGCACACAATCCCAACCCCAACATTAACTCTCAGGTAAGCTCCCAAACCTGGTGTGAAGAAGACATTGAGACTAGGATGCTTTGGTTGAGACTGTTTACTTCTCCAACTAGACACCCATTGCTGGCTAACTATTCTTTATATCCACACCTAAGTAGAATTGAGTCGGTGCAGAATCGATGGGTTGAATGGCCTTCTTCTGCGCTGTAGGGATTCTAATTATAAAAATCTGTCCATGTATTATCTCAAACTACTGGCTTTTAGCATCCATCAACAGAACCTATTAGATACTGACAAATTCCCGTCTTTTCTTTCAATGAAACTGATATGCAAACAGAAGTTATTCATAAGAGAAAATACAGAATGAAAATACACATGTCACCGTATTATCAAATCAATCATTAACACACTCCATATTCCCCTCACCTTTAGAAACCAAAGAAAAATGAATGAGGTTCCAGTATGAGAATTTCTGCATTCTCCCACATCATGACAACAAGCTCAGTTGGCTGGATAGCTGATATGTCATGCAGAGCAAGTCCAGCAGCAAGTGTTCAATCCCCGTACCAGCTGAGGTTATTCATGAAGGTCCTGCTTTCTCAACCTTGTCCCTCGCCCAAGGTGTGGTGATCCTCAGGTTAAATCACCACCAGTCAGCTCTCCCCCTCCAAAGGGAAATCAGCCTCTGGTCATCTGGGACTATCACGACTTTGCAACCCAAGGCACCCCTCTCCAAGCATATCCAACAACATCTTTAGACAAGCAGTTATTTTTGTGAAGCAATCCGACAGCTGGTGAATTGCCTCGACTCATTTTATTTTGGATATATCCTTCCTTTCCAATATCTCTTTTATAATTGCGACATCAAGGGCCAGCCTCTTTTCTGTGACACTCTTTGTTGAGTGGACATTGTCCCAGAGTAAACTGTTATCTATTTAGCATTCTCTAGGTATATTGATGCTCAGCTGTCCCTCATATAGGAGACCCTCTAAAATATCTTATTTATCGTTTCTACCTGCACCAGTGTTTCCGCAGCTAAGGTGCTTTTAACTACTTTTTTTTTCCATTGATTCCAATGATAATGGACAACGTTTAGTGTTCTTCCCACTAAAAATATAATTGATCCTGCTGTACTCGAATCGCCATCGGGAAGGTTAGCATGTGAGGTGTCAGTGAAAACCACTATTTTATCCCTCTGGGTCACCCAGGTCTGGGGATCTGAGCATACATTCATCTAAGCTTAATTTATTCAATATCTTATTTGCTTTAAGCACTTGCCCAAAAATAGCATATTTTAGCATGGTGCTCAATTCTACATCATCATAGCAAGCAGCTGGTCTAGTTTGTGTGCATAGCCAGTTTAATTGTGAGTTAAGCTTCTCAACTGATCTGCTTTTCGCTTGGCGCTGTGGCTTAGTTGGTTCAAGTGCCTGTCTCGTAATCAGGAGATCCTGAGTTTAAATCTCAGCAGTGCTTCCTCCCATTTGGTCAATGCATCACTTTAAATCAAAATAGCCTTCCTTCTGTGAGCATCTGGCCCGATTTATCACGATCCTATTAATATTCTCTCAGTAAGGCTGTTAGAAAATTGTGTGCAGTTCTGGAATCCACATTATAGGAGCACTGGAAAGGATGCAGAAGAGGTTTACCAGGATGTTGCCTGGACTGGAGAGTTTTAGCTATGAAGAGAGGTCGGTTGGACTGGGGTTATTTTCCTTTGAGCAGAGGAGACTGAGGGGGGACATGATTGAGATGCATAAAATTATGAGGGGCATAGATACAGCAGACAGGAATAAACCTTTTCCCTTGGTGGATGGATCAATGACCAGGAAGCATAGATTTAAGGTAAGGGGCAGGAGGTTTAGAGGGGATGTGAGGAAACACTTTTTTAACTAGAGGGTGGTGGGAGTTTGGAACACAGTGCCTGAAAGATTGGTGGAGGCAGAGACCTTCATAACATTTAAGAAGTATTTTGATGCACACTTGCATTGCCAGGGCATACAAGGCTATGGGCCAAGTGCTTGGAAATGACTGGCGCAGACTCGATGGGCTGAATGGCCTTTTCTGAGTTATATGACTCTATGACTGTTGAGTTAGGGTTATTCCCAGTTTTGACAAAGAGTCATCTAGATTTGAAATGTTTGCGCCCTTCTCCCTCCACAGATGCTGTCAGGCCTGCTGAGATTGTCCGGTATTTTCTGTTTTGTTTCAGATTCCAGCATAATAATACTAATCTTTATTGTCACTGCAATGAAGTTACTGTAAAAAGCCCCTAGTCGCCATATTCTGGCACCTGTTCCGGTACACAGCGGGAGAATTCAGAATGTCCACTTCACCTAACAGCCCGTCTTTCGGGACTTGTGGGAGGAAACCGGAGCACCCGGAGGAAACACACGCAGTCACGGGGAGAACGTGCAGACTCCGCACAGACAGTGACCCAAGCTGGGAATCGAACCTGGGACCCTGGCGCTATGAAGCAACAGTGTTAATCACTGTGCTACCGTACCCGCTGGCCACATTGCTGTGCCACAGTACCGCGCGGGTTGCGCTATAGACGTTGCCGGTACACACGAGGCCTCATGTGGCACCTCCTTTACACCTCCCCATTCTCGGCCTGTTGGGCAGCCAGCTCTCCATCCTCACCGGCTGCCTCCTGTTCCTCATGGGGCAGGTTCCGCTGCTGCAGGGTCCCTGTAATGACTTAGGCCAGGCCTTTGAGATTGGCCAATTAGAATATGAGTTCCCTGATTAGTGGCCCAATCAGGGAACCCCTTTCTGTATATATAACGGAGTGTCAGATCCTCTGCACTCCCGGTGTAGACAGCAGACTGAATGGTCATGGTTGTTCAGCTGTTGGGTTTGTAAATAAAAGGAATTCTGGTGACGGGACTTCTGCCTCCGTGGACATATTACAGTGGCGATGAGGAAAATGGAACAACCCGAAGAAACCTGCTCGTCAGCAGCTGCCGCATGTTGAGGGTAAGCCACTGCCAGGCAAAATGCCTTTATTTGGGAAGCTGGACTCTTTTGACCCTGCAGTGGAAGACTGGGCCAATATGGAGAGCGGATGAAGTACTTCTTTAGAGCAAACGATATAATTCCGGATGAAGAGCAATGGGTCATTCTGCTGACCGTGTGTGGGCCGGCAGCCTTTGCCATTCTGCGCAGTCTCACTTTTCCGGAGGCACCGGACACATAAACTTTCCAGGAATTGATGGACTTAATAAAAGAGTACTATGACCCTCAGCCACCTCTGATCCTGCGAAGGTACTGGTTTTACTCAGCATTCCGAGACACTGGGGAGTCAGGTATAAACTTTTTAACAAAATTAAGGCGATTAGCAGAGGCTTGCAAATTTGGCCTGACGCTAAATGAGATGCTCCGAGACTGTTTGGTATGTGGAATAAATAATTTAGCAATACAGAAACGTCTGTTAGCAGAGGCCGAGCTGGATTGCAAACAAGCATTGCAGCTGGCTTTGTCCTTCGAAAAAGCGGCAAGCGGAGCATGAGTTACAGGGTACTCCGATGTAGATAGACGCCCGTACCAGTTACGGGACTACCGCTGGGGGATAGGCAACTGCATAGCCACCCTCAGGAACAACGCGGATACTAAGTTAACCAGGCCCACTCTCAGAAGCCCTCCCAAGCAAGGGAAAATTAGGTCCAGACAGAAGGCAGCTCCTGCAGCCTTTAATCCGGCACAATATTGTAGTTGTTGCCAGAGATCGGAGCCAGAAAGGAGGAATAGAAGCCCAAAACCATCATCTTGGAGAAGGTCACGTAGGCCGGGGTACAAGAGAATGCACACCCTTGAAACCCCACCCACCTCTGACAAGGAACAACTAAATTGTGTAACGATGGTGAAATCAAAACCCATTAAATTATCCATAATGTCGAATGGATGTCCCACACTGATGGAAGTCAACACTGGAGCAGCCGTATCAGTGATAGGGGAAACAGTATTCAATAAAATTCACACTGGACTCCAACCCTTATTCCTAACCAGGACCTCGGCAAAACTGAGGACATACACAGGGGAACCACTGACAGTGTTGGGCACAATGCATGTAACTGTGGCTTATGCAGAGCAACTGGTTAGGCTGCCTTTAATGGTAATGAAAGGTGTGGAGCCAAGCTTATTGGGACAAAACTGACTAAAGATATCCAGCTGGATTGGGTAAACATTTTCCAGCTGGAAAATGGCCGCCTGAGCGAACTCCTGTGCAAATACCCAGAGGTTTTCCGAGAAGGGCTCGGAACAATAAAGGGAGCAAAGGTGACATTGCATGGAGATCCAGAGGCAGTCCCAACATTCTACAAGGCCCGACCAGTACCCTCGCATTAAGGCAGAAAGTTGATATGGAAATAAAACGATTAGAGCATGAGGGAATAATAAAACCAGTCCAGTTTGCAGAGTGGGCGACACCCGTGGTGCCTATCCTTAAGCCGGACGGCTCGGTCCACCTTTGTGGCGATTTCAAACAAACGATTAATTGCTACTCACAACTGGACAAATACCCAATTCCCCGGATTGAGGATTTGTATGCAAAGCTGGCAGGAGGACTCCTATTCTCAAAGCTGGATATGAGACATGCATATCTACAGCTGAAGCTGGACGAAGAGTCGCAAAAATTCTCAACGATAAACACCCTGAAAGGCCTTTTTCAGTATACAAGATTACCCTTCGGGGTATCGTCAGCTCGTGCGATATTCCAGAGGACAATGGAGAATATATTACAAGGGCTACCACAAGTCACCATTTACGTGGACGACGTCTTCATTACAGGAAAAACAAAGGCAGAACACCTGCAAAACCTGGAGGAAGTCCTTTGGAGGTTTTCAGCAGCAGGTGTGCGCCAAAAGAGGGAGAAATGTGTTTTCCTAGCACCTCAAGTAACCTATCTGGGGTACAAGGTTGACAAATCAGGGCTACACCCTTTGGAGGATCGGGTGAGGGCGATTAAAGATGCGGCGGCCCCCATCACAATCCAGGAGTCAAGGTCTTCTTTAGGGCTGGTGACATATTATGGAAAGTTCATACAGAACAGAGCTTCCATCCTGGACCCTCTACACCAATTACTGAAAAAGGGGCAAGCCTGGGAGTGGTCCACCTGCCAAGACAGGGCTTTCAAGAAGATAAAAGAACAGCTTTCCCCAGAGAACGTCTTGGCACACTACGACACCAGGAAAGAGTTGGTGCTCACGTGCGACGCGTCTCCATATGGTGCAGTTTTGGCACACAGCGGACAAAACGGACAGGAACGACCTATTGCATTTGCTTCCAGGACGCTGGCAGCAGCAGAACGAAAGTACGCCCAAATCAAAAAGGAAGGACTGGCTGTGATCTTCGCGGTGAAGAAATTTCACCAGTACTTGTACGGGCGGAAATTCACTATAATTACAGACCACAAACCATTGCTGGGTTTGCTGAAAGTAGACAAAGCAATACCACCAATAGCTTCGGCACGGATCCAACGCTGGGCCCTACTACTGGCGGCGTACCGGTATCAACTGGAGCATCGGCCAGGAACCCAGGTGGCAAACGCCGATGCACTAAGCAGGCTGCCATTACCGCACGCCCCGCCATTAGTACCCAAAATAGAGGAAACGGTGATGGCGTTACATTTCCTGGACACCCAGTGGCCGCACAAAACATTCGTATATGGACCAAAAGGGACCCGGTTTTAGCAAAAATAAAACACATGGTGCAAACGGGGAGATGGAAAGACCGGTCCAGATGGAATTCCACCCCTACTGGAGCAGAAGAGAGCAGATCACTGTGGAAGCTCGAGTAATAGTTCCAAGTCAAGGCCGTCGAGCCACACTGGCTGAACTACATCATGGGCACCCTGGAGCCTCAAAAATGAAGATTCTGCCAGAAGCTATGTCTGGCGGCCAGGCCTGGACACAGACATAGCGGCATTGGTAGGTCGGTGCCAAGGATGTCAACAAGGGCAGAAGGTGCCCCCAGCAGCCCCGCTGCACCCATGGGAATTGCCAGGTAGACCATGGCCGTGACTTCATGTCGATTTTGCAGATCTGTTTATGGGTTCACTGGTTTTTGTGATAGTAGATGCCCATTCCAAATGGCTGGACGTCTACAAAATGAACTCGGCAAATACAACAGCAAACATTGAAAAACTCCGCACCTCGTTCGAAACTCATAGTATCCCGGAGGTTTTAGTTTCAGATAATGGATCGGTTTTCACCAGCCAGGACTTAATAAAATTTATGAAGTCGAATGGCATTCGGCACATAAGGATGGCACTGTCATAATATACATCTATGTAGAAAATGGAGTGCAGATAGGCAGTGATTGACACACAGGATGACCAGTAAGCACACAGAACAGAGCAGCCAATCACCAGACAGGACATGACCACTATAAAGCCAGAGGGCACCAGTTTTTCCGCTCTCTCGGGACCCAGAGTTAGTGACAGTCAGAGTTAGTGAGCTGGCCAGTGCAAATACCATGTGGTAGCTAGTAAGTCTGGTTAGACTAGTATCAGGTCTCCAGTCAAGTCAGCATAGTGTCAACCCACAGTTGAACATGTGTAATCGTTTAGATGTTAAATAAAATCGTGTTGCATCTTATCAAGTGTTGGAGGTCTGTCTCTCGCTACACTGCATCAAGTGCAGTTCACCTTGACTCAGCCTACCCAACACATCAGGCATCATGCCACCGGGCAGCGAATGGTTTGGCAGAGAGAGCTGTCCAGGCCTTAAAAGTCGGGTTGAAAAAACAGTCAGCCGCATCATTGGACACCAAACTGTCGCGCTGGCTATTTGACTACAGAACAACCCCACACGCCACAACGGGAATAGCACTGATGGAGCTACTCATGAGCAGATGACTCCGAACCCGGCTGAGGCTCCTATTCCCGAATTTAGGTGGCAGAATAGAGCAACACCAAGACGCCCAATGCAGGGGCCACAACAACACTCGCCGAGAAAGACAGTTCAACACGGGTGACAATGTATGGGTCAGAAATTATGCGAATGGCCCCACATGGGTAGCAGGAACAGTCAAGGCCAGGACAGAACCTGTGTCATATGAGATACGTGTGGGAAAACATGTAATAAAAAAACACCTGGACCAGGTGCGGGCCTCAGATTCGTTTGCTCCTCCTGAGCTGACTCAGACCAGCAGACCGAGGACCGTGGAGAGTCCTCCCCGACAAACTACTCACGCCGCTCCGACACCACTGGTCAGGACATCGGACTCGGATATGGACACCGTGGATGATGCCGCAGCTGTACCCCTGCCGCCGGAGGAAGGGAGCGAACTACCCCGCAGGTGCTCACATCGGAAAAGACAGGCGCCTAGCCGTTATACCCCCTACGTCGGAGGCCGAAGTGGAGGATCCGGACCCGGCGCAAAAATGAAGCAGGAGACCCGTGAGTCATATAGAACATATAGAACAGTACAGCACAGAACAGGCCCTTCGGCCCTCGATGTTGTGCCGAGCATTGTCCGAAACCAAGATCAAGCTATCCCACTCCCTGTCATTCTGGTGTGCTCCATGTGCCTATCCAATAACCGCTTGAAAGTTCCTAAAGTGTCCGACTCCACTATCACAGCAGGCAGTCCATTCCACACCCTAACCACTCTCTGAGTAAAGAACCTACCTCGGACATACCTCCTATATCTCCCACCCTGAACCTTATAGTTATGCCCCCTTGTAACAGCTACATCCACCCGAGGAAATAGTCTCTGAACGTCCTCTCAATCTATCCCCCTCATCATGTTATAAACCTCTATTATTGCCTCTCATCCTCCTCCGCTCCAAAGAGAAAAGCCAGAGCTCTCTCAACCTTTCCTCACAAGACCTATCCTGCAAACCAGGCAGCATCCTGGTAAATCTCCTTTGCACCCTTTCCAATGCGTCCACATGGTGAGGTGATCAGAACTGCACACAATACTCCAAATGTGGTCTCACCAGGGTCATGTACAGTTGCAGCATAACCCTGCGGCTCTTAAACTCAAGCCCCCTGTTAATAAACGCTAACGCACTATAGGCCTTCTTCACGGCTCTATCCACTTGAGTGGCAACCTTCAGAGATCTGTGGACATGAACCCCAAGATCTCTCTGTTCCTCCACATTCCTCAGAACCCTGCTGTTGACCCTGTAATCCGCATTCACATTTTTTCTACCAAAATGAATCACCTCGCGCTTATCAGGGTTAAACTCCATCTGCCATTTTTCGGCCCAGCTCTGCATCCTATCAATGTCTCTTTGCAGCCTACAACAGCCCTCCACCTCATCCACTACTCCACCAATCTTGGTGTCATCAGCAAATTTACTGACCCACCCTTCAGCCCCCTCCTCCAAGTCATTGATAAAATTCACAAATAGCAGAGGACCATGGGGGCTCCTCGGACTTTGGGGGAGGGGTGTAATGACTTAGGCCAGGCCTTTCAGATTGGCCAATTAGAATACGAGTTCCCTGATAAGTGGCCCAATCAGGGAACCCCTTTCTGTGTATATAACGGAGTGTCAGATCCTCGCACTCCCGGTGCAGACAGCAGACTGAATGGTCATGGTTGTTCAGCTGTTAGGTTTGTAAATAAAAGGACTTCTGGTGACGGGACATCTGCCTCCGTGGACTTATTACAGTCCCCCTCGAGCAGCTCCAGCTCATACAGCCTCGGGGCATCCCCCAGGGTTGCGTCAACTAGGATTAAGTCACCATTCCTGATTGAATTCCGAAGTCCATTGCCTGCAAGAGGTGAAATAATAATAATCGCTTATTGTCACAAGTAGGCTTCAATGAAGTTACTGTGAAAAGCCCCTAGTCACCACATTCCGGCGCCTGTTCGGGGAGGCCGGTACTTGAACCCGCGCTGCTGCCATGTTCTGCATTACAAGCCAGCTGTTTAAAGTCAGACATGTCAGCATGGTGTGTACCCCCCGTGCCCAAACCAGGTCCACCGGGCTACACGGTGGCCCTGGTGTGCACTGCAGCCTTTGCCCTGCATTTCCCCTTCCCTGGTTGGATGTCCATATGGCTGGTGTCATTCTGCACATCCTGGGGCCATGTTGGGGGGGGAGGTCAGTGGGGTGCACAGCAAGATGGCTGCCTTGCAGGCCACAGCAACAGTGGTCCGTGCTTGGACATCCTGGTCCCTTGGTAGGTCACCCCGACCCCACCCCCTGGTCACCCCCGTCACCCCCCACTTGTAGAATCCCAAGTTTCTTTACCCGTCAGTCTGGCCTCAATAAAAGTCGAGATGGATTTGCAGGTACAGCATTAGTTATTTTATTTAGCTTGCAAGCATTCCTCAATTCTCAGGAGCACGAAGCACATTCTGCTCCATGGACTTCTGGAATCAAGTGAGGATATGGAACAAAGGAATCTGTACTGATACATTCAAATGGCATCAAGTTTCACATACACGATGCCCATAGGTCATCCTATATCCCTCCTGACCTGTTGATCTATTCTGATTGGCTCACTTCCAATCCCTTCCTCTGGCCCCTATTACCCAGCATCCTTTTCTCCTGCTTTGGTGGACACACCTCTTCCTGCTTTTCCATGCGGTCTGAAATCCTTTGTCTGTGAACTAACCAGAATTAGACTGGCCTACCTCTACATTACATTAACTAATATCTCTAAAGTAACTATTTTATATCACATTCGTCATTCCCTCCTTTTATCATTCCATGATAACCGAACTATCCAATCCACAGCTACGGTTCCTCATCTAAAAAGATCCGTCGCTGCATTTCCAATTCCTGGCTTAGCCCCCCCTCATCTGCTGCACCCTCATGGATTTTAACAGTTAAGATTTTAGGGGCGTTGATCTGTTCCAGTGCACCCCGCATTCTACCCATCACACATTTAAGGATGGCTAGGCCCACAAAGATGCAGCCGATAGCCACCACTAAATACATGGCCATATTTATCAACCAGTCCTTCCAACCCCCAAATCCCCAGTTACCCCAAGAGCCAGGATCCTGCATTCCGTCCAGGTGATCCCGTATGTGATCCATAAATTTAGTGATGTTAGCGGTCAAGCCCTGAACTCCCATGGTACACTTGCCCTGCACTATGGCGCATACCCCACCCTCACGGGCCAGAAGATAGTCAAGAGCATACCGGTTCTGCATTGCAAACAACCGTAGCTGAGACAATTCCTTGGTTAGTGCCCCGAGGGCTCCCAAGGTTTCATTTCCCAAGATGGTAAGGCCACAAATAAAATAATTCCTATTGCTGACAGCCAAGGAACCCCCCACACCTCCCAGTGTCAAGACGCTCAGAATCCCCCATCCGGCGGAGTGGCCCCGGTTGGGTGCGAGAACCTGAGGTTTTTTCCAGTTCTTGCAAAATTCAGCAGAGACTGCCCGGCGTACTAACTGATTATGCAGCTTCCACGCCGAAGGGCAGGGGACTGTGGTAAGGACTAGAGTCCCAATAGCAATTTGGCGGGGAAATGGGGGTGACAAAACGTTGGTCGCTGTGCCATTAAATAAAAAGTAGTATCCTTGCTCCATGTGCAGGCTAGCATCACAATCAGTATATCGGTTGCGTAAGGACCCCCCAGTAGCCCAGTTTATCCAGCTTCGAAACGCCCATTCGGGCCGCCTAGCAATGCGGAAAGCCCTAGTCCCAACAGTGATATGAGAGACATTCGCCCAGCCACAAAGGAGCTGCAGGCCGGCGTTCAATGGAACGCAAGTGGTGTTGTAACAAACGCATTGGCCAGACGCCTGGGTGATATGGCACCTCCTGTCCGTACAGGTGGGGAACAGACATGTTATATTCGTTTCCACCTCTACCAGCAAACAGCCGTATCCTTCACTGCTGAAACAATTCTCGTACGACCGGGAATCCCTATTGGGAGTGAAGTGGCTAGGTATATACGCCCTTCACCGTTGCAGCCTATCATACTGTGAATGGGAATTATCCCGAGGAAGGGGAAGGCAAATAGCCGGTGGTGCTGAACCCGGATCGTAAGGAAGAGTGACTTGCTCGGGCAGTGGCTCGGAATGCTGACAATGAACCACCGTTTGGGGAGTGCCCCAAAGCGGTGAAACAGAAAATAACCTAGACACTGCTGCGGGGTTCGGGTAGCAGACAACCCGTCCGTGGCCATACAAGCGGTGGTAAATCTGGTAGAAGAGATTCATACTACCCAGGTTTTCCTCAGTTTGGCCTTTAACTAACTTAAGTGTATCTCCCGGTAACCTACGTTCTAGCTGTACTTCCCTTCTCACACGCCCCGTCCTCTCTCTAGTCCCTCTCTCTTTCTCATAGCCTCTTCCTACGCTCTCCTGACGGCCTGATGTTACCTTTATCGCACCAATCTTAACACATCCAAAATCAAATTTACATGTATTCCAAAAACAAGGCAATGTCCATATAATATTCCCTTCCCATCGCCGGGACCGGTGCAATTGCTTCATGAGTCCTGCATTCTCCTTAACTTTGACGACCTTCCATGAGTCGATACCATGTCCTCGTATATGGGGGCAGCGAAGAACATCACCTTTGCATAGGTGATGTATCCTTGTAGATTGGTTGGGGTTACAAATATAAATAATATTCCCCTTTTCCATGTCCATCGCCAATAACACTCCAAGCGAAGTGAGGCCAAATATCACACAGACGGTGCGTAGCCACTCCATCATGCTCCACACCTGGAAAATAGCACTGGAGAAGGGAGGCAGGTTAATCTGTCCAAGAAAATGAGGCCCATTATCAGAACTTAACTGAGCTGGTATACCGTACCGGGGAATGATTTCCTGCATCAAGACTTTAACCACAGTAGCAGCTTTATTATCGATAGTCGGATACACCTCGACCCATCTGCTGAACACATCCACAATGACCAAAACATATTTATAACATTGACACCTTTCCAACTCAATGTAATCCATTTGGAGCGTCTCAAAGGGACCACTGGGCAACGGGGTTTGCCCCATCCCACAAGGGATACCTTTTCCGGTGTTATATTGCTGACAAATCAAACACCGATTACTGATACTTTGGGCCAACCCCTGCATTTTAGGGTGCCACCAAGTGTCCAGCAACAAATCACTAGTACCCCGAGCCCCACAATGAGTTGCAAAGTGTACACATTCAATGACCCATAAAGCCAGTACATCAGACATACAAGTCTGATGTGCTGGCGTGGTCCATAAAGAGGAAACAGAATCATATGTACAACCTAACCGTTTCCACATTTGTTTATCACTTTCAGGAGCGTCCTCCTGTAACCTTATGACGTCTTGGATGGTTGGCATTGACTTGTCAGAAGCCGACATATTTATAGTAGATCGTTTAGTCTGACTTAACATTTTAGGCACCATCACTTGCTGAATTTGCGCGGCAGTCCGCGCTGCACAATCTGCTTGTTCATTACCAACGTCAACTGGGGTCTTACCATTTGTGTGGGCAGCGCATTTAATAACGGAAATCTGCGCGGGCTTAAGGAGGGCCTGCAGTAGGTCATTAACTAAACCCCGGTGGGATATTTCCGTGACTGCTGAGGTAAGGAATCCCCTATTCTTCCAGAGTTGTCCGAAGTCATGAACTACCCCGAAAGCATATCGGGAGTCAGTGTAAATATTTACCCGACGATCTCCCCCAAGTATACATGCACGGGTGAGGGCAAAAAGTTTGGCTTGTTGAGCTGAATAAGGGGTCTGGAAAGCTGCCGCTTCTAGAATCAGACCATCCTGATCTATGATTGCATAACCGGACAGTCTCCGGCCAGTGGGGCTTACTAATGCACTGCCATCAACATATATAATCATGTCAGGTTGTTCTAACGGAATATCACTCAGATCGTCCCTTATTGTTGTAGTTTCCTGAATCAAGGCTAAACAGTCGTGACCAGGTGCGTCCTCATGGACAGGGGGACCGCTAAGAAAACAGGCTGGATTGATAGTGGTACAATATTTAAATGTCAGACGTGGATTGTTCAAAAGGTATATCTCATACCTATTCTGACGAGCTGCGGTAAGATGCTGAGTCTGCAGTTGCCCCAATAGTGCGATTACCGAGTAGGAGCTATACACCGTAATATCCTGTTGGAGAGTGATGTTGGCAGCAGCCTGCAAACTATTGTATATCGCTGCCAAGATCTGGGTGCAAACAGGGTGGCCCAACGCCACTGGGTCGAGTTTGGAAGAGTAATATGCTACGGGCCGGTGCTTGTCCCCATGTTGCTGGGTGAGTACCGCTGTTGAACATCCTTCCAGAACAGTACAGTATATCTGGAATGGTCGGTCGTACAAGGGCCTCCCGAGGGCCGGTGCTTGTAACAAGGCCTGCTTCAGGCAACGGAAGGCCTCGAGTGCCTCGGTGGTGAGAGTAAAGTTCCCCTCTTCACTAGTGTAAGGCGTCAGCAGCTTTGTATAGACAGCGATGTTTGGTATCCACTGCCGACAATAATTCACCATACCCAGCCAATGGCGAACCTCCTTGGCTATTGTAGGGGCGGGGAATTGGCATATTGGTTCAATCCTACTGGGTTCGAGACTTCTTTCTGTGGCTGTAAGTAAAACTCCTAAGAACTTAACCTTTCTCTGAGCCACCAAGACCTTTGCTTGTGAGACAACATAACCCAACGAGGATAGGTGGTTCAATAATTGGATCACATCATCCCTATTACTGGGCTCATCAGGACTTGCCACCAATATGTCATCTACATACTGCACTAGAGTGGAACCATGCTCCAATGTCAAGGCCTGGAGTTGGGTCTGCAGACATCTGGAGAAGAGTGTAGGTGAGTTGACGAACCCCTGTGGCAGTCGGGTCCAAGTATACTGCTGCCCATTGTAAGTGAAGGCAAACAAATATTGGCTTTCAGTTGCAAGTGGGAGGGCAAAGAAGGTGTGCTGAAGGTCAATTACGGCGAAGACCCGGGCTTGAGCTGGAATTTGAGCCAGTATGTGGGCAGGGTTAGGGACGAGAGCATGTAACGGCTGTACAATGGCATTGATTGAACGTAAATCCTGTACTAATCGGTATTGGTCTGGTTTGGCTGGTTTAGGTACAGCAAGTATGGGGGTGTTACATTCTGATTGGCAAGGGACTAAAATACCCTGTTGCAACAGCTCTTGAATTAATTTGTCTATAGATGGAGCAGCTTGGGATTTCAGGGGGTATTGCCGAATGGAAGGTAGCTTTACATGATCCTTAATCATTACCTTAATAGGTGTAACATTTGTCTTCCCCACTTGTGATGGGTATTCCGCCCAGACCTGTGGATTGACATATTCCAACACATGTCCCCAGTGATGCTGCAGTCGAGTGTTAATTGTTTCAGGGACCTCAAAATATTTTATGGTAGTGCCGTCCGGCATGACTTGAAGTGCGTACTCTGTTGGATCCGAATGATCCACTGCCCTCCTTACCATTCGCCCCAGATCCCTGGCATGGTACTGGTCGTGGACCTGACGTGTAATATGAGGGCTTACCGAAGCTGACTGTGGCCATAAATGTGGTGATATTGTAACAAAATCGGCTGTACCTTCTTTTCCCGTGACTGTGGCTGTAACCTTGACTGGCCATTCGGTCCCAATTAATGGCCGGTATTTGTCCTCCAACTCCCTGTTTTGTCCAGTTCTGTCATAGGCCAGGGTAATGTGATGCAGTGAATGTTCAATGTCTAACGTCCACCACTGGGGGGGTGATAGAAATATAGCACTGTTGTCTCATCCTCCATGATTTAACCGTTACCCCCTCGTCCCCGCACTCTAGCTGTAGCTGGAAGATACACAGTAAATCTCGGGCCAACAAGTTACAGTCCAATCCAGTAGTCACTACAAACTGATGATCTGCAGACTTATTCTCGTAAGTGACTGTCACAGGTTCAGAAATAGGATACTCACACACCTGTCCTTAGAACCCCGACAATTGCTGCGTGTGGTCGGATAATGGTAGTCGAAGTTCTGATTGCACAGAAGACATGGCTGCTCCAGTGTCGTTTACAAATGAGTGATGTTCATCTCCTATCTGCAGAGAGATAATAGGTTCCCTGTCCAATTGGAGAGTCTTATGACTAAATTAGCTAGTCAATCCTGTGTTGGGAAAGGGTTTGCCTGGGAGAAGTCAGTGTATCTCGTCTGTCTCCCCCTTGGTGGGTACCCCCTCCTTCTGCTGCCTGTCTTTTAAAGGGGCATTCCTGTTGCCAGTGATCTGCACGGCCGCAATTAAAACATGCATTGCTCCCTCTATATCTGCCCCGTCCTCTTCTCCCAGTAGACCAATGGCCCCTCAGAGGGGGCGGCGGTTGTAAAGCTGTTGATGCATACGGTGGGCCATAAAAAGGAGCTGAGGGTCCCTTTGAGTGGGTTTGGTATCCTCCCCCTCGCTGATCCACCCACCCAAAGTCACAATATTGGGGCTCCTGCTGGTAAACTACCATTTCTGCCGCTTGTTGGGGTCGCAGATCATCCTTTTTCATTACATACTCAGTCTTAACCTTTGTAACTGAGCCTCCTTCCTGGCCTACACCCTCCTTCTAATAAAATCTGACTGCCCTTGCCATCTGGGAAGGGTCGTTCTCTGTCCAATTCATGTTCTTACATTTCACAGCAGTAGCCACAGAAGGTGGTAGGCAATGCATTAACATAGCACAATATTGAGGGGAATTCTGACCATTTTGATATAGCAAGTCGCCTGACTGCCCACGGTAGATTTCATTAAAACGCTCCAGAAATTCCTCTGGCTCTTCAATCTTCTTAGGTTTTAGGTCTAAGATAACAGAAAGATTTATGGGCTTTTGAAATGTGCTATTCAACGCATTCAGGATCTGTGTCCTTCTATCGTCGTCTAACGCATGGGCTTGCTGAAGTGCGGCATGGCTAGCATAATTCAAGTGATTGGTATCTTCCTAATCGGCAACTGTCTCCGAGTCTCACCAGGGGGCACTCTAGCTATTTCCTCTGGTTCTTCCAAGACTTCGACGTCCCTCCCTGTCACTAGAGGGAATTCTTTCTCTTCAAAATCATCTGTTGCAGCTCCCTTTGTTCTGAAATTTGCGGTTTCCCCTTGGTTTGGAGGGATTTAGGTGGATTGCTTAATTGTTTTTGGTTAGGATCAAGCCCTTCTCTCGCTGTCCGAGATCTGGTCCTAGAGCTAACTGGGCTTGCGGAACAGAGCTCCTCTTTCTCTACTGATCGTGAAGATGGTAAATCAGGACCCACACTATCACCCAAAAGGGCTGGAGTTACTGGCATGATTGGAATCTGGGAGCAGTGACTGGATATCAATTATTATACTCTGGTGGTTCTGGAATTAGTGCAGACAATGCTACAGGTGCAGTCGGAACCTTTTAGTGACTTTTCTAAATTATTGAATTTATCATTTTCTGTCAATTCAAGGCCAGCCATTGAACTACATAGCTCATCTTTTGTTTGACCCGTGCCTTTCCTGTCTCTACTTGTGCGGTTTTTTTTCTTGGCAAACCGATTGAAAAGGTTCTAACTGGTTTTTTTTAAAAACTTAAAAATGTTTGAAAATTCAAATTGAATTACTGCAACTTGCAAGCTTAGCTCTGATCTCAACTCAGAACTAAATTTACGATTTGCTTAACACAAACTTGTATAACATTTACAACTTAATTAATTCTTTATCTTAACAATTTTTCTTTTAACAAGTTTTTCTTACATTCACAAAAATGTTGGCAAAGTCAACTATCATCTCCAGATTTACACTTTTTAAAATGGCGTCCGTGATCTTCTTTAAGTTTCTATTAATTCACAAATAAAATGAGATAAACATTATTTCAAGTAAGTAAAACTTAAGATTCTGGCAATTTCAATCAATTGCTTTCGAAAATAATAACTTTTATCAAAGAGGTGGAGAAACCCACTGGTTTCCTTTAATTAATTCAAAATGTAACTTTGCTGGAGTTCACTGACTCAAAGGAAAGGTATCCGATTACACTACAGGCTGCTGCTGTTATCTCAAGGCCTAAGTGAGAAGCACAGTCTGTCGTTTTTAACTTTGGCTGCTGCTGTTAACCCTTTGAGAGACTTCTGCTTCAACCAATATGCAGCATTCCCCACAATCTCAATTAGTCCTCAGAACTGCGCCCTTCGCCACCACAGTCCAAGGGTACAATTTTAGCTTAATCAACTATATATTTAAAACACTCACACATGGAGTTGAACCATCTTCAATTTCAGATGTCCCATCAACCCATAACCTAACCCAAGCCGAATCAGAACTCACACATGGAGTTGAACCATCTTCAGATTTAAAAACAGTTATACTGGGCTGAACCCTCACTACTGAAGTCCCATCAGCCCCTGAACCCATATACTAGACTGAACCTCCACTACTGAAGTCGCATCAGCCTTAAAAACACTTATACTTGGAATTGAATCATCATTTGAGATGTCACATCAACCCAAAAACCTAACCCAAGCCGAATCAACAATATGAAATCCCATCAATTTCGTCGAGACGATCTTTCCGTACCAACCGCGAGTGACCAGACTAATCAGACGATAAGAAGAGGGGAAAAATCAATGCGTGGTCATTTTCCAGTTCTACATTGTGGGCCCTTTTTCCCCATCCTCCTGTTCATAATCAGTCTAATTCTGATTTCGCAGTTGGTCAGAACCGTCTTGAGAAATCCCGGGTTTTCGGCACCAATTGTAGAATCCCAAGTTTCTTTACCCGTCAGTCTGGCCTCAATAAAAGTCGAGATGGATTTGCAGGTACAGCATTAGTTATTTTATTTAGCTTGCAAGCATTCCTCAATTCTCAGGAGCACGAAGCACATTCTGCTCCATGGACTTCTGGAATCAAGTGAGGATATGGAACAAAGGAATCTGTACTGATACATTCAAATGGCATCAAGTTTCACATACACGATGCCCATAGGTCATCCTATATCCCTCCTGACCTGTTGATCTATTCTGATTGGCTCACTTCCAATCCCTTCCTCTGGCCCCTATTACCCAGCATCCTTTTCTCCTGCTTTGGTGGACACACCTCTTCCTGCTTTTCCATGCGGTCTGAAATCCTTTGTCTGTGAACTAACCAGAATTAGACTGGCCTACCTCTACATTACATTAACTAATATCTCTAAAGTAACTATTTTATATCACATTCGTCACACTGGCGGGGGCTTGCTGGTGCCCCCCCCCCCCAGCCAGCCCTGCCAGCGACAGGACTGGCAGCTGGCAGTCCATGGTCGCGCCTCTGCTTGTCCTACCTCCTCTCTCTCCCTCATCAGCCACGGTGCCTGTTTCCCAATTTATAAAACCACAAGTGAAACACACCGTCAGTAATTCCTCCTGTCAAAAACAGAGCATTGCAAAGGCCCCAGAGAATACCGTGTTGGGCTCGCTAATGATATGCAAATGGCATTTACTGTACATGTGGAATGAATAATAATTTTTAAGAATGAGCAGAATAAGAGTGGTGTAGTGGTCAGAAATTATTTTGGACGACAGGAAAGGAAAACTAAATGATTTCTGGCTAAAAATTGGATTTCACTGTTATTGGGACCTAAGATTCATATCCTGTCCTTGTTGGTGACCAGTACAATTCTTTCTGATTGGTTAGTAGACAGCACACAGATTTGGTGCTGTCACCTCATTTCCATGGTTGTGTCGTAGGGCTGAACAAGTGCAGCACTGCTGGCTGTCTCTGTGTTCACCAAAGAGCCTATCAGTGTTCACTGATGGCACATGGTGCATGTCTGTCCCTCTTAAAGTATAACTGTATTTCAGGAAGCTGCTGCTGAATATCCTTGCTGCAATCCTGAATAAGGAAAATAAGAATCAGGGCAGGAGGAGGTGTCTTGAGTTACAAATGTGGCCTTGGAGGCCTTGCTGGTGGAGGTGGACAGGAGGAGGGATGCTATGGTCTTACATGGGCCATGCCATGGGACAGCACGGTGGCTCAGTGGTTAGCACTGCTGCCTCACCGAGCCAGGGACCCAGGTTCGATTCCGGCCTTGGGTCTGTGCAGAGTTTGATATATTCTCCCTGTTTCTGTGTGGGTTTCCTCCGGGTGCTCCGGTTTCCTCCTTCGTGCAGGTTTGATGGATTAGCCAAAGATTAATGTGCAACGTTACGAAAATAAGGCGGGATATGGGCCTAGGTATAGTGCTCTTTCGGATGGTCGTTGCAGACCCGATGGGCCGAATGGCCTCCTTGTGCACTGTTGGGATTTTATGATTCTACATGGGTTGAAGAAGCCCTCAAGAACAATCCTCCCTCACAAGGGATTGGGAACAGTTGGCCAAGGAGGTCAATTCCAAGTGTCTGGGCCCAAGGACCTGGCAACAACACCCACAAGAATTCTGAGGAGTTCACACAGATAGTCAAACTCAGTAAATGCACCTTCACATGACTTTTCCTACTCTACTGTTCCACAAGCATTTCAATCTTGTTGATGCACCACAACACTCCCCCAGCACCAATCTCTCGCACTCATGCTGCATTAGGGCAGCACGGTAGCATTGTGGATAGCACTATTGCTTCACAGCTCCAGGGTCCCAGGTTCGACTCCGGCTTGGGTCACTGTCTCTGCGGAGTCTGCACATCCTCCCCGTATGTGCGTGGGTTTCCTGCGGGTGCTCCGGTTTCCTCCCACAGTCCAAAGATATGCAGGTTAGGCTGTGATAAATTGCCCTTAGTGTCCAAAATTGCCCTTAGTGTTGTGTGGGGTTACTGGGTTATGGGGATAGGGTGGAGGTGTTGACCTTGGGTAGGGTGCTCTTTCCAAGAGCCGGTGCAGACTCGATGGGCCGAATCGCCTCCTTCTGCACGGTAAATTCAATGATCTATGATCTATGATCTATGATATCTTGATGGAGGGGTGAGACACAGATGAATCCTGCTGGAGGGGGCTCAGATCAGGATATTGATTGGGGCAGTAGCAGGCGAATGCTGATTAGGTAGTACAGCGAGGTGCTGGTTGTATTGGCTGCCCTATCGGACTGCATGCTATAACTGTCAAGAGCATGAAAGAATTTTGGCTCCAACTTGGCAGAGGACATCAAGCAGAGCCTTTTTGCTCTCTGCTCCATCTTCCTGGCATGCAGCATAGAGGCACTACTACCTCTGTCGCCATGCCTGCGTAGCATTTGTGTGGGCATGTCACCTGATCGTCTGCCTTTTCTGTAGCAGAACACCCTGCCAAATCTCGGAATTTGCCACAGCGCATTCAAAAATATTCCACAGTACTTCCCAAGGCTTTGCAGTAGCAAAATTACTTAATTTGCAAGTCCCTATTAAATAATGCCAGTATGGATGAACATTTTATAGTCGATGTGCAAATTTCAAGATTTCATAGAATTCCTGTAGTGCAGAAGGAGGCCATTCGGCCCATTGAGTCTGCACTGACCCTCTGAAAGAGCACCCTGCCTGGGCCCACTCCCCGCCCTATCCCTGTAATCCCACCTAACTTGCATCTCTTTGGACACTAAGGGCAATTTATCATGGCCAATCCTCCTAACCTGAACATCTTTGGACTGTGGGAGGAAACCGGAGCACCCGGACGGAACCCACGCAGACACAAGGAGAAATTGCAAACTCCACACAGACAGTGACCCAAGGCCGGAATTGAACCGGGGCTGTGAAGCAGTAGTACTAAAGTTTTCCCTTTGTTTGGAGGCCATCCAAAATTTCTTTGTTCCAGTCTTAGCCATGTGCAACCTGTTGTAACTAGTGTTCTGCCCTCCCATCCCCTCTTCCCCCCAGACCCATCTACCCCTCCTGTCCTTTCTTCCCTGTGGTTTCCCCCTTCCCCACCTCCTCACCCTTGTCCTTCTCCCCCACTCCTATCCCCCTGACCTAGTGTTTTATTCCCCCCCCCTTCTGCCAGACACTTCCTCCCAGTGTGTTCCCCAGCATAGCGGCTCTCCTCCACCTTCCTGCCCCCCTCCCCCACCCCCCCAGCCCTGGGAGACTCGGCCCCTTTGTTTCCCTCCAATCTTTCTGATCTTTCCAAGTCCTTTATGATCTCCATACCATTCCTCATAATTAGGCTTCCCCAAACTCTCCACTCTCCTCTCTGCCCAGCTATCGAACACCACAGCAGTCCTGCTCGATCAACTTGATTGGCTGATTGCGGAAAATCAAAGTAAATAGTCTTGAAGGGAAGCGGCTGGGTCGTGGGGATGTCTTGGAGGAAGGTCTGAATGGGTGGCACGTTGGCACAGTGGTTAACACTGCTGCCTTGCAGCGCCAGGGACCTTGGTTCGATTCCGGCCTTGTCTGTGCAGAGTCTGCATGTTCTCCCCGTGTCTGTGTGGGTTTCTTCCGGGTGCTTCGGTTTCCTCTCACAGTCCAAAGACGTGCAGGTTAGGTGGATTGGCCATGATAAATTGCTCTTCGTGTCCAAAAAAGGTTAGGCTCGGTGAATTGGCCATGATCAATTGCGCTTAGTGTCCAGGGATGTACAGGTTAGGTGGGCTCAGGGGAATAAAGCGGGTGTGTGGGCCCAAGCAGAGTGCACTTTCAGAGGATCAGTGCAGACTCGATGGGCCTAATGGCCTCCTTCTGTACTGCAGGGATTCTATGGATTGTAGGAGCTGTAGGAGCTAACCCTACTCCGATATTGTCACATCGCACGCCTGTCTACTCGCCCTTGGTATTCACCAAGGAGAGGGACATGATGGATATTGAGGCTAGGGATGGATGTTTAAATACTCTAGGTCAAGTCGTCATAAGGAAGGGGAGAATATCACAGCTATACTGCGAGAGGACACCTCAGAGGGCAGTGAGGCTATATGGGTAGAGATCAGGAATAAGAAGGGTGCAGTCACAATGTTGGGGGTATACTACAGGCCTCCCAACAGCCAGCGGGAGATAGAGGAGCAGATAGGTAGACAGATTTTGGAAAAGAGTAAAAACAACAGGGTTGTGGTGATGGGAGACTTCAACTTCCCCAATATTGACTGGGACTCACTTAGTGCCAGGGGCTTAGACGGGGCGGAGTTTGTAAGGAGCATCCAGGAGGGCTTCTTAAAACAATATGTAAACAGTCCAACTAGGGAAGGGGCGGTACTGGACCTGGTATTGGGGAATGAGCCCGGCCAGGTGGTAGATGTTTCAGTAGGGGAGCATTTTGGTAACAGTGACCACAATTCAGTAAGTTTTAAAGTACTGGTGGACAAGGATAAGAGTGGTCCGAGGATGAATGTGCTAAATTGGGGGAAGGCTAATTATAACAATATTAGGCGAGAACTGAAGAACATAGATTGGGGGCGGATGTTTGAGGGCAAATCAACATCTGACATGTGGGAGGCTTTCAAGTGTCAGTTGAAAGGAATACAGGACAGGCATGTTCCTGTGAGGAAGAAAGATAAATACGGCAATTTTCGGGAACCTTGGATGACGAGTGATATTGTAGGCCTCGTCAAAAAGAAAAAGGAGGCATTTGTCAGGGCTAAAAGGCTGGGAACAGACGAAGCCTGTGTGGCATATAAGGAAAGTAGGAAGGAACTTAAGCAAGGAGTCAGGAGGGCTAGAAGGGGTCATGAAAAGTCATTGGCAAATAGGGTTAAGGAAAATCCCAAGGCTTTTTACACGTACATAAAAAGCAAGAGGGTAGCCAGGGAAAGGGTTGGCCCACTGAAGGATAGGCAAGGGAATCTATGTGCGGAGCCAGAGGAAATGGGCGAGGTACTAAATGAATACTTTGCATCAGTATTCACCAAAGAGAAGGAATTGGTAGATGTTGAGTCTGGAGAAGGGGGTGTAGATAGCCTGGGTCACATTGTGATCCAAAAAGACGAGGTGTTGGGTGTCTTAAAAAATATTAAGGTAGATAAGTCCCCAGGGCCTGATGGGATCTACCCCAGAATACTGAAGGAGGCTGGAGAGGAAATTGCTGTGGCCTTGACAGAAATCTTTGGATCCTCGCTGTCTTCAGGGGATGTCCCGGAGGACTGGAGAATAGCCAATGTTGTTCCTCTGTTTAAGAAGGGTAGCAAGGATAATCCCGGGAACTACAGGCCGGTGACCCTTACTTCAGTGGTAGGGAAATTACTGGAGAGAATTCTTCGAGACAGGATCTACTCCCATTTGGAAGCAAATGGACGTATTAGTGAGAGGCAGCACGGTTTTGTGAAGGGGAGGTCGTGTCTCACTAACTTGATAGAGTTTTTCGAGGAGGTCACTAAGATGATTGATGCAGGTAGGGCAGTAGATGTTGTCTATATGGACTTCAGTAAGGCCTTTGACAAGGTCCCTCATGGTAGACTAGTACAAAAGGTGAAGTCACACGGGATCAGGGGTGAACTGGCAAGGTGGATACAGAACTGGCTAGGCCATAGAAGGCAGAGGGTAGCAATGGAGGGATGCTTTTCTAATTGTAGGGCTGTGACCAGTGGTGTTCCACAGGGATCAGTGTTGGGACCTTTGCTGTTTGTAGTATATATAAATGATTTGGAGGAAAATGTAACTGGTCTGATTCGTAAGTTTGCAGACGACACAAAGGTTGGTGGAATTGCGGATAGCAATGAGGACTGTCTGAGGATACAGCAGGATTTAGATTGTCTGGAGACTTGGGCGGAGAGATGGCAGATGGAGTTTAATCCGGACAAATGTGAGGTAATGCATTTTGGAAGGTCTAATGCAGTTAGGGAATATACAGTGAATGGTAGAACCCTCAAGAGTATTGAAAGTCAAAGAGATCTAGGAGTACAGGTCCACAGGTCATTGAAAGGGGCAACACAGGTGGAGAAGGTAGTCAAGAAGGCATACGGCATGCTTGCCTTCATTGGCCGGGGCATTGAGTATAAGAATTGGCAAGTCATGTTGCAGCTGTATAGAACCTTAGTTAGGCCACACTTGGAGTATAGTGTTCAATTCTGGTCGCCACACTACCAGAAGGATGTGGAGGCTTTAGAGAGGGTGCAGAAGAGATTTACCAGAATGTTGCCTGGTATGGAGGGCATAAGCTATGAGGAGCGATTGAATAAACTCGGTTTGTTCTCACTGGAACGAAGGAGGTTGAGGGGCGACCTGATAGAGGTATACAAAATTATGAGGGGCATAGACAGAGTGGATAGTCAGAGGCTTTTCCCCAGGGTAGAGGGGTCAATTACTAGGGGGCATAGGTTTAAGGTGAGAGGGGCAAGGTTTAGAGTAGATGTACGAGGCAAGTTTTTTACGCAGAGGGTAGTGGATGCCTGGAACTCGCTACCGGAGGAGGTAGTGGAAGCAGGGACGATAGGGACATTTAAGGGGCATCTTGACAAATATATGAATAGGATGGGAATAGAAGGATACGGACCCAGGAAGTGTAGAAGATTGTAGTTTAGTCGGGCAGTATGGTCGGCACGGGCTTGGAGGGCCGAAGGGCCTGTTCCTGTGCTGTACATTTCTTTGTTCTTTGTTCTTTGTTTTGGGTATTCTAAAAGGCATTAAGGTGGACAAGTCCCCAGGTCCGGATGGGATCTATCCCAGGTTTCTGAGGGAAGCGAGGGACGAAATAGCTGGGGCCTGAACAGATATCTTTGCAGCATCCTTGAGCACGGGTGAGGTTCCGGAGGACTGGAGAATTGCTAATGTTGTCACTTTGTTTCAGAAGGGTAGCAGGGATATTCCAGGGAATTATAGACCTGTGAGCTTGACGTCAGTGGTAGGCAAACTGTTGGAGAAGATACTGAGGGATAGGATTTATTCACATTTGGAAGAAAATAGACTTATCAGTGATAGGCAGCATGGTTTTGTGCAGGGAAGGTCATGTCTTACAAACCTAATAGAATTCTTTGAGGAAGTGACAGTCATATACGTGGACTTCAGTAAGGCGTTTGATAAAGTTTCCCATGGCAGGTTGATGGAAAAAGTGAAGTCGTATGGGGTTCAGGGTGTACTAGCTAGATGGATAAAGAACTGGCTGGGCAACAGGAGACAGAGAGTAGTGGTGGAAGGGAGTGTCTCAAAATGGAGAAAGGTGACTAGTGGTGTTCCACAGGGATCCGTGCTCCGACCACTGTTGCTTGTGATATACATAAATGATCTGGACGAAGGTATAGGTGGCCTGATTAGCAAGTTTGCAGATGATACTAAGATTGGTGGAGTTGCAGATAGCGAGGAGGATTGTCAGAGAATACAGCAAAATATAGATAGATTGGAGAGTTGGGCAGAGAAATGGCAGATGGAGTTCAATCCAGGCAAATGCGAGGTGATGCATTTTGGAAGATCTAATTCAAGAGTGGACTATACGGTTAATGGAAGAGTCCTGGGGAAAATTGATGTACAGAGAGATCTGGGAGTTCAGGTCCATTGTACCCTGAAGGTGGCAACGCAGGTCGATAGAGTGGTCAAGAAAGCATACAGCACGCTTGCCTTCATCGGACGGGGTATTGAGTACAAGAGTCGGCAGGTCATGTTACAGTTGTATAGGACTTTGGTTAGGCCTCATTTGGAATACTGCGTGCAGTTCTGGTCACCACATTACCAGAAGAATGTGGATGCTTTAGAGAGGGTGCAGAGGAGGTTCACCAGGATGTTGCCTGGTATGGAGGGTGCTAGCTATGAAGAAAGGTTGAGTAGATTAGGATTGTTTTCGTTGGAAAGACGGAGGTTGAAGGGGGACCTGATTGAGGTCTACAAAATTATGAGAGGTATGGACAGGGTGGATAGCAATAAGCTTTTTCCAAGAGTGGGGGTGTCAATTACAAGGGGTCACGATTTCAAGGTGAGAGGGGGAAAGTTTAAGGGAGATGTGCGTGGAAAGCTTTTTACGCAGAGGGTGGTGGATGCCTGGAACGCTTTGCCAGCGGAGGTGGTAGAGGCGGGCACAGTAGCATCATTTAAGATGCATCTAGACAGATATATGAATGGGCGGGGAACAGAAGAAAGTAGATCCTTTGAAAATAAAAGACAGATTTAGATAAAGGATCTGGATCGGTGCAGGCTGGGAGGGCCGAAGGGCCTGTTCCTGTGCTGTAATTTTCTTTGTTCTTTGTTGGTGGCCAGTTCACTGGAATCTGGGAGAGGTCACACTAAACGCAGTTGTATTTTGAGGGGTGTGTGAATGTTCAGGAGAGAGTAGGTTATGCAAAGAACTAAACACTTGTCAAGCTTTATAGCAGCATTGGAGCTATTTAAATCCAGTATAAATTGAATAGGATTAGAAATAGTCGATGCAGAGACGAAGCCATTGACCTGCAGTACACATGGAGGATGGGAGCTCAGCAGAATTTCACTGGCTTGAAGAAACGCTGACAGGAATCATGTTGGCACTTTCTTTATTTGAACAATGCTTTTCAGTAATTGTAAACATGGATCAACTTGGGCTCTGCTCAGCATTCGTTGCACAATTTGTTCATAGTTTATTGAAGACTCTGCTCCCAAACTAAGAAGTGTGTGACCGGAAGAGTGTTGTCTCGCTACTGAACACTCAGGATCCTCCTTGGGGTTCCAACAAGTGTCTCTGTTACCAGAATTCTATCAGCATTTCCCATGGTCGAGTCATAGGGAGATGGACTCGGGGCAGGGGAGGGTCCTGTTACAATTTCAAAATCCCACTCCAACCCACCTCAAGTCTCCACAGGTGGGTGCAGAATTTTAATATATGAATGAGGCTGCTTGCCACAGATTTCAGCTTAACATCTAATGGTGATGGGCTGGGTTTCCCATGCCCACAGAATCCCTACAGTGCAGAAGGAGGCCATTCGAACCATCGAGTCTGCACCAATCCTCCAAAAGAGCACCCCATCTAGGCCCATTCCACTGCCTATCCCCCTATCCCCACAAACCCACCTATTCTGCTCATCTCTGGACTCTAAAAGGCAATTTAGCATGGCCAATCCACCTGTCCTGCACACTTCTGGACTCTAAGGGACAATTTAGCATGGCCATTCAGAGGTTGGCAGTGTTATGCGGTTACGGGGATAGGACGGAAGAGTGAGCCTAGGTAGGGTGTCCTTTCAGACGGCTGGGTGCAGACTCAAAGGGCAGAATGGTCTCCATCAGAGGAGGGGTATCTTAGTGGAGTTTTTCAGAGGCAGTTGTGAGGGTTTATTTGGAAGGTGATCTTGAGTGAGTCTCAGAGAGAGATCCTGCAGGGGAGTGTGATCTCACTGTATTGGAGGGGATCTCAAGGGAGTTTCTAGGAAGGGGTACCTTGGAGGTGGTGGGTGTGGGTGGGTGGGGTAGGGGAATGTGGTGTTCAGGTCCGACTGCTCTCGAATCTGAAATGGTATCACAGTTGGCCTGTAGATACAAAGGTACAGAGGGCACCACGGTAGCACAGTGGTTAGCACAGTTGCTTCACAGCTCCAGGGTCCCAGGTTCGATTCCTGGCTTGGGTCACTGTCTGTGCGGAGTCTGCACGTTCTCCCCATGTCTGCATAGGTTCCCTCCGGGTGCTCCGGTTTCCTCCCACAATACAAAGGTGTGCAGGTTAGATGGATTGGCCATGATAAATTGCTCCTTGGTGTCCAAAAACATTGGGTGGGGTTACTGGGTTACAGGGAGGATGGAGGTGTGGGTTTGGGTAGGGTGCTCTTTCCAAGGGCTGGTGGTGACCCGATGGGCCGAATGGCCTCCTTCTGCACTGTAAATTCTGTGATGAATGCCCGGGACTCACACTTGGAGATTCCTTGCACTCCACACCAACACTTTCAGGAAGGATTTAGTAGTTTCTCATTCACATTCAAGTTACGTGGCCATAAAGTGATGTTCGGGAACAGTTTTACCCTGTCAGTAATATTTCACTTCTCCCCAATCAACACCTCCCCACGCTGACACCACGCTATTGTTTAAGGACTGGGTGGGGTCAGGTCAGTGCCAGCAACTTCGGGCAGTTGCTGCTGGAATCTTACTGTGTCAGATGGTTTCAGTTCTGTGGCTCCTCTTTTCACTCAACTTCCTGCTGATCGCTGTGTAATACTCGCAAACCAACAGGACAGCAGAAATTCATCAGTGCTCGGTTCACAGGAAGGCAGAAAAAAGGTAGAAAGATAGAGAAACAGGGACAGAGAGCGAAGGAGACAGAGAGAGAGAGAGAAAGATTGAGGAACAGAGAGAGAGAGAGATTGAGGAACAGAGAGAGAGATAGAAAGATTGAAAGACAGAGAAAGAGAGAGAGAGAAAGATTGATTGGGAGAGAGAGAGAGAGATTGGGGAACAGAAAGAGAGAGAGAAAGTTTGAGGGACAGAAAAAGAGAGAGAGACAAAGATTGAGAAAACAGAGAGAGAGAGATTGAGGGAGAGAGAGAGATTTAGCTATGAGGAGAGGTTCAATAAACTCGGTTTGTTCTCACTGGAACGACGGAGGTTGAGGGGGCGACTTGATAGAGGTCTACAAAATTATGAGGGGCATAGACAGAGTGGATAGTCAAAGTCTTTTTTTCAGGGTAGAGGGGTCAATTACTAGGGGGCATTGGTGTTGTACCCTTAATAACGACGCTAGAGAGTAAAATGGTAAAGAAGGCTTTAATAAGCTAAGAACTAGCCTGGTGCCGAGATGGGTGCTTACTGGGTGCCGCCTGCAAGGCGGCCCCTTATATACTGCTCCCAGGTGGGCGGAGCCAGAGGCGGAGTCCCCCAGAGTTCCAAGCCCGGTCTTAGAGGGGACAACACCTTACATGATGATAAGGGTACAGTAATACAATAACCGTTCATCACATTCACCCCCTGTTTAAAAAAATGAAGTCCGGCGGGAGTGAAGTGGAATCACAAGTCCATTCGTTTCAGCGGCCTGATTGTCCTCATCGACCTCCTCAGCTCGCGCAGTGGTGCGGAGAACACGGACGTCTTAGTTGAGGGTGAGTCTGGGAGCATGGTGGTCGGAGCCTTGGTCCAGGTCAGGTTGGGGATCGGGATGCAGGGGAAATAGCTGGGGCTGGGGGTAGCGGTGCCGGCACCGGCGGGGGTGTAGAGGGGGGGGGGGCGGGTGTCGTCGGCGTCCACCGACGGGGAGTGGGACCGGGGGTGGGGTGGGGGGGGAGTAGTGGGTGCCGGATCCCGCAGGGGAGCCGTGAGGGAGGGGGCGTCTGTAGTGGGGGAACCAACGGGTGCCAGAGACCCTCTCGACCAGGGGGTCCGTTTTATGGCCCCTCGTGTGCCTCCGGAGAAGAACAGGTCCCGGAGCCGTCAGCCAAGGTGGAAACGAGACCCTGGAGTGAATTTCCTGGGGAAGACAAACAAGCGGTTGTGAGGGGTCTCATTCGTGGCCGTGCAGAGGAGAGACCTAATGGAGTGTAGGGCATCAGGTAGTACCTCCTGCCAGCGGGTGGTTGGGACACTTCTCGACCGTAGGGCCAGAAGGACAGCCTTCCACACTGTCGCGTTCGCCCTCTCCACCTGCCCGTTTCCCCGCGGGTTATAACTGGTCGATCTGCTCGAGGCGATGCCTTTGCTGAGCAGATACTGACGCAGCTCATCGCTCATGAACGATGTACCCCGGTCGCTGTGGATATAAGCGGGGAAACCGAACAGAGTGAAGATGCTGTGCAGTGCCTTTATCACGGTGGCCGAGGTCACGTCGGGGCAGGGGACGGCGAATGGGAAGCGGAAGAACTCATTGATGACGGTGAGGAAGTAGGTATTGCGGTTGGTGGACGGGAGGGGGCCTTTGAAGTCCACGCTTAGTCGCTCAAAGGGCCCCAAGGCCTTTACGAGACGAGCCTTGTCTGGCCGGTAGGAGTGCGGTTTGCACTCCGCGCAGATCTGGCAAGCCCTGGTCATGGCCTTGACCTCGGTTGAGTAAGGTAGGTTGCGGGACTTGATGAAGTGGACGAGCCTGGTAACACCCGGGTGACAGAGGATGGCTTGCAGGCAGTCCTCCTGCGCGTTGGTGCTCGTGCCGCGGGACAGGGCATCTGGGGGCTCGTTGAGCTCCCATGGACGATACTTGATATCGTACGTGTAGGTGGAGAGTTCGATCCTCCACCTCAAAATATTATCGTTTTTTATTTTGCCCCATTGTGCGTTATCAAACATGAAGGCTACTGACTGTTGGTCGGTGACGAGGGTGAACCTCCTACCGGCTAGGATGTGCCTCCAGTGCCGCACAGCCTCCACAATGGCTTGTGCCTCCTTCTCGACTGAATCTCGGAGGCGGTGAGGGTCCAGGAGAAGAACGCTACTGGTCTGCCTGCCTGGTTGAAGGTAGCAGCCAGGGCGATGTCTGACGCATCGCTCTCTGCCTGGAAAGGGATGGTTTCGTCCACCACGTGCATAGCGGTCTTGATGATGTCGGCTTTGATGCGGCTGAAGGCCGATCGGGCCTCAGCCGACAGGGGAAATATCGTGGTCTTTATGAGTGGGCGGGCTTTGTCCGCATACTTGGGGACCCACTGGGCGTAATAGGAGAAAAGCTCCAAGCACCGTTTGTGGGCCTTGAGGCTGCGGGGGAGGGGAGGTTCTTTAAGGGGGAACATGCGGTCGGGGTCGGGACCTAGGACCCCGGTTTCCACAACATAGCTGAGGATGGCTAGTCGGGTTGTGTGGAAAACGCATTTTTCCTTGTTATAGGTCAGGTTGAGGGCTCGGGCGGTCTGGAGGAACTTTTCAAGGTTCGCGTCATGGTCCTGCTGATCATGGCCGCAGATGGTGACATTGTCCAAGTACGGTTATGTAGCCCGCAAACTGTACTGGTCCACCATTTGGTCCATCGCCCTCTGGAAGACGGAGACCCCATTTGTGGTGCCGAAAAGGACCCTGAGGAAGGGGAAGAGCCGGCCGGCTGCTTCGAAGGCAGTATCGAGGCGGTCTTTCGGTCGGATAGGGAGCTGGTGGTAGGCAGATTTGAGATCGACCGTGGAAAATACCCGGTATTGGGCGATCCAATTTACCATTTCTGCTATGCGAGGAAGAGGGTACGCATCGAGCTGCGTGAAGCGGTTTATGGTCTGGCTATAATCCACGACCATCCGTTTCTTTTCCCCGGACCGGACTACAACCACTTGTGCTCTCCAGGGGCTGTTGCTAGCCCCGATGACCCCCTCTCCCAGTAAACGCTGGACCTCTGACTTGATAAAAGTCATGTCTTGGGCACTGTACCGCCGGCTCCTGGTGGCGACGGGCTTACAGTCGGGAGTGAGGTTCGCGAATAGAGCGGGTGGTGCGACTTTCAGTGTCGCAAGGCAGCACACCGTGAGGTGGGGCAAGGGTCCACCGAACATCAGTGTCAGGCTTCGGTGGCTGCACTGGAAATCCAGTCCGAGCAGCAGCGGGGTGCAGAGGTGAGGGAGGATATACAGTTTGAAACGGGTGTATTCGGCGCCCTGGATCGAGAGATCCACAATACAATACCCCTTGATTTGGACCGAGTGGGACCCGGATGGGAGGG
Organism: Scyliorhinus torazame; assembly: GCF_047496885.1. Lineage (NCBI taxonomy): Eukaryota > Metazoa > Chordata > Chondrichthyes > Carcharhiniformes > Scyliorhinidae > Scyliorhinus > Scyliorhinus torazame. The sequence continues at coordinate 130,591,332 of NC_092716.1, forward strand.
CTATGGTTTGGGACAAGGGATGGGTGAGCAAGGAGCAGCACCTTACCGTTTCTGAATGAATAAAGCTCTCCGTGCTCCCGGAGTCGAAAAGGCATGGAGTGCCGCGCCCGTTGACCTGGACCTGCATCATAGAGTTCTGCAGGTGTTTTGGCCACGTCTGGTTGAGGGTGATCGCTCACAGTTGCGGGTAATCCGAGTCCTCAGCCGAGTCGGATTCGTAAAATGGCCGCCGCCGTCAGTCGCACGTGTCGGGTCGAGAAGATGGCCACCACCAAGATGGCCGCCCCCATGATTAGCACGAGGCAGATGATGCATCAGAAGGGGGCGTGTTGGGTCGGTGCGCAGCCGCGTTGCGAGGCCTGGGGCCTGTGAGTCTGATTTTCGGGCCTGCTGTTCTTTGTGTTTCTGGCCCTTGGGCCTGGCCAGGCAGACCCTCGCAAAATGCTCCTTCTTCCCGCAGTCGCTGCAGACGATGGAGCGGGCTGGACAGTGTGGGCGTGGTTGCTGGCCCTGCCCACAGAAATAGCACGGTGTGCCCCCTGTCTGGGCAGGTCGCCGTGCGGCGCAGGCCTGTAACGTGGCCGAGTCTGGGGAAGTCCGAAGGGGGCTCGCAGGGTCCCCGGGGTGCATGCCTAAATCATGTTGGGCCACCTCCAGCGAGGTGGCGAACGTTAGCGAGTCCTGGAGGTCTTTTGCCCTGTTTTTGAGTAGTCGCTGCCGGATGTAGGTCGAGCGGAGCCGGACACGAAAGCGTCTCTGATGTGCAGGTTCATATGGATTTCCCCCGTCATATCCTGATGGTCACAGTTCCTGGCGAGTGTGGTTTTTCTACGAATTCGTCTAGCGTTTCCCCCGAGCGCTGCCGGCAGGTAGAGAGCAGATGCCGGGCATGTACCTTGTTGATGGGCTTGACAAACCGCTTGCGTAGTATCTCAACCGCCCCTTTGTAGGTAGTCGCCTTTTCGAGCGTGGCGGGGATTCTGTGACACACCCGGGCGTGGAGTAGGCAAAGCTTGCGTGGCCCCAGGATGGGCGTCTCTGAGGAGTCCAGGTAGGCCTCGAAGCATCGGAGCCTGTATTTTAAAATTTCCTTTGCCTCCGGTGTCCGTGCTTCCAGATTGAGCTTCTCTGGTTTTAGGCCTGTGTCCATCCTGATGTAGTTTAGCTTATCAAATTGTTGTACCCTCAATAATGATGCTAGAGAGTAAAACGGTAAAGAAGGCTTTAATAATCATAGATTATTATAGAATTTACAGTGCAGAAGGAGGCCATTCGGCCCATTGAGTCTGCACCGACTCTTGGAAAGAGCACCCGACCCAAGGTCAACACCTCCACCCTATCCCCATAACCCAGTAACCCCAACCAACACTCAGGGCAATTTTGGACACTAAGGGCAATTTATCATGGCCAATCCACCTAACCTGCACATCTTTGGACTGTGGGAGTGTGGTATTATCAGGTATTACAGTATTACAGTACCCGAGAGGCTGAAGACCATTGGTTAAACCTAGGAGTTTACCATTGGCTGTTGGTACGTAGCTCCGCCCTGACAGGCGGGGTATAAGAACCGGTGCCATCCCAGCAGCCCTCATTTCTGTACCGAAGCTGCTGGGGAACAGATCTAGTCTATTAAAGCCTTCAGTTATGTTACTACTTCGTCTTTAACTGTAATTGATCGTGCATCAATTTAATCGACTAGACTTAAGCTGAAAGGATGGATCTCCGAATCAACCCGGAGTGTCTACAACTCAGCCCCCACGCGGAGAACTCGACGGCGATATTTAAACACATGGAATGCACTGCCTGTGGAAGTAGTTGAGTCGGAAACATTAGGGACCTTCAAGCAGCTATTGGATAGGTACATGGATTACGGTAAAATTATATAATGTAGATTTATTTGTTCTTAAGGGCAGCACGGTAGCATTGTGGATAGCACAATTGCTTCACAGCTCCATGGTCCCAGGTTCGATTCCGGCTTGGGTCATTGGCTGTGCGGAGTCTGCACGTCCTCCCCGTGTCTGCGTGGGTTTCCTCCGGGTGCTCCGGTTTCCTCCCACAGTCCAAAGATGTGCAGGTTAGGTGAATTGGCCAATGATAAATTGCCCTTAATGTGCAAATTGCCCTTGGTGTTGGGTGGAGGTGTTGAGTTTGGATAGGGTGCTCTTTCCAAGAGCCGGTGCAGGCTCAAAGGGCCGAATGGCCTCCTTCTGCACTGTAAATTCAATGATAATCTACGATTAATCTAGGACAAAGGTTCGGCACAACATCGTGGGCCGAAGGGCCTGTTCTGTGCTGTATTTTCTATGTTCTATGTTCTATGTTCACTGGCTGGCGTGTTTTAAAGGCTACCTCGAGACGGCCGGAGGCACCCCCTCAGGAGAACAGAAACTGCATCTCCTGCACTCGAGAGTAAGCCCTGGGATCTACACCCTCATCAAGGAGGCGGAGGACTATGATGCTGCGATCGAACTGTTAAAAGGACATTATATCCGCTCTGTAAATCAGGTCTACGCACGTCACCTGCTTGCAACTAGACGGCAAAGCTCCGGGGAATCATTGGAGGAGTTCTACCGTGCGCTACTGGTGCTGGGCAGAAACTATAGCTGCCCGCAAGGTTCGGGGAGCGAGCACACGGAACTTCTAATCCAGGATGCCTTCGTAACAGATATGAGCTCCTCAGAGATCCGCCAAAGACTCTTAGAAAAAGACACCCAGGGACTTAGAGAGGCACGGGCCCTGGCAGGGTCCATGGATGTTGCCTCCAGAAACGCGCAGTCCTATGCGCCCGACTGCGCGACGGCCCCCTGGGCTGCGTGGCATCCCGCAGCGGCAGCCCCACAGACGTTCCCCGTGTCTCCGCAGGCCTGCTAACTCCATCGGGCCCCACTGTTTCTTCTGCAGGCAGGCAAAGCATCCCCGCCAGCACTGCCCAGCCCGCACCTCCACCTGCAAAGGGTGCGGCAAGAAGGGCCATTTTGTGGGGGTCTGCCAGGCACGAGCCGTGGCCGCGTTCTCCAGCGACTCCGGACCGCCACGGCAACCTTCCCTTCGGGCCCCAGGCGGCCAGCACTCACCGCCACCCCCCTATCTTAGGGCCACGTGCGACACACGGGCATGGCCATCTTGCCCCTCGGACACCACGCTGGACGGATGGGCGCCACCATTTTGTCCATCCCCGCCGCCATTTTATCCATCCCCGACCACCATGGGCGACCCATGGGAGACGCCATCTTGGATGGGGCCCCAGGCCCCCAGCACGGCCGACTACACGCTGCCCGATCAAAACCCGCAACTGCTTCATCTGGCCTCGGTGACTGGACCAAAACCGACCTCGGACACTCGCAACAGCAACGACGACGGTCTTCATCAACTGCCCACGAGACGGCTTGCCTGATCGACTCTGGGAGCACGGAAAGCTTTATACACCCCAACATGGTAAGGCGCTTGTTACCCACCCTGTAAACCAAAGAATCTCCCTGGCCTCCGGGTCACACTCGGTGGAGATAAAGGGTTTCTGCCTTGCAAACCTCACTGTCCAAGGCAGGAAATTCAACAAGTTCCGCCTTTATGTCCTGCTGCACCTCTGCGCGGCTCCACTCCTGGGGTTGGACTTCCAATGTAATTTGCAAAGCCTGACCTTTAAATTCAGCGGCCCTATACCTCCCTTTACTGTCTGCGGCCTCGCGACCCTTAAGGTCGACCCGCCTTCCCTGTTTGCGAACCTCACCCCGGATTGCAAACCAGTCGCCACCAGGAGCAGACGGTACAGCACCCAGGACCGGACCTTCATCAGGTCAGAGGTCCAAAGGCTACTGGGGGAAGGGGTCATTGAAGCGAGCAACAGTCCCTGGAGAGCTCATGTAGTGGTGGTAAAGACCGGGGAGAAACATAGGATGGTCATTGACTACAGTCAGACCATCAACAGGTTTACGCAGCTGGACGCGTACCCTCACCCCCGTATAGCCGACCTGGTAAACAGGATCGCGCAATACAAGGTCTTCTATACGGTGGATCTCAAGTCCGCCTACCATCAGCTACCCCTCCGTACTAGTGACCACAAATACACTGCCTTCGAAGCAGATGGGCGGCTCTATCAATTTTTAAGGGTTCCCTTTGGTGTCACTAATGGGGTCTCGGTCTTCCAGCGAGAGATGGACCGAATGGTTGACCGGTACGGCTTACGGGCAACGTTCCCGTATCTGGATAACGTCACCATCTGCGGCCATGACCAGCAGGACCACGTCACCAACCTCCGAAAATTTCTCCAGACTGTGAAAATCCTAAACTTAACGTATAATAAGGATAAATGTGTGTTTAGCACCGACCGGCTAGCCATCCTCGGCTTCGTGGTGCGGAATGGAGTTATAGGCACCGACCCTGAATGCATGCGCCCCCTTATGGAATTCCCCCTCCCTCACTGCTCCAAGGCCCTGAAGCGCTGCCTCGGGTTTTTCAGTTATTAAGCCTAGTGGGTCCCTAACTACGCAGACAAAGCCCGACCCCTGATCCAGTCCACAACCTTCCCCCTGTCGACGGAGGCCCGCCAGGCCTTCAGCCGCATCAAAGCAGACATCGTGGGCCGAAGGGCCTGTACCGCACTGTATCGTTCTATGTTCTATTGCAAAGTCCACGATGCGCGCCATCGACGAGTCCCTCCCCTTCCAGGTCGAGAGCGATGCGTCCGACGTAGCTCTGGCCGCTACCCTCAACCAAGCGGGCAGACCCGTGGCCTTCTCCCGTACCCTCCATGCTTCAGAAATTCGTCATTCCTCGGTCGAAAAGGAGGCTCAGGCCATAGTAGAAACTGTGCGACATTGGTGGCATTACCAGGCCGGCAGGAGATTCACTCTCCTCACTGACCAACGGTCGGTGGCCTTCATGTTCGATAATGCACAGCGGGGCAAGATTAAAAACGACAAGATCGTGCGGTGGAGGATAGAACTCTCCACCTACAACTACGAGATCTTGTACCGTCCGGGGAAGCTAAACGAGCCTCCTGATGCCCTGTCCCGCGGCACATGTGCCACTGCACAAGTGGACCGCCTCCGAGCCCTCCATGAGGACCTCTGCCACCCGGGGGTCACTCGTGTTTTCCACTTTTCTGTCCCATTTCTGTACCGAAGCTGCTGGGGAACAGTTCTAGTCGATTAAAGCCTTCAGTTATGTTACTACTTCGGCTTTAACTGTAATTGATCGCGCATCAGGGAGGAAACCGGAGCACCCGGAGGAAACCCACGCACACACAGGGAGGATGTGCAGACTCCGCACAGACAGCGACCCAAGCCGGAATCGAACCTAGGACCCTGGAGCTGTGAAGCAATTGTGCTATCCACAATGCTACCGTGCTGCCCAAATAAGCTAAGAACTAGCCTGGTGCTGAGACGGGTGCTTACTGGGGGCCGCCTGCAAGGCGGTCCCAGGTGGGCGGAGCCGGAGTCCCCCAGGGTTCCAAGCCCGGTCTTAAAGGGGACATCACCTTACATGATGATAAGGGTACAGTAATACAATAACCGTTCATCACAATAGGGTTAAGGTGTGAGGGGCAAGGTTAAGAGGAGATGTGTTGTGTTGGGTGCTCTACTACATAGACAAACCAACACGGTTGCGGATGGTACAACTCAGTTTTATTACTAACAATAACAACATCTGTAAACTGGTTACTGTGGTTCGTTCATTACCCTCTAACCTGTGGACCTAGCCCTAACACTATCTTGGAGAAGCACTCAGCACATGGTGTGCCCTGAGCTGTCTCCTGCTGGAATGAGCGGGAAGTGTCGTGTTCCCCGTTTTATAGTGTGTATGCTCTTGCCTGTGATTGGTTGTGATGCTGTGTGTGTATTGATTGGTCCGTTGATCTGTCCATCAGTGTGTATGTATATTTGCACCATGATGTTTATCTGAATATCATGACATCCCCCCTTTTTTACAAGAATATGTGCCTACGTGGTAATAAATATAGATGTGTACTGAGTGCAGCTGAATGTGTGTGTGCAATATCTACAACATGTACATGAGGCTAAACTATATACATAGGAAGGTGTCAGGTGCACCATAGCAACGAGGTTGGACCATCAACAAAACACGTGTAAACAACAAGCATCAAAACAAACTCCTGTAACGACAAAAAGAGAAACGTTTTAACATTGTGGCATAATACGTCAGTGAGTTCAATATTCAAACAGGCTCATAAGTCCAGCCTAGTAGGTGGGTGACGAATTCGGGTTGACCGTTAGGGTGGCACACCATTCATCACCCGGATTGACACTGTTCACTGGCATCGGCAGGTGGGTCCTGCTTGGAGACATCCGGTTCCTGTCAATGACCGCAATGTGGAAGGCTTCCCGGTCGTCTGTATCACCGGTTTGTATATCGTCCGGGTATGACTCGGAGTACGGAGGCTGAATGGTCCGCACGTCCCTGCGAGGCTGTCGGAATTGGGGAGCGTTAGCAGGTTGAGCTGCTCGACAGCAGGCAGCGTAGTGGCCCATCTTGCCACAGCGGAGGCATTGTCGGTTCTTTGCTGGACATTGCCGCTTTAAATGTGCGGATCCACAGTTGCCGCACGTCGTGACGTCATGGCGTTCGTTGCGCCATCACGCATGTGCAGTTTGGTCCTGCGTAGAGCGCGCCTGCGCATCACGTTCCTCGGCGTCGACATCTCTTTTGGTGCGTACGAGCGCGGGAGGCCACGGAAAGCGCGCGAAATGGCTGCCCTCGTCCGGGCCCCGGGCCGGGAGGAACTCGATTGCCTGGACCCGCTCGGCCTCGTAGGACCCTTGCCTTGCCGATTCGGCCGCGTAGGACCCCTGCCGTGCCGATTCGGCTGCCTGGAATTGGGAGTAGCGGCTGGTCGCGTTTTCATGGAGGACGCAGGCTTCGATGGCGGTGGCTAGGGTGAGGCTTTTAATTTTGAGGAGCTGCTGGCGTAGGGTGCCCGAGGTGACCCCAAAAACTATCTGGTCCCGAATCATGGAATCGGAGGTGGCCTCGTAACCGCACGACTGCGCGAGGATACGGAGGTGTGTTAGGAAAGATTGAAAAGGCTCATCCTTACCCTGCAGGCGCTGCTGGAAGAGGTACCTCTCGAAACTCTCATTTACCTCGACGCTGAAGTGTTGCTCGAGTTTGAGAAGGACCGTCTTGTACTTCGTCTTGTCCTCACCTTCCGCGAACACCAGGGAGTTGTAGACATGGATGGCGTGTTGCCCTGCCGTGGAGAGGAGGAGGGCAATTTTCCTGGTGTCCGAAGCAGTCTCCCTTTCTGTGGCTTCTAGGAAGAACTGGAAGCGCTGTTTAAACAGCTTCCAGTTGACGCCGAGGTTTCCAGCGATTTAGAACGGCTGCGGCGGGCTGATGGTGTCCATGGCGCAGGATGGCGGATTCCTGAAGATGCGTTGGTAGGCCTCACAGTTACTGGGTTCCAATCCTGGTACTATGTCGTGTTGGGTGCTCTGCTACATAGACGAACCAACACAGTCGCGGATGGTACAACTCAGTTTTATTACTAACAATAACAACATCTGTAAACTGGTTACTGTAGTTCGTTCATTACCCTCTAACCTGTGGACCTAGCCCTAACACTATCTTGGAGAAGCACTCAGCACATGGTGAATGTCTGAGTGGCACGCTGTGAGCTCTGCGCCCTGAGCTGTCTCCTGCTGGAATGAGCGGGAAGTGTCGTGTTCCCCGTTTTATAGTGTGTATGCTCTTGCCTGTGATTGGCTGTGATGTTGTGTGTGTATTGATTGGTCCGTTGATCTGTCCATCAGTGTGTATGTATGTTTGCACCATGATGTTCATCTGAATATCATGACAAGATGTACGAGGCAAGTTTTTTACACAGAGGGTAGTGGGTGCCTGGAACTCGCTGCTGGAGGAGGTGATGGAAGCAGGGACGATAGTACATTTAAGGCGCATCTTGACAAATACATGAATAGGATGGGAATAGAGGGATAAGGACCCAGGAAGTGTAGAAGATTGTAGTTTAGTCGGGCGGCATGGTCGGCACGGGCTTGGAGGGCCGAAGGGCCTGTTCCTGTGCTGTAACTTTCTTTGTTCTTTGAGAGAGAGAGAGAAAGATTGGGTATGCTGAGATAAAGAGAAAGATTGAGGGGATTGAGAGAGAGAAAGAGAGAGAGAGAAAGATTGAGGGACAGAGGGAACGATTGAGGAGGCAGGGAGGGAGAGAAAGATTGAGGATACAGGGAGAGAAAGATTTAGGTGACAGAGGAGAAAAAGATTGAGGAGACAGAGTGAGAAAAAGATTGAGGAGACAGAGCGAGAGAAAGATTGAGGAGAGAGAGAGAGAAGAGAAAGATTGAGGGATAGAGAGAGAACGATTGAGGGACAGAGAGAGAGAAGCCAGAAAGATTGAGGGATAGAGCGAGAAAGAAGAGAAAATTGAGGAGACAGAGAGAGAGAGAAAGATTGAGGAGGCAAAGTGAGAAAGATTGAGGTGACAGAGACAGAGAGAGACTGAGGAAACAGAGGACAGAAAGATTGAGGAGACAGAGAGAGAAGAAAGATTGAGGAGAGAGAGAAAGATTGAGGAGAGAGAGAAGGATTGAGGAGACAGAGAGAGAAAGATTGAGGAAACAGAGATTAAGGGACAGAGAGAGAGAAAGATTGAAGGAGAGAGAGAGAGAAAGATTGGGGAGGCAAAGAGAGAAAGCGAGAAAGATTGAGGTGACAGAGAGAGAGATTGAAGAAACAGAGGAGAGAAAGATTGAGGGAGACAGAAAAAGATTGAGGGTCAGAGAGAGAGAGGGAGAAAGGTTGAGAAGACAGAGAGAAAGATTGAGGAGACAGAGAGAGAAAGATTGAGGAGACAGAGGAAAGAAAAATTGAGGAGACAGAGAGAGAGAGAAAGATTGAGGAGACAGAGAGTGAGAGAGAGAGAGAGTGAGAGAAAGATTGAGGGAGGAGAGAGAAAGATTGAGGCGGCTGTGGTGAACGTTTTGCAGTAACCATTCACCATGTATATAACTGTATCACGCTGTTGCCCACGTGGGCTCCACCTATGGACCATTGTAAGGTATTACCTGTAATGTATCATGTTGGTTCCTTGTGGGCTCCGCCCTTGGCTCCACCCCTTGAGGGGAGGTATAAAGAGCATTAGCACTGTAGGCGGCTCCCACTAGCAGACCAGTCGCAGGCAGGCACTGTTCTATGAAAATGAAATGAAAATCGCTTATTGTCACAAGTAGGCTTCAATGAAGTTACTGTGAAAAGCCCCTAGACGCCACTTCCCGGCGCCTGTTCGGGGAGGCTGGTACGGGAATCGTACCGTGCTGCTGGCCTGCCTTGGTCTGCTTTAAAAGCCAGCGATTTAGCCCAGTGTGCTTAAAGCCATAGTTTACTTCTACTCCTGGTTTCGTGTAAATTGACGGGCGCATCAATTTAATCAACTACAACGCCACTATGGAATCGGCCCTCAAACCTGACCGACTGGAACTTGATCTGCAGCCCGTGGAAGCGAAAGGGATTTTTTCGCACTGGCTCCGCTGTTTCAAGGCCTACCTCGCCGCCTCCTCCTCGCTTCCGTCATCGACGAACAGAAGCTGAGTCTCCTCCACACCCGGGTGAACCATCGAATCTCTGTTCAACTCGAGGAAGCCTCCACTTATGCAGATGCCCTCGCGATGCTACAGCGCCTCTACGTAAAGCCAGTGAACGAGGTATACGTGCGGCATTTCCTCACTACCCGCCGCCAGTGCCCCGGGCAATCGCTGGAAGAGTACCTACGCGACCTCAAAGTCCTTGCACGAAGTTGCAATTACCAGGCCGTTACGGCAACTAACATACGGACCTCGCCATCCGGGACACCTACGTGGCTGGAGTCAGGTCCAACTACGTGAGACAGCGCCTACTCGAAAAAGGTGGACCTGGAAGAGATGGTAAAATTAGCCTCCTCTCTAGAAGTAGCGTTCCAAAGCCTTAACGCGGTCCCGTCCGGTCACGCGGCCCCCTCGTGGACCCCCGACCAAAGAGTACCCCAGGCCTGTGCCGCGTGGCTGCCTGCCCACCATGGGCGCCCACCATGCCCTGTTATTTCTGCGGCCAGCATCAACACCCCAGGCAGCGCTGCCCAGCCCGGAATGGCCCGAACTGCAGCTACTGCGGAAGAAAAGAACATTTTGCGAAAGTTTGCCTGGCCAGGTCCAAAAACTCTAAATCGCAGGCCCGACCCTCAGACTCACAGGCCCGCAGATCCCGCAGTGTGGCAGCGTGTCTTCCGGCTCTGCCCCCACCCGGACGCGTCATCAGCCTCGTGTTGTCCGTGGGGGCAGCCATCTTCCACCCCACCCATCTTGGCCATCCTCGCCCACGCGGCCCGCCATGTGCGATTCATGGGGGCCACCATCTTGGACGCCATCTTCCTCACCGCCCGACACGTGCGACCGATGGGGGCCGCCATCTTGGGATCACTCCAACACCTCCAACCACGCCGGCTACCTGCAACTCAGCGCAGTCACCCTTGACCAGTCGCGACCCAAACACCTCCGGAGCTCCATGATGACCGTCAGGGTAAATGGACATGAAACGCCCTGCCTGTTCGACTCCGGGAGCACGAAGTCGGGCGGTGAGGAAGATGGCGTCCAAGATGGTGGCCCCCATGAATCGCACATGGCGGGCCGCGTGGGCGAGGATGGCCAAGGTGGGTGGGGTGGAAGATGTCATTCATCCAGACATGGTAAGACGCTGCTCACTCCCAATCCTCCTGGCATATCAAACCATCTCCCTTGCTTCTGGGTGCGAGGGTTGCGGTAGTGCACCCCCGGATCTGCACCGAGTATGCCAATTTTAAGTTATATGTACTCCCCGACCGCTGCGCTCCTCTCTTGTTGGGACTGGACTTCCAGCGTAACCTCAGGAGCCTAACTCTGAAGTTCGGTGAGCCCCTACCCCCACTCACCGTATGTAGCCTCGCGACCCTAAAAGTCGACCTTCCCCCCCCTCTTCGCACATCTCACCGCTGACTGTAAACCAGTCGCCACCAGAAGCAGGCGGTACAGCATCCAGCATCGGACTTTTATCAGGTCCGAGGTCCAGCGACTCTTGCGGGAGGGAATCATCAAGGCCAGCAATAGCCCCTGGAGAGCTCAGGTGGTGGTTGCCAGGACCGGGGAAAAGAACCGGATGGTTGTAGATTACAGCCAAACCATAAACCGGTACATGCACCTCGATGCGTACCCCCTTCCCCGGATCGCAGACATGGTTAATCAGATCGCGCATTACCGGGTGTTCTCACGGTGGATCTGACGTCGGCGTACCACCAGCTCCCAATCCGCCCGGGGGACCGCCACTACACGGCTTATGAGGCAGACAGCCGCCTCTTCCACTTCCTCCGGGTCCCCTTTGGCGTCACGAACGGGGTCTTCCAAAGAACGATGGACCGAATGGTGGACCAGTACGGGCTGCGGGCCACATTTCCGTACTTGCACAACGTCACCATCTGCGGCCATGATCAGCAGGACCACAATGCCAACCTCCAGCGATTTCTCCAAACCGCCCGAACCCTTAATCTCACTTACAACAAGGAGAAATGCGTTTTCCGCACAACCAGGCTAGCCATCCTCGGCTACATCATGGAAAACGGGGTTCTAGGACCCCGACCCCGACCGTATACGCCCCCTCCTGCAACTCCCCCTTCCCCACTGCCCCAAGGCCCAAGGTGCCTCGTGTTATTTTCATATTATGCCCAGTGTGTCCCCAACTATGCGGACAAAGCTCGCCCACTAATCAAGGCCACCATCTTCCCACTGGCGGCTGAGGCCCGCCAGGCCTTCAGCTGCATCAAGGCAGATATCGCCAAAGCCGTAATGCGCGCGGTGGACAAGTCCGTCCCCTTCCAGGTGGAGAGCGATGCATCAGAGGTCGCCCTCGCCGCTGCCCTCAATCAGGCAGGCAGGTCAGCAGCTTTTTTTCACGAACCCTCACCACCTCTGAAATTCGACACTCCTCGGTCGAAAAGGAAGCCCAAGCCATTGTGGAAGCCGTGCGGCACTGGAGGCAGTACCTTGCTGGTAGGAGGTTTACCCTCGTCACCGACCAACGATCGGTAGCCTTCATGTTCGATAATACGCTGCGGGGCAAGATCAAGAACGATAAGATCTTGAGGTGGAAGATCGAACTCTCCACCTATAATTACGATATAGTATATCGTCCTGGGAAGCTCAACAAGCCCCAGGTGCCCTGTCCCGCGGCACATGCAGCAAGATGACCGACTACGGGCTAGCCACGATGACCTCTGCCACCCGGGGGTCACCCGGCTTCTCCACTACATCAAGGCCCGCAACCTGCCCTACTCCACTGAGGAGGTCAGAGCCATGACCAGAGACTGCCAAATCTGTGCGGAGTGTAAACCGCACTTCTATCGACCAGATAAAGCCCACCTGGTAAAAGCATCCTGGCCCTTTGAGTGCCTCATATCGATTTCAAAGGGCCCCTCCCCTCCACAAATCGCAACACATATTTCCTCAACATCATCGACGAGTTCTCCCGCTTCCCCTTTGCAATCCCTTGCCCCGACATGACCGCGGCCACCGTCATTAAAGCCCTACATAGTGTCTTCACCCTGTTTGGTTTCCCATCGTACGTTCACAGTGACCGGGGCTCGTCATTCATGAGCGACGAACTGCGTCAGCACCTGCTCAGTAAGGGCATCGCCTCGAGCAGGACTACCAGTTATAACCCCCGGGGAAACGGGCAGGTGGAGAGGGAGAACACGACGGTCTGGAAAACCGTCCTCCTGGCCCTACGGTTGAGGGATCTCCCAGTCCCCCACAGGTAGGAGATCCTCCCCGACGCACTCCACTCTATTAGGTCCCTCCTTTGCACGGCCACAAACGAGACTCCTCATGACCGCCCATTTGTTTTCCCCAGGAGATCCACGTCCGGGGCCTCGCTTCCACCCTAGCTGAAGACACCACGCCCCGTCCTGCTCAGCAAACACGTCAGGAGCCATAAGTCCGACCCCCTGGTCGAGAAGGTCCAGCTCCTACACACCAACCCCCAGTACGCATACATTGAACACCCCGACGGCCGACAGGATACGGTCTCCCTCCGGGACCTGGCACCCGTGGGTTCCACTACCACCGCCCCCCAACTTACCCCGCCCAACCTACGCCAGCCAGCGCCCCCGCCCCTACATGGCACCCGCACCCCCTCCCCCCTCCATTCCCCCTTCACCGACCCACAGGAATGAAGCCCCAGAAGACACGCTCCCGGAGTCCACATCTGTGCCCGCACTGGCGACTTCACTACCCATGCCAGCATGGATGAGTTCGACACCAGGGCCAGCTGCGATACTAATGCTTCGACGATCACAGCGCATGATCCGTGCGCCGGACAGGCTGAATTTATGAACCCTTCACCTGCCGCCCGACTTCATTTTTTAACAGGGGGTGAATGTGGTGAACGTTTTGCAGTAACCATTCACCATGTATAGAACTGTATCACGCTGTTGCCCATGTGAGCTCCACCTATGGACCATTGTAAGGTATTACCTGTAATGTATCATGTTGGTGCCTTGTGGGCTCCGCCCTTGGCTCCACCCCTTCAGGTGAGGTATAAAGAGCAGTAACCCTGTAGGCGGCTCTCACTCGCAGACCAGTCGCAGGCAGGCACTGTTCTAGTTGATTAAAGCCACAGTTTACTTCTACTCCAGGTTTCGTGTGAATTGATGGTCGCATCAGCGGCAAAGTGAGAAAGATTGAGGAGACAGAGAGAATGAGAGAAAGATTGAGGGAGGAGAGAGAAAGATTGAGGAGGCAAAGTGAAAAAGATTGAGGAGACAGAGGAGAGAAAGATTGAGGGTCATAGAGAGAGAGGGAGAAAGATTGTGAAGACAGAGAGAAAGATTGAGGAGACAGAGAGAAAGAGAAAGATTGAGGAGACACAGAGATCAAGGGACAGAGAGAGAAAGATTGAAGGAGAGAGAGAGAGAGAAAGACTGTGGAGGCAAAGAGAGAAAGTGAGAAAGATTGAGGTGACAGAGAGAGATTGAAGGAACAGAGGAGAGAAAGATTGAGGAGACACAGAGAGAGAAAATAGATTGAGGAGAGAAAGAAAGATTGAGGAGAGAGGGAAGGATTGAGGAGACAGAGAGAGATCAAGGGATAGAGAGAGAGAGAGAGAGAAGGATTGAGGTGACAGGGAGAGAAAGGCTGAGGAGGCAGAGGAAAGAAAAATGAAGGACACAGAAAAATTAAGGGACAGAGAGAGAGAGAGAGAGAAGAGAAAGATAGTGAGAGAGAGAAAAGAGAAAAATTGAGTAGAGAGAGAAATTGAGGAGACAGAGAGAGAGAGAGAAAGGTAAAGGGAAAGAGAGAGACTTACAGAGAGAGAGAGAGGGTGGTCTCGCATGACATATGAGTTGTTTTCAGAAAGTCTGCTGTGTAGATTTGGACCAATTCATCTGTGCCAGAGACAATAAAGCAATCCAAGGGCTTTTGCACCGGGTCCAGTTTGAGACAGGATCGTGGTTCAGTCAGTAGCCACTCACGTCTCTGAGCCAGGAGGTTCTGGGTTCAAGGCCCCCTCTCGGGACTTCAGCACAAAAATCAAGATTGACACGCGAGTTCAGTACTGGGGGAGTGCTGCATTGTCAGAGGTACTGTCTTTCTGATACGATGTTAATCCGAGGTTTGATCAGGTGGATGTAAAATATTCCATGGCAGTATTTTGATGAAGAGCAGGAAGAATTCTTCCTTTTGTCTTGGCCAATATTTATCCTCCATTAAGTCTGATCATTATCCCATTGATGTGAGTGGAGTTCACTGCAATGACTGTATTTCAGATGTACTGAATTGGTTGAAAAGCACTTAAAAAGTCTGGTGGCTGTGAAAGGTACTAAATGTAAGTGTCTTTTAGAGGACGAGAAAGACAGAGAATGAGAGACTGAGAGAGGAAGAGAGAGAGAAAACGAGAGACAGGGAGAGATAAGCAACGGACGACAGAAAGAGACAGAGCGAGACAGAGGGAGAGAGAAAGAGAGAACGAAAGACAGAGAGACAGGCAGAGGATGACGGAATGAGACAGAGAGAGGAAGAGAGACAGAGGGAGAGAGAAAGAGAGAGAACGAGAGAAAGAGAGACAGGCAGAGGATGACAGAAAGAGACAGAGAGAGAAAGACATAAAGAGTGAGAGACAGGGAGAGAGACAGAGAGAGAGTGAGAGACAAAGGGAGAACGAGAGACAGAGAGAGAGAGAGATAGGCAGAGGATGACAGAGAGAGGAAGAGATAGAGAGAGAGAGACAGAGAGAGAGGGAAGTGAGAGTGAGAAAGAGAGGGAGAGACAGAGAGAGATGAACATAGACAGGGAAAGAGAGGGAGAACGAGAGACAGAGGCAGAGGGAGACAGAGGAACAGAGGGAGAGAGAGAAAAAGAAATACAGGGAGGCAGAGAGACAGAGAGACAGAAAGGGGAAGAGATAGATACACGGAGAGGGAGAGACAGACAAAGACAGAGAGAAAGAGAGAGAGAGAGAGAGAGGCAGAGAGAGGCAGAAAGGGAGAGAGGGAGAGGACAGAAATAGAGAGACATAAAGAGGGAAAGTAAGTGAGAGAGGGAGAAAAGATTGAGGCAAAGCAAAATAGTGAGGGACAGGAGAAGGAAAGGGTGATAGAGAGAGAGAGAGAGAGGGAGATACAGGCCAAGCATAGACTGAGCTCTTGAGTGTTGAGATTTGACCTGTAGTAACCCACTGCTGATTTCATGGACCAAGGCTAGGCTACAGCCTTGAACGTGAGTTGGATGCTGGTTATCTGCTGTAAACATCTATTTGGTGTACACTCCGCCTTCCAACACAGAAAGAGCTCGGCGTCACAGCCTGACCACAAGTCACCCAGGAGTCAGCAGCCCTGCTCACTGCAAAGTGCCTGCAAGGACCAGAGAGACAGGGCAAGTGGGAAGGACTTGCTTGTGGGCATCAGAGGGTTACGCTACAGGTCATCCAAAAAATCGACTCGTTCAACCGTGACTTCACTGAAGCAGGAAACCTCAGCAGAGTAAGTAAAGCAATAGTTGGAGTTCCCTGGGAATGGGGAGGAAGGAACCCCCACTGGGAGAAAGGAGGTGGCCGGGGGGGGGGGGGGGGGGGGGGGGCGGCGGGGGGGGGGGGGGGGGAGTGGGCAGCTTCTCCAGTTAACAAGACAAGCCTTTCACTGAGGACAACGACAAGGCTGCCGGCTAGTGTAGTCCCTGTTGCTTGCGGAGCATTTCTGCTTGATTTAAAAGGTTAAACTCTGTTATTGTAGGATAGCCATAGAATTGGAGTTGAAAGGATCATGTCAGGTTATTGGCATTTCCAGAGTTACCATTGAAGCAGATTTCATTTAAATGTTCTCACAAGGGGATACTAATGAGGATTATTTGGAGTAGTGTGTTGGAGTTGGCAGGGTGGGGTGGGGGGAGGTGCGGTGATTGCAGGACGGTTAAAGCAGGAAGTGTTAACTCTTTCAGGAAACTCTCCATTCTTTTTCCTCATTGGTCAGGAAAGCTGAACTGGGGAACATTTGAGGTTTGCTCGATATTTTCTCCGACACTGGCAATGCCAGCCACTTGTGTGACTTAAGTGAAGCAATCAAGCCAAGGCCCGTCACATGTTGGAGAGTTGGACATGAAGGGAAAGGCGTCCGTGATCAGGATGTGCAATGCGCACCTGCACCCAATCTTCCCCTTGCAGGATTTTATAAATCAACGGGCGCGATTCTCCCAAAAAGGAACAAAGTCCCCGAGCGAACATGTTTCGCCACGTGTTTCCAGGCGCTCGCAGTGCCCAGAAACACATAGGGCTGGATTCACTGTTTTTGAGGCTAAGTGTTGGGGCCAGTGAAGGAACTGTGGGGTTTTATGACCAAAGAATTGCCGTCGACCCCTCACCGATCCTGTGACCGGTGAGGGGCTAGCAGCCGCCCTGAGTAACCCCGGTTCTCACAAAATAAACACCTGGAGAATGGGAGCGTCCGTGATCACGCGTGCGCACGGTCACCACCTGCAGAAGGTCGTGCTGTAAAACATGGCGTGGCCGTGCGTGGACCCGACTTGCCAGATAGTGCCCCCCTGGCCACCCCCTGGCCACCCCCCCACCAGTTCCCCCAGCCCTCGCGGAACCCCCCCCCCCCCCCCGCCATCAGCACGGATCCCGCCCAATTGTGGCGTCGCTGGACACAGTCCGTAGCCGCCACACCCGATTCCTGACCGCTGAGACCAAACGTCAACCGCGTGGTCGGGACCTCGGCCCATTGGAGGCAGAGCATCGGGGAAGGGCCTTCAGGTGACACGCTAACGCCGTTCCAATGGTGTGCGGCGCACAACGTGATGAGCCATTTCAGAGTGGGCGGAGAATACAAAACCTACGTCAAACAGGCGCCGCCCCCGATTTCGGTGTCAGAAGGGATTCTCCACCCAATCACCGATTACAAAATCGGCGTTGAAGAACGGTGAATCCCGCCCATGGTGATTCAACGCAACTCGTGTTGAATAAGGGGCCTGTACGTGGAACGTGTGGCCGAGACCACACATAGCCCCATTTTGTACAGTGGGGAGCTGCGCCAGCCGGAACTCCCCAGTGTAGCGCAAGATCAGGACACCAATTTTAAATGCGGTCCTGATTTCCAAGGCCCCCAAAATGATACCCGACCTACCACACCAGCCAGAATGCACTATGGGAGGGCCCCTGGTCCCTTCCCATGCATCCCTCAAGACCCACACTGGGTACCATCGGCCTGATCACACGCGTGCAGAAAATGCCAGGTTGGCAGCTTGGCAGTGCCAGTCTGGTACCCAGGTGGCACTGCCAGTGTGCCCAGGGGTACAGCATTGCCAAGGCACCACTATGCCCAAAAGGGCACACAACTGAGGCCTCCGATCCCCTGGGAGCCCCCCACGAATGCCATTCGTCTGGTCCCCATTTGTGGGCACCAGTGCTAAATGGCACTCACCCGAGATGTCTAAGGTGAAGGGGATGAAACCAAAGCTTCAGATACCTCAGGAATCTTCATTTTAGAGGGAGGCTAACTGTCTCGCTCCATTAGGCAGATTTGCCAATAAGTGATCCCGCCCATTGTGAGCGGGATTTACATCGAAACGTCTAACGGATCGCGTTGTAATCCAGGTAGCTCCGGGGAGCGGGGTTTCCCGGCTTTCATCGGCGAGCTGCTTTTCCGGCGCAGCGTACCTGATGTCGTCAGAAGCCAATTCGATTTTCAAAGGGAGGGCTGGACGGTTGAGCCAACAACTGACAAAATTCCAATGGAGAATGAAGGTAAAATGTAGGAATATCAAAACCTGACCACTCAACTCCCAAACCTCTAAACACCTCCTCTCAAATCTGACCACTCAACTCCCAAACCTCTAAATACGTCCTCATAAACCTGACCACTCAACTCCCAAACCTCTAAACACCTCCTCATAAACCTGACCACTCAACTCCCAAACCTCTAAACACCTCCTCTCAAATCTGACCACTCAACTCCCAAACCTCTAAATACGTCCTCATAAACCTGACCACTCAACTCCCAAACCTCTAAATACGTCCTCATAAACCTGACCACTCAACTCCCAAACCTCTAAATACGTCCTCATAAGCCTGACCACTCAACTCCCAAACCTCTAAACACTTCCTCTCAAACCTGACCACTCAACTCCCAAACCTCTAAACACTTCCTCATAAACCTGACCACTCAACTCCCAAACCTCTAAACACCTGGGGCGTCATTCTCCGCCGGCGGGAGTCTCCATTTTGCCGGCGCCCGGGGGTTTCCCGACGGCGTGGGGCTGCCCCACAATGGAAAACCCCATTGACCTGCCGGTGTTACGGAGACTCCCGCCGGCTGGTCGGGGCAGAAATGTGGCGGGGCGGGTAGGAGAATTTCGCCCCTCCTCTCAAACCTGACTACTCAACTCCCAAACCTCTAAACACCTCCTCTCAAACCTGACCACTCAACTCCCAAACCTCTAAACACCTCCTCATAAACCTGACCACTCAACTCCCAAACCTCTAAACACCTCCTCATAAACCTGACCACTCAACTCCCAAACCTCTAAACACCTCCTCATAAACCTGACCACTCAACTCCCAAACCTCTAAACACTTCCTCTCAAACCTGACCACTCAACTCCCAAACTTCGAAACACTTCCTCTCAAACCTGTACATTCCAACTCCAAACCGCTAAGTAACTCCTTCCAAACCGGTAATAATAATAATAATCGTTATTGTCACAAGTATGCTCACGTTAACACTGCAATGAAGTTACTGTGAAAAGCCCCTAGTCGCCACATTCCGCTGCCTGTTCAGGTACATAGAGGGAGAATTCAGAATGTCCAAATTATCTAACAGCACGTCTTTCGGAATTTGTGGGAGGAAACTGGAACACCCGGAGGAAACCCACGCAGACACAGGGAGAACGTGCAGACTCCGCAGACAGTGAGCGAATCCGGGAATCGAACCTGAGACCCTGGCGCTGTGAAGCAACATGCTAACCGCTGTGCTACCGTGTACTATGCTGCCTGTACACACCTCTTCCCAAACCTGTATGCACCACCCCCAAACCTGGGCACTCTAGACGTGATTCTCCCAAAAGGGAATAAGGGGCAAAATTCTCCGATATCGGCGCGATGTGCGCTGACCGGCGCCAAAAACGGCGCAAATCAGTCCGGCATCGCACCGCCCCAAAGGTGCAGAATCCTCTGCATCTTGAGCGGCCGAGCCCTAACCTTGAGGGGCTAGGCCCGCGCCGGACAAATTTCCGCCCCGCCAGCTGGCGGGAAAGGCCTTTGGTGCCCCGCCAGCTGGCGCGGAAATGACATTGCCAGGCGGCGCATGCGTGGGAGCGTCAGCGGCCGCTCACGGCATCCCCGCGCATGCGCAGTGGAGGGAGTCTCTTCCGCCTCCGCCATGGTGGAGATCATGGTGGCGAAGGCGGAAGGAAAAGAGTGCCCCCACGGCACAGGCCCACCCGCGGATCGGTGGGCCCCGATCGCGGGCCAGGCCACCCCCGGGGGCACCCCCCGGGGCCAGATCACCACACATGCCCCAGGACCCCGGAGCCCGCCCGCGCCGCCTTGTCCCGCCGGTAAGAGAGGTGGTTTAATTCACGCCGGCGGGACAGGCATTCTAGCAGCGGGACTTCGGCCCATCCGGGCCGGAGAATCGCCGGGGGATGGGGGCCCGCCAACCGGCGCGGCGCGATTCCCGCCGAATCTCCGGTGCCGGAGAATTCGGCAACTGGCGGGGGCGGGGTTCACGCCAGCCCCCGGCGATTCTCTGACCAGGCGAGGGGTCGGAGAATCTCGCCCAAGGTCCCCTGGTGAGTGATCGTGTTGAATAAGGAGCGCGAACAGGGAACGTGCGGCCGAGGCCATACTTAGCCCTATTTCTTACAGTGAGGAGCTCCGCTCGCTGGAACAGTGTCGCGAGAAATGCCGTCCAGATCTCCGATACCCCAAAACAATTTCCAACTTCCCCCAGCCCAAATGCAATATGGGAGGGTCCATGGCCCCCTGCACCCCTTCCAACATCTACGCCAGGGAACTCTGTCCCGATTGCATACACGTGCAAAAAATACCAGCCTTGCTCCTTGGCAATGCCAACCTGGCACCTTGGTAGTGCCCATGCCAGCTGGCAGTGCCACATGCACAAATTGGCGGTGCCTGACTGGCACCTAGGTGGCATTGCCAGGGGGCCATACTGGCACTGCCAAGGTACCCCGGTGGCACTATCAGTGCCAGGGCACCACCCTGCCCAAAGGGCAAGCAACTGGGACCCCCGATCTCCTGGGCGAACCCCATGAGTGCCGTTTGTGGGGACCAGTACTCCCCGTGTCTGCGTGGGTTTCCTCCGGGTGCTCCGGTTTCCTCCCACAGTCCAAAGATGTGCGGGTTAGGTGAATTGGCCAATGATAAATTGCCCTTAATGTCCAAATTGCCCTTGGTGTTGGGTGGAGGTGTTGAGTTTGGGTAGGGTGCTCTTTCCAAGAGCTGGTGCAGACTCGGGGGGCCGAATGGCCTCCTTCTGCACTGTAAATTCAATGATAATCTATGATTAATCTAGGACAAAGGTTCGGCACAACATCGTGGGCCGAAGGGCCTGTTCTGTGCTGTATTTTCTATGTTCTATGTTCTAGTACCAAACAGCGCTCGCCCGAGGTCCCCCAGGCGAATACCAAACAGCGCTCCCCCGAGGTCCCCCAGGCGAATACCAAACAGCGCTTGCCAGAGGTTCCCCAGGTGAAGGGGTTGAATCCCAAAGCCTCAGGTACCTCGGGAATCTGCCCAGTAGAGTGAGGCTTACTGCCTCGCTCTAACATGCAGAATTGCCAAAAGGTGATCCTGTCCATTGTGGGCAGGATTCGCATCACAACATCTCGCTAGATCACATTGAATCTCGCGAGGTGTTGCTAGCTGGTTAGATCTCAGGAGAGGGGTCTCCCGGCTTTCAACGTCCATGCTGTGCTTTGCCGGCGCAGCGTGGCCGTAGGATCTCACCCTCCAATTCCCAAACCCGTATTCTCCAATTCCCAAACCTATATTCTCCAATTCCCAATCCTGTACACCCTGCCTTCCAATCCTGTACACTCCAAATCCCAAACCTGCACACAGTGCCTTCCAAACCTGTACACACTGCCTCCCAAATCCTGTATACACCGCCTTCCAATCCTGTACACACTGACTTCCAAACCTGTACACACTGCCTTCCAAACCTGTATACACTGCCTTCCAAATCCTGTATACACTGCCTTCCAATCAAAGAACAACAAAGAACAAAGAAATGTACAGCACAGGAACAGGCCCTTCGGCCCTCCAAGCCCGTGCCGACCATACTGCCCGACTAAACTACAATCTTCTACACTTCCTGGGTCCGTATCCTTCTATTCCCATCCTATTCATATATTTGTCAAGATGCCCCTTAAATGTCCCTATCGTCCCTGCCTCCACTACCTCCTCCGGTAGTGAGTTCCAGGCACCCACTACCCTCTGCGTAAAAAACTTGCCTCGTACATCTACTCTAAACTTTGCCCCTCTCACCTTAAACCTATGCCCCCTAGTAATTGACCCCTCTACCCTGGGGAAAAGCCTCTGACTATCCACTCTGTCTATGCCCCTCATAATTTTGTATACCTCTATCAGGTCGCCCCTCAACCTCCTTCGTTCCAGTGAGAACAAACCGAGTTTATTCAATCGCTCCTCATAGCTTATGCCCTCCATACCAGGGAACATTCTGGTAAATCTCTTCTGCACCCTCTCTAAAGCCTCCACATCCTTCTGGTAGTGTGGCGACCAGAATTGAACACTATACTCCAAGTGTGGCCTAACTAAGGTTCTATACAGCTGCAACATGACTTGCCAATTCTTATACTCAATGCCCCGGCCAATGAAGGCAAGCATGCCGTATGCCTTCTTGACTACCTTCTCCACCTGTGTAGCCCCTTTCAGTGATCTGTGGACCTGTACTCCTAGATCTCTTTGACTTTCAATACTCTTGAGGGTTCTACCATTCACTGTATATTCCCTACCTGCATTAGCCCTTCCAAAATGTATTACCTCACATTTGTCCAGGTTAAACTCCATCTGCCATCTCTCCGCCCAAGTCTCCAGACAATCTAAATCCTGCTGTATCCTCAGACAGTCCTCATCGCTATCCGCAATTCCACCAACCTTTGTGTCGTCTGCAAACTTACTAATCAGACCAGTTACATTTTCCTCCAAATCATTTATATATACTACAAAGAGCAAAGGTCCCAGCACTGATCCCTGTGGAACACCACTGGTCACAGCCCTCCAATTAGAAAAGCATCCCTCCATTGCTACCCTCTGCCTTCTATGGCCTAGCCAGTTCTGTATCCACCTTGCCAGTTCACCCCTGATCCCGTGTGACTTCACCTTTTGTACTAGTCTACCATGAGGGACCTTGTCAAAGGCCTTACTGAAGTCCATATAGACAACATCTACTGCCCTACCTGCATCAATCATCTTAGTGACCTCCTCGAAAAACTCTATCAAGTTAGTGAGACACGACCTCCCCTTCACAAAACCGTGCTGCCTCTCACTAATACGTCCATTTGCTTCCAAATGGGAGTAGATCCTGTCTCGAAGAATTCTCTCCAGTAATTTCCCTACCACTGAAGTAAGGCTCACCGGCCTGTAGTTCCCGGGATTATCCCTGCCACCCTTCTTAAACAGAGGAACAACATTGGCTATTCTCCAGTCCTCCGGGACATCCCCTGAAGACAGCGAGGATCCAAAGATTTCTGTCAAGGCCTCAGCAATTTCCTCTCCAGCCTCCTTCAGTATTCTGGGGTAGATCCCATCCGGCCCTGGGGACTTATCTACCTTAATATTTTTTAAGACACCCAACACCTCGTCTTTTTGGATCACAATGTGACCCAGGCTATCTACACCCCCTTCTCCAGACTCAACATCTACCAATTCCTTCTCTTTGGTGAATACTGATGCAAAGTATTCATTTAGTACCTCGCCCATTTCCTCTGGCTCCACACATAGATTCCCTTGCCTATCCTTCAGTGGGCCAACCCTTTCCCTGGCTACCCTCTTGCTTTTTATGTAAGTGTAAAAAGCCTTGGGATTTTCCTTAACCCTATTTGCCAATGACTTTTCATGACCCCTTCTAGCCCTCCTGACTCCCTGCTTAAGTTCCTTCCTACTTTCCTTATATGCCACACAGGCTTCGTCTGTTCCCAGCCTTTTAGCCCTGACAAATGCCTCCTTTTTCTTTTTGACGAGGCCTACAATATCATTCGTCATCCAAGGTTCCCGAAAATTGCCGTATTTGTCTTTCTTCCTCACAGGAACATGCCTGTCCTGTATTCCTATCAACTGACACTTGAAAGCCTCCCACATGTCAGATGTTGATTTGCCCTCAAACATCCGCCCCCAATCTATGCTCTTCAGTTCCCGCCTAATATTGTTATAATTAGCCTTCCCCCAATTTAGCACATTCATCCTCGGACCACTCTTATCCTTGTCCACCAGTACTTTAAAACTTACTGAATTGTGGTCACTGTTACCGAAATGCTCCCCTACTGAAACATCTACCACCTGGCCGGGCTCATTCCCCAATACCAGGTCCAGTACCGCCTCTTCCCTAGTTGGACTGTTTACATATTGTTTTAAGAAGCCCTCCTGGATGCTCCTTACAAACTCTGCCCCGTCTAAGCCCCTGGCACTAAGTGAGTCCCAGTCAATATTGGGGAAGTTGAAGTCTCCCATCACCACAACCCTGTTGTTTTTACTCTTTTCCAAAATCTGTCTACCTATCTGCTCCTCTATCTCCCGCTGGCTGTTGGGAGGCCTGTAGTATACCCCCAACATTGTGACTGCACCCTTCTTATTCCTGATCTCTACCCATATAGCCTCACTGCCCTCTGAGGTGTCCTCTCGCTGTATAGCTGTGATACTCTCCTGAACAAGTAGCGCAACTCCGCCTCCCCTTTTACATCCCCCTCTATCCCGCCTGAAACATCTAAAACCTGGAACGTTTAGCTGCCAATCCTGCCCTTCCCTCAACCAGGTCTCTGTAATGGCAACAACATCATAGTTCCAAGTAGTAATCCAAGCTCTAAGTTCATCTGCCTTACCCGTAATGCTCCTTGCATTAAAACATATGCACTTCAGGCCACCAGACCCGCTGTGTTCAGCAACTTCTCCCCGTCTGCTCTGCCTCAGAGCCACACTGTCCATATTCCCTAGTTCTCCCTCAACGCTCTCACCTTCTGACCTATTGCTCCCGTGCCCACCCCCCTGCCATACTAGTTTAAACCCTCCCGTGTGACACTAGCAAATCTCGCGGCCAGGATATTTATGCCTCTCCGGTTTAGATGCAACCCGTCCATCTTATACAGGTCACACCTGCCCCGGAAGAGCTCCCAGTGGTCCAGATAACCGAAACCCTCCCTCCTACACCAGCTGTTTAGCCACGTGTTTGTCTGCTCTATCTTCCTATTTCTAGCCTCACTGGCACGTGGCACAGGGAGTAATCCCGAGATTACAACCCTCGAGGTCCTGTCTTTTAACTTTCTGCCTAGCTCCCTGAACTCCTGCTGCAGGACCTCATGCCTCTTCCTGCCTATGTCGTTAGTACCAATATGTACAACGACCTCTACCTGTTTGCCCTCCCCCTTCAGGATTCCCTCTACCCGTTCGGAGACATCCTGGACCCTGGCACCAGGGAGGCAACATACCATCCTGGAGTCTCTTTCACGTCCACAGAAGCGCCTATCTGTTCCCCTGACTATAGAGTCCCCTATAACTATTACTCTTCTGCGCTTTGACCCTCCCTTCTGAACATCAGAGCCAGCCGTGGTGCCACTGCTCTGGCTGCTGCTGTTTTCCCCAGGATTGGAAGGCAGTGTGTACAGGTTTGGAAGGCAGGGTGTACAGGATTTTCCAATCCTGTACACCCTGCCTTCCAATCCTGTACACACTGCCTTCCAAACCTGTACACACTGCCTTCCAAATCCTGTATACACTGCCTTCCAATCCTGTACACCCTGCCTTCCAATCCTGTATACACTGCCTTCCAATCCTGTACACACTGCCTCCCAATCCTGTACACACTGCCTTCCAAACCTGTACACACTGCCTTCCAATCCTGTACACACTGCCTCCCAATCCTGTACACACTGCCTCCCAATCCTGTACACACTGCCTTCCAATCCTGTACACCCTGCCTTCCAATCCTGTACACACTGCCTCCCAATCCTGTACACACTGCCTTCCAAACCTGTACACACTGCCTTCCAATCCTGTACACACTGCCTCCCAATCCTGTACACACTGCCTTCCAAACCTGTACACACTGCCTTCCAAACCTGTACACACTGCCTTCCAAATCCTGTACACACTGCCTTCCAATCCTGTATACACTGCCTTCCAATCCTGTACACACTGCCTTCCAAATCTGTACACACTGCCTTCCAATCCTGTACACACTGCCTTCCAAACCTGTACACACTGCCTTCCAATCCTGTACACACTGCCTTCCAAATCTGTACACACTGCCTTCCAATCCTGTACACACTGCCTTCCAATCCTGTACACACTGCCTTCCAAACCTGTACACACTGCCTTCCAAACCTGTACACACTGCCTTCC
The DNA here is from genome assembly GCF_047496885.1 of Scyliorhinus torazame. Classification (NCBI taxonomy): domain Eukaryota; kingdom Metazoa; phylum Chordata; class Chondrichthyes; order Carcharhiniformes; family Scyliorhinidae; genus Scyliorhinus; species Scyliorhinus torazame. Next base: position 130,617,450 of record NC_092716.1, read on the forward strand.
AAACCTGTATACACTGCCTTCCAATCCTGTACACACTGCCTTCCAAACCTGTACACACTGCCTCCCAATCCTGTACACACTGCCTACCAAACCTGTACACGCTGCGTTCCAAACCTGTACACACTGCCTTCCAAATCCTGTACACACTGCCTTCCAATCCTGTACACACTGCCTACCAAACCTGTACACGCTGCGTTCCAAACCTGTACACACTGCCTTCCAAATCTGTACACTCCAATCCCCAAACCTCCAAACACCTCCTCCCAAACCGGTTCAAACTGCCTTCCAAACCTGTACACACTGCCTTCCAATCCTGTACACACTGCCTACCAAACCTGTACACGCTGCGTTCCAAACCGGTACACACTGCCTCACAATCCTGTACACACTGCCTTCCAAACCTGTACACGCTGCCTTCCAAACCTGTACACACTGCCTCCCAATCCTGTACACACTGCCTACCAAACCTGTACACGCTGCGTTCCAAACCGGTACACACTGCCTCACAATCCTGTACACACTGCCTTCCAAACCTGTACACGCTGCCTTCCAAACCTGTACACGCTGCCTTCCAAACCTGTAAACACTGCCTTCCAATCCTGTACACACTGCCTCACAATCCTGTACACACTGCCTTCCAAACCTGTACACACTGCCTTCCAATCCTGTACACACTGCCTTCCAAACCTGTACACGCTGCCTTCCAATCCTGTACACACTGCGTTCCAATCCTGTACACACTGCCTTCCAAACCTGTACACTCCAAATCCCAATCCTGTACACGCTGCCTTCCAATCCTGTACACGCTGCCTTCCAATCCTGTACACACTGCCTTCCAATCCTGTACACACTGCCTTCCAAACCTGCACACGCTGCCTTCCAAACCTGTACACACTGCCTTCCAATCCTGTACACACTGCCTTCCAAACCTGTACACGCTGCCTTCCAATCCTGTACACACTGCGTTCCAATCCTGTACACACTGCCTTCCAAACCTGTACACTCCAAATCCCAATCCTGTACACGCTGCCTTCCAATCCTGTACACACTGCGTTCCAATCCTGTACACACTGCCTTCCAAACCTGTACACGCTGCGTTCCAAACCTGTACACACTGCCTTCCAATCCTGTACACACTGCCTTCCAATCCTGTACACACTGCCTTCCAAACCTGTACACGCTGCGTTCCAAACCTGTACACACTGCCTTCCAATCCTGTACACACTGCCTTCCAATCCTGTACACACTGCCTCCCAATCCTGTACACACTGCCTTCCAATTCTGTACACTCCAAATCCCAATCCTGTACACACTGCCTTCCAATCCTGTACACACTGCCTTCCAATCCTGTACACACTGCCTTCCAATCCTGTACACACTGACTTCCAAACCTGTACACACTGCCTTCCAATTCTGTACACACTGCCTTCCAATCCTGTACACACTGCCTCCCAATCCTGTACACACTGCCTTCCAAACCTGTACACTCCAAATCCCAATCCTGTACACACTGCCTTCCAGTTCTGTACACACTGTCTTCCAACCCTGTACACACTGCCTTCCAATCCTGTACACACCGCCTTCCAATCCTGTACACACTGACTTCCAAACCTGTACACACTGCTTTCCAAACCTGTACACACTGCCTTCCAAACCTGTACACACTGCCTCCCAATCCTGTACACACTGCCTTCCAATCCTGTAGACACTGCCTTCCAATCCTGTACACTCCAAATCCCAATCCTGTACACACTGCCTTCCAATCCTGTACACACTGCCTTCCAATCCTGTAGACACTGCCTTCCAATCCTGTACACTCCAAATCCCAATCCTGGACACACTGCCTCCCAATCCTGTACACACTGCCTCCCAATCCTGTACTCACTGACTTCCAATCCTGTACACACTGCCTTCCAATCCTGTACACACTGCCTCCCAATCCTGTACTCACTGACTTCCAATCCTGTACACACTGCCTTCCAATCCTGTACACACTGCCTCCCAATCCTGTATACACTGCCTTCCAAACCTGTACACACTGCCTCACAATCCTGTACTCACTGACTTCCAAACCTGTACATACTGCCTCACAATCCTGTGCACACTGCCTTCCAATCCTGCACACACTGCCTCACAATCCTGTGCACATTGCCTTCCAAACCTGTACACACTGCCTCCAAATCCTGTACACACCGCCTCCCACTCCTGTACTCACTGACTTCCAATCCTGTACTCACTGACTTCCAATCCTGTACACACTGCCTCCCAGTCCTGTACTCTCCAAATCCCAATCCTGTACCCACTGCCTTCCAATCCTGTTCACACTGCCTTCCAATCCTGTACCCACTGCCTCCCAATCCTGTACACACTGCCTCCCAATCCTGTACACACTGCCTCCCAATCCTGTACACACTGCCTCCCAATCCTGTACTCTCCAAATCCCAATCCTGCACACACTGCCTCCCAATCCTGTACACACTGCCTCCCAATCCTGTACACACTGCCTCCCAATCCTGTACTCTCCAAATCCCAATCCTGCACACACTGCCTCCAATCCTGTTCACACTGCCTCCCAATCCTGTACACACTGCCTCCCAATCCTGTACTCTCCAAATCCCAATCCTGCACACACTGCCTCCAATCCTGTTCACACTGCCTTCCAAACCTGCACACTGCCTCCCAATCCTGTACACACTGTCTTCCAATCCTGTACACACTGCCTCCCAATCCTGTACACTCTAGTTCCCAAAGTCTACACTCCAACTTCCAAACCTGTACACACCTCCTCCCAAACCTACATATAGCAATTAGCAAAATTGTTCACACCCAATCCCACAGACACCAGATTGTCAATATTGAACACACTTACTCCTGGAGTTGCACACATCTCAACTCCCTGTACATCAACTGCCTCCAACACCAACCCCCCAGAATTCAGGGCTGTGTCATGATAAGCAAACATGCAACTAATGAACACAGAATAGGACGCAACCAATGGGCAGTCAGGACACTCAGAGGTGGCATCACCACAAGGGGGCATGATATAAACACTATAAAAGGGATGAGGCACTCACACCCTGCGCCTTTCCACAGACAGACATCTAGAGAGTTAGACAGGGTTGATCAGCATCACACCCGAGCACGTGGCTTAGAGCAAGCTGGTACAGTTCGACTGAGTTACTACAGTTAGATTAGCAGAGAGTCGAACTCATTTGAGAACTGTGTTAATAGTTCAATAAACACGTTGAACTCATTTCAGAGTCTGGAGCATCCATTAGTTAAGACTGCATCAAGTAGCAGCCTGTGTTATCCGAAGCAGCATAATACAACAGGCTGGATCCCTGCTCAGCTGGGCTGAATAGAGCAGCATTTGGACCCTGCAACCAGTGAATTGTGAACATATTTCTGCAAAAAAAACTGTTGGACGCCACATAGCAACCTGATCCTGATCGAGTCCTCACTCCAGTTGATTTCTTTGTTGATTTTGAGGGCAGTAAAATGTTTGAGGTGAAAACCGCAAGTGGTTATTAAGTTGTTAAATTGTCGTCAAGTTTAGAGGTACAATTCTCAAAACTTTTCATTGCAATAGTATAACATGAATTTGACAACAGGGTCCATAGTTTTACATTTCAAGTTAGTTTTATTTGCACACATGGGATACAGCTGTGTTCCCAGTATTGTTTCATGATGCTTGTTCTAATATGACAAAAGACAGCATTGTTGGCTGGTGAATAGAGTTACTGGAAATGTGTTCCCTCATCCAACTAGAGGGCACTGATAAAACAGAGGCGCTTTAATGATTACTCACTTCCATTCTCATAAGAATATGAGAAACAGAAGCAGGAGTAGGCCATTCAGCCCATCAAGCCCACTCTGCCATTCAATAAGATCGTGGCTGATGTGGATGTGTCCTCAGCTCCACTTTCCTGCCTGTTCCCCATAACCCTCGACTCACTTGTGGATCAAAAATCCTTTGAACTCAGCCTTGAATATGCTCAATGACACAACCACTACTGCACTGCGGAAGGGAATTCCAAGCACTAACAACCCTCAAAGGTGAAATGCCCCCTCATCTCCGTCTTGAATGGGAGACCCCATATTTTTAAACTTTGCTCCCGAATCTAGATTTCCCCACAAGAGGAAACATCCTCTCAGCATCTACGCTGACACAATCCTAATTGTTTCAATAGAGGCTCTGCTGGTCTTCAGCAGCCCAGTAACATTACAGGCAGTGAAATAGCCTCGATTAGATTACCTAAACCCTGCAAGGGCAAGATTGCAAGTTATGATCTCGGAGGGCACGACTGTGTTCCAATGTCTCCAGAAGGCAATATGATTTCAAAGGGAGGGCCAGAGTGTGAGTCAACAGCAGACAAAATTCCAATGAATTATGGATCTTGTTAACAGTCTGTGGAGCAGCAATTTGAGGATTTCAGTAGGGAGCACAGGGTAAATGGAGGGTCCAGAAGCATGGTAGCATGGTGGTTAGCACTACTGCCTCACAGCGCCAGGGTCCCAGGTTCGATTCCCGCCTCGGATGACTGTCTGTGTGGAGTTTGCATGTTCTTCCCGTGTCTGCGTGGATTTCCTCCGGGTCCTCCGCTTTCCTCCCATAGTCCAAAGATGTGCAGGTTAGGTGAATTGGACCTGCTAAATTGCCCCTTAGTGTCCAAACATATGCAAGTTAGATGGGGTTGTGGGGCAGCAGTGTGGGCCTAGATAGGGTGCTCTTATCAGAGGGTCAGTTCAGACGTTATGGGCCAAATGGTCTCCTTCTGCACTGTAGGGGTTCTATGGATTCTATGAGACACCTTAGGGTGCGGCTGCTAGAACACAGTTGAGAGCTATCTGTACTGATGAATGCGTTGCTCAACAGTAGTGAGGTATGATAGATAAACTCAGCTGCTTAACCAGTGGCACAGAGTTGCATTACTGATCCTGAGAGACTGGTATTTGTGAATATTGAGTAGTTGGATTATTGATAAAGACTGCTGCAATCACTTGGAAATCAGAGGTGGGCGGAGGAAGCTCTTTGGAACAAACAAGCAGCAGCTGAGGAGTTGAGGTTGGAGCAGGCAAACTTTAATATTTGACAGGGTAATGAGGAGCTTCATCAGATACATCCTCCTGGCCAGGCTCATGATCCCCATGGCACTCTCCTACCTCTAGCCATCAAGGACTCCCTGGCTGCTAACCTCTGTGCCCACCTCCATCCAAGCCCCCTAGGTCTTGCTGGGAGGATTCTGTCTCCCAGACAGTGGCAAAAAAGGCACATCGCTCCTCTTGGAGACAGTGTTCTGAAGGGAGACATCAGAAACGTTTGGGATTGCTTGGCGGTGCCTGCCTTGGCAAGTGCTGGAGTTCTGAGCTACCTGCTGCTCCATCCCTCCAAGCAAAGGCAAGCCCAGTCATAGAATCATAGAATTTACAGTGCAGAAGGAGGCCATTCGGCCCATCGAGTCTGCACCGGCTCTTGGAAAGAGCACCCTACCCAAGGTCCACACCTCCACCCTATCCCCATAACCCAGTAACCCCACCCAACTCTAAGGGCAATTTTAGACACTAAGGGCAATTTAGCATGTCATGACTGCTGTTCACCATTTAAAACTACCCTTCGTAATGAGGTCCCACCTCCACGCTGCTCCTGCCATTGTTTATTGGCTGCCAAATCCACCTATGGGCTAATTAGGATTGTTGCATTTGAGAACCACGTTATGGTATTGACAATGGCTCAGCCTGAGGCCAGGACTCAGAAATGATCTGAGACCGGATTAAAAACCCTGCCTGAAGTCAGCACCGTGTGAACTGTGAAGATGAGATAGTTTAAAGTAAAGTCCAAGGTGACCATAGGCTGCTTTCCCCTTTGAGGGGGAGAGCTGACTCGTGGTGATTTAACCTGAGGATCACCACACCTCAGGCACGGTGCAAGATTGAGAAGGCGAGGCCTTCATGAATAACCTCAGCTGGTACAGGAACTGATCTGGCGTTACTGTCCTTGCTCTGCATCACAAACCAGCCATCCAGCCAACTGAGCTAATACATAATAAATCTCTACACCCCAATCCTAAAGCAAGATACCGCAGTTGCTGAAAATCTGAAATTAAACCACAAATGGATGGTAAAATACAGCTGGGTCAGGCAACATCTTTGGAGAGAGAAACAGAGTTGTATGTTTCAGGTCAATTAAAAGGTTATCAACATAAAAGGTTCTATTTCTCTCCACGGATGCTGTGTGGCCTGCTGGATAGTTCCAACATTTGTCTTTTTATTGCTACCTGCTGATAGTGAAAAGCATATATACCGTATCCTTGGGTCCTTGGAGTGAGGTGAAGTGTCACAGAGAAGTTTATTGTCGGGAATTAAATAGCAATAAGTATTAATGATCCCCTGGGTTCCGATTGAATCCTTATAGTGCAGAAAGAGGCTATTCGGCCCATCAAATCAGCACCGAACCTCCGTAAGAGCACCCGACCTAGGCCCACTCCCCCTCCCTATCCCCATAACTCCAGCTAACCTGCACATCTTTGGCACTAAGGGCAGTTTAGCAAAGTCAATCCATCTAACCCGCACATCTTTGGACTGTGGGAGGAAACCGGAGCAGCCAGAGGAAACCCACGCAGACATGGGGAGAACGTGCAGACTCCGCACAGACAGTGACCCATCAAACCTGGGTCCCTGGCACTGTGAGGCAGCAGTGATAACCACTGTGCCGCCCAGAGACTAGCGATCAGCTGTTCAGGAGTCAGGTGATGGATGGCACATGAGGCATATTCACAGACGTAGTAGGGTTTCAATTCTGCTGTTTGCTGCTGAGGCTGACTGGAATGACTGTCTATAGATGTACAAGTAAGGTTCTTCGAGTTCGACAGACAGCATGGAGACTTGAATAGATGCCCTAAAATTAGAAAGGAGAAGTTTGATGGGTGAGTTCAGCAAACGCCCTGATTTCTGGGAGGAGGCTCCAAGTGCCTCGGTGAAGCTTTAGGTTAATGACTTTTGACACTTTCAAATGCAGGGTTAGGGAGGCAGAGTCAGTCATGGGGAAGATATAGAGGCTCTACCACACCAGCAACCCAGTGTAAATAAAATATTGCGATCCTGACTTTCAATCTGGAATGACAGAATAATAAATTGGTACTGCTGTGAATGAGGCCACTTATAGTTGTCAGCACTGTTGCTTCACAGCTCCAGGGACCCGGGTTCGAATCCCACTGAGGTGGAGTCTGCACGTTCTCCCCGTGTCTGCGTGGGTTTCCTCCGGCTGCTCCGGTTTCCTCCCACAAGTCCCGAAAGAGGTGCTGTTAGGTAATTTGGACATTCTGAATTCTCCCTCTGTGCACCCGAACAGGCGCCGGAATGTGGCGATGAGGGGCTTTTCACAGTAACTTCATTGCAGTGTTAATGTAAGCCTACTTGTGACAATAGAAAGTATTATTATTGAGCTCTCCAGGCCTTGTGAGAGAGAAAGCGCGTTGTGGTGTCCTGGTCTTGTTTAAGGCTCGAGAGGCTCGAACTTGTATTTCTGAGGCGCATTTCACAAAATTGGGATGTCCCAAAGCATTTTCCTACCAATTACAGTCACTGTCGGAAATACGATAGCAAATTACTGTAAGCAGCATTATATTAATGACCAGGTGAACTGTTTCATTGATGATTAATGCCTCTGACGCCAAGGAGAACTCCTCCACTCTTCTTCCACTGATGTCATGGGATCTTGATCCTCGTCTCAAACAGCAGACAAGGCGTCATTTTAACACTTCAATTTGATGATTGCGGCAATACTCACCTTCTCAAAGTGCAGCTTTGCCACAGGATGTATCCGCAACTCGCCACATACACATCCTCCCCAACAATTCTGGACTCCCCCAATACAGCCTCGATGACAATGCAACACTCCCTCAGTACTGACCCTCTGACAGTGCAGCACTCCCTCAGTACTGACCCTCTGACAGTGCAGCACTCCCTCAGGACTGACCCTCTGACAGTGTGGCACGCCCTCTGTACTGACTCTCTGACAGTGCAGCACTCCCTCAGTACTGACCCTCCAACAGTGCGGCACTCCCTCAGTACTGACCCTCTGACAGTGCAGCACTCCCTCAGTACTGACCCTCTGACAGTGCAGCACTCCATCAGTACTGACCCTCCAACAGTGCGGCACTCCCTCAGTACTGACCCTCTGACAGTGCAGCACTCCCTCAGTACTAACTCTCTGACAGTGCAGCACTCCCTCAGTACTGACCCTCCGACAGTGCGGCACGCCCTCAGTACTGACCCACTGACAGTGCAGCAGTCCCTCAGTACTGACCCTCCGACAGTGCGGCACTCCCTCAGTACTGACCCTCGGACAGTGCAGCGCTCCCTCAGTACTGACCCTCCGACAGTGCGGCACGCCCTCAGTACTGACCCATTGACAGTGCGGCACTTCCTTAATACTGACCCTACGACTGTGTGGCACTCCCTCAGTACTGACCCTCTGACAATGCGGCACTCCCTCAGTACTGACCCTCCGGCAGTGCGGCACTCACTCTGTACTGACCCTCTGACAGCGCGGCACTCCCTGAGTACTGATCCTCCGACAGTGTGGCACTCACTCAGTACTGACCCTCTGACAGGGCGGCACTTCCTCAGTACTGACCCTCCGACAATGCAGCACACCCTCAGTGCTGACCCTCCGACAGTGCAGCACTGCCTCAGTACTGACCCTCTGACAGTGCAGCACTCCCTCAGTACTGACCCTCTATTAACCCTCAGTACTGACCCTCCGACAGTGCGGCATTCCTTCAGTACTGACCCTCCGACTGTGCGGCGCTCCCTCAGTACTGACCCTCCGACAGTGCAGCACTGCCTCAGTACTGACCCTCCGACAGTGCGGCACTCCCTCAGTACTGACACTCAGACTGTGTGGCACTCCCTCAGTACTGACCCTCCGATAGTGCGGCACTCCCTCAGTACTGACCCTCCGACAGTGCGGCACTCCCTCAGTACTGACCCTCCGACAGTGCAGCACTGCCTCAGTACTGACCCTCCGACAGTGCGGCACTCCCTCAGTACTGACACTCAGACTGTGTGGCACTCCCTCAGTACTGACCCTCCGATAGTGCGGCACTCCCTCAGTACTGACCCTCCGACAGTGCGGCACTCCCTCAGTACTGACCCTCCGATAGTGCGGCACGCCCTCAGTACTGACCCACTGACAGTGCAGCAGTCCCTCAGTACTGACCCTCCGACAGTGCGGCACTCCCTCAGTACTGACCCTCGGACAGTGCAGCGCTCCCTCAGTACTGACCCTCCGACAGTGCGGCACGCCCTCAGTACTGACCCATTGACAGTGCGGCACTTCCTTAATACTGACCCTACGACTGTGTGGCACTCCCTCAGTACTGACCCTCTGACAATGCGGCACTCCCTCAGTACTGACCCTCCGGCAGTGCGGCACTCACTCTGTACTGACCCTCTGACAGCGCGGCACTCCCTGAGTACTGATCCTCCGACAGTGTGGCACTCACTCAGTACTGACCCTCTGACAGGGCGGCACTTCCTCAGTACTGACCCTCCGACAATGCAGCACACCCTCAGTGCTGACCCTCCGACAGTGCAGCACTGCCTCAGTACTGACCCTCTGACAGTGCAGCACTCCCTCAGTACTGACCCTCTATTAACCCTCAGTACTGACCCTCCGACAGTGCGGCATTCCTTCAGTACTGACCCTCCGACTGTGCGGCGCTCCCTCAGTACTGACCCTCCGACAGTGCAGCACTGCCTCAGTACTGACCCTCCGACAGTGCGGCACTCCCTCAGTACTGACACTCAGACTGTGTGGCACTCCCTCAGTACTGACCCTCCGATAGTGCGGCACTCCCTCAGTACTGACCCTCCGACAGTGCGGCACTCCCTCAGTACTGACCCTCCGACAGTGCAGCACTGCCTCAGTACTGACCCTCCGACAGTGCGGCACTCCCTCAGTACTGACACTCAGACTGTGTGGCACTCCCTCAGTACTGACCCTCCGATAGTGCGGCACTCCCTCAGTACTGACCCTCCGACAGTGCGGCACTCCCTCAGTACTGACCCTCCGATAGTGCGGCACTCCCTCAGTACTGACCCTCCGACAGTGCGGCACTCCCTCAGTACTGACCCTCCGACAGTGCGGCACTCCCTCAGTACTGACCCTCCGACAGTGCAGCACTGCCTCAGTACTGACCCTCCGACAGTGCGGCACTGCCTCAGCACATGTTTTCGGATGCTCCGCCCCCTCCAAAACAACATCATCGAGGAGTACACCGCACGCCGTTGGGACGGTCTCAGGCTGTTGCCTGAAGGCTCTCCCCCGATCCTCCGCCACGATGGCCCGAGTTCCCGACGGCGCGGAACACTTGTGCTTGTTTTCGTGAACCCTGCTTGGCGGCTTCAAACTGTGTTCAGCGGCGCCACATTCGTGGGGGGGGGTAGCCATGCTGCTGACTGGGGTGGGCTTTGGTGAGGGCTGGTGGTATTGGTGGGGGTTGCCCGGGGATGTCCGCGGGGCACTATCTGGCAGGTTGGGTCCACGCAAGGCTGGCGCCATGTTGTACGGTGCAACTGCTGAGGTTGTCGCTGTGCGCATGCACGCCCATGGATCCAGCAATTCTCCAAGCATTTATATCGGGAAAGCAGTGAGTTTTACGTGGCGCGGCTGCTAGCCCCTCACCGGTCAGAGCATCGTTGCTGGGGCCTCGCCGATTTATTCATTGTAAAACCAGACACTTCCTCCGGACATAGCCTCAAAATCAGAGAATCCAGCCCAAGTTTCTTTCTGGATATGTCTTAGAAAGAGATGGGGGTCAGAGGCAAGCTGCCAGCCTGGAATCGGATTTCTTTTTGTGAGGGCCAAGAAGTTTGTTGAATCGAAAGAAATAACTTTATTTACAATTACATATATACAACAGCAGCTGTACTCCACCACTGCTCTCTCCTCTAGCTGGTTCCACACCGGCCAGCTCTATTTATGCAGGTGGCTCTGTCAATGATTTCTCCGCCCTCCTCGTTGGGGAAGCTCATACTCACTAAGGATTGTGTGAATGCCATTAGTTCCTAGCCAGTAGTTAGCGGACAGGTTATAACATCCCTCCCCCCAAAGTCCAAGGAATCCACCGAAGACCCTGGCGAAAATGAACGTCAGACTCGTTTTGCCGCAGGCTGGATACCATCTGCACAAGGTGCTGGATCGGGTGGCGTGTACCGAGAAGGAAAAATGCCTTCCGCGATGAACGACGTAATGGTTGTACATCCGCGGGCCACTGGACCTAGGACTCCCCCTCGGAGGCATCCTGTGTCTCCATCTCAGAGTCGGAGTCCACAGCCTCCATCATCTCGGCGTCTCTATCTCCATGCGGTTCTGCAACGACCAGTGCAGGCTTTGAGTGCGGCACCAGAGGAAGATTGTGAGGAACACCCTCCACTGTGTCTGGTCTCTGCGGCTATAGAAGTGAGCTCCGGGGGCAGGGAATCTTTCGAAGAGGCGGCCTTCTGGACCGAACGTGGTCTACATGCTTGCGCTGGAGACGACCCTGGGCTTGAACCTGGTAAGAGATCGGGCCCGTTCGCCGAAAGATAACGTCTGGGACCCACTGGGCACCACCAGCAAAATTTTGAACGAACTCCGGGTTGCCAGGCGCGAACTGCCGAATCGGCTGTTGCCGAGAAAGGCCATGCACCTGCCTTTCTTCAGTGCAGCATACTTGTACGTCAATGTCCAGGAAAACCATGCCAAGGCGGGTGTGAAGTCTCTGACACATTAGGAGCTCCACGGGAGCTACCCCAGTCACCACACGTGGAGTGGTCCTATACGAAAACAAAGAACGAGCCAGTTTAGTGTCCATAGACCCGGAAGACCGTTTCGTTTGGCCCCGTTTCTTTTGTGAACGTCTGCACTTGGCCAACCCATTGGAAGCCGGGTGGTATGGAGTGGGGCGGATATGGCGTATGCCATTCATCCTCATGAACCTCGCAAACTCCTCACTTGTGAAAGGAGTGCCGTTGGCGTTGAGCACCACGGGGAGGCCATGCGTACTGAAAGACAAACGCATTTTCTCGATCGTTGCGCAGGACGTTGTGCCTACCATCCCATCCTCGTCGCCAGTTTTGTGAGGGTCACAAAGGATCCAGCACGAGTTTGTAGAATCAAAAGAAATAACTTTATTGACAATTACATATATACAACAGCAGCAGTACTCCACTGCTCTCTCGTCTAGCTGCTTCCACACTGGCCAGCTCTATTTATGCAGGTGACTCTGCCAATCATGTCTCGCCCCCCTCATTGGGGAAGCTCATACGTGATGTGTTGCTGGATCACATACAGGTCACCAACACTTGAAGTAGTGCAACACTTTTATTAAAAGGTTAACTATTTAAACATACTTGAACTGTGGGTAAATACGATACCAGCTATAACTAAAGACCTTATAACTTTGCCTTGTCCTAACCAGTTGATGCACTCAGCACATGGTCAATGTCTGTGTTGCAGGCTGTGAGCTCTGTGCTCCTAGCTAGCTGCTACTCGAATGAGCGGGAACTTTATAGTGCGTGTGCTCTCACTGGTGATTGGCTGCGGTGTTGTGTATGTTGATTGGTCCCACTGTATGTCCATCAGTGTGTGTCTGCACCATGATATACTGGTGTATATTATGAGATCCCCCCTTTTATATAAAAAAATGTGCCTGCGTGACAATAAATAGTGTGTGGTGAATGTTCCTGACTACGTGAGTGCGAAATATTTACAGGACTATGTACATAAAACTAAGCTATTTACATGGGAAGGTACCTGGTGCAGAAAAAAACAGTGTGTCGCACAAATAACGAGATGAACACTATATACAAACCACTTGAACGATTAAACGGAAGAACAGAACAGACCAGAGAGTCCATTAGTGCAAAGTTCACAAATTAAGTCTCTGAGGTGGGCGACGAATTCTGGTTGACCGCCTCAAGGGTGGGTCGGGAGCCACCAGCTGAGGAGCGGGCTGGACTGCGTCAGAGTGAGGAGGATGCAGAGTAACCGGAATCTCTGCATAGTCCAGGTCAAGGACAACAGGAGGGCGTGGCACTGGCGGAGGATCACGTAGCGAGCGTGGAACGAGACGAAGGGCACGCCGATTACGGCGCAGAATGGAACCATCCGGTAGACGAACCAGGAACGAGCGGGGAGCCACCTGCCGAAGAACCACAGCAGTTGCAGACCAGCCACCATCCGGAAGATGGATGTGGAAGTTGTCATCTGGAGCCAGAGCAGGGAGATCAGCTGCACGGGAGTCATGAGCTGCCTTGTGCTGTACACGAGACAGTTGCATTCGTTGAAGGACCGGAACGTGGTTGAGGTCTGGGACGTGAATGGACGGCACCGTCGTCCTCAGGGTGCGACCCATGAGCAGCTGGGCTGGCGACAGGCCAGTGGACAGTGGGGCTGAGCGATAGGCCAGCAAGGCGAGGTAGAAGTCGGATCCTGCATCGGCAGCCTTGCAGAGGAGCCGTTTGACTATGTGGACGCCCTTCTCCACTTTGCCATTGGATTGGGGGTACAGGGGACTGGATGTCACATGCACAAAGTTGTACCTCCTGGCAAAGTTGGACCATTCCTGGCTTGTGAAGCAGGGGCCGTTGTCCGACATCACAGTGAGTGGGATGCCGTGACGAGCAAAGGTGTCCTTTCAGGCACGGATGACTGCAGACGATGTGATGTCGTGCAAACGTACCACCTCCGGGTAGTTTGAAAAATAGTCTACAATCAGAACATAGTCCCTGCCCAGCGCGTGGAACAGGTCGATGCCGACCTTGGACCAAGGGGACGTGACCAACTCATGGGGCTGTAGGGTCTCACGTGGTTGGGCCGGCTGGAATCGCTGACAGGTGGGGCAGTTGAGCATTGTGTTGGCGATGTCGTCATTGATGCCGGGCCAGCACACTGCCTCTCGGGCCCATCGGCGGCTCTTCTCCACGCCAAGCTGGCTCTCGTGTAGCTGTTCCAAGACGAGCTGGCGCATGCTGTGCGGGATAACAATGCGGTCCAGCTTCAGGAGGACACCATCGACTACCACCAGATCGTCTCTGATGTTATAGAACTGCAGGCATTGGCCCTTGAGCCACCCGTCTGTTAGGTGGCGCATGACACGCTGTAGCAGGGGGTCAGCCGCAGTCTCGTGGCGAATTTGGACAAGGCGTTCATCCGTGGCCGGTAGATTGGAGGCCACGAAGGCCACATGGGCGTCAACTTGGCAGACGAATCCCGCTGGGTCACATGGGGTGTTGACTGCCCTGGACAGAGCATCGGCTATGATCAGGTCTTTGCCCGGGGTGTATACGAGCTGAAAGTCGCATCGCCGGAGTTTGAGCAGAATGCGCTGGAGGCGAGGCATCATGTCGTTCAAGTCTTTTTGTGTTGTATTGACCAGCGGGCAATGGTCGGTCTCGACGGTGAATTGGGGAAGTCCGTACACATAATCATGAAATTTGACGACACCGGTGAACAGGACCAGGCACTCCTTTTCTATCTGCGCGTAGCGCTGTTCTGTGGGGGTCATGGCGCGTGACGCATATGCAACGGGGGCCCATGATGAGGCCTCATCACGTTGCATGAGCACCGCCCCAATGCCAGATTGGCTGGCATCGGTCAAAATTTTTGTCTCTTTCGCTGGATCAAAAAAGGCCAATACCGGAGCCATGGTAAGTTTGGTTTTAAGTTCTCCCTAGTCGCGCTCGTGGGCAGGAAGCCATTGGAAGTCTGTCGTCTTCCTGACCAGGTTCCTGAGAGCTGTGGTATGAGAGGCGAGGTTAAGGATGAACTTCCTGAGGAAGTTGACCATGCCCAGAAATCGGAGGACCGCCTTCTTGTCCTCTGGCTTTTTCATGGCTGTGATGGCAGCCACCTTGTCCGCATCTAGCCGCTCACCCAACTGGGAGATGTGGTCCCCTGGGAACTTTAGTTCCATCTGGCCGAAGGCGCATTTGGCTCTGTTGAGGCGTAGGCCCTGCTCCCGTATGAGTTTGAACACGTGCTGGAGGCGACTGATATGCTCTTGCGGGGTGGACCAAATGATTATGTCGTCAACATAGACGCTGAACACCTTCAATGCCTCCATCATTTGTTCCATGATCCTGTGGAATACTTCTGACGCCGATATGATCCCAAACGGCATCCTGTTGTAACAATATCTGCCAAAAGGGGTGTTAAAGGTACACAGTTTCCTGCTGGATCTGTCTAGTTGAATTTGCCAGAATCCTTTCGAGGCATCAAGTTTGGTGAAGAGCTTGGCCCGAGCCATCTCGCATGTGATCTCTTCGCGCTTGGGGATTGGGTAATGCTCCCTCATTATGTTGCGATTCAGATCCTTTGGCTCAATCAGATTCTGATCTCGCCGGAAGGCTTCTTTACGCACACCATGGAACTGACCCAGCCGGTTGGTTCCATAACTCTGGAGATCACTCCTTGGTCTTGGAGGTCCTGCAGCTGCTGCTTGAGGCGGTCCTTGAGGGGTGCTGGGACTCTGCGAGGTGCATGCACCACAGGCGTGGTGTTCTGTTTGAGTATGATCTTGTAAGTATATGGGAGCGTGCCCATGCCTTCGAAGACGTCGCGGTGCTGGTCGACGATGGCGTTGAGTTGCGCCCTGAAGTCAGCATCCTGGAAGGCAGACGTGTCACCAGGAGAGAGAGAGTGAACTCTTTGAACGAGGTTTAGCAATTTGCACGCCTTTGCGCCAAGCAGAGGGTTCTTTGAGGAGCCCATGATCTCGAAAGGAAGGATGGCTTTTCGTGACTTGTGCGTCACTTCGAGTTGACATGAGCCAGTAGCAGGAATGATGTTGTCATTGTAGTCCAATAGCTGGCAGGCCGATGGGAGAATGGTTGGTTTGACACGAAGGCTTTGGAAAGCAGACCACGCCATGAGATTAGCAGAGGCACCAGTGTCCAGGCGGAACCGTATTTGGGACCGGTTGACCGTCAGGGTGGCATACCACTCATCGTCTGGATCGATGCTGTATACCGACAGCAGCTGGTGTCTTTGTCTCGGGGTCAGCCTGTTTTTCGTTACGACACCGATTCGAAAAGGCACCTTCGGGTCCTCGGTGTCACTGCTGTGTGGGAGGTCGGAATCGGACTCGGTGACCGTGGGTTGAATTGCCCGAACATTCCTGCGAGGCTGGCTGAAGCGATGGGAGTTGGCAGGCTGAGCTGCACGACAGCAGGCAGCCTGGTGGCCAAGTCTTCCACATCGTAGGCATTGTTGAGATTTTGCAGGGCATTGCCGCTTTAAACGGGCGGAGCCACAGTTGCTGCACGTCGTGACGTCAGCACGTTCGCTGCGCCACCGCGCATGCGCGCTGCGGTCCTGCGTGGTGCACGTCTGTGCATTACGTTCCTCCATGTCGCCGTCCCCTCGTTTGGTGCATACAAGCGCGGGATTCCGCGAAAAGCGTGCGAAATGGCTGCCCTCATCCAGGCTGATGCCCTGGAGGCGTTCAATCATTTGGACCCGTTCCGCCTCGTGGGGACCTTGCCGTGCCGTTTCAGCTGCTTGTATATGGGAGTACCGACTGGTGGCATTTTCATGTAGGACACAGGTCTCGATGGCGGTCGCTAGGGTGAGTTGCTTTACTTTGAGGAGCTGCTGATGTAGGGGGTCCGACTGAACACCGAAAACGATCTGGTCGCGTATCATGGAGTCGGAGGTGGGCCCGTAGCTGCAAGATTGCGCAAGGATGCGGAGGTGGGGGACTCAATTACTAGGGGTCACGAGTTCAAGGTGAGAGGGGAAAAGTTTAAGGGAGATATGCGTGGAAAGTTCTTTACGCAGAGGGTGGTGGGTGCCTGGAACGCATTGCCGGTGGAGGTCGTAGAGGCGGGCACGATAGCGTCATTTAAGAGGTATCTAGACAGATATATGAAGGGGCGGGGAACAGAGGGAAGTAGATCCTTGGAAAATAGGCAACCGTTTTAGATAGAGGATCTGGATCGGCGCAGGCTTGGAGGGCCGAAGGGTCTGTTCCTATGCTGTAATTTTTCTTTGTTCTTTGAAATCTGTCACCCTTACCTGGCCTACATGTGACTCCAGACCCACAGCAATGTGGTTGACTCTTAACTGCTCCTCAGGGGTAATTAGGGATGGGCAATAAATGCTGGCACAGCCTGCGATGCCCACATCCCAGGAACAAATTTTTAAAAATCTTCTCTGAACTGCTTCCAACCAATTTACATCTTTCCATATATAAGGAGACCAATACTGCCTGCAATGCTCCAGATGTGATCACACCAATGCCCCGTACAACTGAAGCATAACCTCCCGACTTTTGAATTAAATGCCAATCACGATAAACAATAACATTCTATTCGCCCAGATCACTCTGAGTCTTAGGACTCTATATCTCAGAGTTCTGCAATCCCTCACCATTTAGATAACAAATGATTTTTATTCTTCTTCAAAATTGGACTACTTCATATTTGCCCACATTATACTCCATTTGCCAGATCTTTGCCCGCCGAGCAGAAACTTATAGCCAAGTTCCGCTCACATGAGTGTGGCCTCAACCGGGACCTGGGATTCATGTCGCATTACATTCATCCCCCACCATCTGGCCTGCGAAATCCTACCAACTGTCCTGGCTTGACACAATTCACACCTCTTTAACCTGGGGTTACCCCATCTCTGGATCTGTAAAGATTTAATCACCTGCTAATGCTCGCTTTCCTAGCATTGTTTGGCATCTTTGAATCTGTCTATATATGTGTTTCTGGAACAGACCTCTTCATTCAGCTGAGGAAGGAGCAGCGCTCTGAAAGCTAGTGACATCGAAACAAACCTGTTGGACTTTAACCTGGTGTTGTAAGACTTCTTACTGTGCTCACCTATCTATGTCACTTTATATTCTCCTTATGTCCTCTTCACAGTTTATTTTCCTACCTATCTTTGTGCCAGCAGCAAATTTAGTAACTGTGCAATCAGTTTATTCATCTAAGTCATTTATATAAATTGTAAAAAGTTGAGGCCCTAGTACTGATCCCTCTGGCTCATGCCACCAACTAGAAAAAGATCCATTTGTGGTTATCCTGTTTCCTGTTAGCTAGGCAATGTTCTATCCATACCAACATACTCCCTAAACCATCAACTTATATTTTCTGCAATAACCTTTGATGTATCACTTTATCAAATGCCTTCTGCAAATCCAGGTACAGTACATCCACCGGTCCCCCTTTATTCACAGCACATATTAGCCCCTCACAGAACTCCAATAAATTGGTCAAATATGGGGCTGGATTCTCCGCTCCCTGATGGTGAAATCGTCTTCAGCGACAGGGCGGAGAATTCGTTTTGGTGCCCAAATCGGGAGCGGCGTCTGCTTTTCAATTCTCCACCACCCAAAAATCGATGTACTCGAGGAGTGCGCCGTGCCGAGTATCCACCGCCTCAGGCCATTGCCTCAGGCCCACCCCGCGATGCTCCATTGCCGACCGGCCGACTTCCCAACGGCGTGGCATACGTGTGCTCACACCGTCCGGGATCCTCGCATGGCGGCTGCGGACTCAGTCCTGACAGTCGGAGGAGGAGGGCCTATCGGCGGGCAGGGGTGGGCTTCATTTGGGGCTGGGGGCAATGTGGGCGGGCGATCTGGGGCACGTGAGCAGCCGATGCGGGGCACTAATTTGCCGATCTTGGTCCGCGGGCTGAATCCGCCATGGAGCGCGGCGCCGCCGTGCAGGCCGCCGCCATGCACATGCGCGGCCTCTGACCCGGAAGTACTGGGGGCCATATAGGCAGCTAGGCTTGCAAGCCCTACCAAGCTCATTTTGCTGGGGGCTACCGTAAACACCGGAGAGTTTCACGCCGGCGTCAATGAACCTCTTGGCCCAGCGATTCTGTTGCCCACAGGGGTCAGCACAGCGCTGGAGTGTTCTGCGCTGCTCCAGCTGCCGTATGCGGCCCTGCACTGCTCGCCGCGGGTCCCGCATGCATGCGGGACCCACATCCCCCCCGGATTGGGTGCATCCGCCGATCGGTGGCCCCCGATCGTGGGCCTGGCCGTCGTGGAGGCCCCCCCGGAGTCTGATCCCCCCCGCCCCCCGCCAAGACGACCACCTCTTTCATCGGCCACCGATAGGCGCCGCACTGACCACGCGCGCGCCTGGTGGCGGTTCCCCGGTCGGCAGAGAATCGCGGGCATCGGACCGGTGTCGTGGCCGTCTCGGCGTCATCTCCAATCCTGGCCCACAGTTTTCATGATGGCGTCAGCACTTAGCCTCAAAATTGGAGAGTCCAGCTCATGATTTCCCTTTCACAAAACCATGTTGACTTGGCCTGATTTTCTAAGCATGCTGCTGTAATGTCTTTAGCAATGCCGTCTCACATTTTCCCTCTGATAGATGTTGATCTAACTGGCATATAGTTTCCTGCTTTCTGTCTCCCTCTTTGAATAAAGGGATTACATTTTCAACCATATTTATGTCCTTCTCCAGGATTGGTGTATTGTATTATTGTCACTATTGCCCCTACCTTTACTTTTTTTATCTGCTCTGGCACTTTCCCCAATACGAGGCCCAATAGTGAATCGTCTCATGTTGAGTTTTGTACATATTAGTTTTGAAAGGAGTCTTTTCCGAGGAACTCCATTCTGTTGTCCCCTTTATCTACCTCTTCTGTCCAATTAATATTTTTTTTAATTCCCCATGATTAATATTCTCAGTTTTTACTCAATTCTCTAATTTGTCCACATGTTTTTCCCTCCCTCCCCTTCCGCTCTGAGAAGACACCGATCAGTGTGATGGATCCTTTATTACCTCCTATCTCTCTCTGTTGGATTCTATTTTTGGCTGGCTGATTTGTGTGTTCCTTTTCTCTGCTTCCTGACTAAATACAGTTCCTCCTCTTCCCCATTTTCCCTCTTTATCTTTTGGAAATATATTTATACCTGCAATGTTTAATTTTCAGTCCAGAGGTTCCAAGTCATACCTCGGTAATCTCCACAATGTCTGGTTCCTACCTCTGCATGATTGTCCCCAACTCCCCTGTTTTATTACAGGCACTGAATTCCCTCACTTGTATGTTCAACCATATTTTCACATTCCCATTCTATAACGCTCAGCATCAATGTCCTTTATTTTTTACTTAATTCTTTCCTATGTTCTCTTGCCCTGTTTTGTTTGTTTGATATTCCACGTGGATACCTCCCCTCATCATATTACGGGTGAAATTCTCCAGTCATTTGGATTCCTTGGGGCGGGATTCTCTGATCCTGAGGCGAAGTGTTGACGCCGTCGGAAACGCCGTCGCGTTCCTCGACGGTGTCAACACAGCCCCAGGATCAGCAATTCTGACCCTACAGGGGGCCAGCACAGTGCTGGAGCGGTTCACGCCGCTCCAGCTGCTGATCCGGCCGTGGAATGGGCGCCGGGAGATACACGCATGCGAAGTGGCTCCGGCGCGTACTCACGCATGCGCAGTCAGACTGGCGTGATTTCCGCGCATGCACAGTGTCTCCCTTGTCCGTGCCGGCCCCGACGCAACATGGCGCAGGAGTACAGTGGCTGGCGTGGAAGAAAGGAGGCGGGGAGACAGAGAGGCATGCCCGCCGATTGGTCCCAATGGTGGGCCAGGCTACATCGGTGGCCCCCCCACCCCCGGGGTCGGACTCCCCCCCCCCCCCCCCCCCCCCTCCCCCCCCCTCAGGCCGCCACCCGACCCTTCAACGCTGAGTTTCCGCCGGCTGAGAGCAGGTGTGGACGGCACCAGCGGGACTCGGCGTTTCCACGCCGGCCGCTCTGCCCATCCTGGCCCGAGTATCAGCGGGCCGGCCGCGTAGAGCGGCCTGTAACTGGTGCCACGCCAACCACGCCAGCGCCAATGGTGCCAATTCTCCGCTCTCCGCCTGGAGCGATTCGCGCCGGTCGCGGGGATTCTCCGGCCCAGCCCCAGGCTGAGAGAATCCAGCCCCCTGTTCCTGCCGGCAGAGTACTCCCCCTCTTCTCCTGCCCGCGGGTTTTCTGGTGGTATGGGGGGGGAGAATCTAGTCCAAGGTGCCTGTTTGGCTGGAGATTGGGACGGGTTGAAAAGTTTTCAAAGCAGAGCAGGAATCTATGGACTGGAGGCCATGCTGTCAGGATGCCAATGCTGCAAAGCCAGGACATCTTTGGGAGGGTAAAATCGCGACGTCGCTTTTTGGCGACATCTCAAGGACATAATTCAAATGAAAGCCAGTCACTAGTTTGGAAAGGTGAAGTAACCAATCCATTTAACTTGGACATTCATTGAAAATTTACAAACCTAGAACCAAGCCAGAGGTAAGAATGGAGTCAGTGCTCAGAGGAAGTTTAATGGAGACTTTTCTTTTTAGAAAATATGAGGTTTTCAGGCAGTGAAGAGGGATAGACTATTTCCACTGCTTGGTGAGTCATATAAATGATTTGGAGGAAACTGTAACTGGTCTGATTAGTAAGCTTGCGGATGACACAAAGGTTGTTGGAATCTCGGATAGTGATGAGGGTTGTTAGAGGATACAGCAAATGTGAGTTGATGCATTTTGGAAAGTTTAATACAGGTGGGCATTAGACAGTAAATGGTAGAACCTTAAGAGTATTGACAGACAGAGGGATCTGGGTGTGCAGGTCCACAAGTCACTGAAAGGGGCAACGCAGGTGGAGAAGGTAGTCAAGAAGGCATACGACATGCTTACCTTCATTGGCCGGGGCATTGAGTATACAAATTGGCAAGTCATGTTGCAGCTGCATAGAACTTTAGTTAGGCCACATTTGGAATATTGTGTACAATTCTGTTTGCCACATTACCAGAAGGATGTGGATGCTTTGGAGAGGGTACAGAAGAGGTTTACCAGGATGTTGCCTGGTCGAGAAGGTATTAGCTATGAGGAGAGGTTGGATAAACCCGTATTGTTTTCATTGGAATGACAGAGGTTGAGGGGCGACCTGATAGAGGTTAGAAATATAGAAACATGGAAAATAGGATCAGCACGAGGCCCTTTGAGCCTGCTCCGCCATTTATGATCATGGCTGATTATCCAACTCAATAGCCTAATCTTACTTACCCCCATATCCTTTGATCCCCTGCACCCTCAGTGCTATATCTAACTGCTTCTTCATAATGTACAAGACGGGATTCTCCATTTCAGAGTCTAATTCTCCGATTTTGAGACTATGGTCCGGAAGTTTTACGATGAAAAAGTTAGCGCTGCCCCACTCCGCCCATTGGGGGGCTAAGCAGCCACGTACAGCCCTCGGCGTTCCCGACAGAAACAGTCTGACAATTGCTAGATCCGTAGCCGTGCATGTGCACGGCGACAACCTGCAGCGGTCATGCCGTACAACATGGCGGCAGCCGGGTGCGGACCCGGCCTGCCAGATAATGTCCTGCTGTAATCCCTCGCACCACCCACGGACCACCCCCCACCAGTCCCCCCAGCCCCTGCTGAATCCCCCCCCCCCTGGCCAGCAGAACGGATCCCCCTTCCCGACTGTGGCGGCGCTGGACACAGTCCACAGCCACCACGCGCGGTTGACGAAAACTGAGAGTACTCGTGTCCCATGCCATCGGGAAGTCGGCCCATCGGGGGCGGAGCATTAGGGAGGGCCTTCAGGTGACGTCCTGATGCCGTCCCAACGGCGTGCGGCTACTCACCGATGACGCCGTTTTGGAGGGGGCTGAACATCTGAAAACAGGTGCCGCCCCCAATTTCAACGTCAAAAGGGATTCTCCACCCGATCGCCGAATACGATTTTGCCGTTGAGAATCCTGCACTAAGTGCTGATGCTGGGACAGAATCAGTGGACTTCTTTGATAGAAAAATTGGCACGGCTTCCGGAGCAATTCAGCGCTAATGGGCTAGCAGTGGCGCCACGTATAACACGACCGATTCCAATGCAAAATTCTTTTGGATTCGCCGGGGTTGGGGTTGCCACTCAAAAGGCTGACAATCTGCAGCCGCATATTAGCACTCCACTCCCCATACACACTCATCCCAGCCTACATGATGGCACTGGTTGCGCTGGAGCACACCCATCCCTTTGATGGGTCAGCTTGGGTCAGAGGGTACGTAGGGGGGTGGCTTGGGGGGACACCCTTGCGACCTGTGGCACTAAGTTCACAGTGGGCAATCAGTGGAGTGCGCAGCTGCATGGCTGCCTTGCTGGCTGCGGCGATAGTGTTCCCTGCGTGGCCATCTGATTGCATGGCCCACCACCTGGCCACCCCCCGCTACTCTCCCCAGCCCTAGCAGAAGCCCCCCGGCGCGAGGCACACTGTCAGCACACTATGGCAATGTTGGACACTTTCCATACCCCCTCTCTCCCTCAGCAGCCACTGCGCCTCTTTCCCGATCCTTGAAAGCACAAGTGAACATCGCCATCGGTAATTCCTCCCGGTGGAGGCGAAACACAGCAGAGGCACCAGCGAATCCTGGGTCAGGCCTGCTAATGATATGCCAACGGCGTTTACTGTAAGTGCAGAGTAGAACGCATTGATGCCATTGTTGCTCCCCGGAGCATGGCATTCTGGTGGGTGCCGGCCACAATTCTGGACTCACGACCAATTCTCTGCCCATTCACCTTTCCCACTTTCTGTGCCGGCCGAGGGAGAATCCCGCCCACAATGTTTTGACCTCAACCACTTCCTGTGCTAATGAATTCCACAGGCCGACCACTCTCTGTGTGAAGAAATTTCTCCTCATCTCTGTCCAAAATGGTCTACCCCGTATCCGTAGACTGTGACCCCTGGTTCTGGACACACCCACCATCAGGAATACCCTTCCTGCATCTACTCTGTCCAGTCCTGTTAGAATTTTATAGGTTTCCATTAGATCCCCCTCATTCTGCTGAACCCCAGCGAGTACAATCCTAACCTAATCAATCTCTCCTCATACGTCAGCCTCGCTATCCCAGGATTCAGTCTGGTAAACCTTTTCTGCGCACCCTTTACAAAATTATGAGTGGCATGGACAGAGTGGATAGTCAAATGCTTTTTCCCAGGGTGGAAAACTCATTTACTAGGGGATAAAGGTGCGAGGGGGAAAGTTTAGGGGAATTGTGCGAGGCACGTTTTTACACCGAGGGGAGTGGGAACCTGGAACTCACTGCCAGGGGAGATGGTGGAAGCAGATATGATACCGATGTTTAAGAGGCATCTTGACAAATACATGAATAGGATGCGAATAGACCCCGGAAGTGCAGAAGGTTTTAGTTTGACAGGCAGCATGGTCAGCGCAGGCTTGGAGGGCCGAAGGGCCTGTTCCTGGGATAAACTGTTCTTTGTTTTTTGGTAAAACTGTGGTAGTGAGGAGAAAGAATCTTTACGTAGAGTGTAGCGCACAAAGACTCCGAGAGACGAATAGAGTGAAGTCGATGAGGCTTTATTAAGCGTGACTGTTTCCCCCGCAGTTCGGTAGTAGGCTGCCTGCGGGGGAGGACTCCAGGTACTTATACTCCGCCTTCAGGGCGGAGCTAGAGGTCAACGTCCAACCAGGACCCGGGATCTGTCAGCCAATGACATCATGGCTGCACAGTCCCACATGACCCCTAATGCATACTACCACATTCACCCCTTGTTAAAAATGAACCCGGCGGGGTGATGCTTCGCATGGTGGTAAGGGTTTACAAGGCTGGTCCTGGGAGGAAAACTTTCACATGTTATAACAGTATGTACAAGGTTTTTTTTTTGTTTCAAACTATTTACAGTAATCGTCAGAAAAAGACAATAAGTTCTCGTTAAAAGTCCACATTGTACTGTTAGATCGACGCCACGAGTCGGTCGGGCGGTCTGGTCGTCCGTGTCGATCGCCTCGGCCCCGGTGGTGGTGGTGCTTGTTCCGGTGTTGTCTTCTCCGGGAGCCTTACGGTTTCAGCTTGGGCTTTATTCCTGGTCGGGCCCGGGAGGAGGACTGATCCTCCTGGGAAGGGGGTGGTCGCGGGGTGCGGCGGTGGCAGGAAGGGGGGGGGGTTGGGTGATTGGTGTCGGGGGGGTGTGTGTGTTGCCGGCGGGCGCCAGATCTCGCAGAGAGACCGTGTCCTGTCGGCCGTCGGGGTACTCCACGTAGGCGTACTGCGGGTTCGCGTGAAGGAGGTGAACCCTTTCGACCAATGGGTCCGACTTGTGCGCCCGCACGTGCTTTCGGAGCAAGATGGGTCCTGGGGCCGCCAGCCAGGTCGGCAGCGACGTTCCAGAGGAGGACTTCCTGGGGAAGACAAGGAGGCGCTCATGAGGCGTTTGATTAGTGCTAGTACACAGTAGTGACCGGATGGAGTGGAGGGCGTCCGGAAGGACCTCCTGCCACCGGGAAACTGGGAGGTCCCTGGACCGTAGGGCCAGTAGGACAGTCTTCCAGACCGTGCCGTTCTTTGAAATCCAGACTAAGGCGTTCAAAGGGGCGGGAAGCCTTAATCAGGTGCGCACCATCCGGCCTGAAGAAATGCGGTTTGCACTCTGCGCAGATGTGGCAGTTCCTTGTGACTGTACGGACCTCCTCTAAGGAGTATGGGAGGTTGCGGGACTTGATAAAGTGGAAAAACCGAGTGACCCCCGGGTGGCAGAGGTCCTCGTGGAGGGTTTGGAGGCGGTTAATTTGTGCGTTGGCACATGTGCCGCGGGTTAGGGCATCGGACGGCTCGTTCAGCTTTCCGGGACGATACAAGATCTCGTAGTTGAAGGTGGAGAGCTCGATCCTCCACCTTAAGATCTTGTCGTTTTTGATTTTGCCCCGCTGTGCATTATCGAACATGAAGGCTACCGACCGTTGGTCGGTGAGGAGAGTGAATCTCCTGCCGGCCAGGTAATGCCTCCAATGTTGCACAGCTTCCACTATGGCTTGGGCTTCCTTTTCCACTGAGGAGTGGCGGATTTCTGAAGCGTGGAGGGTTCGGGAGAAAAAGGCCACGGGTCTGCCCGCTTGGTTAAGGGTGGCCGCTAGAGCTACGTCGGAGGCGTCGCTCTCGACCTGGAAGGGGAGGGACTCGTCGATGGCGCGCATCGTGGCCTTTGCGATATCCGCTTTGATGCGGCTGAAGGCCTGGCAAGCCTCTGTCGACAGAGGAAAGGTCGTGGTCTGTATTAGAGGGCGGGCCTTGTCTGCGTACTGGGGGACCCACTGGGCGTAGTATGAAAAGAACCCCAGGCAGCGTTTCAGGGCTTTTGAGCAGTGCGGGAGGTGAAATTCCATGAGGGCGCGCATACGTTCGGGATCGGGGCCTATTATCCCATTGCGCACTACGTAGCCCAGGATGGCTAGCCGGTTGGTGCTAAAAACGCACTTGTCCTCGTTGTACGTGAGGTTCAAGGCTTTAGCGGTCTGGAGGAATTTTTGGAGGTTGGCGTCGTGGTCCTGCTGGTCGTGGCCGCAGATGGTTATATTGTCGAGATACGGGAACGTGGCCCGCAACCTGTGTTGATCAACCATTCGGTCCATCTCTCGTTGGAAGACCGAGACCCCGTTTGTGACGCCAAATTGGACCCTTAGGAAATGGTATAATCTAAACGCCCGTCTGCCTCGAAGGCTGTGTACTTGCGGTCACTTGGGCGGATGGGGAGCTGATGGTAGGCGGACTTGAGGTCCACGGTGGGGAAGACTTTATATTGGGCAATCCGATTGACCATGTCGGATATGCGGGGGAGAGGGTACGCGTCTAGTTGTGTGTACCTGTTGATGGTCTGGCTATAGTCTATGACCATCCTTTGCTTCTCCCCTGTCTTCACTACTACCACCTGTGCTCTCCAGAGACTATTGCTGGCCTGGATTATGCCTTCCTTTAGTAGCCGCTGGACTTCGGACCGAATGAAGGTCCGGTCCTGGGCGCTGTACCGTCTGCTCCTAGTGGCGACGGGTTTGCAATCCGGGGTGAGGTTCGCAAACAAGAACGGGGGTTGCACCTTGAGGGTTGCGAGGCCGCAGATAGTGAGTGGGGGTATTGGGCCGCCGAATTTGAAGGTAAGGCTCTGTAGATTGCACTGGAAGTCTAATCCCAGTAATGTGGGGGCGCAGAGTTGGGGAAGGACGTGGAGCCTGTAGTTTTTGAACACCGTTAGGGTAACTATGCAGAAACCTTTGATCTGTACTGAGTGGGATCCTGCAGCTAAAGAAAAGCGCCTTACCGTGTCGGGGTGGATAAAGCTCTCCGTGCTCCCGGAGTCGACTAGGCATGGTGTCTCGTGCCCGTTTATCAGCACCGTTGTCGTCGTCGTCTGGAGTGTCCGGGGCCGAGCTTGGTCCAGCGTTATTGAAGCGAGACATGGTTGTAGTAGTTGAGCGTCTTCTTCGAACCCCGTGGAGCCGTCGACACTGGGGTCCGTTGTTGCCGTCCAAGGTGGCGTCGAGGATGAACAGAATGGCTGCCTCCATGCATCGCACATGGCTGGGGGGTCACAAGATGGCGGCGGGGTGGACAAAATGGCCTCCCCCATGCGTCGTACAGGTCTGGGGTGGTCCAAGATGGCGGCGCCCTTCCTCCCCTCGTGGTGGCCGGGACCCAAAATGGCGGCATCTGCGGGTCGCACATGGGGCGCTGGGGGGGTTGGGGAGCGTTAGGAACGCACGGGGCTCCCTCATCTCTGGGGACAGCGGTGGTCGGGACCCAAATTGGTAGCGCCGGTGGGTCATACGTGGGGCGCGGGGGGGGGGGGGGTTTGGGGGGGCGCTAGAGGCGCGCAGAACTCCCTCTTCTCCGTGGAGAGCGGTGGTCGGGACCCAAAGTGGTAGCGCCGGCGGGTCATACATGGGGCGCGGCGGGGGGGGGGGGTTGGGGAGCGTAAGCAGCGTGCAGGGCTCCCTGTTCTCCCGGGACCGCGGTGGTCGGGACCCAGAGTGGCTGCGCCTGCGGGTCGTACATGGGGCGCTGGGGGGGTTGGGGAGCGTAAGCGGCGTGCAGGGCTCCCTGTTCTCCCGGGACAGCGGCGACCTCGCGGGACCGGCACACCACCGCGAAATGGCCCTTTTTTCCGCAGCTCTTGCAGATCGCTGCGCGGGCCGGGCAGCGCTGCCGGGGGTGTTTCGCCTGGCCGCAGAAATAGCAGCGGGCGCCCCCGGTGCGACTTGGCATTTGGACTACGCAAGCCTGTGGGGTGTCCGGGGCGGGGGTGGGTTTGTCGCGACGGGTACGTACGGAGCCCAATGGGCTGCCGCGCGGTCGGGGCCGTAGGCGCGGGTATTTCGCGCGGCCACGTCTAGGGAGGCTGCTAGGGCCCGTGCCTCTGAGAGTCCTAGCGACTCTTTTTCTAGAAGTCTTTGGCGGATTTGGGAGGAGTTCATACCTGCCACAAAAGCATCGCACATTAACATGTCCATGTGTTCAATTGCGTTCACCGACGGGCAGCTGCAGGCTCGTCCCAAAATTAGTAGCGCGGCGTAGAATCCATCTATCGATTCTCCGGGACTTTGCCGTCTCGTTGCGAGCTGATAGCGAGCGTAGATCTGGTTTACTGGGCGGACATAGAGACTTTTCAGTGCTGCGAACGCCGCCTGGAAATCCTCTGCGTCTTCGATGAAAGAGAAAATCTCCGTGCTTAACCTCGAGTGCAGGACCTGTAGTTTTTGGTCTTCTGTGACCCGGCCGGTGGCCGTTCTGAGGTAGGCCTCGAAACAAGTCTGCCAATGCTTGAAAGCTGCTGTCGCGTTCACTGCGTGGGGGCTGATCCTCAGGCATTCCGGGATGATCCTGAGCTCCATAGTCCTTTTTAGGCACGCTTAATAAATTGTAGCGCACAAAGACTCCGAGAGACGAATAGAGTGAAGTCGATGAGGCTTTATTAAGCGTGACTGTTTCCCCCGCAGTTCGGTAGTAGACTGCCTGCGGGGGAGGACTCCAGGTACTTATACTCCGCCTTCAGGGCGGAGCTAGAGGTCAACGTCCAACCAGGACCCAGGATCTGTCAGCCAATGACATCATGGCTGCATAGTCCCACATGACCCCTAATGCATACTACCACATAGAGGATTGTTGGAGCAATGGAATTCTACAGGAAAGAGATTAAGGCAGAATACCTTTGAACGCAAAATCGGGTCAATTTTTGATATAGGATGATGGCAGAGCACAGCAGTGCAATTATTTTGGATTGATACAGGGCTATGGAGAGAGGGCGGAGATGTGAGATTAATTCGGGAGTGATGCAGGGCTATGGAGAGAGGGCAGAGATGTGACATTAATTCGGGAGTGATGCAGGGCTATGGAGAGAGGGCGGAGATGTGAGATTAATTCGGGAGTGATGCACGGCTATGGAGAGAGGGCGCAGATGTGAGATTAATTCGGGAGTGATGCAGGGCTATGGAGCGAGGGCGCAGATGTGAGATTAATTCGGGAGTGATGCAGGGCTATGGAGAGAGGGCAGAGATGTGAGATTAATTCGGGAGTGTTGCAGGGCTATGGAGAGAGGGCAGAGATGTGAGATTCATTCGGGAGTGATGCAGGGCTATGGAGAGAGGGCAGACATGTGAGATTAATTCGCGAGTGATGCAGGGCTATGGAGAGAGGGCAGAGATGTGAGATTAATTCGGGAGTGATACAGTGCTATGGAGAGAGGGCGCAGATGTGAGATTAATTGGGGAGTGATACAGGGCCATGGAGAGAGGGGGAGGGTGTGAGATTAATTTGGGGATTGATAGAGGGCTATATACAGAGGGAGTGGGTGTGAGATTTGTTTGGGATTGATACAGGGCTATGGAGAGAAGGGGAGGATGTGAGATTAGCTTGGGATTGATACAGGGCTATGGAGAGAGGAGGAGGGTGTGAGATTAGTTTTGGGATTGATACAGGGCTATGGAGAGGGGGGAGGGTGTGAGATTAGTTTGGGATTGATACAGGGCTATGGAGAGAGGGTGAAAGTGTGAGATTAGTTTTGGGATTGATACAGGGCTATGGAGAGATGGGGAGGGGGTGTGATTAGTTTTGGGATTGATACAGGGCCATGAGGAGAGGGGGAGGGGGTGAGATTAGTTTGGGATTGATACAGGGCTATGGAGAGAGGGGGAGGGTGTGAGATTAGTTTTGGGATTGATACAGGGCTATGGAGAGAGGGGGAGGGTGTGAGATTAGTTTTGGGATTGATACAGCGCTATGGAGAGAGGGGGAGGGTGTGAGATTAGTTTTGGGATTGCTACAGGGCTCTGGAGAGAGGGTGAGGGTGTGAGATTAGTTTTGGGATTGATACAGGGCTATGGAGAAGGGGGAGGGTGTGAGATTAGTTTTGGGAGTGATACAGGGCTATGGAGATGGGGGAGGGTGTGAGATTAGTTTTGGGATTGATACAGGGCTATGGAGAGAGGGGGAGGGTGTGAGATTAGTTTGGGATTGATAGAGGGCTATGGCGATGCAGGAGGGTGTGAGATTAGTTTTGGGATTGATACAGCGCTATGGAGAGGGGGGAGGGTGTGAGATTAGTTTTGGGATTGATACAGGGCTATGGAGAGAGGGGGAGGGTGTGGGATTAGTTTTGGGATTGATACAGGGCTATGGAGAGAGGAGGAGGATGTGAGGTTAGCTTTGGGATTGACACGGCTATGGAGAGCGGGGGAGTGTGTGAGATTAATTTGGGAATTGATACAGGGCTATGGAGAGAGGGGGAGGGTGTGAGATTAGTTTTGGGATTGATACAGGGCTATGGAGAGAGGGGGAGGGTGTGAGATTAGTTTTGGGATTGATACAGGGCTATGGAGAGAGGGGGAGGGTGTGAGATTAGTTTTGGGATTTATACAAGGCTATGGAGAGAATGGGGGGTGGGGGTGATTAGCTTTGGGATTGACACAGGGCTATGGAGAGAGGGGGAGGGGGTAAAATTAGTTTTGGGATTGATACATGGCTATGGAGAGAGGGGGAGAGTGTGAGATTAGCCTGGGATTGATACAGGGCTATGGAGAGAGGGGGAGGATGTGAGATTCGTTTGGGATTGATACAGGGCTATGGAGAGAGGGGGAGGGTGTGAGATTAGCTTTGGGATTGACACGGCTATGGAGAGCGGGGGAGGGTGTGAGATTAATTTGGGAATTGATACAGGGCTATGGAGAGAGGGGGAGGGTGTGTGATTAGCTTTAGGATTGACACAGGGCTATGGAGAGAGGGGGAGGGGGTGAAATTAGTTTTGGGATTGATACAGGGCTATGGAGAGAGGGGGAGGGTGTGAGATTAGTTTTGGGATTGATACAGGGCTATGGAGAGAGGGGGAGGGTGTGAGATTATCTTGGGATTGATACAAGGCTATGGAAAGAATGGGGGAGGGTGTGAGATTAGTTTGGGATTGATAGAGGGCTATGGAGATGGGGGAGGGTGTGAGATTAGTTTTGGGATTGATACAGGGCTATGGAGAGAGGGGGAGGGTGTGAGATTAGTTTTGGGATTGATACAGGGCTATGGAGAGAGGGTGAGGATGTGAGATTACCTCGGGATTGATACAGGGCTATGGAGAGACGGGGATGGTGTGAGATTAGTTTGGGATTGATCCAGGGCTATGGAGAGAGGTGGAGGGTGTGAGATTAGCTTTGGGATTGATACAGGGCTATGGAGAGAGGGCGGAGATGTGAGATTAATTCGGGAGTGATACAGGGCTATGGAGCGAGGGCGGAGATGTGAGATTAATTCGGGAGTGATACAGGGCTATGGAGCGAGGGCGGAGATGTGAGATTAATTCGGGAGTGATACAGGGTATGGAAAGAGGGGGGGGGCGTGAGATTAGTTTGGGGATTGATAGAGGGCTATGGAGAGAGGGAGAGGGTGTGAGATTTGTTTGGGATTGATACAGGGCTATGGAGAGAGGGTGTGAGATTAGTTTTGGGATTGATACAGGGCTATGGAGAGAGGGGGTGGGTGTGAGATTAGTTTGGGATTGATACAGGGCTATGGAGAGAGGGGGAGGGTGTGAGATTAGTTTGGGATTGATACAGGGCTATGGAGAGAGGGGGAGGGTGTGAGATTAGTTTTGGGATTGCTACAGGGCTATGGAGAGAGTGGGAATGTGAGATTATCTTGGGATTGATACAGGGCTATGGAGAGATGGGAGGGGATGTGATTAGTTTTGGGATTGATACAGGGCCATGATGAGAGGGGGAGGTTGTGAGATTAGTTTTGGGATTGAGTCAGGGCCATGAGGAGAGGGGGAGGGTGTGATATTAACTTGGGATTGATACAGGGCTATGGAGAGAGGGGGAGGGTGTGAGATTAGTTTTGGGATTGATACAGGGCTATGGAGAGAGGGGGAGGGTGTGAGATTAGTTTTGGGATTGATACAGGGCTATGGAGAGAGGGGGAGGGTGTGAGATTAGTTTTGGGATTGATACAGGGTTATGGAGAGAGGGGGAGGGTGTGAGATTAGTTTTGGGATTGATACAGGGCTATGGAGAGAGGGGGAGGGTGTGAGATTAGTTTTGGGATTGATACAGGGCTATGGAGAGAGGGGGAGGGTGTGAGATTAGTTTTGGGATTGATACAGGGTTATGGAGAGAGGGGGAGGGTGTGAGAGTAGCTTCGGATTGATACAGGGCTTTGCAGATGGAGGTGGGTGTGAGATTAGTTTTGGGATTGACACAGGGCTATGGAGAGAGGGGGAGGGTGTGAGATTAGTTTTGGGATTGATACAGGGCTATGGAGAGAGGGGGAGGATGTGAGATTAGCTTTGGGATTGACACGGCTATGGAGAGAGGGGGAGGGTGTGAGATTAATTTGGGAATTGATACAGGGCTATGGAGTTAGGGGTAGGGTGTGAGATTAGTTTTGGGATTGACACAGGGCTATGGAGAGAGGGGGAGGGTTTGAGAATGGCTTTGGGAGTGATACAGGGCTATGGAGAGAGGGGGAGGGTGTGAGATTAGTTTTGGGATTGATACAGGGCTATGGAGAGAGGGGGGATGTGAGATTAGCTTGTGATTGATACAAGGCTATGGAGAAAATGGGGGAGGGGGTGTTTAGCTTTGGGATTGACACAGGGCTATGGAGAGAGGGGGAGGGGGTTAAATTAGTTTTGGGATTGATACATGGCTATGGAGAGAGGGGGAGGGTGTGAGATTAGTTTTGGGATTGATACAGGGCTATGGAGAGAGGGGGAGGGGGTTAAATTAGTTTTGGGATTGATACAGGGCCATGGAGAGAGGGTGGGGATGTGAGATTAGCTTTGGGATTGACGCAGGGCTATGGAGAAAGGGGGAGGGTGTGAGATTAGCTTTGGGATCGATACCGGGCTCTGGAGAGAGGGTGAGGGTGTGAGATTAATTTGGGAATTGATACAAGGCTATGGAGAGAGGGGGAGAGTGTGAGATTAGTTTTGGGATTGCTACAGGGCTATGGACAGAGGGGAGGGTGTGAGATTAGTTTTGGGATTGATACAGGGCTATGGAGAGAGGGTGAGGATGAGAGATTATCTGGGAATGATATAGGGCTATGGAGAGAGAGGGTGAGGGTGTGAGATTAGTTTGGGATTGATACAGGGCCATGGAGAGAGTGGGAGGGTGTGAGATTTTCGTGGGATTGATACAGGGCTATGGAGAGAGGAGGAGGGTGTGAGATTAGTTTTGGGATTGCTACAGGACTATGGAGAGAGGGGGAGGGTGTGGGATTAGTTCTGGGGTTGATACAGGGCTATGGAGGGAGGGGGAGGGTGTGAAACTACTTTTGGGATTGATACAGGGCTATGGAGAGAGGAAGAGGGTGTGAGATTAGTTTTGGGATTGACACAGGGCTATGGAGAGAGGGGGAGAGTGTGAGATTAGTTTTGGGATTGACACAGGGCTATGGAGAGAGGAAGAGGGTGTGAGATTAGTTTGGGATTGATACAGGCCTATGGAGAGCGGTGGAGGGTGTGAGATTAATTTTGGGATTGCTACAGGGCTATGGAGCGAGGGGGAGGGTGTGAGATTAGTTTTGGGATTGATACAGGGCTATGAAGAGAGGGGGAGGGTGTGAGATTAGTTTTGGGATTGATACAGGGCTATGGAGAGAGGGGGAGGGTGTGAGATTAGTTTGGGATTGAGACAGGCCTATGGAGAGAGGGGGAGGGTGTGAGATTAGTTTTGGGATTGATACAGGGCTATGAAGAGAGGGGGAGGATGTGAGATTGGCTTTGGGATTGATACAGGGCTATGGAGAGAGGGGGAGGGTGTGAGATTCGTTTTGGGATTGATACAGGGCTATGGAGAGAGGGGGAGGGTGTGAGATTAGTTTCGGGATTGATACAGGGCTATGGAGAGAGGGGGAGGGTGTGAGATTAGTTTTGGGATTGACACAGGGCTATGGAGACGGGGAGGGTGTGAAATTGGCTTTGGGATTGATACAGGACTATGGAGAGAGGGGAAGGGTGTGGGATTAGTTTTGGGATTGATACAGGGCTATGGAGAGAGGGGGAGGGTGTGAGATTAGTTTTGGGATTCATACAGGGCTATGGAGAGAGGGGGACGGTGTGAGATTAGTTTTGGGTTTGATACAGGGCTATGGAGAGAGGGGAGTGTGTGAGATTAGTTTTGGGATTGATACAGGGCTATGGAGAGAGGGGAGGGTGTGAGATTGGCTTTGGGATTGATACAGGGCTATGGAGAGAGGGGGAGGGTGTGAAATTAGTTTTGGGATTGATACAGGGCTATGGAGAGAGGGGGAGGGTGTGAGATTAGTTTTGGGATTGATACAGGGCTATGAAGAGAGGGGGAGGATGTGAGATTGGCTTTGGGATTGATACAGGGCTATGGAGAGAGGGGGAGGGTGTGAGATTAGTTTTGGGATTGATACAGGGCTATGGAGAGAGGGGGAGGGCTTGAGATTAGTTTTGGGATTGATACAGGGCTATGGAGAGACGGGGAGGGTGTGAGATTAGTTTTGGGATTGATACAGGGCTATGGAGAGAGGGGGAGGGTGTGAGATTAGTTTTGGGTTTGATACAGGGCTATGGAGAGAGGGGGAGGGCTTGAGATTAGTTTTGGGATTGATACAGGGCTATGGAGAGACGGGGAGGGTGTGAGATTAGTTTTGGGATTGATACAGGGCTATGGAGAGAGGGGGAGGGTGTGAGATTAGTTTTGGGTTTGATACAGGGCTATGGAGAGAGGGGGAGGGTGTGAGATTAGTTTTGGGATTGATACAGGGCTATGGAGAGAGGGGGAGGGTGTGAGATTAGTTTTGGGATTGATACAGGGCTATGGAGAGAGGGGGAGGGTGTGAGATTAGCTTGGGATTGATACAGGGCTATGGAGAAGGGGGAGTGTGTGAGATTAGTTTTGGGATTGACACAGGGCTATGGAGAGGGGGAGGGTGTGAGATTGGCTTTGGGATTGATACAGGGCTATGGAGAGAGGGGGAGGGTGTGAGATTAGTTTTGGGATTGATACAGGGCTATGGAGAGAGGGGGAGGGTGTGAGAGTAGTTTTGGGATTGATACAGGGCTATGGAGAGAGGGGGAGGGTGTGAGATTAGCTTGGGATTGATACAGGGCTATGGAGAGAGGGGGAGGGTGTGAGATTAGCTTGGGATTGATACAGGGCGATGGAGAGAGGGGGAGGGTGTGAGATTAGCTTTGGGATTGATACAGGGCCACGAGGAGAGATTGGAGATATCAGATTAGTGCTGTGTTATGTAATTTGGAATAACACAAGCTGCCACTTGATGCAGTTTTGAGTAAAATATGCTCCAGACTTTGAAGTGAGTTCAATGTGTTTTATTGAACTATTAGCACAGTTCTCAATGAGTCCGACTCTCTGCTAATCTAAATGTAGTAACTCAGTCTAACTGAACCAGCCTTGCTCTAAGCCACGTGCTGGGGTGTGATGCTGAGGATCACCCTGTCTCACTCTGTAGATGTTAGTCTGTGGAAAGAGGCGGGGTGTGAGTGCCTCATCCATTTTATAGTGAGATACCATCCCTGAGTGTCCTGACTGCTCATTGATCGTGTCCTATTCTATGTGTTCATTAGCTGCATGTTTGCATATCATGACAATTAGTTTGGGATTTATATAGATCAGTGGGATTATTATGGGATTGATACAGGCCTATGGAGGAGGGAGTGCAGCAGTGGGATTAATTGGGGATTGTTTTATATACAAGAGCCAGTAAATGCAGTGAGTCAAATCGTTCCTGTCGTGTTGGGTGCTCTGCTACACAGACGAACCAACACGGTTGCAGATGGTACAACTCTGTTTTATTACTATCAATAACAACATCTGTAAACTCGTTACTGTGGTTCGTTCATTACCCTTTAACCTGTGGACCTAGCCCGAACACTATCTTGGAGAGGCACTTAGCACATGGTGAATGTCTGAGTGTCTTGCTGTGAGCTCTGTGCCCTGAGCTGTCTCCTGCTGGAGTGAGCGGGAACTGTGGTGTACCCCGTTTTATAGTGCGTGTGCCCTTGCTTGTGATTGGCTGTGATGTTGCGTGTGTGTTGATTGGTCCGTTGATCTGTCCATCAGTGTGTATGTGTGTTTGCACCATGATGTTTATCTGAATATCATGACACCCCCCCTTTGTTTTTACAAAAATATGTGCCTATGTGTTAATCAATATAGATGTGTACTGAGCGCAGCTGAATGTGTGTGTGCAATATCTACAACATGTACATGAGGCTAAACTATATACATAGGAAGGTGTCAGATGCAACATAGCAACGAGGCTGTACCATAAACAAAACAAGTGTAAACATCAAGCATCAAAACGAACTCCTGTAACGACAAAAAGAGAAACATATTAACATTGTGGCATAAAACTTTAGTGAGTCCAATGTTCAAAACAGGCTCATAAGTCCAGCCTAGTATGTGGGCGACGAATTCGGGTTGACCGCCTCAAGGGTGGGTCAGGATCCACCGGCTGAGGAATGGGCCTGGCCACAGGCGACAGAGGATTGGGCATGGTGGCAGGAAGCTCCACGAAGTCGACATCGGGAACAACAGGAGGGCGTGGCACCGGTGTATGATCACGTAGCGAGCACGGAAGCAGGCGAAGAGCCCGGCGATTGCGCCAGCGAATGGAGCCATCAGGCATGCGAACCAGGAACGAGCGGGGAGCCACGCGTCGGAGTTGCCGACCAGCCACCCTCTGGTAGGTGGATGCGGACGTTGTCTCCAGGCGCCAAGGCAGGAAGATCAGTCGCCCGAGTGTCATGTGCCACCTTCTGCTGAGCATGCTGCTGTCGCATCCTTTGCAGTACTGGAGCATAGTCGGGTGTAGGAACAAGAATGGATGGCACACTGGTCATGAGGGCGCGGCCCATCAACAACTGGGCTGGTGAGAGGCCTGTGGACAGTGGTGCCGAGCGACAGGCCAGCAGGGCTAAACAGAAGTCAGACCCGGCATCAGCAGCCTTGCAGAGGAGCCGCTTGACGATATGGACGCCCTTTTCCGCCTTGCCATTGGACTGGGGACAAAGAACAAAGAACAAAGAACAAAGAAATGTACAGCACAGGAACAGGCCCTTCGGCCCTCCAAGCCCGTGCCGACCATGCTGCCCGACTAAACTACAATCTTCTACACCTCCTGGGTCCGTATCCCTCTATTCCCATCCTATTCATGTACTTGTCAAGATGCCCCTTAAATGTCACTATCGTCCCTGCTTCCACCACCTCCTCCGGTAGCGAGTTCCAGGCACCCACTACCCTCTGCGTAAAAAACTTGCCTCGTACATCTACTCTAAACCTTGCCCCTCTCACCTTAAACCTATGCCCCCTAGTAATTGACCTCTCTACCCCGGGGAAAAGCCTCTGACTATCCACTCTGTCTATGCCCCTCATAATTTTGTAGACTTCTATCAGGTCGTCCCTCAACCTCCTTCGTTCCAGTGAGAACAAACCGAGTTTATTCAACCGCTCCTCATAGCTAATGCCCTCCATACCAGGCAACATTCTGGTAAATCTCTTCTGCACCCTCTCTAAAGCTTCCACATCCTTCTGGTAGTGTGGCGAACAGAATTGAACACTATACTCCAAGTGTGGCCTAACTAAGGTTCTATACAGTTGCACCATGACTTGCCAATTCTTATACTCAATGCCCCGGACAATGAAGGCAAGCATGCCGTATGCCTTCTTGACTACCTTCTCCACCTGTGTTGCCCCTTTCAGTGACCTGTGGACCTGTACTCCTAGATCTCTTTGACCTTCAATACTCTTGAGGGTTCTACCATTCACTGTATATGGGGATGCAGAGGGCTGGACGTCACGTGTGTGAAGCCATACGAAGCAGCAAAATAAGACCATTCTTGGCTCGCAAAACAGGGCCCATTGTCCGACATGACGGTAAGCGGAATGCCATGGCGAGCGAAGGTGTCTTTGCATGCCCTGATTACAGCGGACGATGTCAAATCGTGCAGGCGTATGACCTCTGGATAATTCGAAAAGTAATCTGTGATGATGACGTAGTCCCTGCCAAGCGCATGAAAAAGGTCCACACCCGCCTTCGCCCAGGGGGACGTC
The DNA here is from genome assembly GCF_047496885.1 of Scyliorhinus torazame. Taxonomy (NCBI): domain Eukaryota; kingdom Metazoa; phylum Chordata; class Chondrichthyes; order Carcharhiniformes; family Scyliorhinidae; genus Scyliorhinus; species Scyliorhinus torazame. The sequence goes on from NC_092716.1 coordinate 130,655,825, forward strand.
ACCAACTCATGGGGTTGAAGCGTCTCAGGGGGCTGCGCCGGCTGAAACCTTTGGCAGGTGGGGCAGTTGAGCACCATGTTGGCAATGTCATTGCTGATGCCCGGCCAGTATACTGCTTCTCGGGCCCTCCGCCTGCACTTCTCAACCCCGAGATGGCCTTCGTGTAGTTGTTCGAGGACCAGCATGTGCATGCTGTGTGGAATCACAATCCGGTCCAACTTTAGAAGGACACCGTCAATGACGGCCAAGTCGTCCCGGACATTGTAGAATTGTGGACACTGTCCTTTGGGCCACCCTCCTGTCATGTGGCGCAACACACGTTGTAGAAGGGGATCAGCCGCAGTCTCCCGGCGAATACGGGCCAGACTTGAATCATTAGCTGGCAGATTGGCCGATGTGAAGGCCACATGCACTTCGACCTGACAGACAAATCCCTCCGAATCGGGCGGTGTGCTCACTGCTCTGGATAGGGCATCCGCGATGATGAGGTCCTTTCCCGGGGTGTAGACCAGTTGGAAGTCGTACCTACGGAGCTTGAGCAGAATGCGCTGGAGGCGAGGGGTCATCTCATTCAGGTCTTTTTGTATGATGCTGACCAGGGGGCGATGGCCGGTTTCCACGGTGAACTGAGGGAAACCATACACGTAGTCGTGGAACTTATCTATGCCGGTTAACAAACTCAGGCATTCCTTCTAGATCTGCTCATAGCGCTATTCTGTGGGGGTCATGGCCCGCGAGGCATAGGCGACCGGGGCCCATGATGCAGAGTCATCCCGTTGCAGGAGTACCGCCCCAATGCCGGACTGGCTGGCATCAGTCGAGATCTTCGTATCTCGAGAGGTGTCGAAGAACGCCAATACCGGGGCTGTGGTGAGCTTAATTTTGAGCTCTTCCCATTTCTTCTGGTGTGCGGGCAGCCACTGGAACTCCGTGGTCTTCTTCACCAGGTGGCAAAGAGCCGTTGTGTGGGAGGCAAGGTTGGGAATGAACTTGCCCAGGAAGTTGACCATCCCGAGAAAGCGTAGTACTGCTTTCTTGTCTGCCGGCTGCGGCATGGCTGTAATGGCGCTCACTTTGTCTGCATCCGGACGCACTACTGACCGGGATATGTGGTCCCCCAGAAACTTTAACTCAGTTTGGCCAAAAGAACACTTGGCTCGGTTGAGGCGCAGGCCGTCTTCTCGTATCCGAGCAAAGACACGCTGGAGACGACTGATGTGCTCCTGTGGTGTGGTGGACCAGATGATGACCCCTTCGATGCCCTCCATCGTCTGTTCCATGATTCTGTGAAATACCTTGGATGCCGAGATGATGCCAAACCGCATTCTGTTGTAGCAGTAACTGCCGAAAGGAGTGTTGAAGGTGCACAGCTTCCTGCTGGACTGATCCAGTTGAATCTGCCAAAAACCCTTCGAGGCATCAAGCTTTGTAAAAATTTTAGCCCGGGCCATATCGCTTGTGATCTCTTCCCGTTTGGGTATGGGGTAGTGTTCCCTCATGATGTTGTTGTTCAGGTCTTTCGGGTCGATGCAGATCCAGAGTTCGCCAGAGGGCTTTTTAACGCACACTATGGAGCTGACCCATGGCGTGGGCTCCGTGACCCGGGATAGCACTCCTTGGTCCTGGAGATCCTGCAGCTGCTGCTTGAGGTGGTCCCTGAGTGGTGCTGGGACTCTACGAGGTGCGTGAATGACTGGAGTGGCGTCCGGTTTGAGCCGTATTCTGTAAGTGTAGGGCAGTGTGCCCCTGCCCTCGAAAACCTCCTGGTTGTGGGCGAGGAGCGAGTGGAGCTGTGCCCTAAATTCTGCATCCGGGAAGTCTGACGTGCCTTCTGGAGACAGAGCGTGTACCCGCTGAACGAGGTGGAGAACCTTGCACGCCTGTGCGCCTAGCAGGGAGTCCTTTGATGATCCGACTATCTCGAATGAGAGTGTGGCCGTGTGTGTGTTGTATGTCACCTGGAGCTGGCAGGATCCCATGGCCAGGATAACGTTTCCGTTGTAGTCGACCATCTTACAACGGGATGGCCGAATTGGTGGTCTGACCTTCAAGGTGTAGAAGGCTGACCATGCTATTAGGTTGGCGGAGGCACCAGTGTCTAAATGGAATGTGATTGGTGATCGGTTGACCGTTAGGGTGGCACAACGTTCATCACCCGGATTGACACTGTTCACTGGCATCGGCTGGTGAGTCCTGCTTGGGGACATCCCGTTCCTGTCAATGACCGCAACACGGAAGGCTTCCCGGTCGTCTGTATCACCGGTCTGTATATCTTCAGGGTATGACTCGGTGTATGGAGGCTGAATGGTCCGCACGTCCCTGCGAGGCTGTCGGAATTGGGGAGCGTTGGCAGGTTGAGCTGCTCGACAGCAGGCAGCGTAGTGGCCCATCTTGCCACAGCGGAGGCATTGTCGGTTCTTTGCTGGACATTGCCGCTTTAAATGTGCGGATCCACAGTTGCCACACGTCGTGACGACATGGCGTTCGTTGCGCCATCGCGCATGCGCAGTTCAGTCCTGCGTAGAGCGCGCCTGCGCGTCACGTCCCTCTGCGTCAATGTCTCTTTTGGCACGTACAAGCGCGGGAGGCCACGGAAAGCGCGCGAAATGGCCGCCCTCGTCCGGGCCCCGGGCCGGGAGGAACTCGATCGCCTGGACCCGCTCGGCCTCGTAGGACCCCTGCCTTGCCGATTCGGCCGCGTAGGACCCCTGCCGTGCCGATTCGGCCGCCTGAAATTGGGAGTAGCGGCTGGTCGTGTTTTCATGGAGGACGCAGGTTTCGATGGCGGTGGCTAGGGTGAGGCTTTTAATTTTGAGGAGCTGCTGGCGTAGGGTGCCCGAGGTGACCCCAAAAACTATCTGGTCCCGAATCATGGAATCGGAGGTGGCCTCGTAACCGCAGGACTGCGCGAGAATACGGAGGTGTGTTAGGAAAGATTGAAAAGGCTCATCCTTACCCTGCAGGCGCTGCTGGAAGAGGTACCTCTCGAAACTCTCATTTACCTCGACGCTGAAGTGTTGCTCGAGTTTGAGAAGGACCGTCTTGTACTTCGTCTTGTCCTCACCTTCCGCGAACACCAGGGAGTTGTAGATGTGGATGGCGTGTTGCCCTGCCGTGGAGAGGAGGAGGGCGATCTTCCTGGTGTCCGATGCATTCTCCCTTTCTGTGGCTTCTAGGAAGAACTGGAAGCGCTGTTTAAACTGCTTCCAGTTGACGCCGAGGTTTCCAGCGATTTGGAGCGGCTGCGGCGGGCTGATGGTGTCCATGGCGCAGGATGGCAGATTCCTGAGGATGCGTCGGTAGATCTCACAGTTGCTGGGTTCCAATCCTGGTACTCTGTCGCGTTGGGTGCTCTGCTACACAGACGAACCAACACAGTTGCAGATAGTACAACTCAGTTTTATTACTAACAATAACAACATCTGTAAACTTGTTACTGTGGTTCGTTCATTACCCTTTAACCTGTGGACCCAGCCTGAACACTATCTTGGAGAGGCACTCAGCACATGGTGAATGTCTGAGTGGCTTGCTGTGAGCTCTGTGCCCTGAGCTGTCTCCTACTGGACTGAGCGGGAACTGTGGTGTTCCCCGTTTTATAGTGTGTCTGCTCTTGCTTGTGATTGGCTGTGATGTTGCGAGTGTGTTGATTGGTCCGTTGATCTGTCCATCAGTGTGTATGTGTGTTTGCACCATGATGTTTATCTGAATATCATGACAGTTCCCTACTGTGCTGTGAATGCCTGAAGCAGGTTAGCCTATTGAGTAGCTAGCAAAGCGGAATGAAAGTTTGATTGCAGTGGTGATTGATGATCCCTCTCACTCTGTCTGGCTCACTGTATTGGGCTCTTGGAGTTAACTCTTTGATGCTTTCCATCGTAGGTGGGGGATTCCGTAATGACGAGGTGCTGTGAAAAAGATGTCCACGGTATCTACCACTGACATTGATTATGGTAAGACAATCTGCTCTCCGCTTTCACCCTGGCTCTAGGATTTGTCAGGGCTTTAACACCAGCACAGATTCAATTTACAATAAAAATGTTGACTGATTATTTGCTTTGTTTTTAATCTAAGGTCCTGCCCTTAATATCGAATTGAAGCAGTTTATGTGTGAGTTCACAAGGGAATTTGTTCAAGAGGGGGGACACGGTTGCACAGTGGTTAGCACTGCTGCCTCACAGCGCCAGGGCCTGGGTTTAATTCCTGGGTCACTGTCTGTGTGGAGTTTGCAATTTCTCCCTGTGTCTGCGTGGGTTTCCTCCGGGTGCTCCAGGATCCTCCCACAGTCCAAAGATGTGCAGATTAAGTGGATTGGCCATGATAAATTGCCCCTTACTGTGCAAAGATTAGGTGGGGTTACAGGCAACACAGTACTCCGCAATCCTGCGCAGCCTGGATAGAAACTCAGCAAAGGATTCTTCTGGGCTCCTTTCTGTGGTATTAAACTGTTAATGCTGGAATATTATGGACGGGGTTGGGTTAAAATGTTGCCCCACTAAGGTCACAAGTTCATCAAACATCTTGGTGTCGGGGGCAGCTGGGTACGTAAGGCTCCCACTCACCCCAAACTTATGCGGGCCACAGGCGGTGAACAAAATGATCACCAGGCGCTCGTATTCGGTGATGTTATTCACCCTGAAGTAGTAACACATCCATTGTGCGTACTGGTTCCAACTTTCCAGCGCAGCATCAATGACATCCAAACCTCCATAAAGAAGCATGGTGGAACAGATAAAAAAACTTCCAACCTGTATCCAACAAAATTCCTGGTGGATTTTTGGGGCTGGTTTAGCAGAGCGGGCTAAACAGCTGGCTTGTAATGCAAAACAATGCCAGCAGCGCGGGTTCAATTTCTGTACCAACCTCCCCAAACAGACGCCGGAATGTGGCGACTAGGGGCTTTTCACAATAACATCATTGAAGCCTACTTGTGACAATAAGCAATTATTATTATTATTATTAAAATCAAGGGAGGTGGCTTCAACAGTGTAGACAGCTATCCACTTTAACCCACGTCGCCAGTTTTGTGAGGGCCACAAAGAATCCAGCACAAGTTTGTAGAATCAAAAGAAATAACTGTATTTACAATTACATATATATATGTGTATACAACAGCAGCAGTCAGTACTTCACCACTGCTCCCTCCTCTAGCTTGTTCCACACTGGTCAGCTCTATTTATGCAAGTGACTCCGCTAATGATTTCTCCGCCCTCCTCGTTGGGGGAACTCATACTCACTAAGGATTGTGGGACTGCCAATAGCCCCCAGCCAATAGTAATCAAGCAGGTTATAACAAGGACAAATATATACCCGACAATTCGCAGAACACTGTAGTGACATTAAGAAGGTCTACAAGACGGAGGAAACTTGCAAATAAACTAAATTTGTGAATTTGTAAAATAACATTAGTTCTATCATTGTTGACATGCTGTATAATATTGTAAACAAGAAAATGTATAGACAACATTTTTTTTCAAAGAAAGGGGGATCGTCTCCACAAGATGGCGCCGGAGCAAGGTGACTCTCTGCGAGCTCTCCCCAACAGATCCACTTTTTACTTAACTTACAATCAAAGAACAAAGAAAAATTACAGCACAGGAACAGGCCCTTCGGCCCTCCAAGCCTGCGCCGATCCAGATCCTCTATCTAAAACTGTCGCCTATTTTCTAAGGATCTATATCCCTCTGCTCCCTGCCCATTCATGTATCTGTCTAGATACATCTTAAATGACGCTATCGTGCCCGCCTCTACCACCTCTGCTGGCAATGTGTTCCAGGCACCCACCACCCTCTGCGTAAAGAACTTTCCACGCATATCTCCCTTAAACATTTCCCCTCTCACCTTGAACTCGTGTCCCCTAGTAATTGAATCCCCCACTCTGGGAAAAAGCTTCTTGCTATCCATCCTGTCTATACCGCTCATGATTTTGTAGACCTCAATGAGGTCCCCCCTCAACCTCCGTCGTTCTGATGAAAATAATCCTAACCTACTCAACCTCTCTTTATAGCTAGCGCCCTCCATACCAGGCAACATCCTGGTGAACCTCCTCTGCACCTTCTCCAAAGCATCCACATCCTTTTGGTAATGTGGCGACCAGAACTGTATGCAGTATTCCAAATGTGGCCGAATAAAGTCTTATACAACTGTAACATGACCTGCCAACTCTAATCTTTAAAAATTTAATTCTCAGACTAACATTATTACTAACCTCTTTCTTTTATCCATGTACTCATGTACTTAATGATCTGTTGAGCTGCTTGTAGAAAAATACTTTTCACTGTACCTTGGTACACGTGACAATAAACAAATCCAATCCAATCCAATGTGACATAATACAAATGTACAGCATGTAAAGAGTTAATGTTATATTACGCCTAGCCACTAGAGGGAGCTAAGGGACAATGCTATATATTGCATCGGCTCTTGGACTTCTGGGGAGATTAGGGCTGGGATTCTCCAAAATCCTGGCTAAGTGTTGACACTGGCGTAAACACCGGAATGTTTCACGCCGGCGTCAAGGGGCCTCTTGGCCCAGTGATTCAGTGGCCCACAGGGGGCCAGCACGGCTCCTGAGTGCTCCACGCAGCTCCAGTGCCGATACGCGGCCCTGCACTGCCGGCGCAGGTCCGTGCATGCGCGTGGTGGCTGTTTCCACGCCGGCGCCACGCAACATGGCATAGAGACAAAGCGCGGAAGAACGTAGACCCCCCAGATCGCGCGCGACCGCCGATCGAAAGCCCCCGATTGTGGGCATGGCCATCGTGGAGGCCCCCCGGAGTCTGATCTCCCTGCCCCCCCACTCGAATGACCACCGCGGGTCCAAGCGCCGGGTGGTACCATATGTGAACCAGGCCGGCGGAACTCAGAGGGAACTGGCCGGTCGACCACAGAGAATCGCCACGGGGGCCTCTTTCAACGTCCCCTGACCAGCGCCGCGTCGACTGCATGCACACGACTGGCGCCCGGCGTCAGAGCGGCGTGGTGGGAATTTGCAGCGTCAGCAGCGATTCTCCGACCCGGCACGGGCTCGGACAATCCCGCCTAGATTGGAGCTTGTGTAGATTAGACTCATAGTGTATTGCAGAGTTAGTTAAAATCTAATTGTTATAGTTAATAGATATAGAAAGTGTTAGTGAGTGTAGTTTAATTCTTATATGTATGTTTGCTATTTGGAATAAGTGTCGAATGCACATTTAGTAGAGTTAAAATAAAGTTAGTTTTGTTCTTTAAAAAGAGCTTTGTGTATCTTTGTGATCACTACATCTACCATCCTGGAAACCCCTCACAAAGATCACCACATTTTCTGCATTAGTGGCATAGCACAAGTTGTTCTTGAGTGGTACGATAGATTCCAGTCTCTTCCTTAGTATCTAGGATCTGCTAAATGGTAAAACCAAACCAGTCAGTTCGATCAGTTTGTCAAACTTTGACACAGATTTATCAATATGTTTTCAAGGCCATATTCTACGGTTAATGTTTAATTGATCCCGTATTACATGGCACTAACCTCATTAAACACTGAAATATTCAAATGCCGAGGTTACTTTGATTTGATAGCCTTGACGGCAGGGACAACCCATGTTTCTACCCCACTTGACGACTGGTAACTTCACCCATTTGAATTGATCGAGAAGCATTTGCTTTCACTGCAAATGATGCCCACATAGCCCAATGCTTTGAGGGTGGCATGGTGGCACAGTGGTTAGCACTACTGCCTCACAGCGCCAGGGACCCGGGTTCAATTCCAGCCTTGGGTGACTGTCTGTGTGGAGTCTGCACGTTCTCCCCGTGTGTGCGTGGGTTTCTTCCGGGTGCTCCGGTTTCCTCCCACAGTCCAAAGATGTGCAGGTTAGGTGGATGGGCCATGATAAACTGCCCCTTAGTGTTCAAGGATATACCGTCTAGGCTATCGGGTAGACTGGGGGATTGGACTTGGGTAGGGTGCTCTTTCAGAGGGCCAAAAAGAACAAAGAACAAAGAACAGTATAGCACAGGAACAGGCCCTTCGGCCCTCCAGGCCTGCGCCGATCACGTGTCCTATCTAGACCAACCGCCTGTATCTTTCTATACCCCATCTGTTCATGTGCCTATCCAGATAAGTCTTAAATGTCGTTTACGTATGTGCCTCAACCACCTCACTTGGCAGTGCGTTCCAGGTCACCACTATCCTCTGTATAAAAAATTTCAGCCGCAATCTCCACTGAACCTTTCCCCCCTCACCCTGAACTTGTGCCCCCTTGTAATTTTAAATTCCGCCTGGGAAAAAGCCTCCAATCACCCCATCTATACCCCTAATAATTTTATAAACTTCCACACGGTCGCCCCTCAGCCTCCATCTCTCTCTGGAGAACAATCCCAGTTTATTCAATCTCTCCTCATAGCTAATACCCTCAATACCAGGCAACATCCTGGTAAACCTTTTCTGTACTCTCTCCAAAGCCTCCACGTCATTCTGGTAGTGCGGTGACCAGAATTGGACACAGTATTCCAAATGTGGCCAGTTCAGACTTCATGGGCCAAATGGCCTCCTTCTGCACTTCAGGGATTTTATGATGATAAAAAGTGCTATAATTCTCCGGTAACTCATGCTCCAGTGATTTTGTCGCTTTCCGCTGTGACATGTATGTGTTTCCTTGTTACAAAACATCTTCAGACAATTTTGTTTTTCCACCATACTCATCCCTAAGGATAGAGGGATTGGCGTGGTTGGAGGTGATGGGCTGGATGCTCTGTCCTGCCAGACCTGGGCCGGGATTCTCCCCTACCCGGCGGGGCGGGGGTTCCCGGCGGGATGGAGTGGCGGGACCCACTCCGGCGTCCGGCCGCCCCAGAGGTGCGGATTTCTCCGCACCTTTAGGGGCTAAGCCCTCACCTTGAGGGGCTAGGCCCGCGCCAGAGTGGTTGACATGCCGCTGGCTGGTGGGAAAGGCCTTTGACGCCACGCCAGCCGGGCCAAAAGGACTTCGCCGGCCGGCGGAAGTCCACGCATGCGCGGGAGCGTCAGCGGTTGGTGACGTCATCCCCGCGCATGTACGGGGGGGGGGTCTCTTCCGCGTCGGCCATGGTGAACCCTGTGGCCGAGGCGGAGGGAATAGAGTGCCCCCACGGCACAGGTCCGCCTGCGGATCAGTGGGCCCCAATCGCGGGCCAGGCCACCGTGGGGGCACCCCCCGGGGCCAGATCACCCCCCCCCCCCAGGACCCCGGAGCCCGCCCGCACCGCCTGGTCCTGCTGGTAAGAGAGCTGGTTTGATTCTCGCCGGTGGGACTGGCATTCCAGCAGCGGGACTTTGGCCCATCGCGGGCCGGAGAATCGCCGGGGGGGAGCTCGTCGACCGGCGCAGCGCGATTCCCACCCTGCTGAATATCCGGTGCCGGAGAATTCGGCAGCAGGGGCGTGATTCACGCCAGCCCCCGGCGATTCTCCAACCCGGCGGGTGGTCGGAGAATCCCGCCCCTGTTTTCTCGTGCATCGTGCCCCCATCGGCAGCGGGATCCTCTGTCCCGACAGCCGGCCAATGGAGTTTCTCATTGTGGCCACCCCCATGCCGTTGGGAAATCCACGGGTGTGAGTGCGCTGCTGACGAAACGGAGGATCCCGCCGATGGAGAATCCCACCCGCTGTCTTTCATCTCAGCTATTGAACCAAGACACAGTCTGCTGTCTGATTTGGATGTAAAGCAATCAGGGAAACTATTCGAAAGACGAATGGAGTAACCTCTCAAGTGCGGGTTATTTATCCTTTATCAGTAGTGTGGATTATCCTGTCACTTATATCACTTATTTGTGAGAGGTTCATGTGCTTACAAATTGGCAGGATTCTCTGGTCCCCATCCACGTGGTTCTCAGCGGCACGCCGTTTGCTGCCGGAGGGATTCTCCCACCCCGCCGCTCATCAATGGCATTTCCATTGGAGCCACTCTGCCTCCGGGTAACCTGCAAGTGGTCGTATACTGACGGCGGGAAAAGAGAATTCCAACGGCTGGAGACTTCCGGCCAATATTAGCTGCATTTTAACAGGGACTTCACTTTGCAAAATGAATAAACATTGGGCTGTCAGTAAGGTACAGGGTAAAGAGGAACTAATTTCACAAAGGTTACCTGTATAAGATCATAAGACCATAAGAGATAGGAGCAGAATTAGGCCACTCGGCCCATCTCGCCTGCTCCGCCATTCAATCATGGCTGATATTTTTCTACAAGTGGAAACATTCTCTCCACGTCCACTCTATCCAGGCCTCGCAGTATCCTGTAAGTTTCAAAAAGATCCCCCATCATCCTAGATTAAGAACAAATTAATCTACACCCCATCATTCTACCGTAATCCATGTACCTATCCAATAGCTGCTTGAAGGTCCCTAATGTATCCAACTCAATTACTTCCACAGGCAATGCATTCCATGTCCCCACTACTTTTTTTTTCATAGAATTTACAGTGCAGAAGGAGGCCATTTGGCTCATCGAGTCTGCACCGGCTCTTGGAAAGAGCACCCTACCCAAGGTCAACACCGCCATCCTATCCCCATAACCCAGTAACCCCACCCAACACTAAGGGCAATTTTGGACACTAAGGGCAATTTATCATGGCCAATCCACCTAACCTGCACATCTTTGGACTGCGGGAGGAAACCGGAGCACCCGGAGGAAACCCACGCAGACACGGGGAGGATGTGCAGACTCCGTACAGCCAAGCCGGAATCGAACCTGGGACCCTGGAGCTGTGAAGCAATTGTGCTATCCACAAGGCTACCGTGCTGCCCCTTTACTCTCTGGGTAAAGAACCTACCTCTGACATCCCCCCTATATCTTCCACCATTCACCTTAAATTTATGTCCCCTTGTAATGGTTTGTTCCACCCGAGGAAAAGTCTCTGACTGTCTCCTCTATCTATTCCCCATATCATCTTATAAACCTTTATCAAGTCTCCCCTCATCCTTCTCTGTTCTAATGAGAAAAGGGCCCAGCAACCTCAACCTTTCCTCGTAAGACCTACTCTCCATTCCAGGCAACATCCTGGTAAATCTCCTTTACACCTTTAAGTTCCCTAATCCTTCACCTTAAGTTCCCTAATCAAGTCTGCTTCATTACACATCACCAAATCCAGAATTGCCTGTTCCCAAGTGGGCTCTACCACAAGCTGCTCCAAAACCATCTCTTTGACATTCCACAAATTCCTTTTTTTGGGATCCACTACTAACCTGATTTTCCCAGTCCACCTGCATATTGAAGTCCCCCATGATTATTGTAATATTGCCTTTTTTACATGCCTTTTCTGTCTCCTGATTTAATTTGTGCCCCGCATCCTTACTACTGCTAGGGGGCCTGTACATAACTCCCATCGGGGTCTTTTTACCTTTGCGATTCCTCAACTCTATCCACAGAGATTCTATGCCTTCTGATCCTATATTGCTCCTTGCTATCGATTTCACTTCATTCCTTACTAACAATGCAACCCTGCCCCCTTTACCCATCTGCCTATCCTTTCGATAGAACATATATCCTTGGATATTTAGATCCCAACCCTGATCGCCTTGCAGCCACGTCTCTATGATGCCCACAACATCGTACCGGCCAATTTCAATGTGCACAACAAGCTCATTTACCTTGTTTCGTATACTGCGCGCAATTAGGTACAACACCCTCAATCCTGCATTGACCACCTTCCTTCTCACACTTGTCACCTTTTTTGTTCTGTCTGAGGATGACGTTGGTCTTTTATTTTGGTTCTCTATTTCCCCTTCAGTTATTACACCTTCTAAGCTCACATTCTGGTTCCCAGTTTAAATCCTCCCGAGTGAATCTAGCAGGGGTGTACTGACTGCACAGGCTGGAGGATTCTTTGGAGAATCTGAAATAGATACCGCACTGATAGAGGCCCTTCAGCCCATTGCGCCTGTGTGATATAGTTACCTCATTAATCCCATTCTCTGCTAGATAGCCATGCAGTTTCCTCCTTCAAGTAGTCACCAATTCTCTTTAGAACGTTACTGTTGAATCTGTGCCCTACACTCTTCCGGATCGTGCATTCCAGATCACAATAACTTGCTTTGTGAATGTTTTGATGATCACCGAGATCTTTGTGTATCAGTAAAAAATGACACATTCCACTTGTCTTGCAGGAGATAACAAAGTGTCTCTGTATATATCAATGCCACTCTCAGAATCGAGCAGGGATTACCCTGACAGCAGCCTTCAGCTCCTCAGAGACTCCAGCAGCAAAAACAGAGTTCAATTCAATCCTGCTCCATACCAGAACGGATCTCCTCACACCTACTGGAACAGCAATGTGAAGATAGAGACCATGCTCTTCCCGTACACAAACCAGAGCCTGGGTGAGGCTGAATGCACAGGGAAATGAGTGAGGGTGGTCTTCCTCATCGTCTCCAAGACGGCAAAAAAAGTGCAGGACACAGGGCAATGGCAGAGGGGGGTACGGGAGAGTTACTAAGAGTAAAGGGGGTTCAGGAGAGTTCTAAGAGTAAAGGGGTGTGGGTACAGGAGAGTTACTAAGTATTAGTAACGGGGGTAGGGGAAAGTTACTAACAGTAAGGGGGGGGGGTAGGAGAGAGTTACTAAGTGTTAGTAAGGGGGGAGTAGTGGAAAGTTACTAAGTTAGTAAGGGAGGTAGGGAAGAGTTACTAAGAGTTAGTAAGGGTGGTAGTGCAGAGTTACTAAGAGTTAGTAAGGAATGTAGAGGACAGTTAATAAGAGTTAGTAAGAGGGATAGGGGAGAGTTACTAAGAGTTAGGAAAGGGGCAGGGGAGAGTTACTAAGAGTTAGTAAGGGGGGATAGGGGAGAGTTACTCAGAGTTAGTAAGGGGGATAGGGGAGAGTTACTAAGAGTTAGGAATGTAGAGGAGAGTTACTAAGAGTTAGTAAGGGGGTAGGGGAGGGTTACTAAGTGTTAGTAAGGGGGTAGAGGAGAGTTACTAAGAGTAAATGGGGGTATGGGAGAGTTACTAAGTGTAAAGGGGGGGTAGGGTAGAGTTACTAAGAGTTAGTAAGGAGGGTAGAGTCGAGTTAGTAAGTGTTAGGAGGGGAGAGGAGAGTTACTAGGAGTTCGTAAGGAAGGTAGAGGAGAATTACTAAGAGTAAAGGGGCATAGGGGAGAGTTACTAAGTGTTAGTAAGGAGCGTTGAGGAGAGTTACTAAGTGTTAGTAAGTGTTAAAAGTGCAGGAGAGGAGCCAGAGATTTAAAAGCAGGAGATTTAAAAGCGGGAGAGGAGCCGGAGATTTAAAAGCGGGAGAGGAGCTGGCGATTTAAAAGCGCGGGAGAGGAGCCGGAGATTTAAAAGCAGGAGAGGAGCCGGAGATTTAAAAGCGGGAGAGGAGCTGGAGATTTAAAAGTGCGGGAGAGGAGCCAGGGATTTAAAAGCAGGAGAGGAGGTGGAGATTTAAAAGCGGGAGAGGAGCCGGAGATTTAAAAGCGCGGGAGAGGAGCCGGAGATTTAAAAGTGGGAGAGGAGCCGGAGATTTAAAAGCGCGGGAAAGGAGCCGGTGATTTAAAAGCGCGGGAGAGGAGCTGGAGATTTAAAAGCGGGAGAGGAGCGGGAGATTTAAAAGCACGGGAGAGGAGTCACCTCCTCTAACCTAAGGGGTTGAGTGAATATCAGGTAAGCTCTTTCTTTCTTGTTTTTTCTTGTTTTATCCGCAAGTTATCTAGAGGGGATGGTAGGGAATGTTTGAGGTGAGGGACACTGTCAGTGTCCCTGCTGATTTCACCTGTGGGAAATGCACCCACCTCCAGCTCCTCAAAAACCGCGTTAGGGAACTGGAGCTGGAGCTGGATGAACTTCGGACCATTCGGGAGGCAGAGGTGGTCATAGATAGTAGCTTCAGGGATGTAGTTACTCCGAAGAATGAAGATAGATGGGTGGCGGTGAGAGGGGCTGGGAGGAAGCAGTCTGTACAGGGGTTGTTCCCCTTAGTAACAAGTATACCGCTTTGGATACTTGTGGCGGGGTGGGACTTACCAGGGGTAAGCCATGGGGTACAGGTCTCTGGCACAGAGTCTGCCCCTGTTGCTCAGAAGGGAAGCGGGGAGAGGAGTAGAGCATTAGTCATTGGGGACTCCATAGTTAGGGGGACAGATAGGAGATTCTGTGGGAACGAGAGAGACTCGCGGTTGGTGTGTTGCCTCCCAGGTGCCAGGGTCCGTGATGTTTCGGATCGTGTTTTCGGGATCCTTAAGGGGGAGGGGGAGCAGCCCCAAGTTGTGGTCCACATAGGCACCAACGACATAGGTAGGAAAAGGGATAGGGATGTAAGGCAGGTACAGGGAGCTAGGGTGGAATCTGAGAGCTAGAACAGAGTTATTATCTCTGGGTTATTACCCGTGCCACATGCTAGCGAGACGAGGAATAGGGAGAGAGAACAGTTGTACACATGAAAATGAAAATCGCTTATTGTCACAAGTAGGCTTCAAATGAAGTTACTGTGAAAAGCCCCTAGTCGCCACATTCTGGCGCCTGTTTGGGGAAGCTGTTACGGGAATTGAACCGTGCTGCTGGTCTGCCTTGGTCTGCTTTCGAAGCCAGCGATTTAGCCCTGTGCTAAACAGCCCCTGCCGTTTTAACATGGTTACAGGGATGGTGCAGAAGGGAGGGATTCAGATACCTGGTTAATTGGGGCTCATTCTGGGGTAGGTGGGACCTCTACAAACGGGATGGTCTACACCTGAACCAGAGGGGTACCAATATCCTGGGCGGGGGGGAAATTTGCTAATGCTCTTCGGGAGGGTTTAAACTAATTCAGCAGGGGCTTGGGAACCTGAATTGTAGCTCCAGTATACAGGAGGTTGAGAGTAGTGAGGTCATGAGTAAGGTTTCGAGGTCACAGGAGTGTACCGGCAGGCAGGAATGTGGTTTGAAGTGTGTCTACTTCAATGCCAGGAGCATCCGGAATAAGGTGGATGAACTTGCAGCATGGGTTGGTACATGGGACTTTGATGTTATGGCCATTTCGGAGACATGGATAGAGCAGGGACAGGAATGGTTGTTGCAGGTTCCGGGGTTTAGATGTTTCAGTTAGCTCAGGGAAGGTGGTAAAAGAGGGGAAGGTGTGGCATTGTGAGACAAGGACAGTATTACGGTGGCAGAAAGGACGTTTGATGAGGACTCGTCTACTGAGGTAGTGGGCTGCGGTTAGAAACAGGAAAGGAGAGGTCACCCTGTTGGGAGTTTTCTATAGGCCTCCGAGAAGTTCAAGAGATGTAGAGGAAAGGATTGCAAAGGTGATTCTGGATAGGAGCGAAAGTAACAGGGTAGTTGTTATGGGGGACTGTAACTTTCCAAATATTGACTGGAAACGCTATAGTTCGAGTACTTTAGATGGGTCCATTTTTGTCTAATGTGTGCAGGAGGGTTTCCTGACACAGTATGTAGATGGGCCAACAAGAGGCGAGGCCACATTGGATTTGGTACTGGGTAATGGACCAGGCCAGGTGTTAGATTTGGAGGTAGGTGAGCACTTTGGTGATAGTGACCACAATTTGGTTACGTTTACTTTAGCGATGGAAAGGGATAGGTATATACCGCAGGGCAAGAGTTATATCTGGGGGAAAGGCAATTATGATGCGATTAGGCAAGACTTAGGATGGGGAAGGAAACTGCAGGGGATGGGCAAAATTGGAATGTGGAGCTTGTTCAAGGAACAGTTACTGCGTGTCGTTGATAGGTTTGTACCTGTCAGGCAGGGAGGAAGTGGTCGAGCGAGGGAATCGTGGTTTACTAAAGTAGTTGAATCACTTGTCAAGAGGAAGAAGGAGGCTTATGTGAAGGTTCAGTTAGGGCGCTTGAGAGTTACAAGTTAGCCAGGAAGGACCTAAAGAGAGAGCTAAGAAGAGCAGGAGGGGCATGAGAAATCTTTGGCAGGTAGGATCAAGGATAACCCTAAAGCTTTCTATAGATATGTCAGGAATAAACGAATGACTAGGGTAAGAGTAGGGCCAGTCAAGGACAGGGATGGGAAGTTGTGCGTGGAGTCCGAGGAGATAGGAGAGGTGCTAAATGAATATTTTTCGTCACTATTCACATAGGAAAAAGACAATGGGCGGGATTCTCCCCTACCAGGCGGGTTGGGGGGTCTCGGTGCCGAGGAGTGGCGTGAACCACTCCGGTGTCGTACCTCCCCAAAGGTGCGGAATCATCCGCACCTTCAGGAGCTAGGCCGGCCCCGGAGTGATTTGTGCTGTGCCGGCCGGGGGGAAAGGGGCTTGGTGCCACGCCAACCGGCGCCGAAGGGCCTCCACCGGCCAGCGCGAGTTGGTGCATGCGCGGGAGCGCCAGCATGTGCTGGCGTCATCCCAGCGCATGCGCAGGGGGGTTCATCTCCACGTCGGCCATGGCGGAGGATCACAGAGGCCGACGCGGAACAATAGAGTGCCCCCACAGCACAGGCCCGCCTGCGGATCGGTGGGCCCCGATTGCGGGCTAGGCCACCGTGGGGGCACCTCTCCGGGGCCAGATCCCCCCGCGCCTCCCCCCGAGGACCCCGGAGGCTGCCCGCGCTAAGGTCACGCCGGTAAGGACCTACTCTAATTTACGCCGGCGGGACCGGCAAAAAACGTGTGGCCACTCGGCCCATTGCGGGCCGGAGAATCGCCGGCGGGGCCGCTGCCAGCGGCCGCCGACCGGCGCGGCGTGATTCCCGCCCCTGCCAAATCCCCGGCGGTGGAGAATTCGGCAGCCGGCAGGGGCGGGATTCACGCTGCTCCCCGGCGATTCTCCGATCCGGCAGGGGGTCGGAGAATCCCGCCCAATGTTGTCGAGGAGAATACTGAGATACAGGCTACTAGACTAGATGGGATTGAGGTTCATAAGGAGGAGGTGTTAGCAATTCTGGAAAGTGTGAAAATAGATCAGTCCCCTGGGCCGGATGGGATTTATCCTAGGATTCTCTGGGAAGCTAGGGGGGGATTGTTGAGCCTTTGGCGTCATTGTCTACAGGAATAGTGCCAGAAGACTGGTGGATAGCAAATGTGTCCCCTTGTTCAAGAAGGGGAGTAGAGACAACCCCGGTAACTATAGACCAATGAGCCTTACTTCTGCTGTGGGCAAAGTCTTGGAAAGGTTTATAAGAGATATGATTTATAATCATCTAGAAAGGAATAGATTGATTAGGGATAGTCAACACGGTTTTGTGAAGGGTAGGTTGTGCCTCACAAACCTTATTGAGTTCTTTGAGAAGGTGACCAAACAGGTGGACGAGCGTAAAGCAGTTGGTGTAGTGTATATGGATTTCAGTAAAGTGTTTGATAAGGTTCCCCATGGTAGGCTATTGCAGAAAATACGGTGGAATGGGATTGAGTGTGATTTAGCGGTTTGTATCAGAAATTGGCTAGCTGGAAGAAGACAAAGGGTGGTGGTTGATGGGAAATGTTCAGCCTGGAGTACAGTTACGAGTGGTGTACCACAAGGATCTGTTTTGGGGCCACTGCTGTTTGTTATTTTTATAAATGACCTGGAAGAGGGCATAGAAGTGAGTAAACTTGCGAAAAGTGTGAGGTGATTCATTTTGGAAGGAGTCACAGGAATACAGAGTACTGGGCTAATGGTAAGATTCTTGGTAGTGTGGATGAGCAGAGAGATCTCGGTGTCCATGCACACAGATCCCTGAAAGTTGCCACCCTGGGTTGATAGGGTTGTTAAGAAGGCGTACAGTGGAGGGCAGCATGGTGGCGCAGTGGGTTAGCACTGCGGCCTGACAGCGTTGAGGTCCCAGATTCGATCCCGGCTCTGGGTCACTGTCCGTGTGGAGTTTGCACATTCTCCCCGTGTTTGTGTGGGTTTCGCCCCCACAACCCAAAAATGTGCAGGGTTGGTGGATTGGCCACATAAATTGCCCCTTATTTGGAAAAAATGAATTGGGTACTCTAACTTTTAAAAAAAAAGAAGGCGTACGGTGTGTTAGCTTTTATTGGTAGAGGGATTGAGTTTCAGAATCATGAGGTCATGTTGCAGCTGTACAAAACTCTGGTGTGGCCGCATTCGGAGTTTTGCTTGCAGTTCTGGTCGCCGAATTATCGGAAGGATGTGGAAGCATTGGAAAGGGTGCAGAGGAGATTTACCAGAATGTTGCCTGGTATGGAGGGGAGATCTTATGAGGAAAGGCTGAGGGACTTGAGGCTGTTTTCGTTAGAGAGAAGAAGGTTAAGAGGTGACTTAATAGAGGCATACAAGATGAACAGAAGATTGGATAGGGTGGACAGTGAGAGACTTTTTCCTTGGATGGTGATGTCTAGCACGAGGGGACATAGCTTTAAGTTGAGGGGAGATAGATATAAGACAGATGTCAGAGGTAGGTTCTTTACTCAGAGAGTAGTAAGGGCGTGGAATGCCCTGCCTGCAACAGTAGTGGACCCGCCAACACTAAGGGCATTCAAATGGTCATTGGATAGACATATGGACAATAAAGGAATAGTGTAGATGGGCTTTAGAGTGGTTTCACAGGTCGGTGCAACATCGAGGGCCGAAGGGCCTGTACTGCGCCGTAATGTTCTATGTTAAAGGGGGGTATGGGAGAGTTACTAAGTGTAAAGGGGGGTAGGGGAGAGTTATGCAGAGTGATGGGGGGTAGAGGAGAGTTACTAAGTGTTAATAAGGAGGGTATAGGCGAGTTAGTAAGTGTTTGTTAGGAGGGTAGAGGAAGATTTACTCAGAGTAAAGGGGGTAGGGGAGAGTTACTAAGAGTGAAGGGGGTAGGGGTGAGTTACTAAGTGTTAGTAAGAAGCGTAGAGGAGAGTTACTAAGAGTTAGTAAGGAGGGTAGAGTCGAGTTAGGAAGTGTTAGGAGGGTAGAGGAGAGTTACTAAGAGTTAGTAAGGAAGATTGAGGAGAGTTACTAAGAATAAAGGGGGGGTTTGGGAGAGTTAATAAGAATTAGTAAGGGGGTAGGGGAGAGTTGCTAAGAGTTAGTAAGGCGGTTAAGGGAGAGTTAGTAAGGGGGATAGAGGAGAGTTACTAAGAGTTAGTAAGGGAGTAGGGGAGAGTTACTAAGAGTTAGTAAGGGGGTAGGGGAGAGTTACTTCGAGTTAGTAAGGAAGGTAGAGGAGAGTTACTAAGAGTAAATGGGGTAGGGGAGAGTTACTAAGAGTTAGTAAGGAGGGTAGAGGCGAGTTGATAAGAAGTAGTAAGGCGGTAGGGGAGAGTTGCTAAGAGTTAGCAAGTGGGGGTAAGGGAGAGTTACTAAGAGTTAGTAAGGGGGATAGAGGAGAGTTACTAAGAGTTAGTAAGGGGGTAGGGGAGAGTTACTAAGAGTGAGTAAGGGGGTAGGGGAGAGTTACTTCGAGTTAGTAAGGAAGGTAGAGGAGAGTTACTAAGAGTTAGTAAGGGGGTAGGGGAGAGTTACTAAGGGTTAGCAAGGGGGGGAGGTAGGGGAGAGTTACTCAGAGTTACCAAGGGCGATAGGGGAGAGTTACTCAGAGTTACCAAGGGCGATAGGGGAGAGTTACTCAGAGTTAGTAAGGGGGTAGGGGAGAGTTACTTCGTGTTAATAAGGAAGGTAGAGGAGAGTTACTATGAGTTAGTAAGGGGGTAAGGGAGAGTTACTAAGGGTTAGCAAGGGGGTTAGGGGTGAGTTACTAAGTGTTAGTAAGGAAGGTAGAGGAGAGTTACTAAGAGTTAGTAAGGAGGGTAGAGGTGAGTTACTAAGAGTAAAGGGGTTGGGGAGAGTTACTAAGTGTTAGTAAGGATGGTAGAGGAGAGTTAGTAAGTGTTTGTTAGGAGGGCAGAGGAGAGTTACTAAGGGTAAAGGGGGTAGGGGAGAGTTACTAAGAGTTGGCGAAGAGGGTAGAGGAGAGTTACTAAGAGCAAAGGGGGTAGGGGAGAGTTACTAAGAGTTAGTAAGGTGGGTAGGGGAAGTTACTAAGAGTTAGTAAGGGGGGGTAAGGGAGAGTTACTAAGAGTTATTAAGGGGGTAGGGGAGAGTTATTAAGGGTTAGCAAGGGGGTAGGGGAGAGTTACTTAGTGTTAGTAAGGAAGATAGAGGAGCGTTACTATGAGTTAGTAAGGGGGTAAGGGAGAGTTACTCAGAGTTAGTAAGAGGGTAGGAGAGAGTTGCTAAGAGTAAAGGGGGGGTACGGGTAAGTTACTAAGAGTAAAGGGGGTATTGGAGAGTTACTAAGAGTAAAGAGGGGTACAGGAGAGTTACTAAGACTAATGGGGGTATTGGAGAGTTACTAAGAGTAAAGAGGGGTATGGGATAGTTACTAAGAGTAAAGGGGGGTAGGGGAGTGTTACTATGAGTGAAGGGGGGCACAGGAGAGTTACTAAGAGTAAAGGGGGGTAGGGGAGAATTACTAAGAGTTAGTAAGGAGGGTAGAGGAGAGTTACTAAGTGTTAGTAATGGGAGAGTGGCGAAGAGTTAGTAATGAAAGGTGGCACAGTGGTTAGCACGGCTGCCTCATGGCACCGAGTACCCAGGTTCAATCCCGGCCCCGGGTCACTGTCCATGTGGAGTTTGCACATTCTCCCCATGTCTACGTGGGTCTCACCCCACAACCCAAAAGACGTGCAGGGTAGGTGGATTGGCCACGCTAAATTGCCCCTTAATTTGAACAAAAAAGAAATGGATATTCTAAAAAAAAAATGTTTTAAAGGTAGTAATAATCTGTATTATTGTCACAAGTAGGCTTACATTAACACTGCAATAAAGGTACTGTGAAAAGCCCCTAGTTGCCACATTCCGGTACCTGTTCGGGTACACAGAGGGAGAATTCAGAATGCCCAATTCACCGAGCAGCACGTCTTTCGGGACATGTGGGAAGAAAGGGGAGTTCCCGGAGGAAACCCACGCAGACACTGGGAGAATGTGCAGACTCCACACAGACAGTGACCCAAGCCAGGAATCGAACCTGGGAACCTGGCGCTGTGAAGCAAGAGTGCTAACCACTGTGCCCCTGTGAGGGGGAGTAGGGGAGAGTTAGTCTGAGGAGGAGTTTGGCGGTCATTTCTTCTGGTGAGGGGTTGTGTGGGGAGGGTAAATTAGTAATTGTTTAGTGTGGCTTCCTAATCTGCTTCATAAGCAAGTTAGTATAAATCAGGGTGAGGCATTAAGGGTTGGTGTGATTTTGTACAGGGTGAACTTAGTTTGTAAGGGATTTTGTTTTGGCAAGTGTCAGGAAGAGCATTTAGGAGATGGGTTCACATCAGAATTGGTAATAATTAATCGACATGGAGGCTTCAGGGATTCTTAGTGAAGTAAGGATTTTTGAGGGGTAGTTAAGATGATTTAGTGAGAGGAGGTGAATAGGAATGTAGGTTAAAGAAGGAAATTGTGAATCAGTGGTAACAGGAGAGCTTTAGAACATAGAACATAGAACGATACAGCGCAGTACAGGCCCTTCGGCCCACAATGTTGCACCGACATGGGAAGTAAAAAAAAAAGCCATCTAACCTACACTATGCCATTATCATCCACATGCTTATCCAATAAACTTTTAAATGCCCTCAATGTTGGCGAGTTCACTACTGTTGCAGGTAGGGCATTCCACGGCCTCACCACTCTTTGCGTAAAGAACCTACCTCTGACCTCTGTCCTCTATCTATTACCCCTCAGTTTAAAGCTATGTCCCCTCTTGCTAGCCATTTCCATCCGTGGGAGAAGGCTCTCACTGTCCACCCTATCTAACCCCCTGATCATTTTGTATGCCTCTATTAAGTCTCCTCTTAACCTTCTTCTCTCTAACGAAAACAACCTCAAGTCCATCAGCCTTTCCTCATAAGATTTTCCCTCCATACCAGGCAACATCCTGGTAAATCTCCTCTGCACCCGCTCCAAAGCTTCCACGTCCTTCCTATAATGCGGTGACCAGAACTGTACGCAATACTCCAAATGCGGCCGTACCAGAGTTTTGTACAGCTGCAACATGACCTCATGACTCCGGAACTCAATCCCTCTACCAATAAAGGCCAACACTCCATAGGCCTTCTTCATAACCCTATCAACCTGGGTGGCAACTTTCAGGGATCGATGTACATGGACACCTAGATCCCTCTGCTCATCCATACTTCCAAGAACTTTACCATTAGCCAAATATTCCGCATTCCTGTTATTCCTTCCAAAGTGATTCACCTCACACTTCTCTACATTAAACTCCATTTGCCACCTCTCAGCCCAGCTCTGCAGCTTATCTATGTCCCTCTGTAACCTGCTACATCCTTCCGCACTGTCGACAACACCACCGACTTTAGTGTCGTCTGCAAATTTACTCACCCACCCTTCTGCGTCCTCCTCTAGGTCGTTGATAAAAATGACAAACAGCAACGGCCCCAGAACAGATCCTTGTGGTACGCCACTTGTAACTGAACTCCATTCTGAACATTTCCCATCAACCACCAGCCTCTGTCTTCTTTCAGCTAGCCAATTTCTGATCCACATTTCTAAATCACCCTCAATCCCCAGCCTCCATATTTTCTGCAATAGCCTACCGTGGGGAACCTTATCAAACGCTTTACTGAAATCCATATACAGCACATCAACTGCTCTACCCTCGTCTACCTGTTCAGTCACCTTCTCAAAGAACTCGATAAGGTTTGTGAGGCATGACCTACCCTTCACAAAGCCATGCTGACTATCCCTGATCATATTATTCCTATCTAGATGATTATAAATCTTGTCTCTTATAATCCCCTCCAAGACTTTACCCACAACAGACGTGAGGCTCACTGGTCTATAGTTGCCGGGGTTGTCTCTACTCCCCTTCTTGAACAAAGGGACCACATTTGCTATCCTCCAGTCCTCTGGCACTATTCCTGTAGCCAATGATGACATAAAAATCAAAGCCAAAGGCCCAGCAATCTCTTCCCTGGCTTCCCAGAGAGTCCTAAGATAAATCCCATCAGGCCCCGGGGACTTATCTATTTTCAGCCTGTCCAGAATTGCCAACACCTCTTCCCTGCGTACCTCAATGCCATCTATTCTAATCGCCTGGGTCTCAGCATTCTCCTCCACAACATTATCTTTATCCTGAGTGAATACTGACAAAAAAATATTCATTTAGTATATCGCCTATCTCTTCAGACTCCACACACAACTTCCCATCCCTGTCCTTGACTGGCCCTACTCTTACCCTAGTCATTCTTTTATTCCTGACATACCTATAGAAAGCTTTTGGGTTTTCCTTGATCCTACCTGCCAAATACTTCTCATGTCCCCTCCTTGCTCGTCTTAGCTCTCTCTTTAGATCCTTCCTCGCTACCTTGTAACTATCAAGCGCCCCAACTGAAACTTCACTCCTCATCTTCACATAGGCCTCCTTCTTCCTCTTAACAAGAGATTCCACTTCTTTGGTAAACCATGGTTCCCTCGCTCGACGCCTTCCTCCCTGCCTGACCGGTACGTACTTATCAAGAACACGCAGTAGCTGTTCCTTAAACCAGCTCCACATATCCAGTGTGCCCAACACTTGCAGCCTACTTCTCCAACCTAACCCCCCCAAGTCATGTCTAATGGCATCATAATTGCCCTTCCCCAGCTATAACTCTTGCCCTGCGGGGTATACTTATCCCTTTCCATCACTAACGTAAACGTCACCGAATTGTGGTCACTGTCCCCAAAGTGCTCACCTACCTCCAAATCTAACACCTGACCTGGTTCATTACCCAAAACCAAATCCAATATGGCCTCTCCTCTTGTTGGCCTGTCAACATATTGTGTCAGGAAACCCTCCTGCACACATTGTACAAAAAACGACCCATCTAATGTACTCGAACTATATCTTTTCCAGTCAATATTTGGAAAGTTAAAGTCTCCCATAATAACTACCCTGTTACTTTCGCTCTTATCCAGAATCATCTTCTCCATCCTTTCCTCTACATCCCTAGAACTATTTGGAGGCCTATAGAAAACTCCCAACAGGGTGACCTCTCCTTTCCTGTTTCTAACCTCAGCCCATACTACCTCGGAAGAAGAGTCCCCATCTAGCATCCTCTCCGCCACCGTAATACTGTTTTTGACTAGCAGCGCCACACCTCCCCCTCTTTTGCCTCCTTCTCTGAGCTTACTAAAACACCTAAACCCCGGAAACTGCAACAACTTTAGACAACAGTAAGGAATTATTCAGCAACGAGAGGAGAACACATCAGAAAATTTGGTGTTCTGTAGTAATGTGGACCGAACTGAAAATTGTGAATACTTTAAATTACCAGCAACACAAAATATGCTGTGCTGCTGGTCAGAACTGCCATCTACTGGAGAGACCTGAAAGGGCGGAGAATTGTTCACTGACAGTCTATCCCACTGAAAGAGCGGACAATTGCTCACTGACAGTCTATCCCACTGACAGAGCGGACAATTGTTCACTGACAGTCTATCTCACTGACAGAGCGGACAATTGTTCACTGACAGTCTATTTCACTGAAAGAGCCGACAATTGTTCACTGACAGTCTATCCACTGACAGAGCGGACAATTGTTCATTGACAGTCTATTTCACTGACAGAGCCGACAATTGTTCATTGACAGTCTATCTCACTGACAGAGCGGACAATTGTTCACTGACAGTCTATATCACTGAAAGAGCCGACAATTGTTCACTGACAGTCTATCCACTGACAGAGCGGACAATTGTTCACTGACAGTCTATCTCACTGACAGAGCGGACAATTGTTCACTGACAGTCTATCTCACTGACAGAGCGGACAATTGTTCACTGACAGTCTATCCACTGACAGAGCGGACAATTGTTCACTGACTGTCTATCTCACTGACAGAGCGGACACTTGTTCATTGACAGTCTATCTCACTGACAGAGCCGACAATTGTTCACTGACAGTCTATCTCACTGACAGAACCGACAATTGTTCATTGAAAGTCTATCTCACTGACAGAGCCGACAATTGTTCACTGACAGTGTGTCCCATTGACAGAGCTGACAGTTGTTCACTGACAGTGTGTCTCATTGACAGAGCTGACAGTTGTTCACTGACAGTGTGTCTCATTGACAGAGCTGACAGTTGTTCACTGACAGTGTGCCTCATTGACAGGGCTGACAGTTGTTCACTGACAGTGTGTCCGATTGACAGAGCCGACAGTTGTTCACTGACCGTGTGTGTCATTGACAGAGCTGACAGTTGTTCACTAACAGTGTGTCATTGACAGAGCTGACAGTTGTTCACTGACCGTGTGTCTCATTGACAGAGCTGACAGTTGTTCACTGACAGTGTGTCCCATTGACAGAGCTGACAGTTGTTCACTGACCGTGTGTCTCATTGACAGAGCTGACAGTTGTTCACTGACCGTGTGTCTCATTGACAGAGCTGACAGTTGTTCACTGACAGTGTGTCCCATTGACAGAGCTAACAGTTGTTCACTGACCGTGTGTCTCATTGACAGAGCTGACAGTTGTTCACTGACAGTGTGTCCCATTGACAGAGCCGACAGTTGATCACTGACAGTGTGTCTCATTGACAGAGCTGACAGTTGTTCACTGACAGTGTGTGTCATTGACAGAGCTGACAGTTGTTCACTGACAGTGTGTGTAAGTGACAGAGCTGACAGTTGTTCACTGACAGTGTGTGTCATTGACAGAGCCGACAGTTGATCACTGACAGTGTGAGTCATTGACAGAGCTGACAGTTGTTCACTGACAGTGTGTGTCATTGACAGAGCTGACAGTTGATCACTGACAGTGTGTCTCATTGACAGAGCTGAAAGTTGTTCACTGACAGTGTGTGTCATTGACAGAGCTGACAGTTGTTCACTGACAGTGTGTGTCATTGACAGAGCTGACAGTTATTCACTGACTGTGTCTCATTGACAGAGCTCACAGTTGTTCACTGACAGTTTGTCTCATTGACAGAGCTGACAGTTGTTCACTGACCGTGTGTCCCATTGACAGAGCTGACAGTTGTTCACTGACAGTGTGTCCCATTGACAGAGCTGACAGTTGTTCACTGACCGTGTGTCTCATTGACAGAGCTGACAGTTGTTCACTGACAGTGTGTCCCATTGACAGAGCTAACAGTTGTTCACTGACCGTGTGTCCCATTGACAGAGCCGACAGTTGATCACTGACAGTGTGTCTCATTGACAGAGCTGACAGTTGTTCACTGACAGTGTGTGTCATTGACAGAGCTGACAGTTGTTCACTGACAGTGTGTGTAAGTGACAGAGCTGACAGTTGTTCACTGACAGTGTGTGTCATTGACAGAGCTGACAGTTGTTCACTGACCGTGTGTCCCATTGACAGAGCTGACAGTTGATCACTGACAGTGTCAGTCATTGACAGAGCTGACAGTTGTTCACTGACCGTGTGTCTCATTGACAGAGCTGACAGTTGTTCACTGACAGTGTGTAATTGACAGAGCCGACAGTTTATCACTGACAGTGTGCCTCATTGACAGAGCTGACAGTTGTTCACTGACCGTGTGTCTCATTGACAGAGCTGACAGTTGTTCACTGACGGTGTGTGTAATTGACAGAGCTGACAGTTGTTCACTGACAGTGTGTGTCATTGACAGAGCTGACAGTTGTTCACTGACAGTGTGTGTAAGTGACAGAGCTGACAGTTGTTCACTGACAGTGTGTCTCATTGACAGAGCTGACAGTTGTTCACTGACAGTGTGTCTCATTGACAGAGCTGACAGTTGTTCACTGACAGTTTGTCTCATTGACAGAGCTGACAGTTGTTCACTGACAGTGTGTCATTGACAGTGCTGACAGTTGTTCACTGACCGTGTGTGTCATTGACAGAGCTGACAGTTGTTCACTGACAGTGTGTGTCATTGACAGAGCCGACAGTTGATCACTGACCGTGTGTCCCATTGACAGAGCCGACAGTTGTTCACTGACAGTGTGTCCCATTGACAGAGCTGACAGTTGTTCACTGACAGTGTGTCCCATTGACAGAGCTGACAGTTGTTCACTGACCCTGTGTCTCATTGACAGAGCCGACAGTTGTTCACTGACAGTGTGTCCCATTGACAGAGCTGACAGTTCTTCACTGACAGTGTGTGTCATTGACAGAGCTGACAGTTGTTCACTGACCCTGTGTCTCATTGACAGAGCCGACAGTTGTTCACTGACAGTGTGTCCCATTGACAGAGCTGACAGTTCTTCACTGACAGTGTGTGTCATTGGCAGAGCTGACAGTTCTTCACTGACACTGTGTCTCATTGACAGAGCTGACAGTTGTTCACTGACCTTGTGTCCCATTGACAGAGCTGACAGTTGTTCACTGACAGTGTGTCTCATTGACAGAGCTGACAGTTGTTCACTGACAGTGTGTGTCATTGACAGAGCCGACAGTTGTTCATTGACAGTGTGTGTCATTGACAGAGCTGACAGTTGTTCACTGACAGTGTGTCTCATTGACAGAGCTGACAGTTGTTCACTGACAGGGTGTCCCATTGACAGAGCTGACAGTTGTTCACTGACAGTGTGTCTCATTGACAGAGCTGACAGTTGTTCTCTGACAGTTTGTGTCATTGACAGAGCTGACAGTTGTTCACTGACCTTGTGTCTCATTGACAGAGCTGACAGATGTTCACTGACCATGTGTCTGATTGAAAGTGCTGACAGTTGTTCACTGACCGTGTGTCTCATTGACAGAGCTGACAGTTGTTCTCTGACAGTTTGTGTCATTGACAGAGCTGACAGTTGTTCACTGACCTTGTGTCTCATTGACAGAGCTGACAGATGTTCACTGACCATGTGTCTGATTGAAAGTGCTGACAATTGTTCACTGACCGTGTGTCCGATTGACAGAGCTGATAGTTGTTCACTGACCGTGTGTGTCACTGACAGAGCTGACAGTTGTTCACTGACAGTGTGTGTCATTGACAGAGCTGACAGTTGTTCACTGACAGTGTGTCTCATTGACAGAGCTGACAGTTGTTCACTGACAGTGTGTCTCATTGACAGAGCTGACAGTTGTTCAATGACCGTGTGTCCCATTGACACAGCTGACAGTTGTTCTCTGACAGTTTGTGTCATTGACAGAGCTGACAGTTGTTCACTGACCTTGTGTCTCATTGACAGAGCTGACAGTTGTTCACTGACAGTGTGTCTCATTGACAGAGCTGACAGTTGTTCACTGACCGTGTGTCCCATTGACAGAGTTGACAGTTGTTCAGTGACAATGTGTGTCATTGACAGAGCTGACAGTTGTTCACTGACAGTGTGTCTCATTGACAGAGCTGACAGTTGTTCAATGACCGTGTGTCCCATTGACAGAGCTGACAGTTGTTCACTGACAGTGTGTCTCATTGACAGAGCTGACAGTTGTTCAATGACCGTGTGTCCCATTGACAGAGCTGACAGTTGTTCTCTGACAGTTTGTGTCATTGACAGAGCTGACAGTTGTTCACTGACCTTGTGTCTCATTGACAGAGCTGACAGTTGTTCACTGACAGTGTGTCTCATTGACAGAGCTGACAGTTGTTCACTGACCGTGTGTCCCATTGACAGAGCTGACAGTTGTTCACTGACAGTGTGTCTCATTGACAGAGCTGACAGTTGTTCAATGACCGTGTGTCCCATTGACAGAGCTGACAGTTGTTCTCTGACAGTTTGTGTCATTGACAGAGCTGACAGTTGTTCACTGACCTTGTGTCTCATTGACAGAGCTGACAGTTGTTCACTGACCGTGTGTCCCATTGACAGAGCTGACAGTTGTTCAGTGACAATGTGTCATTGACAGAGCTGACAGTTGTTCAGTGACAAAGTGTGTCATTGACAGAGTTGACAGTTGTTCACTGACAGTGTGTCTCATTGACAGAGCTGACAGTTGTTCAGTGACGATGTGTGTCATTGACAGAGCTGACAGTTGTTCACTGACAGTGTGTCATTGACAGAGCTGGCAGTTGTTCACTGACTGTGTCTCATTGACAGAGCTGACAGTTGTTCACTGACAGTGTGTCCCATTGACAGAGCTGACAGTTGTTCACTGACAGTGTGTCTCATTGACAGAGCCGACAGTTGATCACTGACAGTGTGTCCCATTGACAGAGCTGACAGTTGTTCACTGACCGTGTGACCCATTGACAGAGCTGACAGTTGATCACTGACAGTGTGTCATTGACAGAGCTGACAGTTGTTCACTGACAGTGTGTCTCATTGACAGAGCTGACAGTTGATCACTGACAGTGTGTCCCATTGACAGAGCTGACAGTTGTTCACTGACCGTGTGTCTCATTGACAGAGCTGACAGTTGTTCACTGACAGTGTGTCTCATTGACAGAGCTGACAGTTGTTCACTGACAGTGTGTCTCATTGACAGAGCTGACAGTTGTTCACTGACAGTGTGTCCCATTGACAGAGCTGACAGTTGATCACTGACAGTGTGTCCCATTGACAGAGCTGACAGTTGTTCACTGACCGTGTGTCTCATTGACAGAGCTGACAGTTGTTCACTGACAGTGTGTCTCATTGACAGAGCCGACAGTTGATCACTGACAGTGTGTCCCATTGACAGAGCTGACAGTTGTTCACTGACCTTGTGTCTCATTGACAGAGCTGACAGATGTTCACTGACCATGTGTCTGATTGAAAGTGCTGACAATTGTTCACTGACCGTGTGTCCGATTGACAGAGCTGATAGTTGTTCACTGACCGTGTGTGTCACTGACAGAGCTGACAGTTGTTCACTGACAGTGTGTGTCATTGACAGAGCTGACAGTTGTTCACTGACAGTGTGTCTCATTGACAGAGCTGACAGTTGTTCACTGACCGTGTGTGTCATTGACAGAGCTGACAGTTCTTCACTGACCGTGTGTCTCATTGACAGAGCTGACAGTTGTTCAACGACAGTGTGTGTCATTGACAGAGCTGACAGTTGTTCACTGACCTTGTGTCTCATTGACAGAGCTGACAGTTGTTCACTGACCGTGTGTCTCATTGACAGAGCTGACAGTTGTTCACTAACAGTGTGTCCCATTGACAGAGCTGACAGTTGTTCACTGACAGTGTGTCCCATTGACAGAGCTGACAGTTGTTCACTGACCGTGTGTCCCATTGACAGAGCTGACAGTTGATCACTGACAGTGTGTCATTGACAGAGCTGACAGTTGTTCACTGACAGTGTGTCTCATTGACAGAGATGACAGTTGATCACTGACAGTGTATCCCATTGACAGAGCTGACAGTTGTTCACTGACCGTGTGTCTCATTGACAGAGATGACAGTTGTTCACTGACAGTGTGTCTCATTGACAGAGCTGACAGTTGTTCACTGACAGTGTGTCTCATTGACAGAGCTGACAGTTGTTCACTGACAGTGTGTCTCATTGACAGAGCTGACAGTTGATCACTGACAGTGTGTCCCATTGACAGAGCTGACAGTTGTTCACTGACCGTGTGTCTCATTGACAGAGCTGACAGTTGTTCACTGACAGTGTGTCTCATTGACAGAGCCGACAGTTGATCACTGACAGTGTGTCCCATTGACAGAGCTGACAGTTGTTCACTGACCTTGTGTCTCATTGACAGAGCTGACAGATGTTCACTGACCATGTGTCTGATTGAAAGTGCTGACAATTGTTCACTGACCGTGTGTCCGATTGACAGAGCTGATAGTTGTTCACTGACCGTGTGTGTCACTGACAGAGCTGACAGTTGTTCACTGACAGTGTGTCTCATTGACAGAGCTGACAGTTGTTCACTGAAAGTGTGTGTTATTGACAGAGCTGACAGTTGTTCACTGACCTTGTGTCTCATTGACAGAGCTGACAGTTGTTCACTGACAGTGTGTCTCATTGACAGAGCTGACAGTTGTTCACTGACAGGGTGTCCCATTGACAGAGCTGACAGTTGTTCACTGACAGTGTGTCTCATTGACAGAGCTGACAGTTGTTCTCTGACAGTTTGTGTCATTGACAGAGCTGACAGTTGTTCACTGAACTTGTGTCTCATTGACAGAGCTGACAGATGTTCACTGACCATGTGTCTGATTGAAAGTGCTGACAATTGTTCACTGATCGTGTGTCCGATTGACAGAGCTGATAGTTGTTCACTGACCGTGTGTGTCACTGACAGAGCTGACAGTTGTTCACTGACAGTGTGTGTCATTGACAGAGCTGACAGTTGTTCACTGACAGTGTGTCTCATTGACAGAGCTGACAGTTGTTCACTGACAGTGTGTGTCATTGACAGAGCTGACAGTTCTTCACTGACCGTGTGTCTCATTGACAGAGCTGACAGTTGTTCACTGACAGTGTGTGTCATTGACAGAGCTGACAGTTGTTCACTGACCTTGTGTCTCATTGACAGAGCTGACAGTTGTTCACTAACAGTGTGTCCCATTGACAGAGCTGACAGTTGTTCACTGACAGTGTGTCTCATTGACAGAGCTGACAGTTGTTCACTGACAGTGTGTGTCATTGACAGAGCTGACAGTTGTTCACTGACCTTGTGTCTCATTGACAGAGCTGACAGTTGTTCACTGACCGTGTGTCCCATTGACAGAGCTGACAGTTGTTCACTGACAGTGTGTCTCATTGACAGAGCTGACAGTTGTTCACTGACAGTTTGTCTCATTGACAGAGCTGACAGTTGTTCACTGACAGTGTGTCATTGACAGTGCTGACAGTTGTTCACTGACCGTGTGTGTCATTGACAGAGCTGACAGTTGTTCACTGACAGTGTGTGTCATTGACAGAGCCGACAGTTGATCACTGACCGTGTGTCCCATTGACAGAGCCGACAGTTGTTCACTGACAGTGTGTCCCATTGACAGAGCTGACAGTTGTTCACTGACAGTGTGTCCCATTGACAGAGCTGACAGTTGTTCACTGACCCTGTGTCTCATTGACAGAGCCGACAGTTGTTCACTGACAGTGTGTCCCATTGACAGAGCTGACAGTTCTTCACTGACAGTGTGTCTCATTGACAGAGCTGACAGTTGTTCACTGACAGTGTGAGTCATTGGCAGAGCTGACAGTTGTTCACTGACAGTGTGTGTCATTGGCAGAGCTGACAGTTCTTCACTGACACTGTGTCTCATTGACAGAGCTGACAGTTGTTCACTGACCTTGTGTCCCATTGACAGAGCTGACAGTTGTTCACTGACAGTGTGTCTCATTGACAGAGCTGACAGTTGTTCACTGACAGTGTGTGTCATTGACAGAGCCGACAGTTGTTCATTGACAGTGTGTGTCATTGACAGAGCTGACAGTTGTTCACTGACAGTGTGTCTCATTGACAGAGCTGACAGTTGTTCACTGACAGGGTGTCCCATTGACAGAGCTGACAGTTGTTCACTGACAGTGTGTCTCATTGACAGAGCTGACAGTTGTTCTCTGACAGTTTGTGTCATTGACAGAGCTGACAGTTGTTCACTGACCTTGTGTCTCATTGACAGAGCTGACAGATGTTCACTGACCATGTGTCTGATTGAAAGTGCTGACAATTGTTCACTGATCGTGTGTCCGATTGACAGAGCTGATAGTTGTTCACTGACCGTGTGTGTCACTGACAGAGCTGACAGTTGTTCACTGACAGTGTGTGTCATTGACAGAGCTGACAGTTGTTCACTGACAGTGTGTCTCATTGACAGAGCTGACAGTTGTTCACTGACCGTGTGTGTCATTGACAGAGCTGACAGTTCTTCACTGACCGTGTGTCTCATTGACAGAGCTGACAGTTGTTCACTGACAGTGTGTGTCATTGACAGAGCTGACAGTTGTTCACTGACCTTGTGTCTCATTGACAGAGCTGACAGTTCTTCACTAACAGTGTGTCCCATTGACAGAGCTGACAGTTGTTCACTGACAGTGTGTCTCATTGACAGAGCTGACAGTTGTTCACTAACAGTGTGTCCCATTGACAGAGCTGACACTTGTTCACTGACAGTGTGTCTCATTGACAGAGCTGACAGTTGTTCACTGACCGTGTGTCCCATTGACAGAGCTGACAGTTGTTCACTGACAGTGTGTCTCATTGACAGAGCTGACAGTTGTTCAATGACCGTGTGTCCCATTGACAGAGCTGACAGTTGTTCACTGACAGTGTGTCTCATTGACAGAGCTGACAGTTGTTCAATGACCGTGTGTCCCATTGAAAACAACTGACAGTTGTTCTCTGACAGTTTGTGTCATTGACAGAGCTGACAGTTGTTCACTGACCTTGTGTCTCATTGACAGAGCTGACAGTTGTTCACTGACAGTGTGTCTCATTGACAGAGCTGACAGTTGTTCACTGACCATGTGTCCCATTGACAGAGTTGACAGTTGTTCAGTGACAATGTGTGTCATTGACAGAGCTGACAGTTGTTCACTGACAGTGTGTCTCATTGACAGAGCTGACAGTTGTTCAATGACCGTGTGTCCCATTGACAGAGCTGACAGTTGTTCACTGACAGTGTGTCTCATTGACAGAGCTGACAGTTGTTCAATGACCGTGTGTCCCATTGACAGAGCTGACAGTTGTTCTCTGACAGTTTGTGTCATTGACAGAGCTGACAGTTGTTCACTGACCTTGTGTCTCATTGACAGAGCTGACAGTTGTTCACTGACAGTGTGTCTCATTGACAGAGCTGACAGTTGTTCACTGACCGTGTGTCCCATTGACAGAGCTGACAGTTGTTCACTGACAGTGTGTCTCATTGACAGAGCTGACAGTTGTTCAATGACCGTGTGTCCCATTGACAGAGCTGACAGTTGTTCTCTGACAGTTTGTGTCATTGACAGAGCTGACAGTTGTTCACTGACCTTGTGTCTCATTGACAGAGCTGACAGTTGTTCACTGACCGTGTGTCCCATTGACAGAGCTGACAGTTGTTCAGTGACAATGTGTCATTGACAGAGCTGACAGTTGTTCAGTGACAAAGTGTGTCATTGACAGAGCTGACAGTTGTTCACTGACAGTGTGTCTCATTGACAGAGCTGACAGTTGTTCAGTGACAATGTGTGTCATTGACAGAGCTGACAGTTGTTCACTGACAGTGTGTCATTGACAGAGCTGGCAGTTGTTCACTGACTGTGTCTCATTGACAGAGCTGACAGTTGTTCACTGACAGTGTGTCCCATTGACAGAGCTGACAGTTGTTCACTGACAGTGTGTCTCATTGACAGAGCCGACAGTTGATCACTGACAGTGTGTCCCATTGACAGAGCTGACAGTTGTTCACTGACCGTGTGACCCATTGACAGAGCTGACAGTTGATCACTGACAGTGTGTCATTGACAGAGCTGACAGTTGTTCACTGACAGTGTGTCTCATTGACAGAGCTGACAGTTGATCACTGACAGTGTGTCCCATTGACAGAGCTGACAGTTGTTCACTGACCGTGTGTCTCATTGACAGAGCTGACAGTTGTTCACTGACAGTGTGTCTCATTGACAGAGCTGACAGTTGTTCACTGACAGTGTGTCTCATTGACAGAGCTGACAGTTGTTCACTGACAGTGTGTCTCATTGACAGAGCTGACAGTTGATCACTGACAGTGTGTCCCATTGACAGAGCTGACAGTTGTTCACTGACCGTGTGTCTCATTGACAGAGCTGACAGTTGTTCACTGACAGTGTGTCTCATTGACAGAGCCGACAGTTGATCACTGACAGTGTGTCCCATTGACAGAGCTGACAGTTGTTCACTGACCTTGTGTCTCATTGACAGAGCTGACAGATGTTCACTGACCATGTGTCTGATTGAAAGTGCTGACAATTGTTCACTGACCGTGTGTCCGATTGACAGAGCTGATAGTTGTTCACTGACCGTGTGTGTCACTGACAGAGCTGACAGTTGTTCACTGACAGTGTGTGTCATTGACAGAGCTGACAGTTGTTCACTGACAGTGTGTCTCATTGACAGAGCTGACAGTTGTTCACTGACCGTGTGTGTCATTGACAGAGCTGACAGTTCTTCACTGACCGTGTGTCTCATTGACAGAGCTGACAGTTGTTCAACGACAGTGTGTGTCATTGACAGAGCTGACAGTTGTTCACTGACCTTGTGTCTCATTGACAGAGCTGACAGTTGTTCACTGACCGTGTGTCTCATTGACAGAGCTGACAGTTGTTCACTAACAGTGTGTCCCATTGACAGAGCTGACAGTTGTTCACTGACAGTGTGTCCCATTGACAGAGCTGACAGTTGTTCACTGACCGTGTGTCCCATTGACAGAGCTGACAGTTGATCACTGACAGTGTGTCATTGACAGAGCTGACAGTTGTTCACTGACAGTGTGTCTCATTGACAGAGATGACAGTTGATCACTGACAGTGTGTCCCATTGACAGAGCTGACAGTTGTTCACTGACCGTGTGTCTCATTGACAGAGATGACAGTTGTTCACTGACAGTGTGTCTCATTGACAGAGCTGACAGTTGTTCACTGACAGTGTGTCTCATTGACAGAGCTGACAGTTGTTCACTGACAGTGTGTCTCATTGACAGAGCTGACAGTTGATCACTGACAGTGTGTCCCATTGACAGAGCTGACAGTTGTTCACTGACCGTGTGTCTCATTGACAGAGCTGACAGTTGTTCACTGACAGTGTGTCTCATTGACAGAGCCGACAGTTGATCACTGACAGTGTGTCCCATTGACAGAGCTGACAGTTGTTCACTGACCTTGTGTCTCATTGACAGAGCTGACAGATGTTCACTGACCATGTGTCTGATTGAAAGTGCTGACAATTGTTCACTGACCGTGTGTCCGATTGACAGAGCTGATAGTTGTTCACTGACCGTGCGTGTCACTGACAGAGCTGACAGTTGTTCACTGACAGTGTGTCTCATTGACAGAGCTGACAGTTGTTCACTGACAGTGTGTGTTATTGACAGAGCTGACAGTTGTTCACTGACCTTGTGTCTCATTGACAGAGCTGACAGTTGTTCACTGACAGTGTGTCTCATTGACAGAGCTGACAGTTGTTCACTGACAGGGTGTCCCATTGACAGAGCTGACAGTTGTTCACTGACAGTGTGTCTCATTGACAGAGCTGACAGTTGTTCTCTGACAGTTTGTGTCATTGACAGAGCTGACAGTTGTTCACTGACCTTGTGTCTCATTGACAGAGCTGACAGATGTTCACTGACCATGTGTCTGATTGAAAGTGCTGACAATTGTTCACTGATCGTGTGTCCGATTGACAGAGCTGATAGTTGTTCACTGACCGTGTGTGTCACTGACAGAGCTGACAGTTGTTCACTGACAGTGTGTGTCATTGACAGAGCTGACAGTTGTTCACTGACAGTGTGTCTCATTGACAGAGCTGACAGTTGTTCACTGACCGTGTGTGTCATTGACAGAGCTGACAGTTCTTCACTGACCGTGTGTCTCATTGACAGAGCTGACAGTTGTTCACTGACAGTGTGTGTCATTGACAGAGCTGACAGTTGTTCACTGACCTTGTGTCTCATTGACAGAGCTGACAGTTGTTCACTAACAGTGTGTCCCATTGACAGAGCTGACAGTTGTTCACTGACAGTGTGTCTCATTGACAGAGCTGACAGTTGTTCACTGACAGTGTGTGTCATTGACAGAGCTGACAGTTGTTCACTGACCTTGTGTCTCATTGACAGAGCTGACAGTTGTTCACTGACCGTGTGTCCCATTGACAGAGCTGACAGTTGTTCACTGACAGTGTGTCTCATTGACAGAGATGACAGTTGTTCACTGACAGTGTGTGTCATTGACAGAGCTGACAGTTGTTCACTGACCTTGTGTCTCATTGACAGAGCTGACAGTTGTTCACTGACCGTGTGTCCCATTGACAGAGCTGACAGTTGTTCACTGACAGTGTGTGTCATTGACAGAGCTGACAGTTGTTCACTGAACTTGTGTCTCATTGACAGAGCTGACAGTTGTTCACTAACAGTGTGTCCCATTGACAGAGCTGACACTTGTTCACTGACAGTGTGTCTCATTGACAGAGCTGACAGTTGTTCACTGACCGTGTGTCCCATTGACAGAGCTGACAGTTGTTCACTGACAGTGTGTCTCATTGACAGAGCTGACAGTTGTTCAATGACCGTGTGTCCCATTGACAGAGCTGCCAGTTGTTCACTGACAGTGTGTCTCATTGACAGAGCTGACAGTTGTTCAATGACCGTGTGTCCCATTGACACAGCTGACAGTTGTTCTCTGACAGTTTGTGTCATTGACAGAGCTGACAGTTGTTCACTGACCTTGTGTCTCATTGACAGAGCTGACAGTTGTTCACTGACAGTGTGTCTCATTGACAGAGCTCACAGTTGTTCACTGACCGTGTGTCCCATTGACAGAGTTGACAGTTGTTCAGTGACAATGTGTGTCATTGACAGAGCTGACAGTTGTTCACTGACAGTGTGTCTCATTGACAGAGCTGACAGTTGTTCAATGACCGTGTGTCCCATTGACAGAGCTGACAGTTGTTCTCTGACAGTTTGTGTCATTGACAGAGCTGACAGTTGTTCACTGACCTTGTGTCTCATTGACAGAGCTGACAGTTGTTCACTGACAGTGTGTCTCATTGACAGAGCTGACAGTTGTTCACTGACCGTGTGTCCCATTGACAGAGCTGACAGTTGTTCACTGACAGTGTGTCTCATTGACAGAGCTGACAGTTGTTCAATGACCGTGTGTCCCATTGACAGAGCTGACAGTTGTTCTCTGACAGTTTGTGTCATTGACAGAGCTGACAGTTGTTCACTGACCTTGTGTCTCATTGACAGAGCTGACAGTTGTTCACTGACCGTGTGTCCCATTGACAGAGCTG
Source organism: Scyliorhinus torazame (assembly GCF_047496885.1). Taxonomy (NCBI): domain Eukaryota; kingdom Metazoa; phylum Chordata; class Chondrichthyes; order Carcharhiniformes; family Scyliorhinidae; genus Scyliorhinus; species Scyliorhinus torazame. The sequence continues at coordinate 130,693,453 of NC_092716.1, forward strand.
ACAGTTGTTCAGTGACAATGTGTCATTGACAGAGCTGACAGTTGTTCAGTGACAAAGTGTGTCATTGACAGAGCTGACAGTTGTTCACTGACAGTGTGTCTCATTGACAGAGCTGACAGTTGTTCAGTGACAATGTGTGTCATTGACAGAGCTGACAGTTGTTCACTGACAGTGTGTCATTGACAGAGCTGGCAGTTGTTCACTGACTGTGTCTCATTGACAGAGCTGACAGTTGTTCACTGACAGTGTGTCCCATTGACAGAGCTGACAGTTGTTCACTGACAGTGTGTCTCATTGACAGAGCCGACAATTGATCACTGACAGTCTGTCCCATTGACAGAGCTGACAGTTGTTCACTGACCGTGTGTCCCATTGACAGAGCTGACAGTTGATCACTGACAGTGTGTCATTGACAGAGCTGACAGTTGTTCACTGACAGTGTGTCTCATTGACAGAGCTGACAGTTGATCACTGACAGTGTGTCCCATTGACAGAGCTGACAGTTGTTCACTGACCGTGTGTCTCATTGACAGAGCTGACAGTTGTTCACTGACAGTGTGTCTCATTGACAGAGCTGACAGTTGTTCACTGACAGTGTGTCTCATTGACAGAGCTGACAGTTGTTCACTGACAGTGTGTCTCATTGACAGAGCTGACAGTTGATCACTGACAGTGTGTCCCATTGACAGAGCTGACAGTTGTTCACTGACCGTGTGTCTCATTGACAGAGCTGACAGTTGTTCACTGACAGTGTGTCTCATTGACAGAGCCGACAGTTGATCACTGACAGTGTGTCCCATTGACAGAGCTGACAGTTGTTCACTGACCTTGTGTCTCATTGACAGAGCTGACAGATGTTCACTGACCATGTGTCTGATTGAAAGTGCTGACAATTGTTCACTGACCGTGTGTCCGATTGACAGAGCTGATAGTTGTTCACTGACCGTGTGTGTCACTGACAGAGCTGACAGTTGTTCACTGACAGTGTGTGTCATTGACAGAGCTGACAGTTGTTCACTGACCTTGTGTCTCATTGACAGAGCTGACAGTTGTTCACTGACCGTGTGTCCCATTGACAGAGCTGACAGTTGTTCACTGACAGTGTGTCTCATTGACAGAGATGACAGTTGTTCACTGACAGTGTGTGTCATTGACAGAGCTGACAGTTGTTCACTGACCTTGTGTCTCATTGACAGAGCTGACAGTTGTTCACTGACCGTGTGTCCCATTGACAGAGCTGACAGTTGTTCACTGACAGTGTGTGTCATTGACAGAGCTGACAGTTGTTCACTGAACTTGTGTCTCATTGACAGAGCTGACAGTTGTTCACTAACAGTGTGTCCCATTGACAGAGCTGACACTTGTTCACTGACAGTGTGTCTCATTGACAGAGCTGACAGTTGTTCACTGACCGTGTGTCCCATTGACAGAGCTGACAGTTGTTCACTGACAGTGTGTCTCATTGACAGAGCTGACAGTTGTTCAATGACCGTGTGTCCCATTGACAGAGCTGCCAGTTGTTCACTGACAGTGTGTCTCATTGACAGAGCTGACAGTTGTTCAATGACCGTGTGTCCCATTGACACAGCTGACAGTTGTTCTCTGACAGTTTGTGTCATTGACAGAGCTGACAGTTGTTCACTGACCTTGTGTCTCATTGACAGAGCTGACAGTTGTTCACTGACAGTGTGTCTCATTGACAGAGCTCACAGTTGTTCACTGACCGTGTGTCCCATTGACAGAGTTGACAGTTGTTCAGTGACAATGTGTGTCATTGACAGAGCTGACAGTTGTTCACTGACAGTGTGTCTCATTGACAGAGCTGACAGTTGTTCAATGACCGTGTGTCCCATTGACAGAGCTGACAGTTGTTCTCTGACAGTTTGTGTCATTGACAGAGCTGACAGTTGTTCACTGACCTTGTGTCTCATTGACAGAGCTGACAGTTGTTCACTGACAGTGTGTCTCATTGACAGAGCTGACAGTTGTTCACTGACCGTGTGTCCCATTGACAGAGCTGACAGTTGTTCACTGACAGTGTGTCTCATTGACAGAGCTGACAGTTGTTCAATGACCGTGTGTCCCATTGACAGAGCTGACAGTTGTTCTCTGACAGTTTGTGTCATTGACAGAGCTGACAGTTGTTCACTGACCTTGTGTCTCATTGACAGAGCTGACAGTTGTTCACTGACCGTGTGTCCCATTGACAGAGCTGACAGTTGTTCAGTGACAATGTGTCATTGACAGAGCTGACAGTTGTTCAGTGACAAAGTGTGTCATTGACAGAGCTGACAGTTGTTCACTGACAGTGTGTCTCATTGACAGAGCTGACAGTTGTTCAGTGACAATGTGTGTCATTGACAGAGCTGACAGTTGTTCACTGACAGTGTGTCATTGACAGAGCTGGCAGTTGTTCACTGACTGTGTCTCATTGACAGAGCTGACAGTTGTTCACTGACAGTGTGTCCCATTGACAGAGCTGACAGTTGTTCACTGACAGTGTGTCTCATTGACAGAGCCGACAATTGATCACTGACAGTCTGTCCCATTGACAGAGCTGACAGTTGTTCACTGACCGTGTGTCCCATTGACAGAGCTGACAGTTGATCACTGACAGTGTGTCATTGACAGAGCTGACAGTTGTTCACTGACAGTGTGTCTCATTGACAGAGCTGACAGTTGATCACTGACAGTGTGTCCCATTGACAGAGCTGACAGTTGTTCACTGACCGTGTGTCTCATTGACAGAGCTGACAGTTGTTCACTGACAGTGTGTCTCATTGACAGAGCTGACAGTTGTTCACTGACAGTGTGTCTCATTGACAGAGCTGACAGTTGTTCACTGACAGTGTGTCTCATTGACAGAGCTGACAGTTGATCACTGACAGTGTGTCCCATTGACAGAGCTGACAGTTGTTCACTGACCGTGTGTCTCATTGACAGAGCTGACAGTTGTTCACTGACAGTGTGTCTCATTGACAGAGCCGACAGTTGATCACTGACAGTGTGTCCCATTGACAGAGCTGACAGATGTTCACTGACCTTGTGTCTCATTGACAGAGCTGACAGATGTTCACTGACAGTTTGTGTCATTGACAGAGCTGACAGTTGTTCACTGACCTTGTGTCTCATTGACAGAGCTGACAGATGTTCACTGACCATGTGTCTGATTGAAAGTGCTGACAATTGTTCACTGACCGTGTGTCCGATTGACAGAGCTGATAGTTGTTCACTGACCGTGTGTGTCACTGACAGAGCTGACAGTTGTTCACTGACAGTGTGTGTCATTGACAGAGCTGACAGTTGTTCACTGACAGTGTGTCTCATTGACAGAGCTGACAGTTGTTCACTGACCGTGTGTGTCATTGACAGAGCTGACAGTTCTTCACTGACCGTGTGTCTCATTGACAGAGCTGACAGTTGTTCACTGACAGTGTGTGTCATTGACAGAGCTGACAGTTGTTCACTGACCTTGTGTCTCATTGACAGAGCTGACAGTTGTTCACTGACCGTGTGTCTCATTGACAGAGCTGACAGTTGTTCACTAACAGTGTGTCCCATTGACAGAGCTGGCAGTTGTTCACTGACAGTGTGTCCCATTGACAGAGCTGACAGTTGTTCACTGACCGTGTGTCCCATTGACAGAGCTGACAGTTGATCACTGACAGTGTGTCATTGACAGAGCTGACAGTTGTTCACTGACAGTGTGTCCCATTGACAGAGCTGACAGTTGTTCAGTGACAATGTGTCATTGACAGAGCTGACAGTTGTTCAGTGACAAAGTGTGTCATTGACAGAGCTGACAGTTGTTCACTGACAGTGTGTCTCATTGACAGAGCTGACAGTTGTTCAGTGACAATGTGTGTCATTGACAGAGCTGACAGTTGTTCACTGACAGTGTGTCATTGACAGAGCTGGCAGTTGTTCACTGACTGTGTCTCATTGACAGAGCTGACAGTTGTTCACTGACAGTGTGTCCCATTGACAGAGCTGACAGTTGTTCACTGACAGTGTGTCTCATTGACAGAGCCGACAATTGATCACTGACAGTGTGTCCCATTGACAGAGCTGACAGTTGTTCACTGACCGTGTGTCCCATTGACAGAGCTGACAGTTGATCACTGACAGTGTGTCATTGACAGAGCTGACAGTTGTTCACTGACAGTGTGTCTCATTGACAGAGCTGACAGTTGATCACTGACAGTGTGTCCTATTGACAGAGCTGACAGTTGTTCACTGACCGTGTGTCTCATTGACAGAGCTGACAGTTGTTCACTGACAGTGTGTCTCATTGACAGAGCTGACAGTTGTTCACTGACAGTGTGTCTCATTGACAGAGCTGACAGTTGTTCACTGACAGTGTGTCTCATTGACATAGCTGACAGTTGATCACTGACAGTGTGTCTCATTGACAGAGCTGACAGTTGTTCAATGACCGTGTGTCCCATTGACAGAGCCGACAGTTGTTCACTGACAGTGCGTCCCATTGACAGAGCTGACAGTTGTTCACTGACAGTGTGTCTCATTGACAGAGCCGACAGTTGATCACTGACATTGTGTCCCATTGACAGAGCCGACAGTTGTTCACTGACCGTGTGTCCCATTGACAGAGCTGACAGTTGTTCACTGACAGTGTGTCTCATTGACAGAGCTGACAGTTGTTCAATGACCGTGTGTCCCATTGACAGAGCCGACAGTTGTTCACTGACAGTGTGTCCCATTGACAGAGCTGACAGTTGTTCACTGACAGTGTGTCTCATTGACAGAGCCGACAGTTGATCACTGACATTGTGTCCCATTGACAGAGCCGACAGTTGTTCACTGACAGTGTGTCCCATTGACAGAGCTGACAGTTGTTCACTGACAGTGTGTCTCATTGACAGAGCTGACAGTTGATCACTGACAGTGTGTGTCATTGACAGAGCTGACAGTTGTTCATTGACCGTGTGTCCCATTGACAGAGCTGACAGTTATTCACTGACAGTGTGTCTCATTGACAGAGCCGACAGTTGTTCACTGACAGTGTGTCATTGACAGAGCTGACAGTTGTTCACTGACAGTGTGTCATTGACAGAGCTGACAGTTGTTTACTGACCATGTGTCTCATTGACAGAGCTGACAGTTGTTCACTGACAGTGTGTGTCATTGACAGAGCTGACAGTTGATCACTGACAGTGTGTCTCATTGACAGAGCTGACAGTTGTTCACTGACAGTGTGTCTCATTGACAGATCCGACAGTTGTTCACTGACAGTGTGTCATTGACAGAGCTGACAGTTGTTCACTGACCATGTGTCTCATTGACAGAGCTGACAGTTGTTCACTGACAGTGTGTCATTGACAGAGCTGACAGTTGTTCACTGACCATGTGTCTCATTGACAGAGCTGACAGTTGTTCACTGACCATGTGTCTCATTGACAGAGCTGACAGTTGTTCACTGACAGTGTGTCCCATTGACAGAGCTGACAGTTGTTCACTGACCGTGTGTCCCATTGACAGAGCTGACAGTTGTTCACTGACCGTGTGTCTCATTGACACAGCTGACAGTTGTTCACTGACAGTGTCTCATTGACAGAGCTGACAGTTGTTCACTGACCGTGTGTCCCATTGACAGAGCTGACAGTTGTTCACTGACCGTGTGTCTCATTGACACAGCTGACAGTTGTTCACTGACAGTGTGTCTCATTGACAGAGCTGACAGTTGTTCTCTGACAGTGTGTCCCATTGACAGAGCTGACAGTTGTTCACTGACAGTGTGTCATTGACAGAGCTGACAGTTGTTCACTGACCATGTGTCTCATTGACAGAGCTGACAGTTGTTCAGTGACAATGTGTCTCATTGACAGAGCTGACAGTTGTTCTCTGACAGTTTGTGTCATTGACAGAGCTGACAGTTGTTCACTGACCATGTGTCCCATTGACAGAGCTGACAGTTGTTCACTGACAGTGTGTCTCATTGACAGAGCTGACAGTTGTTCAGTGACAATGTGTGTCATTGACAGAGCTGACAGTTGTTCAGTGACAATGTGTCTCATTGACGGAGCTGACAGTTGTTCTCTGACAGTGTGTGTCATTGACAGAGCTGACAGTTGTTCAGTGACAATGTGTCTCATTGACAGAGCTGACAGTTGTTCAGTGACAATGTGTGTCATTGACAGAGCTGACAGTTGTTCTCTGACAGTTTGTGTCATTGACAGAGCTGACAGTTGTTCACTGACAGTGTGTCATTGACAGAGCTGGCAGTTGTTCACTGACAGTGTGTGTCATTGACAGAGCTGACAGTTGTTCACTGACAGTGTGTGTAAGTGACAGAGCTGACAGTTGTTCACTGACCGTGTGTCTCATTGACAGAGCTGACAGTTGTTCACTGACCGTGTGTCCCATTGACAGAGCTGACAGTTGTTCACTGACAGTGTGTCTCATTGACAGAGCTGACAGTTGATCACTGACAGTGTGTGTCATTGACAGAGCTGACAGTTGTTCACTGACAGTGTGTCTCATTGACAGAGCTGACAGTTGTTCACTGACAGTGTTTCATTGACAGAGCTGACAGTTGTTCACTGACCGTGTGTCCCATTGACAGGGCTGACAGTTGTTCACTGACCATGTGTCTCATTGACAGAGCTGACAGTTGTTCACTGACCATGTGTCTCATTGACAGAGCTGACAGTTGTTCACTGACAGTGTGTGTCATTGACAGAGCTGACAGTTGATCACTGACAGTGTGTCATTGACAGAGCTGACAGTTGTTCACTGACAGTGTGTCCCATTGACAGAGCTGACAGTTGATCACTGACCGTGTGTCTCATTGACAGAGCTGACAGTTGTTCACTGACAGTGTGTCTCATTGACAGAGCTGACAGTTGTTCACTGACAGTGTGTGTCATTGACAGAGCTGACAGTTGATCACTGACAGTGTGTCTCATTGACAGAGCTGACAGTTGTTCACTGACAGTGTGTCTCATTGACAGAGCCGACAGTTGTTCACTGACAGTGTGTCATTGACAGAGCTGACAGTTGTTCACTGACCATGTGTCTCATTGACAGAGCTGACAGTTGTTCACTGACAGTGTGTGTCATTGACAGAGCTGACAGTTGATCACTGACAGTGTGTCTCATTGACAGAGCTGACAGTTGTTCACTGACCGTGTGTCTCATTGACAGAGATGACAGTTGTTCACTGACAGTGTGTCTCATTGACAGAGCTGACAGTTGTTCACTGACAGTGTGTCTCATTGACAGAGCTGACAGTTGTTCACTGACAGTGTGTCTCATTGACAGAGCTGACAGTTGATCACTGACAGTGTGTCCCATTGACAGAGCTGACAGTTGTTCACTGACCGTGTGTCTCATTGACAGAGCTGACAGTTGTTCACTGACAGTGTGTCTCATTGACAGAGCCGACAGTTGATCACTGACAGTGTGTCCCATTGACAGAGCTGACAGTTGTTCACTGACCTTGTGTCTCATTGACAGAGCTGACAGATGTTCACTGACCATGTGTCTGATTGAAAGTGCTGTCAATTGTTCACTGACCGTGTGTCCGATTGACAGAGCTGATAGTTGTTCACTGACCGTGTGTGTCACTGACAGAGCTGACAGTTGTTCACTGACAGTGTGTCTCATTGACAGAGCTGACAGTTGTTCACTGACAGTGTGTGTTATTGACAGAGCTGACAGTTGTTCACTGACCTTGTGTCTCATTGACAGAGCTGACAGTTGTTCACTGACAGTGTGTCTCATTGACAGAGCTGACAGTTGTTCACTGACAGGGTGTCCCATTGACAGAGCTGACAGTTGTTCACTGACAGTGTGTCTCATTGACAGAGCTGACAGTTGTTCTCTGACAGTTTGTGTCATTGACAGAGCTGACAGTTGTTCACTGACCTTGTGTCTCATTGACAGAGCTGACAGATGTTCACTGACCATGTGTCTGATTGAAAGTGCTGACAATTGTTCACTGATCGTGTGTCCGATTGACAGAGCTGATAGTTGTTCACTGACCGTGTGTGTCACTGACAGAGCTGACAGTTGTTCACTGACAGTGTGTGTCATTGACAGAGCTGACAGTTGTTCACTGACAGTGTGTCTCATTGACAGAGCTGACAGTTGTTCACTGACCGTGTGTGTCATTGACAGAGCTGACAGTTCTTCACTGACCGTGTGTCTCATTGACAGAGCTGACAGTTGTTCACTGACAGTGTGTGTCATTGACAGAGCTGACAGTTGTTCACTGACCTTGTGTCTCATTGACAGAGCTGACAGTTGTTCACTAACAGTGTGTCCCATTGACAGAGCTGACAGTTGTTCACTGACAGTGTGTCTCATTGACAGAGCTGACAGTTGTTCACTGACAGTGTGTGTCATTGACAGAGCTGACAGTTGTTCACTGACCTTGTGTCTCATTGACAGAGCTGACAGTTGTTCACTGACCGTGTGTCCCATTGACAGAGCTGACAGTTGTTCACTGACAGTGTGTCTCATTGACAGAGCTGACAGTTGTTCAATGACCGTGTGTCCCATTGACACAGCTGACAGTTGTTCTCTGACAGTTTGTGTCATTGACAGAGCTGACAGTTGTTCACTGACCTTGTGTCTCATTGACAGAGCTGACAGTTGTTCACTGACAGTGTGTCTCATTGACAGAGCTCACAGTTGTTCACTGACCGTGTGTCCCATTGACAGAGTTGACATTTGTTCAGTGACAATGTGTGTCATTGACAGAGCTGACAGTTGTTCACTGACAGTGTGTCTCATTGACAGAGCTGACAGTTGTTCAATGACCGTGTGTCCCATTGACAGAGCTGACAGTTGTTCACTGACAGTGTGTCTCATTGACAGAGCTGACAGTTGTTCAATGACCGTGTGTCCCATTGACAGAGCTGACAGTTGTTCTCTGACAGTTTGTGTCATTGACAGAGCTGACAGTTGTTCACTGACCTTGTGTCTCATTGACAGAGCTGACAGTTGTTCACTGACAGTGTGTCTCATTGACAGAGCTGACAGTTGTTCACTGACCGTGTGTCCCATTGACAGAGCTGACAGTTGTTCACTGACAGTGTGTCTCATTGACAGAGCTGACAGTTGTTCAATGACCGTGTGTCCCATTGACAGAGCTGACAGTTGTTCTCTGACAGTTTGTGTCATTGACAGAGCTGACAGTTGTTCACTGACCTTGTGTCTCATTGACAGAGCTGACAGTTGTTCACTGACCGTGTGTCCCATTGACATAGCTGACAGTTGTTCAGTGACAATGTGTCATTGACAGAGCTGACAGTTGTTCAGTGACAAAGTGTGTCATTGACAGAGCTGACAGTTGTTCACTGACAGTGTGTCTCATTGACAGAGCTGACAGTTGTTCAGTGACAATGTGTGTCATTGACAGAGCTGACAGTTGTTCACTGACAGTGTGTCATTGACAGAGCTGGCAGTTGTTCACTGACTGTGTCTCATTGACAGAGCTGACAGTTGTTCACTGACAGTGTGTCCCATTGACAGAGCTGACAGTTGTTCACTGACAGTGTGTCTCATTGACAGAGCCGACAATTGATCACTGACAGTCTGTCCCATTGACAGAGCTGACAGTTGTTCACTGACCGTGTGTCCCATTGACAGAGCTGACAGTTGATCACTGACAGTGTGTCATTGACAGAGCTGACAGTTGTTCACTGACAGTGTGTCTCATTGACAGAGCTGACAGTTGATCACTGACAGTGTGTCCCATTGACAGAGCTGACAGTTGTTCACTGACCGTGTGTCTCATTGACAGAGCTGACAGTTGTTCACTGACAGTGTGTCTCATTGACAGAGCTGACAGTTGTTCACTGACAGTGTGTCTCATTGACAGAGCTGACAGTTGTTCACTGACAGTGTGTCTCATTGACAGAGCTGACAGTTGATCACTGACAGTGTGTCCCATTGACAGAGCTGACAGTTGTTCACTGACCGTGTGTCTCATTGACAGAGCTGACAGTTGTTCACTGACAGTGTGTCTCATTGACAGAGCCGACAGTTGATCACTGACAGTGTGTCCCATTGACAGAGCTGACAGTTGTTCACTGACCTTGTGTCTCATTGACAGAGCTGACAGATGTTCACTGACCATGTGTCTGATTGAAAGTGCTGACAATTGTTCACTGACCGTGTGTCCGATTGACAGAGCTGATAGTTGTTCACTGACCGTGTGTGTCACTGACAGAGCTGACAGTTGTTCACTGACAGTGTGTGTCATTGACAGAGCTGACAGTTGTTCACTGACAGTGTGTCTCATTGACAGAGCTGACAGTTGTTCACTGACCGTGTGTGTCATTGACAGAGCTGACAGTTCTTCACTGACCGTGTGTCTCATTGACAGAGCTGACAGTTGTTCACTGACAGTGTGTGTCATTGACAGAGCTGACAGTTGTTCACTGACCTTGTGTCTCATTGACAGAGCTGACAGTTGTTCACTGACCGTGTGTCTCATTGACAGAGCTGACAGTTGTTCACTAACAGTGTGTCCCATTGACAGAGCTGACAGTTGTTCACTGACAGTGTGTCCCATTGACAGAGCTGACAGTTGTTCACTGACCGTGTGTCCCATTGACAGAGCTGACAGTTGATCACTGACAGTGTGTCATTGACAGAGCTGACAGTTGTTCACTGACAGTGTGTCCCATTGACAGAGCTGACAGTTGTTCAGTGACAATGTGTCATTGACAGAGCTGACAGTTGTTCAGTGACAAAATGTGTCATTGACAGAGCTGACAGTTGTTCACTGACAGTGTGTCTCATTGACAGAGCTGACAGTTGTTCAGTGACAATGTGTGTCATTGACAGAGCTGACAGTTGTTCACTGACAGTGTGTCATTGACAGAGCTGGCAGTTGTTCACTGACTGTGTCTCATTGACAGAGCTGACAGTTGTTCACTGACAGTGTGTCCCATTGACAGAGCTGACAGTTGTTCACTGACAGTGTGTCTCATTGACAGAGCCGACAATTGATCACTGACAGTGTGTCCCATTGACAGAGCTGACAGTTGTTCACTGACCGTGTGTCCCATTGACAGAGCTGACAGTTGATCACTGACAGTGTGTCATTGACAGAGCTGACAGTTGTTCACTGACAGTGTGTCTCATTGACAGAGCTGACAGTTGATCACTGACAGTGTGTCCCATTGACAGAGCTGACAGTTGTTCACTGACCGTGTGTCTCATTGACAGAGCTGACAGTTGTTCACTGACAGTGTGTCTCATTGACAGAGCTGACAGTTGTTCACTGACAGTGTGTCTCATTGACAGAGCTGACAGTTGTTCACTGACAGTGTGTCTCATTGACAGAGCTGACAGTTGATCACTGACAGTGTGTCTCATTGACAGAGCTGACAGTTGTTCAATGACCGTGTGTCCCATTGACAGAGCCGACAGTTGTTCACTGACAGTGTGTCCCATTGACAGAGCTGACAGTTGTTCACTGACAGTGTGTCTCATTGACAGAGCCGACAGTTGATCACTGACATTGTGTCCCATTGACAGAGCCGACAGTTGTTCACTGACCGTGTGTCCCATTGACAGAGCTGACAGTTGTTCACTGACAGTGTGTCTCATTGACAGAGCTGACAGTTGTTCAATGACCGTGTGTCCCATTGACAGAGCCGACAGTTGTTCACTGACAGTGTGTCCCATTGACAGAGCTGACAGTTGTTCACTGACAGTGTGTCTCATTGACAAAGCCGACAGTTGATCACTGACATTGTGTCCCATTGACAGAGCCGACAGTTGTTCACTGACAGTGTGTCCCATTGACAGAGCTGACAGTTGTTCACTGACAGTGTGTCTCATTGACAGAGCTGACAGTTGATCACTGACAGTGTGTGTCATTGACAGAGCTGACAGTTGTTCATTGACCGTGTGTCCCATTGACAGAGCTGACAGTTATTCACTGACAGTGTGTCTCATTGACAGAGCCGACAGTTGTTCACTGACAGTGTGTCATTGACAGAGCTGACAGTTGTTCACTGACAGTGTGTCATTGACAGAGCTGACAGTTGTTTACTGACCATGTGTCTCATTGACAGAGCTGACAGTTGTTCACTGACAGTGTGTGTCATTGACAGAGCTGACAGTTGATCACTGACAGTGTGTCTCATTGACAGAGCTGACAGTTGTTCACTGACAGTGTGTCTCATTGACAGATCCGACAGTTGTTCACTGACAGTGTGTCATTGACAGAGCTGACAGTTGTTCACTGACCATGTGTCTCATTGACAGAGCTGACAGTTGTTCACTGACAGTGTGTCATTGACAGAGCTGACAGTTGTTCACTGACCATGTGTCTCATTGACAGAGCTGACAGTTGTTCACTGACCATGTGTCTCATTGACAGAGCTGACAGTTGTTCACTGACAGTGTGTCCCATTGACAGAGCTGACAGTTGTTCACTGACCGTGTGTCCCATTGACAGAGCTGACAGTTGTTCACTGACCGTGTGTCTCATTGACACAGCTGACAGTTGTTCACTGACAGTGTCTCATTGACAGAGCTGACAGTTGTTCACTGACCGTGTGTCCCATTGACAGAGCTGACAGTTGTTCACTGACCGTGTGTCTCATTGACACAGCTGACAGTTGTTCACTGACAGTGTGTCTCATTGACAGAGCTGACAGTTGTTCTCTGACAGTGTGTCCCATTGACAGAGCTGACAGTTGTTCACTGACAGTGTGTCATTGACAGAGCTGACAGTTGTTCACTGACCATGTGTCTCATTGACAGAGCTGACAGTTGTTCAGTGACAATGTGTCTCATTGACAGAGCTGACAGTTGTTCTCTGACAGTTTGTGTCATTGACAGAGCTGACAGTTGTTCACTGACCATGTGTCCCATTGACAGAGCTGACAGTTGTTCACTGACAGTGTGTCTCATTGACAGAGCTGACAGTTGTTCAGTGACAATGTGTGTCATTGACAGAGCTGACAGTTGTTCAGTGACAATGTGTCTCATTGACGGAGCTGACAGTTGTTCTCTGACAGTGTGTGTCATTGACAGAGCCGACAGTTGATCACTGACAGTGTGTCCCATTGACAGAGCTGACAGTTGTTCACTGACCTTGTGTCTCATTGACAGAGCTGACAGATGTTCACTGACCATGTGTCTGATTGAAAGTGCTGACAATTGTTCACTGACCGTGTGTCCGATTGACAGAGCTGATAGTTGTTCACTGACCGTGTGTGTCACTGACAGAGCTGACAGTTGTTCACTGACAGTGTGTGTCATTGACAGAGCTGACAGTTGTTCACTGACAGTGTGTCTCATTGACAGAGCTGACAGTTGTTCACTGACCGTGTGTGTCATTGACAGAGCTGACAGTTCTTCACTGACCGTGTGTCTCATTGACAGAGCTGACAGTTGTTCACTGACAGTGTGTGTCATTGACAGAGCTGACAGTTGTTCACTGACCTTGTGTCTCATTGACAGAGCTGACAGTTGTTCACTGACCGTGTGTCTCATTGACAGAGCTGACAGTTGTTCACTAACAGTGTGTCCCATTGACAGAGCTGACAGTTGTTCACTGACAGTGTGTCCCATTGACAGAGCTGACAGTTGTTCACTGACCGTGTGTCCCATTGACAGAGCTGACAGTTGATCACTGACAGTGTGTCATTGACAGAGCTGACAGTTGTTCACTGACAGTGTGTCCCATTGACAGAGCTGACAGTTGTTCAGTGACAATGTGTCATTGACAGAGCTGACAGTTGTTCAGTGACAAAATGTGTCATTGACAGAGCTGACAGTTGTTCACTGACAGTGTGTCTCATTGACAGAGCTGACAGTTGTTCAGTGACAATGTGTGTCATTGACAGAGCTGACAGTTGTTCACTGACAGTGTGTCATTGACAGAGCTGGCAGTTGTTCACTGACTGTGTCTCATTGACAGAGCTGACAGTTGTTCACTGACAGTGTGTCCCATTGACAGAGCTGACAGTTGTTCACTGACAGTGTGTCTCATTGACAGAGCCGACAATTGATCACTGACAGTGTGTCCCATTGACAGAGCTGACAGTTGTTCACTGACCGTGTGTCCCATTGACAGAGCTGACAGTTGATCACTGACAGTGTGTCATTGACAGAGCTGACAGTTGTTCACTGACAGTGTGTCTCATTGACAGAGCTGACAGTTGATCACTGACAGTGTGTCCCATTGACAGAGCTGACAGTTGTTCACTGACCGTGTGTCTCATTGACAGAGCTGACAGTTGTTCACTGACAGTGTGTCTCATTGACAGAGCTGACAGTTGTTCACTGACAGTGTGTCTCATTGACAGAGCTGACAGTTGTTCACTGACAGTGTGTCTCATTGACAGAGCTGACAGTTGATCACTGACAGTGTGTCTCATTGACAGAGCTGACAGTTGTTCAATGACCGTGTGTCCCATTGACAGAGCCGACAGTTGTTCACTGACAGTGTGTCCCATTGACAGAGCTGACAGTTGTTCACTGACAGTGTGTCTCATTGACAGAGCCGACAGTTGATCACTGACATTGTGTCCCATTGACAGAGCCGACAGTTGTTCACTGACCGTGTGTCCCATTGACAGAGCTGACAGTTGTTCACTGACAGTGTGTCTCATTGACAGAGCTGACAGTTGTTCAATGACCGTGTGTCCCATTGACAGAGCCGACAGTTGTTCACTGACAGTGTGTCCCATTGACAGAGCTGACAGTTGTTCACTGACAGTGTGTCTCATTGACAAAGCCGACAGTTGATCACTGACATTGTGTCCCATTGACAGAGCCGACAGTTGTTCACTGACAGTGTGTCCCATTGACAGAGCTGACAGTTGTTCACTGACAGTGTGTCTCATTGACAGAGCTGACAGTTGATCACTGACAGTGTGTGTCATTGACAGAGCTGACAGTTGTTCATTGACCGTGTGTCCCATTGACAGAGCTGACAGTTATTCACTGACAGTGTGTCTCATTGACAGAGCCGACAGTTGTTCACTGACAGTGTGTCATTGACAGAGCTGACAGTTGTTCACTGACAGTGTGTCATTGACAGAGCTGACAGTTGTTTACTGACCATGTGTCTCATTGACAGAGCTGACAGTTGTTCACTGACAGTGTGTGTCATTGACAGAGCTGACAGTTGATCACTGACAGTGTGTCTCATTGACAGAGCTGACAGTTGTTCACTGACAGTGTGTCTCATTGACAGATCCGACAGTTGTTCACTGACAGTGTGTCATTGACAGAGCTGACAGTTGTTCACTGACCATGTGTCTCATTGACAGAGCTGACAGTTGTTCACTGACAGTGTGTCATTGACAGAGCTGACAGTTGTTCACTGACCATGTGTCTCATTGACAGAGCTGACAGTTGTTCACTGACCATGTGTCTCATTGACAGAGCTGACAGTTGTTCACTGACAGTGTGTCCCATTGACAGAGCTGACAGTTGTTCACTGACCGTGTGTCCCATTGACAGAGCTGACAGTTGTTCACTGACCGTGTGTCTCATTGACACAGCTGACAGTTGTTCACTGACAGTGTCTCATTGACAGAGCTGACAGTTGTTCACTGACCGTGTGTCCCATTGACAGAGCTGACAGTTGTTCACTGACCGTGTGTCTCATTGACACAGCTGACAGTTGTTCACTGACAGTGTGTCTCATTGACAGAGCTGACAGTTGTTCTCTGACAGTGTGTCCCATTGACAGAGCTGACAGTTGTTCACTGACAGTGTGTCATTGACAGAGCTGACAGTTGTTCACTGACCATGTGTCTCATTGACAGAGCTGACAGTTGTTCAGTGACAATGTGTCTCATTGACAGAGCTGACAGTTGTTCTCTGACAGTTTGTGTCATTGACAGAGCTGACAGTTGTTCACTGACCATGTGTCCCATTGACAGAGCTGACAGTTGTTCACTGACAGTGTGTCTCATTGACAGAGCTGACAGTTGTTCAGTGACAATGTGTGTCATTGACAGAGCTGACAGTTGTTCAGTGACAATGTGTCTCATTGACGGAGCTGACAGTTGTTCTCTGACAGTGTGTGTCATTGACAGAGCTGACAGTTGTTCAGTGACAATGTGTCTCATTGACAGAGCTGACAGTTGTTCAGTGACAATGTGTGTCATTGACAGAGCTGACAGTTGTTCTCTGACAGTTTGTGTCATTGACAGAGCTGACAGTTGTTCACTGACAGTGTGTCATTGACAGAGCTGGCAGTTGTTCACTGACAGTGTGTGTCATTGACAGAGCTGACAGTTGTTCACTGACAGTGTGTGTAAGTGACAGAGCTGACAGTTGTTCACTGACCGTGTGTCTCATTGACAGAGCTGACAGTTGTTCACTGACCGTGTGTCCCATTGACAGAGCTGACAGTTGTTCACTGACAGTGTGTCTCATTGACAGAGCTGACAGTTGATCACTGACAGTGTGTGTCATTGACAGAGCTGACAGTTGTTCACTGACAGTGTGTCTCATTGACAGAGCTGACAGTTGTTCACTGACAGTGTTTCATTGACAGAGCTGACAGTTGTTCACTGACCGTGTGTCCCATTGACAGGGCTGACAGTTGTTCACTGACCATGTGTCTCATTGACAGAGCTGACAGTTGTTCACTGACCATGTGTCTCATTGACAGAGCTGACAGTTGTTCACTGACAGTGTGTGTCATTGACAGAGCTGACAGTTGATCACTGACAGTGTGTCATTGACAGAGCTGACAGTTGTTCACTGACAGTGTGTCCCATTGACAGAGCTGACAGTTGATCACTGACCGTGTGTCTCATTGACAGAGCTGACAGTTGTTCACTGACAGTGTGTCTCATTGACAGAGCTGACAGTTGTTCACTGACAGTGTGTGTCATTGACAGAGCTGACAGTTGATCACTGACAGTGTGTCTCATTGACAGAGCTGACAGTTGTTCACTGACAGTGTGTCTCATTGACAGAGCCGACAGTTGTTCACTGACAGTGTGTCATTGACAGAGCTGACAGTTGTTCACTGACCATGTGTCTCATTGACAGAGCTGACAGTTGTTCACTGACAGTGTGTGTCATTGACAGAGCTGACAGTTGATCACTGACAGTGTGTCTCATTGACAGAGCTGACAGTTGTTCACTGACAGTGTGTCTCATTGACAGAGCCGACAGTTGTTCACTGACAGTGTGTCATTGACAGAGCTGACAGTTGTTCACTGACCATGTGTCTCATTGACAGAGCTGACAGTTGTTCACTGACAGTGTGTCATTGACAGAGCTGACAGTTGTTCACTGACCATGTGTCTCATTGACAGAGCTGACAGTTGTTCACTGACCATGTGTCTCATTGACAGAGCTGACAGTTGTTCACTGACAGTGTGTCCCATTGACAGAGCTGACAGTTGTTCACTGACCGTGTGTCCCATTGACAGAGCTGACAGTTGTTCACTGACCGTGTGTCTCATTGACACAGCTGACAGTTGTTCACTGACAGTGTGTCTCATTGACAGAGCTGACAGTTGTTCACTGACCGTGTGTCCCATTGACAGAGCTGACAGTTGTTCACTGACCGTGTGTCTCATTGACACAGCTGACAGTTGTTCACTGACAGTGTGTCTCATTGACAGAGCTGACAGTTGTTCTCTGACAGTGTGTCCCATTGACAGAGCTGACAGTTGTTCACTGACCGTGTGTCTCATTGACAGAGCTGACAGTTGTTCAGTGACAATGTGTCTCATTGGCAGATCTGACAGTTGTTCTCTGACAGTTTGTGTCATTGACAGAGCTGACAGTTGTTCACTGACCGTGTGTCCCATTGACAGAGCTGACAGTTGTTCACTGACAGTGTGTCTCATAGACAGAGCTGACAGTTGTTCAGTGACAATGTGTGTCATTGACAGAGCTGACAGTTGTTCACTGACAGTGTGTCATTGACAGAGCTGACAGTTGTTCACTGACAGTGTGTGTCATTGACAGTGCTGACAGTTGTTCACTGACAGTGTGTCATTGACAGAGCTGACAGTTGATCACTGACAGTGTGTCTCATTGACAGAGCTGACAGTTGATCACTGACAGTGTGAGTCATTGACAGAGCTGACAGTGGTTCACTGAGAGTGTGTCTCATTGACAGAGCTGACAGTTGATCACTGACAGTGTGAGTCATTGACAGAGCTGACAGTTGTTCACTGACAGTGTGTCTCATTGACAGAGCTGACAGTTGATCACTGACAGTGTGTCCCATTGACAGAGCGGACAGTTGATCACTGACCGTGTGTCTCATTGACACAGCTGACAGTTGTTCACTGACAGTGTGTGTCATTGACAGAGCTGACAGTTGTTCACTGACAGTGTGTGTCATTGACAGAGCTGACAGATGTTCACTGACAGTGTGTCTCATTGACAGAGCCGACAGTTGTTCAATGACCGTGTGTCCCATTGACAGAGCTGACAGTTGATCACTGACAGTGTGTGTAAGTGACCGAGCTGACAGTTGTTCACTGACAGTGTGTCTCATTGACAGAGCTGACAGTTGATCACTGACAGTGTGAGTCATTGACAGAGCTGACAGTTGTTCACTGACAGTGTGTCTCATTGACAGAGCTGACAGTTGTTCACTGACCGTGTGTCCCATTGACAGAGCTGACAGTTGTTCACTGACCGTGTGTCCCATTGACAGAGCTGACAGTTGTTCAATGACCGTGTGTCCCATTGACAGAGCTGACAGTTGATCACTGACAGTGTGTGTAAGTGACCGAGCTGACAGTTGTTCACTGACAGTGTGTCTCATTGACAGAGCTGACAGTTGATCACTGACAGTGTGAGTCATTGACAGAGCTGACAGTTGTTCACTGACAGTGTGTCTCATTGACAGAGCTGACAGTTGTTCACTGACCGTGTGTCCCATTGACAGAGCTGACAGTTGTTCACTGACAGTGTGTCATTGACAGAGCTGACAATTGTTCACTGTCAGTTTGTCTCATTGACAGAGCTGACAGTTGATCACTGACAGTGTGTCCCATTGACAGAGCTGACAGTTGATCACTGACAGTGTGTCATTGACAGAGCTGACAGTTGTTCACTGACAGTGTGTCTCATTGACAGAGCTGACAGTTGTTCACTGACCGTGTGTCTCATTGACAGAGCTGACAGTTGTTCACTGACAGTGTGTGTCATTGACAGAGCTGACAGTTGTTCACTGACAGTGTGTGTCATTGACAGAGCTGACAGTTGTTCACTGACCGTGTGTCTCATTGACAGAGCTGACAGTTGTTCACTGACCGTGTGTCCCATTGACAGAGCTGACAGTTGATCACTGACCGTGTGTCCCATTGACAGAGCTGACAGTTGATCACTGACAGTGTGTCATTGACAGAGCTGACAGTTGATCACTGACAGTGTGAGTCATTGACAGAGCTGACAGTTGTTCACTGACAGTGTGAGTCATTGACAGAGCTGACAGTTGTTCACTGACAGTGTGTCTCATTGACAGAGCTGACAGTTGATCACTGACAGTGTGTCATTGACAGAGCTGTCAGTTGATCACTGACAGTGTGTGTCATTGACAGAGCTGACAGTTGTTCACTGACAGTGTGTCATTGACAGAGCTGACAGTTGTTCACTGACCGTGTGTCCCATTGACAGAGCTGACAGTTGATCACTGACCGTGTGTCTCATTGACAGAGCCGACAGTTGTTCACTGACAGTGTGTCTCATTGACAGAGCTGACAGTTGTTCACTGACCATGTGTCTCATTGACAGAGCTGACAGTTGATCACTGACAGTGTGAGTCATTGACAGAGCTGACAGTTGTTCACTGACAGTGTGTCTCATTGACAGAGCTGACAGTTGTTCACTGACAGTGTGTGTCATTGACAGAGCTGACAGTTGTTCACTGACAGTGTGTGTCATTGACAGAGCTGACAGTTGATCACTGACAGTGTGTCTCATTGACAGAGCTGACAGTTGTTCACTGACCGTGTGTCTCATTGACAGAGCTGACAGCTGATCACTGACAGTGTGTCTCTTTGACAGAGCCGACAGTTGTTCACTGACAGTGTGTCATTGACAGAGCTGACAGTTGTTCACTGACAGTGTGTCTCATTGACAGAGCTGACAGTTGATCACTGACAGTGTGAGTCATTGACAGAGCTGACAGTTGTTCACTGACAGTGTGTCTCATTGACAGAGCTGACAGTTGTTCACTGACCGTGTGTCCCATTGACAGAGCTGACAGTTGTTCACTGACCGTGTGTCCCATTGACAGAGCTGACAGTTGTTCAATGACCGTGTGTCCCATTGACAGAGCTGACAGTTGATCACTGACAGTGTGTGTAAGTGACCGAGCTGACAGTTGTTCACTGACAGTGTGTCTCATTGACAGAGCTGACAGTTGATCACTGACAGTGTGAGTCATTGACAGAGCTGACAGTTGTTCACTGACAGTGTGTCTCATTGACAGAGCTGACAGTTGTTCACTGACCGTGTGTCCCATTGACAGAGCTGACAGTTGTTCACTGACAGTGTGTCATTGACAGAGCTGACAATTGTTCACTGTCAGTTTGTCTCATTGACAGAGCTGACAGTTGATCACTGACAGTGTGTCCCATTGACAGAGCTGACAGTTGATCACTGACAGTGTGTCATTGACAGAGCTGACAGTTGTTCACTGACAGTGTGTCTCATTGACAGAGCTGACAGTTGTTCACTGACCGTGTGTCTCATTGACAGAGCTGACAGTTGTTCACTGACAGTGTGTGTCATTGACAGAGCTGACAGTTGTTCACTGACAGTGTGTGTCATTGACAGAGCTGACAGTTGTTCACTGACCGTGTGTCTCATTGACAGAGCTGACAGTTGTTCACTGACCGTGTGTCCCATTGACAGAGCTGACAGTTGATCACTGACCGTGTGTCCCATTGACAGAGCTGACAGTTGATCACTGACAGTGTGTCATTGACAGAGCTGACAGTTGATCACTGACAGTGTGAGTCATTGACAGAGCTGACAGTTGTTCACTGACAGTGTGAGTCATTGACAGAGCTGACAGTTGTTCACTGACAGTGTGTCTCATTGACAGAGCTGACAGTTGATCACTGACAGTGTGTCATTGACAGAGCTGTCAGTTGATCACTGACAGTGTGTGTCATTGACAGAGCTGACAGTTGTTCACTGACAGTGTGTCATTGACAGAGCTGACAGTTGTTCACTGACCGTGTGTCCCATTGACAGAGCTGACAGTTGATCACTGACCGTGTGTCTCATTGACAGAGCCGACAGTTGTTCACTGACAGTGTGTCTCATTGACAGAGCTGACAGTTGTTCACTGACCATGTGTCTCATTGACAGAGCTGACAGTTGATCACTGACAGTGTGAGTCATTGACAGAGCTGACAGTTGTTCACTGACAGTGTGTCTCATTGACAGAGCTGACAGTTGTTCACTGACAGTGTGTGTCATTGACAGAGCTGACAGTTGTTCACTGACAGTGTGTGTCATTGACAGAGCTGACAGTTGATCACTGACAGTGTGTCTCATTGACAGAGCTGACAGTTGTTCACTGACCGTGTGTCTCATTGACAGAGCTGACAGCTGATCACTGACAGTGTGTCTCTTTGACAGAGCCGACAGTTGTTCACTGACAGTGTGTCATTGACAGAGCTGACAGTTGTTCACTGACCATGTGTCTCATTGACAGAGCTGACAGTTGTTCACTGACAGTGTGTGTCATTGACAGAGCTGACAGTTGATCACTGACAGTGTGTCTCATTGACAGAGCTGACAGTTGTTCACTGACAGTGTGTCTCATTGACAGAGCCGACAGTTGTTCACTGACAGTGTGTCATTGACAGAGCTGACAGTTGTTCACTGACCATGTGTCTCATTGACAGAGCTGACAGTTGTTCACTGACATTGTGTCACTGACAGAGCTGACAGTTGTTCACTGACCATGTGTCTCATTGACAGAGCGGGCAGTTGTTCACTGACAGTGTGTCTCATTGACAGAGCTGACAGTTGTTCACTGACATTGTGTCTCATTGACAGAGCTGACAGTTGTTCACTGACAGTGTGTGTCATTGACAGAGCTGACAGTTGTTCACTGACAGTGTGTGTCATTGACAGAGCTGACAGTTGTTCACTGACAGTGTGTGTCATTGACAGAGCTGACAGTTGTTCACTGACAGTGTTTGTCATTGACTGAGCGGACAGTTGTTCACTGACAGTGTGAGTCATTGACACAGCTGACAGTTGTTCACTGACAGTGTGTCTCATTGACAGACCTGACAGTTATTCACTGACAGTGTGTCCCATTGACAGAGCTGACAGTTGTTCACTGTCAGTTTGTCTCATTGACAGAGCTGACAGTTGTTCACTGACAGTGTGTCTCATTGACAGGGCTGACAGTTGTTCACTGACAGTTTGTCTCATTGACAGCCGACAGTTGTTCACTGACCGTGTGTCCCATCGACATAGCTGACAGTCTGTCCCATTGACAGAGTGTAACCTGTTCACTGACAGTCTGTCCTATTGACAAAGTGTAACCTGTTCACTGACAGTCTGTCCCATTGACACAGTGTAACCTGTTTACTAACAGTCTGTCCCATTGTCAGTGTGTAAGCTGTTTACCCACATTCTGTCCCATTGACAGGGTGTAACCTGTTCACTGACCGCCTGTCCCATTGACAGAGTGTAACCTGTTCACTGACAGTCTGTCCCATTGTCAGTGTGTCACCTGTTCACCCACAGTCTGTCCCATTGACAGTGTGTAACCTGTTAATTGATAGTCTGTCCCATTGACAGAGCGTAACCTGTTCACTAACAGTCTGTCCCATTATCAGTGTGTAAATTGTTCACCCACAGTCTGTCCCATTGACAGAGTGTAACCTGTTCACTGACAGTCTGTCCCATTGACAGAGTGTAACCTGTTCACTGGCAGTCTGTCCTATTGACAGAGTGTAACCTGTTCACTGACAGTCTGTCCCATTGACAGAGTAGAACCTGTTCACCCACAGTCTGTAGCATTTACAGAGTGTAACCTGTTCACTGACAATCTGTCCCATTGACAGAGTGTAACCTGTTCACTGACAGTCTGTGCTATTGACAGAGTGTAACCTGTTCACTGATAGTCTGTCCCATTGACAGAGTGTAACCTGTTCACTAACAGTCTGTCCTATTGACAGAATATAACCTGTTCACTGACAGTCTGTCCCATTGACAGAGTGTAACCTGTTCACTGACAGTCTGTCCTATTGACAGAGTGTACCAGTTCACTGACAGTCTGTCCCATTGACAGAGTGTAACCTGTTCACTGACAGTCTGTCCCATTGACAGAGTGTAACCTGTTCACTGACAGCCTGTCCCATTGACAGAGTGTAACCTGTTCATTGACAGTCTGTCCCATTGTCAGAGTGTAACCTGTTCACCCACAGTCTGTCCCATTGACAGGGTGTAACCTGTTCACTAACAGTCTGTCCCATTGTCAGTGTGTCACCTGTTCACCCACAGTCTGTCCCATTGACAGAGTGTAACCTATTCACTGACAGTCTGTCCTATTGACAGAGTGTAACCTGTTCACTGACAGTCTGTCCCATTGACAGAGTGTAACCTGTTCACTGACAGTCTGTCCCATTGGCAGAGTGTAACCTGTTCACTGACAGTCTGTCCTATTGACAGAGTGTAACCTGTTCACTGACAGTCTGTCCTATTGACAGAGTGTAACCTGTTCACTGACCGCCTGTCCCATTTTGTGTATTTTCTCTTAGGCGAGCAGCAGCCAGCAAAGCGTAAGAAAGGCCCAGCCCCGAAGATGCTGGGCAATGAGCTGTGTAGTGTGTGTGGAGACAAGGCCTCTGGTTTCCAT
The DNA here is from genome assembly GCF_047496885.1 of Scyliorhinus torazame. NCBI lineage: Eukaryota > Metazoa > Chordata > Chondrichthyes > Carcharhiniformes > Scyliorhinidae > Scyliorhinus > Scyliorhinus torazame. Next base: position 130,717,274 of record NC_092716.1, read on the forward strand.
TACAATGTTCTAAGCTGTGAAGGCTGTAAGGGCTTTTTCAGACGCAGTGTCATTAAGAGTGCTCAGTACTCCTGCAAGAACAGCGGTCAGTGTCAGATGGACATGTACATGCGCAGGAAATGCCAAGAGTGTCGGCTACGCAAGTGTCGGCAGGCGGGAATGTTGGAGCAATGTAAGTCATTGTGAGACGGACCGAGGCAATCATTGCACAATGCCATCTAACCACTCACAACTTTCTGACAAAGACTTCAGAGACATAGATATCTCCTTGAGAGAGCGTGGGGGGGGGGCCTGAGAGACACCAGTCAGTGTACAGATATCTCCCTGAGAGAGCGACTGAGAGACATCAGTCAGTGTACAGATATCTCCCTGAGAGAGCGACTGAGAGACACCAGGCAGTGTACAGATATCTCCCTGAGAGGTGGACTGAGAGACACCAGGCAGTGTACAGATATCGCCCTGAGAGAGAGAGACTGAGAGACACCAGTCACTGTACAGATATCTCCCTGAGAGGTGGACTAAGAGACACCAGTGTACAGATATCTCTCTGAGAGAGAGAGACATGTGAGACACCAGTCAGTGTACAGATATCTCCCTGAGAGAGGGGGGACTGAGAGACACCAGTCAGTGTACAGATATCTCCATGAGAGAGAGGGGACTGAGAGACACCAGTCAGTGTACAGATATCACCCTGAGAGAGAGGGGACTGAGAGACACCAGTCAGTGTACCGATATCTCCCTGAGAGAGAGAGACATGAGAGACACCAGTCAGTGTACAGATATCACCCTGAGAGAGAGGTGACTGAGAGACACTAGTCAGTGTACAGATATCTCCCTGAGCGAGAGGGGGGACTGAGAGACACCAGTCAGTGTACAGATATCTCCCTGAGAGAGAGAGATACTGAGAGACACCAGTCAGGGTAGAGATAGCTCCCTAAGAGAGAGAGGACTGAGAGACACCAGTCAGTGTACAGATATCACCCTGAGAGAGACGGGACTGAGAGACACCAGTCAGTGTACAGATATCTCCCTGAGAGAGAGGGGACTGCGAGGCACCAGTCAGTGTACAGATATCTCCCTGAGAGAGAAACTGAGAGACACCAGTCAGTGTACAGATATCTCCCTGAGAGAGAGAGAGAGAGACTGAGAGACACCAGTCAGTGTACAGATATCTCCCTGAGAGAGAGGGGACTGAGAAACACCAGTCAGTGTACAGATATCTCCCTGAGAGAGAGAGAGACTGAGAGACACCAGTCAGTGTACAGATATCTCCCTGAGAGAGAGAGAGACTGAGAGACACCAGTCAGTGTACAGATATCTCCCTGAGAGAGAGAGAGACTGAGAGACACCAGTCAGTGTACAGATATCTCCCTGAGAGAGAGGGGACTGAGAGACACCTGTCAGTGTACAGATATCTCCCTGAGAGAGAGAGAGACTGAGAGACACCAGTCAGTGTACAGATATCTCCCTGAGAGAGAGAGAGACTGAGAGACACCAGTCAGTGTACAGATATCTCCCTGAGAGAGAGGGGACTTAGAAACACCAGTCAGAGTACAGATATCTCCCTGAGAGAGAGAGAGAGGGGACTGAGAAACACCGGTCAGTGTACAGATATCTCCCTGAGAGAGAGAGAGACTGAGAGACACCAGTCAGTGTACAGATATCTCCCTGAGAGAGAGAGAGACTGAGAGACACCAGTCAGTGTACAGATATCTCCCTGAGAGAGAGAGAGACTGAGAGACACCAGTCAGTGTACAGATATCTCCCTGAGAGAGAGAGAGACTGAGAGACACCAGTCAGTGTACAGATATCTCCCTGAGAGAGAGAGAGACTGAGAGACACCAGTCAGTGTATAGATATCTCCCTGGGAGGTTAACTAAGAGACACCAGTCAGTGTACAGATATCTCTCTGAGAGAGAGAGACATGAGATACATCTGTACACTGACTGGTGTCTTTCAGTCCCCTCTCTCTCAGGGTGATATCTGTACACTGACTGGTGTATCTCAGTTCCCTCTCAGAGAGATATCTGTACACTGACTGCTGTCTCTCAGTCCTCTCACTCTCAGGAAGATATCTGTACACTGGATTGACGATTGGCTGTCAGGCAGAAGGCAGAGTGTTGGGATAAAAGGTTCTTTTTCGGAATGGCAACCGGTGACGAGTGGTGTCCTGCAGGGTTCAGTGTTGGGGCCACAGCTGTTCTCTTTATATATGTGATGAACGGTTACTGCCTTATCATCATGTAAGGTGATGTCCCCTTTAAGACCAGGCTTGGAACCCTGGGGACTCCGCCTCTGGCTCCGCCCATCTGGGAGCCATACATAAAGGCCTGCCTCATGGTCTGTATAGCAGTCAGCTCTCGTCCAAATCTGTAGCATAGTTATTAGCCTAATAAAGCCTTCTTTACAGTTTAATCTCTAAGCATCATTATTGAGGGTACCTCAATATATTAACGATCTAGATGACGGGACTGGGGGCATTCTGGCTAAGTTTGCCGATGATACAAAGATAGGTGGAGGGACAGGTAGTATGGAGGAGGTGGGGAGGCTGCAGAAAGATTTAGACAGTTTCGGAGATTGGTCCAAGAAATGGCTGATGAAATTCAACGTGGGCCAGTGCGCGCGTGCGTGGTCTTGCAGTTTGGAAAAAAGAATAGAGGCATGGACTATTTTCTAAACGGTGACAAAATTCATAATGCTGAAGTGCAAAGGGACTTGGGAGTCCTAGTCCAGGATTCTCTAAAGGTAAACTTGCAGGTTGAGTCCGAAATTAAGAAAACAAATGCAATGTTGTCATTTATCTCAAGAGGCTTGGAATATAAAAACAGGGATGTACTTCTGAAGCTTTATAAAGCATTAGTTAGGCCCCATTTAGAATACAGTGAGCAATTTTGGGCCCCACACCTCAGGAAGGACATACTGGCACTGGAGCGGGTCCAGCGGAGATTCACATGGATGATCCCAGGAATGGTAGGCCTAACATACAATGAACGTCTGAGGATCCTGGGATTATATTCATTGGAGCTTAGGAGGCTGAGGGGAGATCTAATAGAAACTTACAAGATAATGAATGGCTTTGATTGGGTGGACGTAGGGAAGTTGTTTCCATTAGCAGGGGAGACTAGGACCCAGGGGCACAGCCTTAGAATAAAAGGGAGTCACTTTAGAACAGAGATGAGGAGAAATTTCTTCAGCCAGAGAGTGGTGGGTCTGTGGAATTCATTGCCACAGAGGGCGGTGGAGGTCGGGACGTTGAGTGTCTTTAAGACAGAAGTTGATAAATTCTTGATTTCTCGAGGAATTAAGGGCTATGGAGAGAGAGCGGGTAAATGGAGTTGAAATCAGCCATGATTGAATGGTGGAGTGGACTCGATGGGCCGAATGGCCTTACTTCCGCTCCTATGTCTTATGGTCTTGTGGTCTTATGGGACTGAGAGACACCAGTCACGGTACAGATATCGCCCTGGGAAAGATGGGACTGAGAGACACCAGTGTGGTGGTATGTATTAGGGGTAATACGGTACACCACGTGTCGACAGGCTATTAGTGGAGGGATGCCAGGTCCTGATAGGATCTGCCACCAACTGGACTCCACCCAGAAATGCCGGTATAAGAACCCAGTTTTTCCCTCCATTTCCCTCAGCAGCTGCATTCTGTAACTACGCTGCTGGGGATAAAGTTCTGCTTAATAAAGCCTTCAATTGACATTACCTCAACCTGCCTCGCGTCATATTGACGGTGCTACAACCAGTCAGTGTACAGATATCTCCCTGAGAGAGAGAGAGACTGAGAGACACCAGTCAGTGTACAGATATCTCCCTGAGAGAGAGAGAGACTGAGAGACACCAGTCAGTGTACAGATATCTCCCTGAGAGAGAGAGAGACTGAGAGACACCAGTCAGTGTACAGATATCTCCCTGAGAGAGAGGGGACTGAGAGACACCTGTCAGTGTACAGATATCTCCCTGAGAGAGAGAGAGACTGAGAGACACCAGTCAGTGTACAGATATCTCCCTGAGAGAGAGAGAGACTGAGAGACACCAGTCAGTGTACAGATATCTCCCTGAGAGAGAGGGGACTTAGAAACACCAGTCAGAGTACAGATATCTCCCTGAGAGAGAGAGAGAGGGGACTGAGAAACACCAGTCAGTGTACAGATATCTCCCTGAGAGAGAGAGAGACTGAGAGACACCAGTCAGTGTACAGATATCTCCCTGAGAGAGAGAGAGACTGAGAGACACCAGTCAGTGTACAGATATCTCCCTGAGAGAGAGAGACTGAGAGACACCAGTGTACAGATATCTCCCTGAGAGAGAGAGAGACTGAGAGACACCAGTCAGTGTACAGATATCTCCCTGAGAGAGAGAGAGACTGAGAGACACCAGTCAGTGTACAGATATCTCCCTGAGAGAGAGAGAGACTGAGAGACACCAGTTAGTGTATAGATATCTCCCCGAGAGAGAGGGGACTGAGAGACACCAGTCAGTGTACAGATATCTCCCCGAGAGAGAGGAGACTGAGAGACACCAGTCAGTGTATAGATATCTCCCTGAGAGAGAGAGAGAGGGGACTGAGAGACACCAGTCAGAGTACAGATATCTCGCTGAGAGAGAGAGACTGAGAGACACCAGTCAGGGTACAGATATCTCCCTGAGAGAGAGGGGACTGCGAGACACCAGTCAGTGTACAGATATCTCCCTGAGAGAGAGGGGACTGAGAGACACCAGTCAGTGTACAGATATCTCCCTGAGAGAGAGAGAGAGGGGGGACTGAGAGACACCAGTCAGTGTACAGATATCTCCCTGAGGGAGAGGGGACTGAGAGACACCAGTCAGTGTACAGATATCTCCCCGAGAGATAGGGAACTGAGAGACACCAGTCAGTGTACAGATATCTCCCCGAGAGAGAGGGGACTGAGAGACACCAGTCAGTGTACAGATATCTCCCTGAGAGAGAGAGACTGAGAGACACCAGTCAGGGTACAGATATCTCCCTGAGAGAGAGAGAGGACTGAGAGACACCAGTCAGTGTACAGATATCTCCCTGAGAGAGAGGGGACTGAGAGACACCAGTCAGTGTACAGATATCTCCCTGAGAGAGAGAGAGTCTGAGAGACACCAGTCAGTGTACAGATATCTCCCTGAGAGAGAGAGACTGAGAGACACCAGTCAGTGTACAGATATCTCCCTGAGAGAGAGGGGACTGAGAGACACCAGTCAGTGTATAGATATCTCCCCGAGAGAGAGGGGACTGAGAGACACCAGTCAGTGTACAGATATCTCCCCGAGAGAGGGGAGACTGAGAGACACCAGTCAGTGTACAGATATCTCCCTGAGAGAGAGAGAGAGGGGACTGAGAGACACCAGTCAGTGCACAGATAGCTCCCTGAGAAAGAGGGGACTGAGAAACACCAGTCAGTGTACAGATATCTCCCTGAGAGAGAGGGGACTGAGAGACACCTGTCAGAGTACAGATATCTCGCTGAGAGACACCAGTCAGGGTACAGATATCTCCCTGAGAGAGAGAGAGAGGGGACTGAAAGACACCAGTCAGTGTACAGATATCTCCCCGAGAGAGAGGGGACTGAGAGACACCAGTCAGTGTACAGATATCTCCCCGAGAGAGAGGGGACTGAGAGACACCAGTCAGTGTACAGATATCTCCCTGAGAGAGAGAGACTGAGAGACACCAGTCAGGGTACAGATATCTCCCTGAGAGAGAGAGAGGACTGAGAGACACCAGTCAGTGTACAGATATCTCCCTGAGAGAGAGGGGACTGAGAGACACCAGTCAGTGTATGTGGTAGTATGTATTGGGGGCCATGTGGGACTGGAAGCCCTAATGTCATTGGCTGACAGATCCCGGGTCCTGGTGTGCGCTACAGTGTACAGATATCTCCCTGAGAGAGAGAGAGACTGAGAGACACCAGTCAGTGTACAGATATCTCCCTGAGAGAGAGAGACAGAGAGACACCAGTCAGTGTACAGATATCTCCCTGAGTGAGAGGCATGGCCCCATCCCGACCCTACCGCCGCTCCCCCGCTCCCACCACCCGGCCAACCCCGACCCCTCCCCGAGGTCCCTCGCCCCCGGCATCCGCCCCCGACAACGGCACCCCCCACAGCCACGGCTGTGCCATCTCGACATCTCTGCGTCCCCCCACCCCCCCCCCCCACGCGGACCCCTACCTCCTCCTTCGTCAACGTCAGCCAGCACAGCTGGTTGGTGCCATTCAAAAGGATGTTTGATTTACGCCGACGTGACCACAGGTCCCATCCGGCCTGAAAAATCTCAACAGGCCGGGGACCAGCACGTCGCGCCAATTCTGCCGATTCTCCGACCCGCGTGGCGCAGTCCACAGTGGCGTGGTTTTGTCCGGGTCGGAGTATCGGATTCCAGGCATCGGAGCGGCATGGCGGGATTCTCGCGCCCCTCCCGGCGATTCTCCGACCTGAAAAAGCCCTGGGGAAAATTGATGTACAGAGAGATCTGGGTGTTCAGGTCCATTGTACCCTGAAGGTGGCTGCGCAGGTCGATGGAGTGGTCAAGAAGGCATACGGCATGCTTTCCTTCATCGGAAGGGATATTGAGTACAAAGGTTGGCAGGTCATGTTACAGTTGTATAAGACTTTGGTTCGGCCTCATTTGGAATACTGCATACAGTTCTGGTCGCCACATTACCAGAAGGATGTGGATGCTTTGGAGAAGATGCAGAGGAGGTTCACCAGGATGTTGCCTGGTATGGAGGGCGCTAGCTATGAAGAGAGGTTGAGGAGATTAGGATTATTTTCATTAGAAAGACAGAGAATGAGGGGGGACCTCATTGAGGTCTACAAAATCATGAGAGGTGTAGACAGGGTGGATAGCAAGAAGCTTTTTCCCAGAGTCAGGGACTCAATTACTTGGGGTCACGAGTTCAAGGTGAGAGGGGAAAAGTTTAAGGCAGATATGCGCGGAACGTTCTTTACGCAGAGGGTGGTGGGTGCCTGAAACGCATTGCCGGCGGAGGTCGTAGAGGCGGGCACGATAGCGTCATTTAAGATGTATCTAGACAGATACATGAATGGGCAGGGAGCAGAGGGATAAAGATCCTTAGAAAATAGGCGACAGTTTTAGATAGAGGATCTGGATCGGCGCAGGCTTGGAGGGCCAAAGGGCCTGTTCCTGTGCTGTAATTTTTCTTTGTTCTCTTTGTTCTTTGTTCTTTGACCCGGCGCGGGATCGGAGAATCCCGGCCACAACTGTTTTTTAAAGGAATAAATTGTACTCGCCTCTACCAGCTTGTTCCAGATGCTCACCACCGTGTGTGAAGAAAGTTACCCTCTGGTCTCTTTTGTATCGCTCTCCACTCACCTTAAACCTATGCCCTCTATTTCTAGACTCCTCGACCTTTGGGAATAGATCCTGGCCGGGATTCTCCGAGCCCTTGCCGGGTCAGAGAATCGCCGGGGGGCGCGCGAGAATCCCGCCATACCGCTCCGGCGCTGGTCCGCCGATTCTCCAGCGAACGGAAAATGGGCGCTAATCACGCCTGCGTGGTCGCCGTGGCGCCACTGAAATAGGCCCCCGCAGCAATTCTCCGCACGCGAAGGGCCGAACTCCCGCCGAGTCCCGCCGGCATCGTTCAGACCTGGTACCACCCGGTGGGAGCCCGGACCCGCAGCCGATGTGGACGTCCTGGTCTGACTCCGGGTTGGGGCGGGGGGGGGGGGGGCGGGGGCGGGGTCCAGGCCCGCAAACTGGGGCTTCCGATCGGCAGGCGGCTGCGATTTGGAGGGGGCCTACATCCTGCCACGCAGCCTGCTGTAACCACACACAAGCGCCGGCGTGGAGACGGCCGTCGTGAGCATGCGCGGTCCCGCGCCTGCCTTGTAGGGCCGGCTTTTGGTGCCGGAGCAGCGCACAGCACTGCGGCGCCGTTCTAGCCCCCGAAGAACAGGAGAATTACTGGGCCTGGAGGCCCGTTGACGCCGGCGTTGCTCACGCTGGTTTTGACGCCGGCGTCAACACTTTTCTGCAATATCGTGAATGCCTGCCATTGACTATCTACCTTTACTATGCCCCTCATTATTTTATAGACCTCTATAAGTTCACCCCTAAGCCTCCTACACTCCAGGGAAAAAAGTCCCAGTCTATCCAGCCTCTCCTTATAGCTCAGACCATTCAGTCTTGGTAGCATCCTAGTAAATCTTTTCTGCACTCTTTCTAGTTTCACAATATCCTTCCTATAATAGTGTGACCAGAACTGCACACAGTATTCCAAGTGTGGCCGTACCAATGTCTTGTACAACTTCAACAAGACATCCCAACTCCTGTATTCAATGTTCTGACCAATAAAACCTAGCATGCTGAATGCCTTCTTCACCAACCTGTCCACCTGTGACTCCACCTTCAAGGAGCTATGAACCTGTATCCCTAGATCTCTTTGTTCTGTAACTGTTCCCAACTCCCTACCATTAACTGAATAGGTTGTGCCCTGATTTGATCAATCAAAATGCATCACTTCACATTTATCCAAATTAAACTCCACCTTCTATTCATCGGCCCACTGGCCCAATTGGTCAAGATCCTGTTGCAATCTTGTATAACTTTCTTCACTATTTACTATGCCACCAATTTTGGTGTCATCTGCAAACTTACTAACCATGCTCCTACATTCTTATCCAAATCATTAATATATATAACAAATAACAGTGGACCCAGCACCAATCCCTGAGGCACACTGCTGGTCACAGGCCTCCAGTTTGAAAAGCAATCCTCTGTTTTCAAGCCAATTTTGTATCCAATTGGCTACCTCGCCCTGGATTCCGTGAGATTTAACTTTTTGCAACAACCTACCATGCAGTACCTTGCCAAAGGCCTGGCTAAAGTCCATGTAGACAACGTCGACTGCACTGCCCTCACCTACCTTCTTGGTTACCCCTTCAAGAAACTCAATCAAATTTGTGAGACATGGCTTTCTTATTGCAACAAATGAGATGAATTAACTGCACCAAGAGTGAGATGTTAATTTGATCCAGTAGCATCCTGATGTTACAGCTGTCAATTTACCAAAGCTGGAACCTAAGTATTCCAGGGGTTCGAAAAGGGGCAGGTTGCCCAGTAAATGATCATAGCCCATGCTATCAACTGTAGACCTGTCACACATGCCATAATTATATTGAGGCCCTGGGTGGACCAACCACTTGTGACCCATTTGAGGCCCTGAGGTTGGTATCTGATGCCCAATTAAGTGCCTAGTCCAGCACCTGTTCCAATTTCACATGCTGAGAGAGTGACCTGGCAAGCTGGCCAGTGAAAGGGGCAGGGTGGACATCATTCCTGTGCCTGCTGTGCCAATCGGAGCCCCCTCCCCAAGTTTTTCTTCCCTGCATTAAGTGCCCAGTCATTAAGTGTCGGGCAGAGTATAAATTAGGAAATTAGAGGCACATATAATAAGGAGAATACTGTAATCAGGGAGTGCTTAAATTGTCCTATCAACTGAGTGAACCAAATCTGCAGTAATAATGTGGAGGGCATGATGATGGAATGTATACAAGATAATTTTCTAGAGTAGTATGTCGAGGAACTGTGGTACCCTCAATAACGACGCTTCGAGTGTAAACGGTAAAGAAGGCTTTAATAAGCTAAGAACTAGTCTGGTGCCGAGACGTGTGCTAACAGTGGTGCTGCCCACAAGGCTCCCAGATGGGTGGAGCCGGAGTCGGAGTCCCCCAGGGTTCCAAGTCCGGTCTTAAAGGGGACATCACCTTACATGATGACAAGGGTACAGTATTACAGTAACCGTTCATCACATTCACCCCCTGTTTAAAAAAGAGTCCGGCGGGGGTGAAGGGCCATCATAAGTCCATTCGTCTCGGTGGCCGTATCGTCCTTATCGACCTCCTCAGCTCGGGATGTGGTGCGGCTGACACGGACGTCATGGTTGAGGGTAAGTCCGGGAGCACGGCGGTCGGAGCCTTGGTCGGGGTAGGGGAACGGGGCACAGGGGGAATAGGTGGGGCTGGGGGTAGCTGTGCCGGCGCTGGCGGGGTGTGTAGAGGGGGGGCACTAGGGGGCGCGCGCGATAGATGCTCACCAACGGGGAGTGGGGCCGGGAGGGGGTGTGTTGTAGGGGATGCCGGATCCTGCAGGGGAGCGGCGCGGGAAGGGGCGTCTGTAGTGGGGGATCCAGCGGGTGCCAGGTCCCGGAGGGAAACCGTATTTTGCCTGCCGTCGGGGTACTCGACGTAGGTGTAACTGGGGTTGGCGTGGAGTAATCGGACCTGCTCGACCAGGGGGTCAGTTTTATGGCTCCTCGTGTGCCTCCGGAGAAGAACAGGTCCCGGAGCTGTCAGCCAAGGTGGAAGCGAGACCCCGGAATTGGACTTCCTGGGGAAGACAAACAATCGGTTGTGAGGGGTCTCATTCGTGACTGTGTAGAGGAGCGATCTAATGGAGTGGAGGGCATCGGGCAGGACCTCCTGCCAGCGGGTAGTTGGGAGATTTCTCGACCGCAGGGCCAGAAGGACAGCCTCCCACACTGTTGCGTTCTCCCTCTCCACCTGCCCGTTTCCCCGCGGGTTCTAACTGGTCGTTCTGCTCGAGGCGATGCCTTGGCTGAGCAGATACTGATGCAGTTCATCGCTCATGAACGATGTACCCCGGTCTCTGTGGATATAAGTGGGGAAGATGCTGTGCAGTGCCTTAATCACGGTGGCTGAGGTCATGTCGGGGCAGGGAATGGCGAATGGGAAGCGGGAGAACTCATCGATAACGGTGAGGAAATAGGCATTACGATTGGTGGATGGGAGGGGCCCCTTGAAGTCCACGCTTAATCGCTCAAAGGGCCCGAGGCCTTCACGAGCCGAGCCTTGTCTGGCCGGTAGAAGTGCGGTTTGCACTCCGCAGAGATCTGACATGCCCTGGTCATGGCCTTGGCCTCCTTGGTTGAGTAAGGTAGGTTTGCACTGAGTGCTGAATTTGGTGCTTTTTGAGTGCTATAGTAAGAGTTTGGTGACCGAGGGAGTGCTAAATTTGGTGCTTTTTGAGTGCTATAGTAAGAGTTTGGTGACCGAGGGAGTGCTGAATTTGGTGCTTTTTGAGTGCTATAGTAAGAGTTTGGTGACCGAGGGAGTGCTGAATTTGGTGCTTTTTGAGTGCTATAGTAAGAGTTTGGTGACCGAGGGAGTGCTGAATTTGGTGCTTTTTGAGTGCTATAGTAAGAGTTTGGTGACCGAGGGAGTGCTGAATTTGGTGCTTTTTGAGTGCGATAGTAAGAGTTTGGTGACCGAGGGAGTGCTGAATTTGGTGCATTTGAGAGCTATAGTGAGAGTTTGGTGACCGAGGGAGTTAGGTGAGGAGGGAGTAAGGTGCTGCTTTCATTTTGTTTCCGACATTTCCGCAAAGAGTGAGAAGAGAGCCAGGAGTTTACAGAAAGTGTAGCTGACTGGGAGCAGAGTCGGAGGGCGGAGATCTAGTTAGTCCACAGGGCAGCTATATTCTGTCAGGTAAGAAGGGATGGAGGCTAGGCCAGTTGCATGTTCCTCCTGTAGGATGTGGGTGGTGAGGGATACCACCGGTGTCCCCGCTGACTATACCTGCGGGAAGTGCACCCAACTCCAGCTCCTCAAAGACCGTGTTAGGGAACTGGAGCTGAAGCTGGATGAACTTCGGATCATCCGGGAGGCAGAGGGGGTGATTGAGAAGAGTTACAAGGAGGTAACCACACCCAAGGTACAGGACAAGAATAGCTGGGTGACCGTCAGGGGGAAAAAAACAAACAGGCAGACAGTGCAGGGATCCCTCGTGGCTGTTCCCCTTCAAAACAAGTATACCGTTTTGGATGCTGTTGGGGGGGATGACCTACCGGGGGAAGGCCCTAGCGGCCAGGTCTCTGGCACTGAGTCTGGCTCTGGGGCTCAGAAGGGAAGGGGGGAGAATAGAAAAGCAATAGTTGTAGGAGAGTCAATGGTTAGGGGAATAGATAGGAGATTCTGTGGTCGCGAGCGAGACTCCCGGAAGGTATGTTGCCTCCCGGGTGCCAGGGCCAGGGATTAACATAGACATAGATTAACATAGAATTTACAGTGCAGAAGGAGGCCATTCAGCCCATCGAGTCTGCACCGGCTCTTGGAAAGAGCACCTTACCCAAGGTCAACTCCGCCACCCTATCCCCATAACCCAGTAACCCCACCCACCACTAAGGGCAATTTTGGACACTAAGGGCAATTTATCATGGCCAATCCACCTAACCCGCACATCTTTGGACTGTGGGAGGAAACAGGAGCACCCGGAGGAAACCCACGCACACACGGGGAGGATGTGCAGACTCCGCACAGACAGTGACCCAAGCCAGAATCGAACCTGGGACCCTGGCGCTGTGAAGCAATTGTGCTATCCACAAGGCTACCGTGCTGCCCACTGGCTACCGTGCTGCCCACAGGCTACCGTGCTGCCCACGGATCGTGTCTTCAGGATCCTTAAGGGGGAGGGGGAGCAGCCAGAAGTCGTGGTGCACATTGGTACCAACGACATAGGTAAGAAAAGGGGTGTGGAGGTAATAAACAAGTTTAGGGAGTTAGGCTGGAAGTTAAAAGCCAGGACAGACAGAGTTGTCATCTCTGGTTTGTTGCCGGTGCCACGTGATAGCGAGGCTAGGAATAGGGAGAGAGTGCAGTTGAACACGTGGCTGCAGGAATGGTGTAGGAGGGAGGGCTTCAGGTATTTGGATAATTGGAGCGCTTTCTGGGGAAGGTGGGACCTGTACAAGCAGGACGGGTTGCATCTGAACCAGAGGGGCACCAATATCCTGGGAGGGAGGTTTTCTAGTACTCTTCGGGAGGGTTTAAACTAATTTGGCAGGGGAATGGGAACCGGATTTGTAGTCCAGCAACTAAGGTAGCCGATATTCAGGACGCCAAAGCATGTAGTGAGGCAGTGGGGAAGGGAACACTGACAAAGGAGAGTACTTGCAGGCATGGAGATGGGTTGAAGTGTGTATACTTCAACGCAAGAAGCATCAGGAATAAGGTGGGTGAACTTAAGGCATGGATCGGTACTTGGGACTACGATGTGGTGGCCATCACGGAAACTTGGATAGAAGAGGGGCAGAAATGGTTGTTGGAGGTCCCTGGTTATAGATGTTTCAATAAGATTAGGGAGGGTGGTAAAAGAGGTGGGGGGGGTGGCATTATTAATTAGAGATAGTATAACAGCTGCAGAAAGGCAGTTCGAGGAGTATCACCCTATTGAGGTAGTATGGGTTGAAGTCAGAAATAGGAAAGGAGCAGTCACCTTGTTAGGAGTTTTCTATAGGCCCCCCAATAGTAACAGAGATGTGGAGGAACAGATTGGGAAACAGATTTTGGAAAGGTGCAGAAGTCATAGGGTAGTAGTCATGGGCGACTTTAACTTCCCAAATATTGAGTGGAAACTCTTTAGATCAAATAGTTTGGATGGGGTGGTGTTTGTGCAGTGTGTCCAGGAAGCTTTTCTAACACAGTATGTAGATTGTCCGACCAGAGGAGGGGCAATATTGGATTTAGTACTGGGTAATGAACCAGGGCAAGTGATAGATTTGTTAGTGGGGGAGCATTTTGGAGATAGTGACCACAATTCTGTGACTTTCACTTTAGTAATGGAGAGGGATAGGTACGTGCAACAGGGCAAGGTTTACAATTGGGGGAAGGGTAAATACGATGTTGTCAGACAAGAATTGAAGTGCATAAGTTGGGAACATAGGCTGGCAGGGAAGGACACAAGTGAAATGTGGAACTTGTTCAAGGAACAGGTGCTACGTGTCCTTGATATGTATGTCCCTGTCAGGTAGGGAAGAGATGGTCGAGTGAGGGAACCATGGTTGACAAGAGAGGTTGAATGTCTTGTTAAGAGGAAAAAGGAGACTTATGTAAGGCTGAGGAAACAAGGTTCAGACAGGGCATTGGAGGGATACAAGATAGCCAGGAGGGAACTGAAGAAAGGGATTAGGAGAGCTAAGAGAGGGCATGAACAATCTTTGGCGGGTAGGATCAAGGAAAACCCCAAGGCGTTTTACACATATGTGAGAAATATGAGAATGACTAGAGCGAGGGTAGGTCCGATCAAGGACAGTAGCGGGAGATTGTGTATTGAGTCTGAAGAGATAGGAGAGGTCTTGAACGAGTACTTTTCTTCTGTATTTACAAATGAGAGGGGCGATATTGTTGGCGAGGACAGTGTGAAACAGATTGGTAAGCTCGAGGAAATACTTGTTAGGAAGGAAGATGTGTTGGGCATTTTGAAAAACTTGAGGATAGACAAGTCCCCCGGGGCCTGACGGGATATATCCAAGGATTCTATGGGAAGCAAGAGATGAAATTGCAGAGCCGTTGGCAATGATCTTTTCGTCCTCACTGTCAACAGGGGTGGTACCAGGGGATTGGAGAGTGGCGAATGTCGTGCCCCTGTTCAAAAAAGGGACTAGGGATAACCCTGGGAATTACAGGCCAGTTAGTCTTACTTCGGTGGTAGGCAAAGTAATGGAAAGGGTACTTAAGGATAGGATTTCTGAGCATCTGGAAAGACACCGTTTTATTAGGGATAGTCAGCACGGATTTGTGAGGGGTAGGTCTTGCCTTACAAGTCTTATTGAATTCTTTGAGGAGGTGACCAAGCATGTGGATGAAGGTAAAGCAGTGGATGTAGTGTACATGGATTTTAGTAAGGCATTTGATAAGGTTCCCCATCGTAGGCTTATGCAGAAAGTAAGGAGGCATGGGATAGTGGGAAATTTGGCCAGTTGGATAACAAACTGGCTAACCGATAGAAGTCAGAGAGTGGTGGTGGATGGTAAATATTCAGCCTGGATCCCAGTTACCAGTGGCGTACCGCAGGGATCAGTTCTGGGTCCTCTGCTGTTTGTGATTTTCATTAATGACTTGGATGAGGGAGTTGAAGGGTGGGTCAGTAAATTTGCAGACGATACGAAGATTGGTGGAGTTGTGGATCGTGAGGAGGGCTGTTGTCGGCTGCAAAGAGACATAGATAGGATGCAGAGCTGGGCTGAGAAGTGGCAGATGGAGTTTAACCCTGAAAAGTGTGAGGTTGTCCATTTTGGAAGGACAAATATGTATGCGGAATACAGGGTTAACGTTAGAGTTCTTGGCAATGTGGAGGAGCAGAGAGATCTTGGGGTCTATGTTCATAGATCTTTGAAAGTTGCCACTCAAGTGGATAGAGCTGTGAAGAAGGCCTATGGTGTGCTCGCGTTCATTAACAGAGGGATTGAATTTAAGAGCCGTGAGGTGATGATGCAGCTGTACAAAACTTTGGTAAGGCCACATTTGGAGTACTGTGTACAGTTCTGGTCGCCTCATTTTAGGAAGGATGTGGAAGCTTTGGAAAAGGTGCAAAGAAGATTTACCAGGATGTTGCCTGGAATGGAGAGTAGGTCTTACGAGGAAAGGTTGAGGGTGCTAGGCCTTTTCTCATTAGAACGGAGAAGGAGGAGGGGCGACTTGATAGAGGTTTATAAGATGATCAGGGGAATAGATAGAGTAGACAGTCAGAGACTTTTTCCCCGGGTGGAACAAACCATTACAAGGGGACATAAATTTAAGGTGAAAGGTGGAAGATATAGGAGGGATATCAGAGGTAGGTTCTTTACCCAGAGAGTAGTGGGGGCATGGAATGCACTGCCTGTGGAAGTAGTTGAGTCGGAAACATTAGGGACCTTCAAGCAGCTATTGGATAGGTACATGGATTACGGTAAAATGATATAGTGTAGATTTATTTGTTCTTAAGGGCAGCACGGTAGCATTGTGGATAGCACAATGCTTCACAGCTCCAGGGTCCCAGGTTCGATTCCGGCTTGGGTCACTGTCTGTGCGGAGTCTGCACGTCCTCCCCGTGTCTGCGTGGGTTTCCTCCGGGTGCTCCGGTTTCCTCCCACAGTCCAAAGATGTGCGGGTTAGGTGAATTGGCTAATGATAAATTGCCCTTAATGTCCAAAATTGCCCTTGGTGTTGGGTGGAGGTGTTGAGTTTGGGTAGGGTGCTCTTTCCAGGAGCCGGTGCAGACTCAAAGGGCCGAATGGCCTCCTTCTGCACTGTAAATTCAATGATAATCTATGATTAATCTAGGACAAAGGTTCGGCACAACATCGTGGGCCGAAGGGCCTGTTCTGTGCTGTATTTTCTATGTTCTATGTTCTATGTTGCAGGACTTGATAAAGTGGGCGAGCCGGGTAACCCCAGGGTGGCAGAGGTCATTGTGGATGGCTTGCAGGCGGTCCTCCTGCGCGTTGGTGCTCGTGCCGCGGGACTGGGCATCTGGGGGCTCGTTGAGCTCCCGTGGACGATACTTGATATTGTACGTGTAGGTGGAGAGTTCGATCCTCCACCTCAAAATTTTATCGTTTTTAATTTTGCCCCGTTGCGTGTTATCGAACATATAGGCGACTGACCGTCGGTCGGTGACGAGGGTAAACCTCCTACCGGTGAGGTAGTGTCTCCAGTGCCGTACAGCCTCCACAATGGCTTGTGCCTCCTTCTCGACTGCAGAGTGTCGAACTTCGGAGGCGGTGAGGGTCCGGGAGAAGAACGCTACTGGTCTGCCTGCCTGATTGAGGGTAGCAGCCAGGGCGATGTCTGATGCATCACTCTCTACCTGGAAGGGGATAGTTTCGTCCACCGCGTGCATAGCAGCCTTGATGATGTCGGCCTTGATGCGGTTGAAGGCCAATCTTGCCTCAGCCGAGGGGGGAAATATGGTGGTCTTCATGAGTGGGTGGGTTTTGTCCGCATATTTGAGAACCCACTGGGCGTAGTAGGAGAAGAGCCCCAAGCACCGTTTGAGGGCCTTGAGGCTGCGTCGGAGGGGAAGTTCCTTTAGGGGGCATGCGGTCGGGGTCGGGACCTAGGACCCCGTTTTCCACGACATAGCCGAGGATGACTATTGGGGTTGTGTGGAAAACGCATTTTTCCTCATTGTAGGTCAGGTTAAGGGCTCGGCCGGTCTGGAGGAACTTTTCGAGGTTTGTGTCATGGTCCTGCTGGTCATGGCCGCAGATGGTGACATTGTCCAAGTACGGGTATGTAGCCCGCAAACCGTACTGGTCCACCATTTGATCCATCGCCCTTTGCAAGACGGAGACCCCATTTGTGACGCCGAAGGGGACCCTGAGGAAGTGGAAGAGCCGGCCGGCTGCTTCGAAGGCAGTATAGGGGCAGTCTTTTGGTCGGATGGGGAGCTGGTGGTTCCAGTCTGAGCAGCAGGGGTGCGCAGAGGTGGGGGAGGATATAAAATTTGAAACGGGTGTATTTGGCACCCTGGATTGAGAGATCCGCAATACAGTACCCCTTGATTTGTACCGGGTGGGACCCGGATGCGAGGGCTATGGTTTGGGTCGTGGGATGGGTGCGCAAGGAGCAGCGCCTTACCATTTCTGGATGGATAACGCTCTCTGTGCTCCCGGGGTCGAAGAGGCATGACGTGTCGCGCCCGTTGACTTGGACCTTCATCATCGAGTTTTGCAGATGTTTCGGCTGAGTTTGGTCGAGGGTGATCGCACCCACTCGCGGGTAGTCCGAGACCTCAGCCGAGTTGGACTCGTAAAATGGCCGCCGCCGTCGGTTGCATGTGTCGGGTCGAGAAGATGGCCGCCAACAAGATGGCCGCTCCCATGATTTGCACGAGGCTGATGACGTGTCAGAAGGGGGCGTGTCGGGTCGATGCGCAGCCGCATTGCGAGGCCTGTGGGCCTGAGAGCCTGATTTTCGGGCCGGCTGTTCTTTGTTCTTCTGGCCCCTGGGCCTGGCCAGGCAGACCCTTGCAAATTGTCCCTTCTTCCCGCAGTCGCAGGGGGTTTCTTCTCTGCGCCGACCATCGCGGAGCCTTAAACAGGCCGCGTGGAGGGAAAGAGTGCCCCCATGGCACAGGCCCGCCCGCAGATCGGTGGGCCCCGATCGCGGGCCAGGCCACCGTGGGTCTGGCCGAAAACGGGCGGCCACTCGGCCCATCGGGGCCCGGAGAATCGCAGGGGGGGCCACTGCCAATGGCCCCCGACCGGCGCGGTTCGATCCCCGCTTCGCCCAAAAACCAGCGCCGGGGAATTCGGCAGCTGGCATCGGAGCCACGGGGCGGGATTCACGTCGCCCCCCCCCGACGATTCCCTGGACCGACGGCGGTTCGGAGAATCCCGCCCAAATTGAATCTAATATTGTGCAATGAGAAAAAATTTATTAATATCCTTGTAATTCAATTCAAAGTAATTCAATTCTCGGGATTGGATATTTCCATAGAATCCCAACAGTGCAGAATGAGGCTATTCTGCCCATCGAGTCTGCACCAACCCTCTGAAAGAACATTAGACCTAGGCCCACACCCCCGCCCTATCTTGTAACCTCATCTGACCTGCTCATCTTTGAACACTAAGGGGGGCATTAAGGGACATGGCCTAACCTGCACTAAGTGCATTCCAACCACTCAAGTGTGTGATTGCAATGCACTTACCTATCTTTGATGTGGTTGATGTTTGAAAACGTTGGTGTTTTAGCACTTAGAATCACTCATCCTTGAAGAGAGATGAATAAGTCAAGGCTCCAGCTGTTTTGTGGAAGCTGTCAATCACAGCCCACTACTACAAATGAATGAATGGCTTGCAGCTAATGGCTCGGATGAACTTTTGGGGACCTGAGAATCAGTGAGGGCCGTAGATTAGGCTGCAGTGCCCACCAAATAGATGCAAATGTGTCATTTAGATGCATTTGCATTCATTTACATCTTCCCGCTGGCGTGTGGGTGCTAACTTTGACTCCACTGGCAGTGTTTGGATAGGCGCCTGCCGAAGCCATTGTGTTTGCAAGTGATGTAGTTAAATTCAAAAATAGAATCTTAAATTGAAATGAAGCAAACTATATAGGTTTGAGGGGTGAGTGGCTTGGGAAACTACATTAATAAATATGGTGGTAGACAGGCACTGGCTAGCATTTAATGAATTAATACATAATTTGCAATATTCCTTCAAGACACAACTACCCCCCCCCCCCAACCCCCCATCCATCCCCGCCACAAAAGAATGGCCCGACCGTGGTGAACAAGATGGCGTTAGATCAAAGGAAGAGGTTTATAATGTTGCGAAGAATAGTCATAAGCCTGAGAATTGGGAGGATTTTACAATTCAGCAAAGTAGGTCCAAGAAGTTGATAAAGAGAAATGAGAATAGACGAGCAAAAGACATAAAAAGAGACTGTAAATATTTCTGCAGTATGTAACCAGGATGGGATTAGTGAAAAGAAACATGGGTCTATTAGAGGCAGAGACAGATTAATTTAGAATGGAGATTAAGGAAATGGCAGAGACATTAAACAAATAGTTTCTAACTGTCTTCACAACAGAAAGACCAAAAACATTCCGGAAATTTTGAGAAACCATAGGCGGGATTCTCTGAGCACCGCGGCGCAATCGCGCTCGGCGTGGGGGCGGACAATGGGCGTCAGACCCACGATCGGGTCCGACGCCGCTCCCGCGATTCTCCGAGGCCGAAGAATCGCCGCCAATCGCGCGCGGGTGGTCGACGCGGAGCTGGTCGGGGCCATTTTTTGCGATTTTCTGCCGACAACTGGGCGGGTTCTCGTCGGCATGGTTCACTCATGGTTCCACCCGGCCGGAGCTCGGAGTGACGGCTGCGGACCCAGTCCGCGGCTGCACTGGTGGAGGGGGGGGGGGGCGGGGGGATCCGCCACCGGGGGGGTCTCCAGGATGGCCAGGCTCGCGATCAGGGGCCACCGATCGGCGGGCACGTGCGGTCTCGGTGCCATGTCGGTGCCAGTCCATGGTGTGGGTCGGCCATGTCGCACGGGGCCGCCACTGCGCGCGTGGGTGGATCCCCGGCCGCATGTGCAGGGCCCCATATCGGCAGCCGGAGCTGTGAGAAGCACTCCTGGGCCCTGCTCGCCGCCAGCAAAACGGAGAATCACCCTGGACACCCTGGACTTAAAGAAATATGTGTAAATAAAGAAATAGTACTGCAGAAATGAATGGGACTAGGTGCCGACAAATCCCCTGGACTTAGTGAGTCCCCAGGTTTAAAAGATGTAGCTGCAGAGATGGTAAATGCATTGGATTTTATCTTCCAGAATTCCTTAGATACTAGAACCATTCCCAAGAATTAGAAGGACTCAGATATAGAATGGCGACAGCATAGCAGGAAACCATTCAGCCCATGACAGGCAAGCTAATGGGGCTAAAGGTAGACAAGTCTCCTGGCCCTGATGGAATGCATCCCAGAGTGCTAAAAGAGATGGCTAGGGAAATTGCAAATGCACTAGTGATAATTTACCAAAATTCACTAGACTCTGGGGTGGTCCCGGCGGATTGGAAATTAGCAAACGTGACACCACTGTTTAAAAAAGGAGGTAGACAGAAAGTGGGTAATTATAGGCCAGTGACCTTAACTTCGGTAGTAGGGAAGATGCTGGAATCTATCATCAAGGAAGAAATAGCGAGGTATCTGGATGGAAATTGTCCCATTGGGCAGACGCAGCATGGGTTCATAAAGGGCAGGTCGTGCCTAACTAATTTAGTGTAATTTTTTGAGGACATAACGGGGAGCCAATGGATGTGATATATCTGGATTTCCAGAAAGCTTTTGACAAGGTGCCACACAAAAGATTGCTGCATAAGATAAAGATGCATGGCATTAAGGGTAAAGTAGTAGCATGGATAGAGGATTGGTTAATTAATAGAAAGCAAAGAGTGGGGATTAATGGGTGTTTCTCTCGTTGGCAATCAGTAGCTAGTGGTGTCCCTCAGGGATCAGTGTTGGGCCCACAATTGTTCACAATTTACATAGATGATTTGGAGTTCGGGACCAAGTGCAACGTGTCCAAGTTTGCAGACGACACTAAGCTGAGTGGTAAAGCAAAAAGTGCAGAGTATGCCAGATGTCTGCGGAGGGATTTGGATAGTTTAAGTGAATGGGCTAGGGTCTGGCAGATGGAATACAATGTTGACAAATGTGAGGTTATCCATTTTGGTAGGAATAACAGCAAAAGAGATTATTATTTAAATGATAAAATATTAAAACATGCTGCTGTACAGAGAGACCTGGGTGTTCTCGTGCATGAGTCGCAAAAAGTTGGTTTACAGGTGCAACAGGTGATTAAGAAGGCAAATGGAGCCCTTCATTGCTAGAGGGATGGAGTTTAAGACTAGGGAGGTTATGCTGCAATTGTATAAGTTGTTAGTGAGGCCACATCTGGAGTATTGTGTTCAGTTTTGGTCTTACCTGAAAAAGGACGTACTGGCGCTGGAGGGTGTGCAGAGGCGATTCACTCGGTTAATCCCAGAGCTGAAGGGTTAAATTACGAGGAGGTTGGGTAGACTGGGACTGTACTCGTTGGAATTTAAACGCATTCAGGGGGATCTTATAGAAAGATATAAAATTATGAAGGGAATAGATAGGATAGATGCGGGCAGGTTGTTTCCACTGGCGGGTGTAAGCCTCAAAATAAGGGGAAGTAGATTTAGGACTGAGTTTAGGAGGAACTTCTTCACCCAAAGGATTGTGAATCTATGGAATTCCTTGCCCAGTGAAGCAGTTGAGGTGAGCGTTTGGCAAGAATAAAGGGATTAAGGGTTATAGTGTTTGGGCCGGAAAGTGGAGCTGAGTCCACAAAAGATCAGCCATGATCTCATTGAATGGCGGAGCAGGCTCGAGGGGCACTGGGAGGAAACCCACGCAGACACAGGGAAAAAGTGCAAACTACACACAGACAGTGACCCAAGGATGGAATTGAACCCAGGTGCTGTGAGGCAGCAGTGCTAACCACTGTGCCACTGCTCCACCCCCTATATTGCTCTTTATTATTCCACCCAAAAGGAATCCTTTCACACCTCTCTGCATTAAATGTCAATTGGTGTAATTGCAGAAAGGCCTTCTTGAAATTTTTATCAAGTGCCCGATCTCGGGATTCCGGGTGTTGCTGGTTTCTTCCAGCCCCCCCCTGCCAGCGTGACGACGTGGTCCGTGCCTCCATCTTTGTCTTGCATAGAGTGCTGCACAATGAGGCGGGAAAAATTGGCTGTGCAGCCGACCGGCTAAACACTGGTCTCTTCACCTCAGCCAGCACTCTGTGCCAAAAAAGAGAGAATTCCACCCTCTGCGTCCTCCTCACAACTTTCCTTCCTACCTATCTCTTATTGCCAGCAAAGTTGGTGACAGTACAGTTGATCCTTTCATCCAAATCATTCACATAGCTTGAAATAGTTGAGGCCTCAGCACTAGTTACAGTTTGCCAATCTGAAAGTGACCCATTTTCCCCAACTCTTTATTTCCTGTTAGTTAGCCCTCTATCCACACTAATTCATTACATCAACATTATTTGCTCTTATTTTGAGATGTGGCACCTTATCAAATGCCCTTTGGTAATCCTACATCGACTGGTGCCCTTTTACCCACCCTGCTTGTTACATCCTCAAATAACTCTAATAATTTTATCAATGGCAATTTCCTTTTCACAAAACCAATTTGGCTTTGCCTGATTGTATTATAATTTTCTAAATGTCCTGCTACTAGATTCCAGCAATTTTCTAATGACAGATGTTAGGCTAACTGACATATTCTGTTTTCTGTCTCCCTCCATTCCTGAATAGTGGTTTTAGAATTGCTTTTTCCTAATCTATTGAGACCTTTACAGAATCTAGCAAATTTTGGAAGATTATGACAATGTGTAGCCTCTCTGTAGTCACTTGCTTTAAGACCCCAGCATACAGGCCATCAGTGAAGACATGTGCTCCAGAACTTGCCGCACCTCTAGCCAAGCTGTTCCAGTACAGCGACAATACTGGCACCTACCTGACAATGTGGAAAACTGCTCAGGTGTGACCTGTACACCAGAAGCAGGACAAATCCAACCCAGCCAACTATTGCCACATCAGTCAACTCTCGATCATCAGTAAAATGATGCAAGGGTTCATCAGCAGTGCTATCAAGTGGCACTTACTCAGCAATAACCTGTTCATGAACGCTCAGTTTGGGTTCCGCCAGGGAACTCAGCTCCTAACCTCATTACAACCTTGGTTCAAACATGGACAAAAGAGCTGAACTCCAGAGGTAAGGTGAGGTGAGAATGACTGCCCTTGCCATCATGACAGCAATTGGCCGAGTGTGGGATCAAGGAGCCCCAGCTAAACTGGAGTCAATGGGAATTCGGGGAAAACTCCCCGCTGGTTGGGGTCATATCTGACACAAAGGAAGATGGTTGTGGTGGTTGGAGGTCAATCATCTCAGCTCTAGGACATCACTGCAAGAGTTCCTCGTTAGAGCCCTAGGCCCAACCATCTTCAGCTGCTTCATCAATGACCTTCCTTCCAACATAAGGTCAGAAGTGGGGGTGTTTGCGGATGACTGCACAATGTTCAGCACCATTTTTGACTCCTCAGATAATGAAGCAGCCCATGTCCAAATGCAGCAAGACCTGAACAACATCTGGGCTTGGGCTGATAAGTGGCAAGTTACATTCGCGCACAGAAGTGCCAGGCAATGACCATCTCCAGCAAGAGAGGATCTAACATTTCTCCTTGACATTCAATGGGATTACCATCACTGAATCCCCACAATCAACATCATGTGGATTACAATTGATCAGAAACTGAACTGGACTAGCCATATAAATACTGTGGCTACCAGGGCAGGTCAGAGGCTAGGAACCCTGTGGCGACTTACTCACCACCAACTCCCCAAAGCCTGTCCATCATCTACAAGGCACAAGTCAGGAGTCTGATGGAATCATCACCACTTGCCTGGATGAATGCAGCTCCAACAACACTCAAGAAGCTCGACCTAATCCAGGATAAAGCAGCCCACTTGATTGCCACCCATTCTACAAACATTCAGTCTCCATCACCAACACACAGTAGCAGCCGTGTGTACCATCTACAAGATGCACTGCAGGATCTCACCAAGGCTCCTTAGGCAGCACCTTCCAAACCCATGATCACTACCATATAGAAGGACAAGAGCAGCAGATCCTGGGTACATCACTGCTTGGAGGTTCCCCTCCAAGTCACTCACCATGCTGACTTGGAAAATATATCGCTGTTCCTTTACTGTAGCTGGTTCAAAATCCTGCAACTCTGTCCCTAACAGCACAGTGGGTGTACCTACATCTCAGGGACTGCAGCGGTTCAAGAAGGCAGCTCACCAACATTTTCTGAAGGGCTATTAGAGATGGGCAATAAATGAAGCCTATCCAGCGACGCCCACACCCCATGAATGAATTTTTAAGAAATCAGGTCCAGAGGACTTCTCAGCCTTTCGGTCCAAAGAACAAAGAACAAAGAAATGTACAGCACAGGAACAGGCCCTTCGGCCCTCCAAGCCTTTGCCGACCATGTTGCCCGTCTAAACTAAAATCTTCTACACTTCCGGGTTCCGTATCCCTCTATTCCCATCCTATTCATGTATTTATCAAGATGCCCCTTAAATGTCACTATCGTCCCTGCTTCCACCGCCTCCTCTGGTAGCGGGTTCCAGGCACCCACTACCCTCTGTGTAAAAAACTTGCCTCGTACATCTCCTCTCAACCTTGCCCCTTGCACCTTAAACCTATGCCCCCCCTATGCCCCCTAGTAATTGACCCCTCTACCCTGTGAAAAAGTCTCTTACTATCCACCCTGTCTATGCCCCTCATAATTTTGTAGACCTCTATCAGGTCGCCCCTCAACCTCTGTCATTCCAGTGAGAACAAACCGAGTTGATTCAACCTCTCCTCATAGCTAATGCCCTCCATACCAGGCAACATCCTGATAAATCTCTTCTGCACCTTCGCTAAGGCCTCCACATCCTTCTGGTAGTGTGGCGACCAGAATTGAACACTATAATCCAAGTGTGGCCTAACTAAGGTTCTATACAGCTGCGACATGACTTGCCAATTTTTATACTCAATGCCCCGGCCAATGAAGGCAAGAATGCCGTATGCCTTCTTGATTACCTTCTCCACCTGTGTTGCCCCTTTCAGTGACCTGTGGATCTGTACACCTAGATCTCTCTGACTGTCAATACTCTTGAGGGTTCTACCATTCACTGTATATTCCCTACCTGCATTAGACCTTCCAAAATGCATTACCTCACATCTGTCCGGATTAAACTCCACCTGCCATCTCTCCACCCAAGTCTCCAAATGATCTAAATCCTGCTGTATCCTCTGGCAGTCCTCATCGCTATCCGCAATTCCACCAACCTTTGTGTCGTCCACAAACGTACTAATCAGACCAGTTACATTTTCCTCCAAATCATTTACATATACTACAAATAGCAAAGGTCCCAGCATTGATCCCTGCGGAACACCACTACTCACAGCCCTCCAATCAGAAAAGCACCCTTCCATTGCTACTCTCTGCCTTCTGCTCTTTCCAAGAGCCGGTGCAGACTCGATGGGCCGAATGGCCTCCTTCTGCACTGTAAATTCTATGATTCTATGACCTAGCCAGTTCTGTATCCATCTTGCCAGCTCACCTCTGATCCCGTATGACATCACCTTTTGTACCAGTCTGCCATGAGGGACCTTGTCAAAGGCCTTACTGAAGTCCATATAGGCACCATCCACTGCCCTGATCAATCATCTTTGTGACCTCCTCAAAAAACTCTATCAAATTAGTGAGACATGGCCTCCCCTTCACAAAACCGTGCTGTCTCTCGCTAATACATCCATTTGCTTCCAAATGGGAGTAGATCCTGTCTCGAAAAATTCTTTCCAGTAATTTCCCTACCACTGACTTAAGGCTTGTCCTATTCATAGATTATCATAGAATTTACAGTGCAGATGGAGGCCATTCGGCCCATCGAGTCTGCACCGGCTCTTGGAAAGAGCACCCTACCCAAGGTCATCACCTCCACCCTATCCCCATAACCCAGTAACCCCACCCAACACTGAGGGCAATTTTGGACACTAAGGGCAATTTATCATGGCCAATCCACCTAACCTGCACATCTTTGGACTGTGGGAGGAAACAGGAGCACCCGGAGGAAACCCACGCACACACGGGGAGGATGCGCAGACTCCGCACAGACAGTGACCCAAGCTGGAATTGAACCTGGGACCCTGGAGCTGTGAAGCAATTGTGCTATCCACAATGCTACCGTGCTGCCCCCACAATGCTACCGTGCTGCCCTTCCTACTTTCCTTGTATTCCACACAGGCTTCGTCTGTTCCCAACCTTCTCGCCCTGACAAATGCCTCCTTTTTCTTTTTGACGAGGCCTACAATATCTCTCGTTATCCAAGGTTCCTGAAATTTGCCGTATTTATCCTTCTTCCTCACAGGAACATGCCGGTCCTGAATTCCTTTCAACTGACATTTGAAAGCCTCCCACATGTCAAATGTTGATTTACCCTCAAACATCCGCCCCCAATCTAGGTTATTCAGTTCCCGCCTAATATTGTTATAATTAGCCTTCCCCCAATTTAGCACATTCATCCTTGGACCACTCTTATCCTTGTCCACCACCACTCTGATCCTTGTCCACTTGTCCATTTGTTTTAGTAATCTTCCTCTCGGGATAAAGGTTGTGTCAATATTTCGTCCATTTGATCAGAACTGAAAATCAACAGAGATCTCCCCTGGAGAACAAGTTGAAGCCAGCAGGAGAGGGGTGAACCTAGGCATAGTTGGACAACGAATACCATGGAGTATTTGCAGATGAGCTATTGTAGATGTGTGAGAGGTAAGACAGGTGGGCATGACATACTGTGGTGACAGATCTTCTGGTAAGAGTAGCTACAAGCAGCAATCGAGAATATTTTAAGCTCCTGTCTTTCTTTTGCCCCTTGATAGTCTTCTATTCTTGAGAATGTTTTATCATCTACTGTGGAGACAAATGCACATTACTTGATCAAAATCTCTACCATTTCCTTGCTCCCCTTTTTTAATTCCGAAATCTCACCTTCAAGGGACGAACATTTACTTTTGCTCCTCTCTTCCTTTTTAGCATTTACTATCTGCTGTTATATTTCTTGCTTGTTTACTCTTATTCTCCAATTTCTCCCTCATTTTTAAAAATCAGCCGTTGCTGGTCTCTAAAGTTTTCCAAACTTTATCTTTGCAACATTGTATCTTTTCTTTCAATTTGATCCCATCCTTAACTTTTATTAGCTAGCCATGTATGATCATCTTTCTTGCACAGTTTCTTTTTCAATGGAATATATCTGTGCTGTGAGTTTTGAAATATATTCTTAAGTATCTGACCCTGCTTACTTGTTAAGTTATTTCCCCAGTGCACTTCAGCCAACTTGGTCTTCATACCTTTATTTGTTTTTAAGATACTTGTTTCAGAGCTACGTTTCTTACCCTTCAACTAAATGTGAAAAGTTATGTTATGATCACTCTTGACGAGAGGATCCTTTACTATGGAATCATTAATTGTTCCTACCTCATTTTCCATTACTAAGTCTAAGTACCTTTCTTATAATTCCCAATTATTTCTTGATTGAGATCCTGGGCGTCATTCTCCGACACCCCGCCGGGTTGGAGAATCGCCGGGGGCTGCCGTGAATCCCGCCCCCGCCGGGTGCCGAAGTCTCTGGTACCAGATATTCGGCGGGGGCGGGAATCGGGCCGCGCCGGTTGGCGGGTCCCCCCGCTCGATTCTCCGGCCCGGATGGGCCGAAGTCCCGCCGATAAATTGCCTATCCCGCCAGCGTGGATTAAACCACCTTTTGAACGGCGGGACAAGGTGGCGTGGGCGGGCTCCGGGGTCCTGGGGGGGGCGCGGGGCGCTCTGGCCCCGGGGGGTGCCCCCACGGTGGCCTGGCCCGCGATCGGGGCCCACCGATCCGCGGGTGGGCCTGTGCCGTGGGGGCACTCTTTCCCTTCCGCCTCCACCACGGTCTCCACCATGGCGGAGGCGGAAGAGACTCCCTCCACTGCGCATGCATGGGAAACTGTCAGCGGCCGCTGACGCTCCCGCGCATGCGCCGCCCCGAGATGTCATTTCCGCGCCAGCTGGCGGGGCAACAAAGGCCGTTTCCGCCAGCTGGCGGGGCGGAAATTCCTCCGACGTCGGCCTAGCCCCTCAATGTTGGGGCTCGGCCCCCAAAGATGCGGAGCATTCCGCACCTTTGGGGCGGCGCGATGCCCGTCTGATTGGCGCCCTTTTGGGCGCCAGTCGGCGGACATCGCGCCGTTTCAGGAGAATTTCGCCCCCTGTTCTTCAATGTTGGTACTCTTTGGTGGGAGTGGTTTAGAGAGACCCTGTGACTATTTTTTATCTCCAACAAAATTGATTCGATATTTTGATCTCCTGAGCCAAGATCATTTCTCACTACTGTACTGGTAGTACTATTAGCTGGTAGTATTTATTAACAGAGCAACCCCACCTTCATTTCCTTCCTTCCTAGCTTTCTGAAATGTCATATACCCTTGAACGTTCCCCTCCCGACTTTGGTCACCTTGCACCTTCATCTCTGAAATAATTATGAGGCCGTTACATATTTATTGCTATTTGCCATGACAATGTATTCACCTTCTAATGGGTGTGACTACAAGTGACTGTGCCGAGATTAAAGAGTGACTGTAGATACAGAGCTGTATGACTGTGCCGAGATTAGAGAGTGATTGTAGGTACAGAGCTGTGTGACTGTGCCGAGATTAAAGAGTGGATGTAGTTACAGAGCTGTATGACTGTGCTGAGATTAAAGATTGACTGTAGGTACAGAGCTGTGTGACTGTGCTGCCGAGATTAAAGAGTGAATGTAGATCCCGAACTGTGTGACTGTGCCAAGATCAAAGATTGACTGTCGTTTCAGAGTTGTGTGACTGTGCCGAGATTAAATAGTGAATGTAGGTACAGAGCTGTTTGACTGTGCCAAAACTAAAGAGTGACTGTAGGTATAGACTTGAGTGACTGCCGAGATTAAAGATTGAATGTAGTTACAGAGCTGAGTGACTGTGCCGATATTAAAGGGTGACTGTAGGTACATCTTTGTGACTGTGCCGAGATTAAAGAGTGACTGTAGTTACAGAGCTGTGTGACTGTACTGAGATTAAAGAGTGACTGTAGTTACAGAGCTGTGTGACTGTGCCGAGATTAAAGAATGACTGTAGTTACAGAGCTGCGTGACTGTGCCAAGATTAAAGAGCGACTGTAGTTACAGAGCTGTGTGACTGTGCCGAGATTAAAGAGTGGATGTAGTTACAGGGCTGTATGACTGTGCCGAAACTAAAGAGTGACTGTAGGTATAGACTTGAGTGACTGTGCCGAGATTAAAGATTGAATGTAGTTACAGAGCTGAGTGACTGTGCCGATATTAAAGAGTGACTGTAGGTACATCTTTGTGACTGTGCCGAGATTAAAGAGTGACTGTAGTTACAGAGCTGTTTGACTGTGCTGAGATTAAAGTGTGATTGTAGGTACAGAACTGTGTGACTATACCGAAATTAAAGAGTGACTGTAGTTACAGAGCTATGTGACTGTGCCAAGATTAACGTGTATTTACAGTCCTGTGTGACTACAGAAATGAATCGCTGACTGCATCTTGTGCTATGTGATTCTCTGCTAACTGTCTTATAGGTGTCCTCTCAGAGGAACAGATTCGACTAAAGAAGATGAAGAAGCTGGAGGAGGAGATGACAAGGACTGTGAGGGTGACCTCAAGCCCCTTGTCGGGCTGGGAAACTCCAAGACTCAATATGGCTCAGCTTGAAATGATCAGAAGATTGGTTGCTGCTCAGCAACAGGGTAACAAGCGATCGTTGAGTGACCGATTAAAAGTGACGGTAAGTGTTCAGGGAAATAAGTGTTATAGTTTAGAGTCAGTTGGTCAAAGGGAACCAATCTTTACACAATTTCATGGGTATTCATTCATACAGTTACAGATTACAAGTATTCACCTCCTAACCCCACAACCGAACCTTAAGTTTCTGTCTATTTGGAAGGGCATAACTGATTCCATCCTTTCTCTTTAAATAAAGTTTAGAGTTTATATATATTGTGAGGGCCATGAAGAATCCAGCACAAGTTGTAGGATAGAAAGAAATAACATTTATTTACAATAACATATATATATATATATATATGTACACACACAACGGCAGCAGTAACTCCCTTGCTGCTCACACCTCTCTAGCTGGTTCCATACTGGCCAGCTTTATTTATGCAGAGACCCGCTAATGATTTCTCTGCCCCCTCATTGGGGAAGCTCATACTCCCTAAGGATTGTGGGATTGCCATTAGTCCCCAGCCAGTGGTAAGAAGACAGGTTATAACATCCCTCCCCCCTCAAAGTCCAAGGAATCCACCAAAGCCCCTGGCGAAGGAGGGTGTCGGACTCGCTTTGTCACAGGCCGGACATCATTTGCACGAGACGCTGGATCGGGCGGCGTGTAACAAGATGGAAAAGGGCGCTTCCGTGATGACCGGCGTAACGGTTGTACATCCACTGCCCGTGGGACTGAGGAGTCCCCTTCTGAGGCGTCCTGTGTCTCCATCTCGGAGTCGGAGTCCAAAGCCTCTGTCATCTCGGCGACCCTATCTCCACGCGGTTCTGCAACGACCTGCGCAGGTTTTGAGTGCGGCACCAGAGGAAGATCATGAGGAACACCTGTTGTGTTATGTAATTTGGAATAACACAAGCTGCCACTTGATGCAGTTTTGAGTAAAAGATGCTCCAGACTTTGAAGTGAGTTCAATGTGTTTTATTGAACTATGAGCACAGTTCTCAATGAGTTCGACTCTCTGCTAATCTAAATGTAGTAACTCAGTCTAACTGAACCAGCCTTGCTCTAAGCCACGTGCTGGGGTGTGATGCTGAGGATCACCCTGTCTCACTCTGTAGATGTTGGTCTGTGGAAAGAGATGGGGTGTGAGTGCCTCATCCCTTTTATAGCGAGATACCACCCCTGAGTGTTCTGACTGCTCATTGGTCGTATCCTATTCTATGTTTTCATTAGCTGCATGTTTGCATATCATGACATCTCCCTTTTCTTTATGTGTTGTTGGCGTATGTGAATGTGTTTACATGTGAATGAGTCTGTCTACCGTGACAGATATACCCCTTTGGATACTGTCGGGGGGGATAGCCTATCAGGGGAAAACAGCAGCAGCCAGAGCAGTGGCACCACGGCTGGCTCTGATGTTCAGAAGGGAGGGTCAAAGCGCAGAAGAGTAATAGTAATAGGGGACTCTATAGTCAGGGGCACAGATAGGCGCTTCTGTGGACGTGAAAGAGACTCCAGGATGGTATGTTGCCTCCCTGGTGCCAGGGTCCAGGATGTCTCCGAACGGGTAGAGGGAATCCTGAAGGGGGAGGGCAAACTGGCAGAGGTCGTTGTACATATTGGTACTAACGACATAGGCAGGAAGGGGCATGAGGTCCTGCAGCAGGAGTTCAGGGAGCTAGGCAGAAAGTTAAAAGACAGGACCTCGAGGGTTGTAATCTCGGGATTACTCCCTGTGCCACGTGCCAGTGAGGCTAGAAATAGGAAGATAGAGCAGACAAACACGTGGCTAAACAGCTGGTGTAGGAGGGAGGGTTTCCGTTATCTGGACCACTGGGAGCTCTTCCGGGGCAGGTGTGACCTGTATAAGATGGACCGGTTGCATCTAAACCGGAGAGGCATAAATATCCTGGCCGCGAGGTTTGCTAGTGTCACACGGGAGGGTTTAAACTAGTATGGCAGGGGGGTGGGCACGGGAGCAATAGGTCAGAAGGTGAGAGCATTGAGGGAGAACTAGGGAATAGGGACAGTGTGGCTCTGAGGCAGAGCAGACGGGGAGAAGTTGCTGAACACAGCGGGTCTGGTGGCCTGAAGTGCATATGTTTTAATGCAAGGAGCATTACGGGTAAGGCAGATGAACTTAGAGCTTGGATTACTACTTGGAACTATGATGTTGTTGCCATTACAGAGACCTGGTTGAGGGAAGGGCAGGATTGGCAGCTAAACGTTCCAGGATTTAGATGTTTCAGGCAGGATAGAGGGGGATGTAAAAGGGGAGGCAGAGTTGCGCTACTTGTTCGGGAGAATATCACAGCTATACTGCGAGAGGACACCTCAGTTATACAGTGAGGCTATATGGGTAGAGATCAGGAATAAGAAGGGTGCAGTCCCAATGTTGGGGGTATACTACAGGCCTCCCAACAGCCAGCGGGAGATAGAGGAGCAGATAGGTAGACAGATTTTGGAAAAGAGTAAAAACAACAGGGTTGTGGTGATGGGAGACTTCAACTTCCCCAATATTGACTGGGACTCACTTAGTGCCAGGGGCTTAGACAGGGCGGAGTTTGTAAGGAGCATCCAGGAGGGCTTCTTAAAACAATATGTAAACAGTCCAACTAGGGAAGGGGCGGTACTGGACCTGGTATTGGGGAATGAGCCCGGCCAGGTGGTAGATGTTTCAGTAGGGGAGCATTTCGGTAACAGTGACCACAATTCAGTAAGTTTTAAAGTACTGGTGGACAAGGATAAGAGTGGTCCGAGGATGAATGTGCTAAATTGGGGGAAGGCTAATTATAACAATATTAGGCGGGAACTGAAGAACATAGATTGGGGGCGGATGTTTGAGGGCAAATCAACATCTGACATGTGGGAGGCTTTCAAGTGTCAGTTGAAAGGAATACAGGACAGGCATGTTCCTGTGAGGAAGAAAGATAAATACGGCAATTTTCGGGAACCTTGGATGACGAGTGATATTGTAGGCCTCGTCAAAAAGAAAAAGGAGGCATTTGTCAGGGCTAAAAGGCTGGGAACAGACGAAGCCTGTGTGGCATATAAGGAAAGTAGGAAGGAACTTAAGCAAGGAGTCAGGAGGGCTAGAAGGGGTCATGAAAAGTCATTGGCAAATAGGGTTAAGGAAAATCCCAAGGCTTTTTACACGTACATAAAAAGCAAGAGGGTAGCCAGGGAAAGGGTTGGCCCACTGAAGGATAGGCAAGGGAATCTATGTGTGGAGCCAGAGGAAATGGGCGAGGTACTAAATGAATACTTTGCATCAGTATTCACCAAAGAGAAGGAATTGGTAGATGTTGAGTCTGGAGAAGGGGGTGTAGATAGCCTGGGTCACATTGTGATCCAAAAAGACGAGGTGTTGGGTGTCTTAACAAATATTAAGGTAGATAAGTCCCCAGGGCCTGATGGGATCTACCCCAGAATACTGAAGGAGGCTGGAGAGGAAATTGCTGAGGCCTTGACAGAAATATTTGGATCCTCGCTGTCTTCAGGGGATGTCCCGGAGGACTGGAGAATAGCCAATGTTGTTCCTCTGTTTAAGAAGGGATAATCCCGGGAACTACAGGCCGGTGAGCCTTACTTCAGTGGTAGGGAAATTACTGGAGAGAATTCTTCGAGACAGGATCTACTCCCATTTGGAAGCAAATGGACGTATTAGTGAGAGGCAGCACGGTTTTGTGAAGGGGAGGTCGTGTCTCACTAACTTGATAGAGTTTTTCGAGGAGGTCACTAAGATGATTGATGCAGGTAGGGCAGTAGATGTTGTCTATATGGACTTCAGTAAGGCCTTTGACAAGGTCCCTCATGGTAGACTAGTACAAAAGGTGAAGTCACACGGGATCAGGGGTGAACTGGCAAGGTGGATACAGAACTGGCTAGGCCATAGAAGGCAGAGGGTAGCAATGGAGGGATGCTTTTCTAATTGGAGGGCTGTGACCAGTGGTGTTCCACAGGGATCAGTGCTGGGACCTTTACTCTTTGTAGTATATATAAATGATTTGGAGGAAAATGTTACTGGTCTGATTAGTAAGTTTGCAGACGACACAAAGGTTGGTGGAATTGCGGATAGCGATGAGGACTGTCTGAGGATACAGCAGGATTTAGATTGTCTGGAGACTTGGGCGGAGAGATGGCAGATGGAGTTTAATCCGGACAAATGTGAGGTAATGCATTTTGGAAGGGCTAATGCAGGTAGGGAATATACAGTGAATGGTAGAACCCTCAAGAGTATTGAAAGTCAAAGAGATCTAGGAGTACAGGTCCACAGGTCATTGAAAGGGGCAACATAGGTGGAGAAGGTAGTCAAGAAGGCATACGGCATGCTTGCCTTTATTGGCCGGGGCATTGAGTATAAGAATTGGCAGGTCATGTTGCAGCTGTATAGAACCTTAGTTAGGCCACACTTGGAGTATAGTGTTCAATTCTGGTCGCCACACTACCAGAAGGATGTGGAGGCTTTAGAGAGGGTGCAGAAGAGATTTACCAGAATGTTGCCTGGTATGGAGGGCATAAGCTATGAGGAGCGATTGAATAAACTCGGTTTGTTCTCACTGGAACGAAGGAGGTTGAGGGGCGACCTGATAGAGGTATACAAAATTATGAGGGGCATAGACAGAGTGGATAGTCAGAGGCTTTTCCCCAGGGTAGAGGGGTCAATTACTAGGGGGCATAGGTTTAAGGTGAGAGGGGCAAGGTTTAGAGTAGATGTACGAGGCAAGTTTTTTTACGCAGAGGGTAGTGGGTGCCTGGAACTCACTACCGGAGAAGGTAGTGGAAGCAGGGATGATAGGGACATTTAAGGGGCATCTTGACAAATATATGAATAGGATGGGAATAGAAGGATACGGACCCAGGAAGTGTAGAAGATTGTAGTTTAGTCGGGCAGTATGGTCGGCACGGGCTTGGAGGGCCGAGGGGCCTGTTCCTGTGCTGTACATTTCTTTATTCTTTGTTTTGTTCTTTGACTGACGGAGGACAACAGAACAGAGCAAAAAAACAAACGTTCACAAGTCCAGTCTCTGAGGCTTGCATCGGATTCTAGTCGACCGGCGGAGAAGTGGCGGAGGGGACGACGGCGCCTTGACAGGCGGGATGGAAGCCTGACTGGTGGCCTTGTGGTGCGAGGTATCAGGAGGTGGCAATTCAACATATGGAAATGGAGGAGAAAGTGGTTGCGGGCAGGCAACTTTGCGCATTGCCCGTTGATTCCTTCGCACGATGGACCATCAGCCATACGTACAACGTAAGAGCGGGGCGCGGCCTGTCAAACAACGACAGCCGGGGCAGACCACCCACCATCCGATATCTTGATCCTGACAGTGTCTGCCGGGGATAGCACGGCCAGATCGGTGGCATGGGCATCATAGCCCTGCTTTTGATGGTCTCTGAGCTGCTGCATCTTCTGCAGCACCTGGAGGTGATCCAGATTGGGGAGGTGTATGACTGGAAGCGTCGTCCGCAAGTCCCTGTTCATCAGGAGTTGAGCCGGCGACAGGTCAGTGGACAATGGAGTCGTCCTGTATGCGAGCAGTGCAAGGTGTATGTCGGAAGCAGAGTCCGCGGCCTTGCAGATGAGCCATTTGACTATGTGTACCCCTTTCTCGACTTTTACATTGGATTGCGGATAGTGCGGACTGGAGGTGACATGCTGGAAATTGTATGACCTGGCAAACGTGGACCATTCTCGACTGGTAAAGCACGGGCCATTGTCGCTCATGATGGTGATTGGGATGCTATGCCTTGAGAACGTCTCCTCACAGGCTTTGATGACGGTCCGAGGGGTGAGGTCCGGGAGCTTCAGTACCTGAGGGTAATTCGAGAAATGGCCGATGAAATTCGAGAAATGGCCGATGATCAATACGTAGTCGCGACCATTCGCATGAAAGAGGTCGATGCCAACCTTGGACCACGGAGAGGTCACTATGTCATGCTGTGGGAGCGTCTCCTTGCTCTGCGCTGGCTGGAACCTCTGACAGGTAGCACAGTTCAGGACCATATTTGTGATGTCCTGGCTGATGCCGGGCCAGTAGACAGCTTGCCGGGCTCTGCGTCTGCACCTCGACGGCCAGGTGTCCCTCATGAATCTGGCGCAGCACCAAGCTCTGGAGACAATCCTGTCCAGCTTGAGGAGGATACCATCAATCACCGTCAGGTCATCCTTCACATTGTAAAATTGTGGGCACTGCCCTTTCTGCCAGCCATTGGTGAGGTTGTGGAAGACGCGCTGCAAGAGGGATTTCTTGGCTGTCTCATCACGGATGAGAACTACCTTCTCATCTGTCGCCGGGAGAGTGCTAGCACACAGCTGCACCTGCGATTCGATGTGCTGGATGATCTCCAGCAGCTCACTGGGTGAGGTGATGGAGCGGGACAATACATCAGCGATGATGAGCTCCTTGCCAGGTGTGTACACCAAGTTGAAGTCATACCTCCTAAGTTTTAGCAGGATTCTCTGCAACCGAGGCGTCATGTCGTTCAGGTCCTCGTGAATGATGTGGACCAGAGGCCAATGATCTGTCTCGACAATGATTGTCGGCAGGCCGTAGACTTAATCATGAAATTTGAGGATGCCGGTGAGAAGACCCAAGCACTCCTACTCAATCTGAGCATATCTGGTTTCAGTGGGCGTCATCGCCCTTGATGCGTAGGCTACTGGTGCCCAGGATGATGTGTCATCTCATTGAAGCAACACCGCAATTATGCCATCCTGGCTCCCACTTCCACTCAAAGGCAGTGGACTTTTTTACCAGGTTGCATAGGGCCGTGGTGTGTGTGGCCACGTTTGGAATGAACTTGCCCAGAAAATTGACCATACCCTCAGGGACCTTCATTGCTTCGATGGCCTTGATTTTGTCTCTGTCCGGGAGCACACCATGCTGTGAGATCTGGCCGCCTAGGAACTTGAGCGTCGATGTGCCAAAACAACATTTAGACCTGTTTAACTTTAGGCCGTTGGCATGTACACGGCGGAATATCTTCTGGAGACGGGACACATGTTCTTCAGGGGTCGTGGACCATATGATGATGTCGTCCACGTACACACAAACCCCTTCAATGCCTTCCATCATCTGCTCCATGATGCGATGGAATATCTCCGATGCCGAGATGATGCCAAATGGCATGCGATTGTAGCAGTATCTGCCAAAAGGCATGTTGAAGGTGCAGAGCCTTCTGCTGGACTTTTCCAGCTGGATTCGCCAAAATCCCTGTGATGCATCCAATTTGGTGAAGAAGCGCGCGTGTGCCATCTCACTCGTGAGTTCCTCCTGCTTCGGGGTGGGGTAGTGTTCCCGCATGATATTCTTATTGAGGTCCTTGGGATCAATGCAGATGCGCAGGTCTCCCGAAGGCTTCTTTACGCACACCATCGAGCTGACCCAGCCAGTCGGTTCGGTGACATAGAACATACAACATACAGTGCAGAAGGTGGCCATTCGGCCCATCAAGTCTACACCGACCCACTTAAGCCCTCATTTCCACCCTATCCCCGTAACCGCCGCCGTCGGAATTGGGAGCGCTAGCTCCTGACTGGTGGTGCAGATCTGCACAGGGCTGCATAGTGGCCCGGCTTCCCGCAGTTTAAACAGCGTCTGCCTCTTGCAGAGCAATGTTTCTTTAAATGGGTGGTGCCACAGTTCAAACACGTCATGACGCCGGCGTCCTGACGCTCCGTGCGTCGTTGCACATGCGCAGTGCGGTTCACAGACGTCTGCACCTGCGCAGTGCGGGTTTTGGGCGCTTCTTTATCCCGTTCGCATCGTGCATGCGTCGGGCCCTGGGAAGAGCGTGCAAAATGGCCGCTTTCGTCAATGTTGAGGCGCTGCATCCGGGAGATGGCCTGCACACTCACCGCCTCATGGGAGGCTAGTTTATCCACTTTCTGCTGTTTTGTACTAGGAATAGCGATTTTTATCATGCTCATGCACTGTACATGTTTCAATCGCGACTGGCAGGGTCATATGCTTGATATTCAGTAGCTGCTCTCTCAGAGGATCAGAGTGAACTCAAAAACGATTTGATCTCTAATCATGGAGTCAGTGATATCACCGAAGTTGCAGGATTGCGCTAGCAGTCTAAGGTTAGTGAAAGATGAGTTGAAGGATTCGTCTTTACCTCGCAATCGCTGCTTCAATATGTAGCACTCGAAGATTTTGTTGGTGTCCACCTCACAGTGGCTGTCAAACTTGTCCAGGGTGGTCTGAAACTTTGTCTTGTCCTGGTCTTCGGCGAAGTGAAAGGAGCTGAATATTTCCAAGGCATGATCACCCGCTGTGATGAGGAGAAGAGCTATCTTCCGTGCATCAGACGCACCATTGAGGTCTGATGCTTCGACGTAAAGCTGAAATTTCTGCTTGAATGTCCGCCAGTTGGCACTGAGATTGCTGGAGGTCCTGAGTTGGCGAGGAGTCGGAATCTTTTCCATTGTGTCGGTATACATTCGCTGGTCGTCACGGATCTTGCTGAGTTGAACTAACTAGATTGAACAGACTCCTGGTATCATGTTGTGTTATGTAATTTGGAATAACACAAGCTGCCACTTGATGCAGTTTTGAGTAAAAGATGCTCCAGACTTTGAAGTGAGTTCAATGTGTTTTATTGAACTATTAGCACAGTTCTCAATGAGTCCGACTCTCTGCTAATCTAAATGTAGTAACTCAGTCTAACTGAACCAGCCTTGCTCCAAGCCACGTGCTGGGGTGTGATGCTGAGGATCACCCTGTCTCACTCTAGAGATGTTAGTCTGTGGAAAGAGGCGGGGTGTGAGTGCCTCATCCATTTTATAGTGAGATACCATCCCTGAGTGTCCTGACTGCTCATTGGCCGTGTCCTATTCTATGTTTTCATTAGCTGCATGTTTGCATATCATGACAACACCCTCCACTGTGTCTGGTCTCTGCGGCTGTAGAAGTGAGCTCCAGGGGCAGGGAATCTTTCGAAGAGGCGGTCTTCTGGACCGAACGTGGTCTACATGCTTGCGCTGGAGACGACCCTGGGCTTGCACCTGGTAAGAGATAGGGCCCATTCGTCGAAAGATAACGCCAGGGACACACTGGGCACCAGCAGCAAAATTCCGAACGAACACTGGGTCACCGGGCGCAAACTGCCGAATCGGCCGATGCCAAGAAAGGCCATGTCCCTGCCGTTCTTGTGTGCGGCGTACATTTGCGCCAATATCCGGGAAAACCATACTAAGACGGGTGCGAAGTCTCCGGCCCATTAGGAGTTCCACGGGAGCAACCCCTGTCACCGCATGTGGAGTGGTCCAATATGAAAACAAAAAGCGAGCCAGTCTCGTGCCCATAGACCCGGAAGACTGCTTCTTTAGGCCCCGTTTGAATGTCTGCACTGCGCGCTCTGCCAACCCATTGGAAGCCGGGTGGTATGGAGCGGTGGGGATATGGTGTATGCCGTTCATCTTCATGGACTTCGCAAACTCTTCATTTATGAATGTTGTGCCGTTATCCGTGACCAGCATCTCGGGGAGGCCATGCGTACTGAACGATAAACGCATCTTTTCAATTGTTGCGCAGGACGTTGTCCCCTGCATCTTATGCACCTCTAGCCATTTAGACTGGGCATCAATTAATAGAAGGAATATGGATCCTTGAAAAGGGCCTGCAAAATCTGCATGCAAGCGTGCCCAAGGCCGCCCTGGCCATTCCCAGTGATGTAGGGGCGCGGCCGGCGGAAGCTTCTGATGCTCCTGGCAAATGGAGCAGTTTTGGGCCATCTTCTCAATGTCGGCGCGAGGCCTGGCCATCAGACATAGCTCCGGGCCAACATTTTCATTTTGGTCACACCTGGATGCCCATTGTGCAAGTCTCTTAGTATCAGCTCCTGGCCTTTTTCCGGGACAATCACACGCGTCCCCCACAAGAGGATACCGTCTTCCACGCTGAATTCTGACAGCTTGGAGGAAAATGCCCGCAACTCGCCTGGGAGCTGTCTATGCTGCCCACCATACAGGACTATGTGCTGAACCTTTGACAGGATTGGCTCCGTCTGGGTCCACCCACGGATCTGTGATGCCGTGACAGGCAAGGGTAAAATCTAGGGTTGCAACCACCTCACCGGTCGTGGGGGTCGACATGGGGCCGGTCAACAAAGGCAATCGTCTCCGTGCATCGGCATTCGCTATCTGGGTTCCTGGTTTGTGCTCCAGAGAATACTCGTAGGCAGCGAGCAACAAAGCCCAGCGCTGGATCCGTGCGGAAGCAATGGGCGGTATTGGCTTATCCTCTCGGAAAAGTCCCAGCAGAGGCTTATGATCAGTCACGATAGTGAAATGGCAGCCATACACTTACTGGTGGAAGCATTTCACCGCAAAGACCACTGCCAGGCCCCCCTTCTCGATCTGCGCGTACTTCTTTTCCACTGCAGTCAATGTGCGGGAGGCGAAAGCTATCGGCCGCTCGGCCCCATTCTCCATCTTGTGGGACAGGACGGCCCCAATACCATACGGGGATGCATCACATGTGACGAGCAAAGGCTTTCCAGGATCGTAGTGGCTTAGTAACCCCGACGACGAGAATTGCTGTTTTACCCGCCAGAAAGCGGTTTCTTGCGGTTGACCCCAAACCCATGTGTGATTCTTCTTTAGCAGAAGGTGCAACGGAGCCAGCGTAGTTGCCAGATTGGGGAGGAACTTCCCGTAATAATTTACGAGGCCGAGAAAAGAACGAAGATGCGAAGTGTCAGTCGGGGCGGGGGCCTGTTGAATTGCGCGCACCTTCTCTGCGACGGGGTGCAAACCTTCACAGTCCACCCGATAACCCACGTAGACCACTTCCTTCGTACTTTGTATGACGTAAACGGACTCCAGCCTCTGAGAAGCGTCTAAGGACAGCCTCCAAATTTTCCAAATGTTCTTGCTCCAACATCCCTGTAATCAAAATATCGTCTAAGTAGACAGCGACATGCGGTAAACCTCTCAAGATGCCCTCCATGACGCATTGAAAGATAGTGCAGGCAGAGGATACCCCAAAGGGCAACCGTGTATATTTATACAGGCCCCTGTGTGTATTAATCGTTACATATGGCCGGGAGGCAGGGTCCAGCTCCAACTGTAGGTAGGTGTGACTCATATCTAATTTTGTGAACGAGAGACCGCCTGCAAGCTTCGCCTAGAGATCTTCTATGCAGGGCATTGGATATCGGTTGAGCCGGGCAGCCGTATTCACTGTAAGTTTATAGTCGCCACACAAACAAGCTGTGGCATCTGGCTTCATTACAGGTACAATTGGCGCTGCCCAGTCAGCGAAACGGACGGGCTTGATAATACCCAAGGACTCCAAACGAGCAAACTCCCCTTCTACCTTCTCGAGCAAGGTGTAAGGCATTGGGAGCGCCTGGAAATAACACGGCGTGGCTCCTGGTTCGACCTGGATACGGGCTACGGCCCCTTTTATCTTCCCCAAACCGGGCTGGAATACATCTGGGTACCGTCCTAGTACCTCCGTCAACCCTCCAGAACCTGTTTGAAGGATGTGCTGCCACTGCAGCCGCAAATGGCGCAACCAGTCCCGACCCAACAGGCTGGGCCCATGGCCGCGCACCACAATAAGTGGGAAATGCCCCTCCTGGCATCCATAAACACCAGGAGTCATTACAGTTCCAGCGATATCCAATGGTTCCCCCGTGTAGGTGGCCAAACTGGCCTGTGTATCAGTTATTGTAAGGGTCTGTATACCCTGCTTGATGTGGCCGAATGTCCCCAGGGCAATCACAGAGACCGCTGCGCCAGTGTCAAATTCCATCTCAAGCGGGTGATCATTGACCCGTACTGTCATGTTAATGGGGGCCACACGGGGAGCTGCCACACAATGCAGCTGCAGGCAGTCGTCCTCCGTCTCCACGTCCTCGGGAGTAGTCCCCGCAGGTTCATCCAAATGGAAGGTACGGTCCCTGGGCTGGCCCCAGTTTCTGTTGGAACGATGGCGCCTCTGGCGCCCCCAGGACCGGCGTCCACGACGGGGTCGGCATCCACAAGTCCGACACTGACATGGCTCCTCATCCATCGGTTCTGGAGAAGGCTCCCTTCGGGGAGGAACATCCGGCGGCTACTGGCAATGATCCGAACGTCGCCCCACCCAAGGTACGGCAGGGGTGCGGGGAGACGCTTTTGGACAGAAGGGGTTGCGCCCCAAGGCGTGCACCTCCATTCCCTGTAGCTCCTGCACTCCTCGTTCTGCACTCTCTCAGGACAATACTATCTGAATGGCCTGTTGAAAAGTCAATGTTGGCTCAGCTAACAACTTTCTCTGGGTGGCCACATTGTTAATACCGCAAACCAAATGGTCGCGTAACATTTCTGACAATGTCTCACCATTGTCACAGTACACCCCAATGCTACATAGCCTGGATAGAAACTCTGCAAGGGATTCTCCTGGGGTCCTCTCAGCGGTATTAAACCAGTAACGCTGGACTTTCGTGGACGAGGTTGGGTGAAAATGGTGCCCCACTAAGGTCACAAGTTCATCAAACGTCTTGGCGTTCAGCGCAACTGGGTACGTAAGGCTCCTTATCACTCCAAACGTGTGCGGGTCGCAGGCGGTGAGCAAAATGACCACCTGGCGCTCGTTTTCGGTGATGTTGTTTGTCCGGAAATAGTAACACATCCGTTGTGCCTACTGGTTCCAACTCTCCAGCGCAGCATCAAAGACATCCAAACGTCCATAAAGAGGCATGGTGTAATAGAAAACAACTGCCAACCTGTATCCAACAAAAATCCAGGGAGGTGGCTTCAGCACCATAGACAACTATCCACTTTAACCCTCGTCTCCAGTTTTATGGGGGCCACGAAGAATCCATCACGAGTTTGTAGAACAGAAAGAAAACATTATTTACAATAGCATATATATACACGCAGCAGTAACTCCCTTGCTGCTCACTCCTCTCCAGCTGGTTCCATACTGGCCAGCTTTATTTATGCAGGGACCTGCTAATGATTTCTCCGCCCCCGCATTGGGAAGCTCATACTCCCTAAGGATTGTGGGATTGCCATTAGTTCCCAGCCAGTGGTCAGCAGGCAGGTTATAACAATATACAATTAACATTTCAAACTAGTTAAAATCAAAAACCTCCATATTCTGTACAAAACATGACATTGTGAACCTAGAACATTTCTTCCATTCATTTCTTTGTGAAGCAATCCAACAGTTGACAGTTTGTATCCCCCCTTTAAGATTTTAGTGATATCCTTTCCCTCCAGTGTTTGTCTCAAGTTAGCAATAACCTTTTCTCACTCACACTTTTCAAAGAGTGTATATTATCCCACAATGAGCAATTATCCACATAATATTCAATGGGTATATACTATATTCAGTGCACCCATTGTAGAGGTTCTTCCTTAAAATAATTGATAAATAAAATCCAATTTACACTGCCTCCACAAAACCAAGTGTTTCAGCAGCCAGAGTATTTTTAATAGCTTTCTCATTTCTGAGCTTCCCGTGCTAAGGGACACTTCCCATTCTCAGCCATCATGAATATTATGAAACATTCAAGAGAGTATCCATCAGGAGGACAAGCATAGCTAATAATGACTCGTTTCATGGTCCGTGAGTGAGCAAAGGTGGGGATTGATATGCGTATTTAGAGTCAGTGGTTGGGATTTAATTCGTAATTTGCTGGGTGTTTCACGGCAACGGGAGGCGGCCCGTAATTTGCCAGCAGCGGGATCTTCTGGTCTCAGCATTGTCAATGGGGTTTC
This sequence comes from Scyliorhinus torazame, assembly GCF_047496885.1. Taxonomy (NCBI): domain Eukaryota; kingdom Metazoa; phylum Chordata; class Chondrichthyes; order Carcharhiniformes; family Scyliorhinidae; genus Scyliorhinus; species Scyliorhinus torazame. The sequence goes on from NC_092716.1 coordinate 130,760,669, forward strand.
CCGTTGAATGCACCACTCGCCGCTGGGAAATCCGCGGCGGGGATGCACCGTCAGTGGGACCGGAAGATCCCAGTGACGTGAACAGCCGGAAAGTTCCGGTCGTGAGATTCACTTCCAGCACTGAAGAATGTTATTTGGCCCATCAAAGCCGTGCTAGCTTTCTGTGGAGTAATCAAGCCATTCCACTCACCTGCTCGACCCCTGCAGCCCATCCAATGTCCATTCAGTTTTCTTTTGAAATCATTGATGTCTCTGCTTCCCCCACCTTGTGGACAGTGAGTTCCAGGTCCACTCACTGTCCAAAAATATCCCTTCCTCACATTCCCCTGCTCCATTGGTGCTGAGAGTTTGGGCCAATCATGACCGGTACAGGCTTGGAGGGCCGAAGGGCCTGTTCCTGTGCTGTATTGTTCTTTGTTCTTTGTATCTCCTGCCCAAAATATTAAATGTGTCTCCTAGTCCTTATACTGTCAGCGAAAGGGAAGAGTTTTTCCTCATATACCTTATCCAAACCTGTTATAATCGTTACCTGTCTATCAAATCTCCCCTCAATCACCTTTGCTCCAGGAGAACAACTCCAGCTTCTCCAACCCTAACTGCGGTTAAAATCCTCCATCCCTGAAACCATTCTGAGATATCTCCGCTGCACCCCTCAAGGACACTCACTTCTTCTGAAAGTGTGGTGACCAGGACTGGACACAATGCTCTAGTTGTGACCTAATCAGAGATTTATACAGGTTCAGCCTAACCACCCTTCTCAAGGTCTCTATTTATGAAGCCCAAGATTCTATATATTTTGCTAACCACTCGTTGGCACAGTTGTTAGCACTGCTGCCTCACGCCTCACAGCTCCAGGGACCTGGGTTCAATTCCGACCATGGGTGACTGTCTGTGTGGAGTTTGCACTTTCTCCCCGTATATGCATGGGTTTCCTCCGGTTTCCCCCCACAATCAAAAGATGTGCAGGTTAGGTGGATTGGCCATGCTAAATTGCCCCTAGTGTCCAAAGGGTAGGTGGGGTTATGGGGATAGGGAGGGGGATTGGGCCTAGGTAGGGTCCTCTTTTGAAGAATTGGTGCAGAATTGATGGGCCAAATGGCCTCTTGTTCTGTAGGATTTCTATGATATGTCCCATCACCTTCAGAGCTGGGTGCACTTGGACCCCCGTGTCTCTCTGTTCCTGCACCTGGTTTAGAATTGTGTCCCTCAGTCTGTTTTGCCTTTCCCTATCCATTAAAGTCACCATAGTCCCAGATGACCATAGGCTGCTTTCCTCTTTGAGAGGGAGAGCTGACCAGTGGTGATTTAACTTGAGGATCACCACACCTCAGGCAAGGGGCAAGGTTGAGAAGGGGGGCCTTGATGACTCACCTCAGCCGGTACAGGAAATGCACTGTCAACATGCAGCATAGTACGAAGTCTTACAACACCAGGTTAAAGTCCAACAGGTTTGTTTCGATGTCACTAGCTTTCGGAGCGCTGCTCCTTCCTCAGGTGAATGAAGAGGTCTGTTCCAGAAACACATATATAGACAAAATCAAAAATGTCAAACAATGCTAGGAATGCGAGCATTAGCAGGTGATTAAATCTTCCAGATCCAGAGATTGGGTAACCCCAGGTTAAAGAGGTGTGAATTGTCTCAAGCCAGGACAGTTGGTAGGATTTCGCAGGCCAGATGGTGGGGGATGAATGTAATGCGACATGAATCCCAGGTCCCGGTTGAGGCCGCACTCATGTGTGCGGAACTTGGCTATAAGTTTCTGCTCGGCGATTCTGCATTGTCGCGGGTCCTGAAGGCCGCCTTGGAGAACGCTTACCCGGAGATCAGAGGCTGAATGCCCTTGACTGCTGAAGTGTTCCCCGACTGGAAGGGAACATTCCTGCCTGGTGATTGTTGCGCGATGTCCGTTCATTCGCGCAACAATCACCAGGCAGGAATGTTCCCTTCCAGTCGGGGAACACTTCAGCAGTCAAGGGCATTCAGCCTCTGATCTCGGGTAAGCGTTCTCCAAGACGGCCTTCAGGACCCGCGACAACGCAGAATCGCCGAGCAGAAACTTATAGCCAAGTTCCGCACACAAGAGTGCGGCCTCAACCTGGACCTGGGATTCATGTCACATTACATTCATCCCCCACCATCTGGCCTGCGAAACCCGACCAACTGTCCTGGCTTGAGACAATTCACACCTCTTTAACCTGGGGTTACCCCATCTCTGGATCTGTAAAGATTTAATCACCTGCTAATGCTCGCATTCCAAGCATTGTTTGGCATCTTTGAATTTGTCTATAGATGTGTTTCTGGAACAGACCTCTTCATTCACCTGAGGAAGGAGCAGCGCTCCGAAAGCTAGTGACATCGAAACAAACCTGTTGGACTTTAACCTGGTGTTGTAAGACTTCGTATTGTGCTCACCCCAGTCCAACGCCGGCATCTCCACATCATAACATGCAGCATGGCAGCACAGTGGTTAGCACAGTTGCTTCACAGCTCCAGGGTTCCAGGTTCGATTCCCGCTTGGGTCACTGTGTGTGGAGTCTGCACGTTCTCCCCGTGTCTGCATGGGTTTCCTCCAGGTGCTCCAGTTTAATCCCACAGTCCAAAGATGTGCAGGTTAGGTGGATCGGCCATGAAAAATTGCCCTTTGTGTCCAAAAAAAAGGTTAAGCGGAGTTACTGGGTTACAGGTGGAGGTGTGGGTTTAAAAAGGGTGCTCTTTCCGAGGGCCAGTGCAGGCTCAATGGGCTGAATAGCCTCCTTCTGCACTGTAAATTCTATGCACCACCTCACACTTTTAACAATAATAATCTTTATTGTTACAAGTAGACTTACATTAATTAGGAGGGTTGGGAGGAGGGCTATAATGTAGTTATTGAAGTTACATTCCAGCGCCTGTTCAGGTACACTGAGGGAGAATTCAGAATGTCCAAATTACCTAACAGCACGTCTTTCAGGACTTGTGGGAGGAAACTGGAGCAGCCAGAAGAAACCTGGAAGATCCTCCAGGTACTCCGGTTTCCTCACGGAATCCAAAGATGTGCAGGTTAGGTGGATTGGCCATGCTAAATCTACATTTAATGGTCCCGCTAAGGTGCCCCAGCTGGGGAGGATCTTCGTCCGCTCATCACAGGAATCAGTATTCGACAAAGTCCACGGGGAGATCAGTCAGTGATACCCCATGGTCCTCGTGAGGGTTATCACAAGCACATATTAAGTTAGAGGTAAAAAGGTATGTTATAAGAGGTGTCTTAAAGGAAATGATAGGAATTAGGAACAGAAATAGGCCAATCAGTCCCTTGAGCCGGCTCCATCATTGAATTAGTTCATGGCTGAGCTTCACCTCAAAGTCAGCCTCCTCCACTATTCCCATATCCCTTGATGTCATTGGTATCTAGAAATATATCGGTCTTTGTTTTGCGCATACTCGATGACTGAGTTTCCATAGCCCCCAGGGGTAGTGAATTCCTCTAAGTGGCGAAACCCCTACTCATCCCAGCCCTACATTGTTTCGCCTTTATTCTGAGACTGTCTCCCCAGTACAGGGAGGGCATTCCAGCGCTTGGGGCCAAGGCAACTAAAGTTACCAGTGGTGGACCAAATACAATTGGGGATGCACAAGAGACCAGAATTAGACGAGTGCAGATATTCTGGAGGGCTGTGATGATGGAGGTGGTCACAGAGATAGAGAAAGGCTAAGCTCTGGAGGGATTTGAATAGGAGGGTCAGAATTTGAAAATGAAGACTTGGCATGACAATGCCGGCCAGTGAACAGCGGGGTGATGGGGTACAGGACTTGCTGAAAGTTTAGACAGGGGCAGCACATTTGAATGACCTCATGTTTGCAGGAGGGTGGGGGAGTCAGTTAGTTTAATTGGCTGGATGACTGGTTTGTGATGCAGAGCGATGCCAACAGTGTGTCCTCCTAATTTCCCGCTTCAGTACCTCCCTCCTTTCTTTATACGGTGTCAAGTTTCTTGAGTGTTGTTGGAGCTGCACTCATCCAGGCAAGTGGGGAGTATTCCATTACACTCCTGACTTGTCCCTTGTTGATGGTGGACAGGCTTTGAGGAGTCAGGAAATGAGTTACTCGCTGCAGGATTCCTGGCGTCTGACCTGCTCTTGTAGCCATAGTATTTATATGGCTATTCCAGTTCAGTTTCTGGTCAATGGTAACTTCCAGGATGTTGATTTTGGGGGATTCAGTGATGGTAATGCCATTGAATGCAAGGGGCAGTGGTTAGATCCCCTCTTGTTGGAGATGGTAATTTCCAGGCACTTGTGTGGCGCGAACGGTACTTGCCACTTGTCAGCCCAAGCCTGGATATTGTCCAGATCTTGTTGCATTTGGACATGGGCTGCTTCATTGTCTGAGGAGTCGCGAATGGTGCTGAACATTGTGCAGTCATCCGCAAACATCCCCACTTCTGACTTTATAATTGAAGGGAGGTCATTAATGAAGCAGCTGAAGATCATTGGGCTTAGGAATTATGAAGATTGTTCTGGAAAAGGACAAGGATGGACCTTAAATCAAAGTTCTAAACTGAGGGAAGACCAATTTTAATAAGGTCAGATATGATTTGGCCAGAGTGGACTGGGAGTAGACACTTTTAGGTAAATGTATGACAGAACAGTGGGGAGCATTCAAGAAGGAAATAGGCAGAGTACAACATGTTCCAATCAATAAAAAGGGTAGGACCAACAAATCCAGTGAACCCTGGATATCGAGGGATATTCAGCATTGGATAAGGAGACAAAGGGAGGCTTATGGCAGATTTTGAGGGCTCAAAACAGCAGAAGACCAAGGGGCATATAGAATGTACAAGAGGGAACTTAAGGAAATTAGGAGAGCAAAAAGGAGACATGAAAGGATACTGGCAGGTTAAGTAAGGAAAATCCTACGTTGTTGTACAACTATATTAAGGGTAAAACGATAACTGGGGAAAGAGTAGGGTTCATTAAGGACCACAGTGGTAATTTGTGTGTGGAGCCAGAGGAAGTAGGTAGGGTTCTGAATGAATACTTTCTGTCAGTGTTCACTCGTCAGAGGGATGGTGTGGGTATAGAAATCAGGGAAAAGGACTGTGATAAAATTAAAGAAATTAACATAGACAGAGAGGAGGTTCTGAGTGGTCTGGCAGGATTAAAAGTAGACAAATCTGAGTGGCCTGGCAGGCTTAAAAGTAGACAAATCTGAGTGGCCTGGCAGGCTTAAAAGTAGACAAATCTGAGTGGCCTGGCAGGCTTAAAAGTAGACAAATATTCAGGGCCAGATGAAATGTATCCCAGACTGTTGAGTGAGACAAGGCAGGAAATAGCATAGCAGAAGCGCTGGCAATAATTTTCAATTCCTCTCTGGCCACAGGAGAGGTACCAGAGGACTGGAGGAAAGCCAATGTGGTACCATTTTTCAAGAAGGGAGGAAGGGATAAACCAGGAAACTACAGGCCAGTCAGTCTATCCTCAGTGTGGGGATACTATTGGAAGCAATTCTGAGAGACAGAATGAATCTGCATTCAGAGAAGCAGGGATTAATCAGGAACAGTCAGCATGGTTTTGTTCAGAGGGGGTCGTGTCTGACCAGCTTGATTGAATTTCTTGAAGAGGTGACCAGGTGTGTAGATGAGGGAAATGTATTTGACGTAATCTATTTGGACTTCAGCAAGGCTATTGATATATCACTCATGGGAGATTGATAGTGAAGGCCAGAGCCCATGGAATCCAAGGAAATTTGGCAAATTGGATCCAAAATTAGTTGAGTGGCAGGAAGCAGAAGGTGACGACCGAGGGGTGTTTTTCTGACTGGAAGCCTATGTCCAGTGGGGTCCAGTTGGGATCAGTGTTGAGACTCTTGCTGTTTGTTGTTTATATAAATGATTTAGATATGAATGTAGGAGGGTTGATCAGTAAGCTTGTTGAAGATCCAAAAATTGGTGCGGTGGTAAATAGCGAGGAAGATAGGCTTAGATTACAGGAGGATATAGACGGGCTGGTCAGATGGGCAGATCAGTGGCAAATGGAATTCAATCCGCATAAGTGTGAGGTGATACACTTAGGTAGGCCAAATGGCAGGACCCTGCAAGCACCGAGGGTCAGAGGGACCTTGGTGTACATGTACACCGGTCCCATAAGGTAGCAGGGCAGGTGGATACAGTGTTTGAGAAGACTTATGGTATACTTGCCTTTATTAGCCAAGGCATAAAGTTTAAGAGCAGGAAGATTATGCTGGAACTGTATAAAACATTGGTTCGGCCAGAGCTTGAAAATTGTATGCAGTTCTGGAGAGAACTTGGATAGACTGGGGTTGTTTTCCTTGGAGCAGAGGAGACTGAGGGGGGACATGATTGGGATGTATAAAATTATGAGGGGCATAGAGTAGACAGGAAGAAACCTTTCCCCTTGGGGTCAATGGCCAGTGGGCACAGATTTAAGGTAAGGGGCAGGAGGTTTAGAGGGGATGTGAGGAGAAACTTTTTAACCAGAGGATGGTGGGAGTTTGGAACTCGCTGCCTGAAAGGGTGGTGGAGGCAGAGACCCTCATAACATTTAAGAAGTATTTAGATATGCATTTGCAAGTGCTGGAAAATAGGATCAGAATAGTCAGGTGGTTGTTTTTGACCGGCGCAGACGAGATGGGCTTTTAAAGTCTTTCATCCTACCTGTAAAGCATACAAATGTGCTGAATAAATTGCATTATTTGGAGTTACTTCTAGAGCAGAAATATCACACACAACAAAAAGCAATTTGGCATTTTGCCCATTGACCAATTGACAGGCTCTAACCTCTAACCATCTGGAGTGAATTGTTTGCACAAACCACCCATGCCAGGTCAGTTGTCAACTTTTTGGAAATTATTTTATGGGATGTTGGTATCGCTGCCTCAGCCAGCATTCATTGTCCATCCCTAATTGCCCTTCAGAATGTGGTGGTGAGCTGCCTTCTTGATTCGCTGCAGTCCATTTGGTGTAGGTACACCCAGAGTGCTGTTAGGGAGGGAGTTCCAGGAGTTAGACCCAGTGACAGTGAAGGAACGGCGATATATTTCCAAGTCAGGGTGGTGAGTGACTGGGAGGGGAACCTCCAGGTGGTGGTGTTCCCGGGTATCTGTTGCCTTTGCCCTTCTAGATGGTAGAGGCCATGAGTTTGGCCTTGCAGTTTGGCTGATCATAAGACCATGCGAAACAGGAACAGGAGTAGGCCATTCGGCCCCTTGAACCTACTCTGCCATTTAATAGGATCATGGCTGATCTGACTTTCCTCATGTCCACTTTCCTGCCCTTCCCTCGTAGCCCGTCATTCTCTTACTCATCAAGAATCTATCTATCTCAGCCTTAAATATACACAAGGACTCTTTGTCTACAGCTCTCTGTGACAAGGAGTTCCAAAGACTATTAGCCCTCTGAGAGAAGAAATTCCTCCTCATCTCAGTCTCAAATGAGCACTGCTTTATTTTGAGACTATGCCCTCTGATCCTGGACTCTCCCATGAGGGGAAACACCCTCTCAGCATTTACCCTGTCAAGCCCTTGAAGAATCCTGTATGTTTCAGTGAGACCACCTCCCATTCTTCTAAATTCCAATCAGTCGAGTCCCAACCTGTTCAACCTTTGCTCATAAAACAATCCCTCCATACTGGGAATCATCTGAGTGAACCTTCTCTGGACTGCCTCCAATGAAATAATGGTTGGAGTTCTCCTCCTGTTCACAGGCGGTGGGATTGTCCGATTTTGCTGGCATCGCACCCCTGCTCCGGGTTTCCCAGTGGCCTGGGAGGGGGCTTCAATAGGAAACCCCATTGACAGCGGCGGGAGAAGAGAATCCCGCTGCCAGTGAACTGCGCCCCACCTCCCACCGCAATGAGGGTGTAGGAAATTGATTGGGAGTTGGAGGGATGGTGAGAAGATCAATAGTTCAGGACTCTCACGGCAAGAGTTCTACAAACTGGGCCACAGCTGCCAAATGCTGTTTGATATGCCATACTCTTTGTCTCCACATGACAATCTCCTTGATTCCTACCTTTCCCTTGACTACCTTTTCATTATTTGTATGTTTATAAATACTTTTGAGTTCCCTTTTTAGTTAGCCTCAAACCTATTCTCGTGCTCTCTCTTTGCCTGTCTTTTCAGATCATGGGGACATCGCATATTTAGCTTGGTTCTCTACACAATTATTAACCTTGACAGTTCTCATCCCATCTCTTTTTCATTGTAACAGTACCCAGACAGCTCTATCTTTAAGATACATATTCCTTTTCAACACATTGAAAGTTGCCTTCTTTTAGTTGTGTGTATTTACATTTGATTTTAATTTGTCCTTTTCTGTAACTGCTCCAAACCTATATCCTACATCCTCTATCCTACTGATGAGGTCAGCATTCTTTGCAACCTTTCTCCCATAGCCTTGGCCGCAGAGTGTTGATTCACACAATCGAGAGATGAGGCAGCAGAGATTTGCACACTTCACTGAACTGGCAATCATCTCCGTTCAGGAAATAGTTGACTTTGCAAAGCAGCTGCCAGGGTTCCTGGATCTCACCCGAGAAGATCAGATCGCTCTACTCAAGACTTCCACCATTGAGGTACGATTCCAACTCCAGGACAACAGCACATGAGAGCTGGGCTTTGAGATGTCCCAATTTGTGGAGGATTCTCAAAATGCTTCAGTTTGCAAATCCATTCAATTACATCCAGAATGTCACAGAACAGTCAAAGGAATTCTACATTAGGTTACGTGCAGGTTGGGTGGATTGGCCATGCTAAATTATCCCTTAGTGTAAAGAGGTTAGGTGGGGTTACTGGGTTACAGGGATAGGTGGTGGTCTGGGCTTAAGTAGGGTGCTCTTTCCAAGGGTCGGTGCAGACGCGATGGGCCGAACAGCCTCCTTCTGCACTGTACGGATTACTAGATTAACAATATAACTGGCAGCTGACATGTCGATGTTTTCGAACCATTTATTGTGAATGGAACATGACCCTGGGTGAGTGTATTTAACATTAGCTAATTAGTGGGTCCGAGATTGAGTGTGTGACTTTGATACTGGCTTTATCACAGTATTCATAATGTGGCTGAATGTTTAACACAGGGTGTCAGACACCGAGCACCATCAGAAGTGTGTTTAAACTGAGATTGACTCTGAATCCTGTCACAATGCCATGTGCTTAATACTGAGATTGACACTGAATCCTGTCACAATGCCGTGTGCTTAATACTGAGATTGACACTGAATCCAGTCACAATGCCATGTGCTTAATACTAAGATTGACACTGAATCCCGTCACAATGGCATGTGCTTAATACTGAGATTGACACTGAATCCTGTCACAATGCCATGTGCTTAATACTGAGATTGTCACTGAATCCTGTCACAATGCCGTGTGCTTAATACTGAGATTGACACTGAATCCTGTCACAATGCCATGTGCTTAATACTGAGATTGACACTGAATCCTGTCACAATGCCATGTGTTTAATACTGAGATTGTCACTGAATCCTGCCACAATGCCGTGTGCTTAATATTGAGATTGTCACTGAATCCTGTCACAATGCCGTGTGCTTAATACTGAGATTGTCAATGAATCCTGTCACAATGCCATGTGCTTAATACTGAGATTGTCAATGAATCCTGTCACAATGTCGTGTGTTAATACTGAGATCGACACTGAATCCTGTCACACCACCATGTGCTTAATACTGAGATTGACACTGAATCCTGTCACAATGCCGTGTGCTTAATACTGAGATTGACACTGAATCCTGTCACAATGCCATGTGCTTAATACTGAGATTGACACTGAATCCCGTCACAATGCCATGTGTTAATACTGAGATTGACACTGAATCCCGTCACAATGCCATGTGCTTAATACTGAGATTGACACTGAATCCTGTCACAATGCCATGTGCTTAATACTGAGATTGTTACTGAATCCTGTCACAATGCCGTGTGCTTAATACTGAGATTGACACTGAATCCTGTCACAATGCCATGTGCTTAATACTGAGATTGACACTGAATACTGTCACAATGCCATGTGTTTAATACTGAGATTCTCACTGAATCCTGCCACAATGCCGTGTGCTTAATACTGAGATTGTCACTGAATCCTGTCACAATGCCGTGTGCTTAATACTGAGATTGTCAATGAATCCTGTCACAATGCCATGTGCTTAATACTGAGATTGACACTGAATCCTGTCACAATGCCTTGTGCTTAATACTGAGATTGACACTGAATCCTGTCACAATGCCATGCGCTTAATACTAAGATTGACACTGAATCCCGTCACAATGCCATGTGCTTAATACTGAGATTGACACTGAATCCTGTCACAATGCCATGTGCTTAATACTGAGATTGTCACTGAATCCTGTCACAATGCCGTGTGCTTAATACTGAGATTGACACTGAATCCTGTCACAATGCCATGTGCTTAATACTGAGATTGACACTGAATCCTGTCACAATGCCATGTGTTTAATACTGAGATTGTCACTGAATCCTGCCACAATGCCGTGTGCTTAATACTGAGATTGTCACTGAATCCTGTCACAATGCCGTGTGCTTAATACTGAGATTGTCAATGAATCCTGTCACAATGCCATGTGCTTAATACTGAGATTGTCAATGAATCCTGTCACAATGTCATGTGTTAATACTGAGATCGACACTGAATCCTGTCACACCACCATGTGCTTAATACTGAGATTGACACTGAATCCTGTCACAATGCCGTGTGCTTAATACTGAGATTGACACTGAATCCTGTCACAATGCCATGTGCTTAATACTGAGATTGACACTGAATCCCGTCACAATGCCATGTGTTAATACTGAGATTGACACTGAATCCCGTCACAATGCCATGTGCTTAATACTGAGATTGACACTGAATCCTGTCACAATGCCATGTGCTTAATACTGAGATTGTTACTGAGTCCTGTCACAATGCCGTGTGCTTAATACTGAGATTGACACTGAATCCTGTCACAATGCCATGTGCTTAATACTGAGATTGACACTGAATCCTGTCACAATGCCATGTGTTTAATACTGAGATTCTCACTGAATCCTGCCACAATGCCGTGTGCTTAATACTGAGATTGACACTGAATCCTGTCACAATAACATGTGCTTAATACTGAGATTGTCAATGAATCCTGTCACAATGCCATGTGTTAATACTGAGATTGACACTGAATCCTATCACAATGCCATGTGTTAACACTGAGATCGACATTGAATCCTGTCACAATGCCATGTGCTTAATACTGAGATTGACACTGAATCCTGTCACAATGCCATGTGCTTAATACTGAGATTGACACTGAATCCTGTCACAATACCATGCGTTAATACTGAGATTGACACTGAATTCGGACACAATGGGCACGATTTAACCAAACCATTTCGAAGTGTGGTAGCGACCAGGAATTGCCGCGAGCTCCCCGACATTCGGCCCAGCGAGGCGGTCTCTGTTATAAAACGTTAATTGGCCCACTTAACGAGGCCCCACGGGATTCACGCAGCAAATCACTGTTCACCGGTTAATTTGCCCACTTGCCAGCCCCCTGCTAACCAGTGATAGCAGCACTTAAACCGCTCCTGCACAGCCAATCTGCTCGCAGCCATGCTGCCACGGAGACCAGCCCATGCTTTGGTAACCAGGACCGGCACCCAGTGTCACAGGAAGGTCAACAACCTCCAGCGGGCTGCTCGGGTGAGTTTGCACCGAACCACGACAGCACGCTGCCTGCCTTCATACTACCCCCCCTACCCCGTACTCTCCCCTCCTCCCCCCAGAAGGCCCATTTCTCCAAGCTCCCTCCCCTGCGAGTAACCATGTGTGCGGCTAACAAGCTGGGCCCGCGCAGGAGAAGTTGGCCCATAACCCACGGGAGAATATCAGAGTACTCACCCCGATGAGGAACCTGCCCTAGAGGTTGTGGAATGGCCGAGGACAGAGCAGTGACCAACATAGAGGTCAGCAAACAGTGCAGAGGTGAGGATCAACCGCCCCCACCCAGGTGACCTCCAACTGTAAGTTGTTAATGCCATACAGACTGACCCATCCCTCTCACTGGCATCATGTCCATTCTTCCGCAGGACGTGCAGCCGACGGTGCCGGCTCACACGGGGTCAGGGGTGCCCCCACCGCCATGTCTCCCAGTGAACATCTCGGAGGACAGCTCCGAGGATGCCACCATAATAGTCGCAGCACAGATGTCATGCCCACTCTCCACCAGCGCAGATACACACATCTCGGTGGGTGAAAGTAGTCATAGAATCTTTGGACGGGATTCTCCCGCAATTGCCGGAGCCAAGAACAGCACGAACCACTCTGGCGTCGGGCCAACCGGAAGTTGCGGATTCCTCCGCACTTCCGGGGTATACGCCAGCACCGGATGCCGGCGCGAGTTGGTGCATACGCAGAACCGCCGGTGTGGTTCCGCACATGCGCAGACCGGCCGGCGTGTTCCTGCGCATGCGCAGGGGGTTCTTCTCCACGCCGGCCATGGTGGAGCCCTACAGAGGCCGGCGCTGAAGGAAGGTGTGCCCCCACGGTACAGGCCCGCCTGCAGATCGGTAGGCCCCGATCACGGGCCAGGCCACCGTGGAGCCCCCACCGGGGCCGGATCCCTCTGCGTCCCCCCGAGGACTCCACTAGACGGCCGACCAGCCAAGTCCCGCCCTGTGGGACAATGTCCATTTCACACTGGCGGGACTGGCCAGAAACTGACAGCCGCTCGGCCCATCAGGGCCCGGAGAAATGCTGCCTACAACCCCCGACTGGCGAAGCCCTGCCCCCACCTGAAAACCGCGCCGGAGAATACGGCAGCCGGCGTCGGAGCGGCGGGGCGGGATTCACGCCGCCCCCGGAGATTCTCCGACCCGACGGGGGGTCGGAGAATCCCGGCCATAGAATTTACAGTTCAGTAGGAGCCCATTCGGCCCATCGAGTCTGCACCAGCCCTTGGAAAGAGCATCCTACTTAAGCCCACGCCTGCACCTTATCCCCGTATCTCAGTAACCCCACTTAACATTTTTGGACACTTAGGGCAATTTATCATGGCCAATCCATCTAACCTGCACGTCTTTGGACTGTGGGAGGAAACCGGAGCACCCGGAGGAAACCCACGCACACACGGGGAGAACGTGCAGACTCTGTGATGTACTGTCAATTACCACGAGACGAGAATGGTGGGACAATCGAGGCTTTATTGCACAAGATGTTGTGCCTCCTGCAGCTGGAACCAGAATGGGAGCAGACACTTTTATACGCCGCCTGCTGGGAGGAGCCAGCACGCGGGGATTTACTGTTGAACCTGTAATACAGTGGCAGTACCGTAATACATGCAATGTTACTGATGGTGTTTACCACATTCACCCCTGTTTAAAAAAGAGTCCGGCGGGGGTGAAGAAAAACATTACAGATTGAGTCTGTCGGGGGCTCTGACCCTCCTCTGCGATCGTCTCAGCCCTGGTGGTGATGTGGGCGCCGTCTTGGTCACCTGTGACTCCGGGAGCGTGTTGTCCTCGTCTTCGTCACCCCTGAGTGGATCCAGTGGGAGGACGGATCCTCCTGGGGCGGGGGCTGCGGTGAGGTTTGCTGGGGGGAGGGGGAGTGGCACAGGGGTGAATGAGGCAACCTGGGGGGGGGCAGTGTCAGGTCGGGGGTCGTGGGTGGGGACCCAGCGGGTGCCAGGTCCCGGAGGGAGACTGTGTCCTGTTGCCCGTCGGGGTGTCCCACGTAGGTGTACTGCGGGTTTGCATGGAAGAGGTGGACTTTCTCAACCGAGGGATCCGATTTATGGCCCCGCACATGTTTCCGGAAGAGGACGGGCCCAGGAACTGTCAGCCATGTTGGGAGCGAGACCCCAGAGGTGGGGAATGCAATGACACATTCGTGAGGGGTCTCATTTGTGGCGGTGCAGAGCAGCGATTGGATGGAGTGGAGCGCGTCGGGGAGGGCCTCCTGCCAGCTGGAGACCGGGAGATTTATAGACCGAAAGGCCAGCAGGACAACCTTCCAGACCGTCCTGTTTTCCCACTCCACCTGCCCGTTTCCCCGAGGGTTGTAGCTGGTCATCCTGCTCGAGGCGATGCCTTTGCTGAGCAGGAACTGGCGCAGCTCATCACTCATGAAAGAGGATCCCCGATCACTGTGGATGTAGGTGGGGAAACTGAACAGAGTGAAGATGCTGTGCATGGCTTTGATGACCATGGCAGACGTCATGTCAGGGCACGGGATGGCAACTGGGAGTACTCATCAATTTCGTTGAGGAAGTACACGTTGCGGTCGGTGGAGTGGAGGGGCCCTTTGAAGTCCATGCTGAGGCACTCAAAGGGGTGGGAGGCCTTCACCAGGTGCGCTTGATCTGGCCGGTAGAAGTGCGGCTTGCACTCCGCGCAGACCTGGCAGTCTCTGGTGACGGTCCTGACCTCCTCAATGGAGTAGGGCAGGTTGCGGGCCTTGACAAAATGGAAGAACCGGGTGGCAGAGGTCATAGTGGAGAGCCCGGAGTCAGTCTACCTGTGCGCTGGCACATGTACCGTGGGACAGGGCATCAGGGGGTTCATTGAGCTTCCCCGGGCGATACAATATTTCATAGTTATAGGTGGAGAGCTCGATCCTCCACCTCAAGCCCGCTGTGTATTATTAAACATGAAAGCAACCGACCGTTGGTCAGTGAGGAGAGTGAATCTCCTGCCGGCCAGGTAATGCCTCCAATGTCGCACAGCTTCCACAATGGCTTGGGCCTCCTTTTCGACAGAGGAGTGCCGGATTTCGGAGGCATGGAGGGTGTGGGAAAAGAAAGCCACGGGTCTGCCCGCCTGGTTGAGGGTGGCGGCCAGAGCCACGTCCGATGCATCGCTCTCCACCTGAAAGGGGAGAGTCTCGTTGACCGCGTGCATCGTGGCCTTGGCGATGTCTGCCTTGATGTGGTTGAAGGTCCGGCAGGCCTCAGCCATCAGCGGAAAAACTGTGGACTTGATAAGTGGGCGGGCCTTGTCCGCATAGTTAGGGACCCAGTGGGCGTAATACGAGAAAAACCCCAGGCATCGTTTCAGGGCCTTGGGGCAGTGGGGGAGGGGGAGTTCCAGGAGGGGGCGCATGCGGCGGGATCGGGCCCTAGGACTCCATTTTCCACAACATAGCCAAGGATGGCTAAGCGGTTGGTGCGGAAAACGCATTTCTCCTTATTGTAGGTGAGGTTAAGGAGTTTGTCTGTATGGAGGAATTTTTGGAGGTTTGCGTCGTGGTCCTGCTGATCGTGGCCGCAGATGGTGACGTTATCTAGGTACAGGAAGGTGGCCCACAGCCCATACTGGTCAACCATTCGGTCCATCTCTCGCTGGAAGACCGAGACCCCATTGGTGACGTCGGAGGGAACTCTAAGGAAGTGATAGAGGCGGCCATCTGCTTCGAACGCAGTGTATTGGCGGTCCTCCGGGCGGATGGGGAGCTGGTGGTAGGCGGACTTCAAGTCAACTTTGGAGAAGGCTTGCTACTGCGCAATCTGATTGACCATGTCAGATATGCATGGGAGCGGGTACGCGTCGAGCTGCGTGTACCGGTTGATGGTCTGACTGTAGTCAATGACCATCCTGTGCTTCTCCCCAGTCTTCACTACCACCACTTGAGCTCCCCAGGGGCTGTTGCTGGCCTCAATGATCCTCTCCCGCAGAAGCCGTTGGACCTCCGACCCGATGAAGGTTCTGTCCTGGGCACTGTACCGTCTGCTCCAAGTGGCGACGGGTTTGCAGTCCGGGGTGAGGTTCGCAAACAGGGAAGGTGGATCGACCTTAAGGGTCGTGAGGCCGCAGACGGTGAGGGGGGCAGGGGTCGGCCGAATTTCAAAGTATGGTTTTGGAGGTGGCATTGGAAACCAAGGCCTAGTAACAGGGCAGCGCAGAGATGGGGGAGGATGTAGAGCATGAAGTTGCTGAACTCTACGCCCTGAATGGTGAGGGTCGCGATACAGTACCCCCGGATTTCAACGGAATGGGATCCGGAGGCTGGGGAGATTTTCTGGGTGACGGGGAGTACCGGGAGGGAGCAGCGCCTTACAGTAGCAGGGTGGATGAAACTCTCTGTTCTCCCAAAGTCAAAGAGGCAGGCCGTCTCATGCCCGTTGATCTTCACCGTTGTCGTAGCAGTCGCGAGGTTGCGGGGCCGAGACTGATCCAGGGTGATGGAGGCGAGCTGCGGAAGGTGCTGGGAGGTCCCGGGCTGATCAGCAGTGGCGGAGGTATCAGCAGGCAGCGAACGACCAGACGAGCAGGGGCCCTGAGGCGCGGTCCAAAATGGCGCCGAAGATGGCGGCGCCCATGGGGTGCACATGGCGGGCGGCATCAAAGATGACGGCGCCCACGGGCCTCACGTGGCTTGTGGTGGAGAAGATGGCGGCGCCCCTGGATCACACGTGGGGGGTGTAGTAATGCCGGGCCTGGAAACAGCAGCGACCGACCGGGCCTGGCAAATGGAAACAAAGTGGCCCTTCTTTGCACACCCGTTGCAGGTCGCGCTCCGCGCCGGGCAGCGCTGCCTGGGATGTTTGCTCTGGCCACAAAAATAACAATTGGGCCCCCCGGAGTTGGTTGGCTGCCGCGCGGCACAGGCCTGCGGTGAGCTGGAGTCGGCAGCTGTTGGGGCCCACGATGCCCACGAGGGTGCCGCGCGGTCGGGGATGTAGGCCTCCAGATTACGGGAGGCCACTTCTAGTGAGTTGGCAAGCTGCCTAGTCTCCGCAAGATCGAGCGTACCCCCTTCCAATAATCGCTGGCGAACGTACGTAGACTTCATGCCCGTAACATAAGCGTCATTGATTAAACGTTCGGTGTGTTGGATTGCCGAAACTGCCTGGCAGTCACAGTTCTTACCGAGAATCTGTAGGGCCTGCAAGAAATCGTCCAGAGTCTCCCCCGGGAGTTGCCGTCTCGTGGCCAGGAGGTGCCTGGCGTACACTTGATTCACCGACTTAACGTAATGTCCCTTCAGGAGCGTCATCGCTTCTGCGTAGGTAGGCGCATCCCGGATGAGGGGGAAAATTTCAGGGCTCACCCGTGAGTAGAGGACCTGGAGCTTCTGTGGGTCCGAGAGTTTTTCAGTGGCTGCTCTGAGGTAGCCTTCAAAGCAGGCTAGCCAGTGCTCGAAGGCGGACGTGGCGTTGGCTGCGTGAGGGCTCAGCTGCAGGCGATCAGGCTTAAGATGTTCATCTTTTAAAATCTTGTGTAATAAATTGATGTACCGTCAATTACCCCGAGACGAGAAGGGTGAAACAATCTAGGCTTTATTGAACAAGATGTTGTGCCTCCCGCAGCTGGAACCAGAATGGGAGCAGCGCAGGAGAGCTTACACTTTTATACGCTGCCTGCTGGGAGGAGCTAGCAGGTGGGGATTTACTGTTGTACCTGTAATACACAGGCAGTACCGTAATACATGCACTGTTACTAGTGGTGTTTACCACACTCTGCACAGACAGTGACCCAAGCCGGGAATCAAACCTGGGTCCCTGGAGCTGTAAAGCAACTGTGCGAACCATTGTGCTACCATGCTGCCCGGTTTAGACAGGTCTCTGTCGATGGGTTTCTGGGGCGCATTCTGGTGAGCATCACACAGTTGCAGATGTACATCAGCTGGGGGCAGGAACATCTAGGGGAGACAGCAGTCAGAGGTCTACACAATCCCAGGATCCAGCTGGGCCCCAGGCTGATGCCAAGCCTCTGGTACAGGTTTACCTGGAGCTGATGCAGACTATAGGGAGCGGCTGTGATATTCAGATGGGAATGTCAGCCACACTCCAGCAGGTCCATAGCTGAATGGAGAAATGCCAGAGGCTATGGGTACAGGAGATGATGTTGCAATGCGTGGCACCGAGGCCAACACTGCTCGAGGGCCAGCCGCAGTGGAGAGTCTGGTGCATGCCATCAGCAGAATGAGTGGAGGTGTCCAAGGCACGGAGCAGTCAGTGCCATGGCTGAGCGGTTCGACATGTCCCAGTCGCTGGGGGATGTCACCCAGTACCAAGTGGACCTTGATGAGGTGCTGCAGGGCATGTCACAGTCTCAGGTGGGCATTGCTGAGGCACTCCAGAGCTTGTCGCCGTCTCAGGTGGACATCGCTGAGGCACTCCAGAGTTTGTCCCAGTCAATGAGGAGCATCTCCGAAGACGTCGGCACCATGCTGCAGACACTGTGGAGCCGCCAAGACTTGCGGAGCCAGATGACTCGGGGCAACCAGGGCTCAATCCAGCTGCCCCTCCGTCCCTATGTGAACCCCAGGGCCCTATGGGCACCGACCAGGAGGAGGGGCCGCTGGGTATCGACAAGGAGCCGTCCTACAGCTCCCCTGTGTTCCATCCCCCTGACAACGGCGCGTCTCGCAGCCAGCACCTGGTACAGTGCGGCACGGTGGGCATGTGCCGTCAGCAGGTGCACTGGGGCCCTTCGACCCCAGAGCCCCGAGACGACACCTGCCAGAGGCACGAGGGCCATGGGACATGGTAGGCAGCAGGCTGCCTCCACCTCTGATGTGGGGGCACACCTAGGGATCGATTCCCTGGTGTCCATGACCATCAGGGAATAAACAGATTAATTGGTTCCTATCCTGCTCAGGAACTACATAAAGGGTGGCCTTTAACACCACACCGTCATGTGTGGTCAGCGTATTTCTGAACCTCTCGTAGGAGGCTGGAAGCTTCCCTTTCACGATCTCAGTGAGAGCGCTATCCTGCTTCTGGGCCTCTACTAGATCTTCGATCCTAGTCTGCGTGACCTGAACTGCACTCACTGGCGCACTCACTGGCGCGCTTGCGGGGGGCTTCCAAAAATACCCATGCCTGGATCCTGCCTTAGCCAGTGCGTCGGCTTTTACATTTCCAGGGGGGGAGGAACGATGGTGGCTGCGGACTTTTATAATGCCAAAAGTCTTGTCCTGGGCTTTTTGTAGAATATGGCGGAGTAATGGGGCTGAGGGGAGGGGTTTCCCATCCGCGGAAACAAATCCTCTTGTTTCCCACAGGGGCAGAAATTCTGTGAGGCTGTTGCAGACATATAGGCTGTCTGAGTATATGTCTGCTGGGCTGGGGAAGGAATCTGGGTGCCCTACAATGTACGCGATGGCCGCAAGCTCTGCTGCCTGTGCGCCTACGTGTCCAGGGAGTTTTAATGCTATCTCCTCGAGGGCGCGTCCCTGCACGTCCTCCACATAAATCCCGCAACCTGTTATGCGTTGCTCATCTAAGACTGTGGAAGATCCATCCACATAAATCTTAATGGGGTCACATGTGTCCGGGTGAGGGGGGCTCTGAGATGGATTTGCTAATTTTCTGGGGGGTGTTTTAGCTATAAAGGGGCCTGGGTTGTGGTGGGGAGAGATGATTTCCCACTCATGGGGGGTTCCGGGGTACTGTAAATTGTCCGCTAAGTAGGTGTGGGTCTTTGTCCGTTTTACTGTGATGTCCCGTCCTGGCAAGAGAAGGGTCCACCTAGCAGCGCTGATTTAGCTGACGGTACCGTCTTTAAGTCGTCCGTCCAGTAAAAGTTGGGTGGGGGTGTGTTCGGTCAAGATGGTGATGGGGTTCAGTCCGGTGATATAGGAAAAGTACTGGACTGCCCAGAAAACTGCGAGCAGGTGCCTCTCACAGGCTGAAAATCCCTGCTCCACAGCATCTAAAATCCGGGAGGCATAAGCCACGGGTCTTAGCTGGTCGTGCCGTTCCTGCAGGAGTACGGCTGAAAGGGTGCGGTCTGTGGTCGCTACCTCTATGGCGTAAGGGGAAAGCGGGTCTGGAACTTGTAGTGTGGGGGCAGCTATGAGTGCCTATTTTAATGATTCCACAGCATCCGTATGCTGCGGAAGCCACTCCCAGGGGGTTCCTTTCTTTAGGAGGCCTGAGAGGGGCGCTGCCTTGCTGGCGAAACCGTCGATGTGGTTTCGACAGTAGCCAACCAGTCCTAAAAACGACCGGAGGGCTGAAACGTTCTGGGGAAGGGGCAATTTAGCGATCGAGTCGATTCTTTTGTGCTCGATCTCGCATTTGCCGTGTGTGATAATAGTACCCAAATATACCACTTTTTCTTCCAATATCTGGGCCTTTTTGGGGTTTACTTTACATCCAATTGACTGTAACAATTCCAGGAGTTCGGACAGAAGCTCAATGTGCTCTTCCTTAGGGTCTGTCTGCAGTAGTAGATGGTCTACATACTGTACCAGGCATTCGGGGCGAGAAAATTTTGCTAGTCCATTTGCCAGCTGTCGGTGGAAAATGGAGGGGGAGTTGTGGAAGCCTTGTGGCAGGCATGTCCACGTGTACTGCTGTGCTCTGAAAGTGAAGGCAAATTTATACTGGCACGCCTTTGCCAATGGAATAGACCAGAATCCATTACTGACGTCCGAAACCGTGAAATATCGGGCATGGAGTCCCTGTTTGAGCATGGTCTCGGGACTTGTTGCTACGGTGGGGGCTGCTGCGGGGGTGACTTTATTGAGTTCCCGATAATCAATGGTCAAGCGCCATGATCCGTCGGGCTTCCTTACTGGCCAAATCGGGGCATTATTAGTTGAGGTTACCGATCTTAGTACGCCCTGCTCTAATAAGCTCTCTATAACCTTTAGGATTTCTCCCTCTGCTTTTTGGGGGAATCCTTACTGCTTTTGGGGTCTAGGGTCCGGTCCTGTTATTTGTACGGAGGCAGTCATCCGTCTACAGTCGTGCTTGTGGGTCACGAATGCTGCCCTGTTCTTTTGCAGGACTGCCCTAACCTGTCGGTCCGTGCTGAGTGTGGTGGGGTTGAACCAAAACTCGCCTACTGCGCTAATTTTGTTCATGTAGTCCCCTATGTTGAGCGTTGCGGGGGCTCTAGCGGATTTTTCCATCTTCCAGACACACTGGTTGACTGGATCGAAAGATAGGTGGTGGGAATTAATAAAGTCGATTCCCAGAATGTGTTCTGCTGTGTGGGGCAGGTCGACTAAAACTATGGGGTGTTTTGTGGTAATGTTTCCTATTTGGATGGGTACAGGGGCTGTGATGTGTCCCTGCTGTGAGTGGCCTGTAAAGCCGCTGAGGGTGATAGTGGCTGTAGTGGGCCACGTGTCCTGACAAAGGGTGGAGGAATTTAAGGTGGTGTGGGACCCTCCTGTGTCCCAAAGAAACTCGATAGGCTGTCCCCGAATTTTCGCTGCGACTACGGGTCGTCCTGACCTATCCCAAAGGCTATCGCAGACCCAACTGAGGGAGCCTGTACACCGTCAGTCCGTTCCGGTCAAGTCCGTCTGATCCGAACGGGCGCTAATGCTATGTATGGGCTCTGCCTTTTTCTTACTCAGAGTGCCTGTCTGTTGGGCTCTCGGTGGCTTTTTAGGGGCATTGCATTCTTTGGCAAAATGTCCCAACTGTCCGCAATTGTAGCATTCTTGCGGCTTTGTTGGGGGGCTGTTCTTTCCCTCATTTACCCAGGCGGGGTTGTGAGGTGTGGCTTTTACTGCCTGCATGTCTGCGGCGGCTTGCTTTTCCTCTGTGGTTTTAGCGGCGGGTCGATTGTGAACAGAATGCTCCCAAACGCAGGACAATCTTTTAACCACACACTTCTCGTTATGAGCCTCCTCCGAGGGATCATAACTACTACAGGCATTCTGTCCTGCTTCTGTGGCATGGGAGATAAGGGTGCGGGTCCATTTGGCCATATTGTCTGGGGACAAATGGGCACGGTCTACGCTTCCAAAAACGGCTTCAAAGTGAATCCACAAGCGTCCTGCGAACGCTGTGGGGTGTTCAGACTTCTTCTGCCTGCACTTATTTAGGCCATCTACAGGGTCACCCCGGTTATACCCGATCGCATCCAGGATCGCGGTATGCATTTCTGCAAGGGTGCCTCCTCCTACGTTCTGTGGGTCGGGAAGGGCTGCTGCTACCGATGGGTCTAAACTTAGAACCATGAGCTTTACATGCTCTCTCTCATCCAGGCCGTACATGGTCGCCTGATGTTTGACGGTGGCAAAGAAATGGTGTGGGTCTGAAGCGGGGAGGAGCGGTGTGATTTTCGCACACGCGTCCCGTAATTGGGTCACTGTGAGGGGGTGGAATATAGGAATTCCGCCTCGTCTGATGTGGCTGTGCGGTGGGTTGTTACAGGGTTCATGGGAGCCTGAACTACCTGTTGTGCGGGGGGTGGGGGTGCTTTTCTCCTTTGGGGCTTTCCCTGCGCACATGTTCCCTGAACATATCTCTGCGCTGTTTCCTGCAATTCTTCCCAATCAGGGCCGTCTTCCTGTTCTAAACTTTCCCCAAAGGTTTCTTGGAATCCCTTTTGGACAGAAAGCAGTGATTGCAGGTCTGCAATTTGCTTCCGGTACTTCGCATGGTCTATGGTACTCTGCCTTTGTTCCGTGGCTGCAGCGTGGAGCGCTCTCAAGGCTGCCTTGAGATCACTACATTGCTTCTGTAGCGTCTCCACCTGCTTCTCTGTCTCTTTCTTTACCAGGACTGCACGCTGCGTGTCCTGATAGGCCTTTTCGTACTGGGATTGGAAACTGCTTAAAAGCGCCAGACAAGACTGGTGACCGCGTTTGGCGTCAGCCACCTCTTCGTCCTTTGCTGCCAATTTCCTCCTTAACTCTAACTTCTCTTTCTCCACCTCGCATACATTGACTTTACTCATGCGATGTATGCCCTCTACTTCTTTGTGGAGCATCCTGATGACCTCCTCTGTGCCTCGCAATTGTGCCAGACAGGACACAATTGCCATCGGCTTGCGAGCTTTTGTTAAATTATTTTTGTGGATTTCACTCATGTTCTCCCACCAAGTATGCCCTATACTTCCGGGACCTGAGTCGTCATTATTACAGAAATCATTCCACATGGGCCATCCTTTGCCCTTGAGGTATTTCCGAATTTCCTCTTCCCAAGTGGGGCACTGTCCCACTCTACTGCTGCTGGTCGCTGCGACCGCAAATTCCTCGGGGCTCATGAGGCGTTGCATTGCCTGCATGGCCATCTCTCCTATCTGCTTGCTTCGGTTACATTTGGAACAGGGGGCTAAGGTAGTGTCGTAGATGCGGGTACAGCTTGCGCTAATTTCTGAAAATACAGACTTCTGACAGTTTTGACGCAACAAAAATCTATCAGTTTTACCTTATAGCCCTGTTAGTTTTGCATGCATACACACACTTCCGAATTGTGAATTATTAATCAGAACCGCTTGAACACTTGTGGGTTTTTTTGTTTCCAATTGGATTCTAAATCAAATTTCTTGGATTCTCCCGGAGTGGTTTTCCACTTCTAGATCGGGTCCCGTCAGGATGTCGCCAAAATGTTGCTCTTATTAGCCTTAGTTTTATTAGCTCTAATTCTGTCACCTTTGCTCACGAGTCGCCAGGTATCTTTCTGATACCGCCACGTGGTCCAAGCTCTAGTAATGATTGATAATACAGCACACCGCTTAGTAAATGTTAAATCAACGATCATTTATTATATACAGCAATAAATACTGACACAATAATACTACCTACCACTATTACCTACCACTAAAGGCCAATACTTAACTTTGGTGATGGCCCACCAGGTCAGGGAAACGAATGGCTTTATCGAATTGGGTCTGGCCTGCGGGATTCAAAAAGGCTGGTACGGGTCGATAGTCTGGGACACCGATCAGGTAGCGATCGCTGGAGTAAGACTTACTTGTTCTTTCGTCGAAGGGTCTCGGAGGTTGCGAGTAGGAGAAGAAGGGTCGATCTGAACTTGGCCCCTATCTTTATAGTTCCCAGGGGCTTCCCGCCTCTCGGGGCGGACCTGGACCCTGGTCCCAAGTGATTGGACTTGGTCCCAATCACTGGATTCGATATGCTCCAATAATGGGCCGATTCCTTGATCGAGGGGTGGTCGTTCACCTTTCTCTGTCTCGGCCACTGCTGGCGCCGAGAGGTCTGGATCGGCTTTCAATTGCTAATTTGTTGCAATTGTTCCCGGGGATAGCCGATTAAACTGCAGATGGCTGGGTTAATGTGCTGCTAATGGTCGCAGGTATCGATCTGGGCCGA
Organism: Scyliorhinus torazame; assembly: GCF_047496885.1. Lineage (NCBI taxonomy): Eukaryota > Metazoa > Chordata > Chondrichthyes > Carcharhiniformes > Scyliorhinidae > Scyliorhinus > Scyliorhinus torazame. The sequence continues at coordinate 130,784,705 of NC_092716.1, forward strand.
CTTCTCCAGAGCCGAATACACTGTTCTGTCTGCAGCTGTCCGTTTGTGCCCTGTTGGCTGATTTTCCCATCAGCCTTTTCAGTTCACCATTTTACATTGGGGTTTGACCAAATTAATCGGGAATCAGCCGTTTTAGGTGGCTACAACACACCCACACTCTGGCCCTTGGAATGGATCACACAGTACAAAGATTGGCATGGAGGACCTGCGGGCACTGCGACACCCACCCCGATGGCAGCCCACCCTGGCCGAGGCTGACCCCCTCCTGGGCTGTTTGCGGGTGAGTGAAGATGGCTGCTGGCCTGCTCAGATCCCCACCGCAGCCATTCTGCCAGCTTCACGGCGGTTAGATCACGGGGAGCTGTTAGATAGGGGTGATAGGTTAGATAGGTTAGATAGGGCTCTCATTAATTGTACGCAGTTTAGGCTTACGTGGTGATTATTCGTTTGGCGAGGTCCTTGTTATGCAAATGTGAGCGGGTCAATTTGATCGCAACCAGGTCGCCGCCTGGTGTGGTTCTCAACTCCGGCATCTCCCACGGTTTAATGGCCTCATCGCACTCTCGCTTAAGCACAATACGGCCATTAAATCGTGCCCAATGTTGTGTGTTTAATACTGAGATTGGCACTGAATCCTGTCACAATCAGTGGGAATCTCCATTCCTGAGACTAAGTGTTGATGCCGGGGCAGGATTAGTGCAGCTCTATGACAGATAAACTGGTGCCCACCTGGACCGATTCACTGACCGTTAGGAGGCTGGCACTGGTGCCACGTGGAACACGATCGATTCCAATGAGAAACTCTGCCAGATTCGCCAGGTTCAGGATTGACACTCAGGAGGCAGACAAGCTGCACCTGCATATACACACTTAACTCCCCGCACACAACTCATCCCAGACAACAAGATGGCACTGGTTGTAGTGGAGCGCGCCCATCCTGTTGATGGGTTGGCTGGGGCCTGAGGCCACGTGAGGTGGTCTCAGGGTGACACCCAGACTACTGTGGCCCTAAGATCACAGCGGGCAGTCAGTGGGGTGCGCGGCTGCATGGCTGCCTTGCTGGCTGCGGCAATGGTATTCCATGCCCGTCCACCCCGACCCCACAGCCCACCTCTTGGCCACCCCCGCTACTCTCCCCGACCCTGGCAAAAAAACCCGGTCAGAGGCACAATTGTCAGCACTTTATGGCGATGTTGGACACTTTCCTTACCCCCTCTCACCCCCTCAGCAGTCACGGCACCAGACATTTGAAAGCACAAGTGAACCTCGCCATCAGGAACTACCCCTAGTGGAGACAGAGAATCGCGGAGGCTGCAGAGAATACTGGGTCAGGCCCGCTAATGATATGCAAACAGTGTTTACTGCACGTGCAAGTGGAACACATTGACACTGCTGTCGAGGCACCAGAGAATTGCAATATGGTGTGAACCGCGCGCCCGCCACGATTTCAACGTCAAAACCGATTCTCCGACCAATCACGTTTCGCAATTCCGGTGTCGGCCGACAGAGAATCTGCCTTGTGTTTAGCACTGAGATTGTTGCTGAATCATTATATTGTTGTTTTTGTTGTTGTTATATTGTTGTTATTTACAGCATAGGAGGCCATTCGGCCCATCGTTCTGCACCGGCTCCCAAAAGAGCAACCAAGCTAGTCCCATTGTCCAGCCCTATCTCCAAAGCCCTCTAAATTCATCACTTTCAAATATATATCCAGCTCTCTTTTGAAACCTCCTGTGGAATCCAGCTGCACCACTCTCCCAGGCAGCACATGCCAAACCCCAACAACTCTCTGAGTAAAGCAGTTTCTCCACATCTCACTCCTAGCTCTCTTGTTGACCATCATGAAATTGTGACCCCCAGTCACTGACATACCAACCAGTGCAAACAGAATATCCTTCTTTACCCTGTCAAAATTGTTCATCATTTTAAACATCTCAGTGAGGTCACCCCTTAATCTTCTCTGCTCCAAGGAGAACAAGCCCAATTTCTCCAATCTTTCCTTGTATCTAAAGTTCCTCATTCCTGGTAAATCTCCCCTGCACTCTCTCCAGGGCTTTAACATCCTTCCTTAAATAAGGTGCCCAGAACTAAACACAATACTCCAAATGTAGTCTGACCAATGATTTGTAGAGGTGTAGCACACTAAGATTGGCACTGAAATCTGTGTCATGTGTTTAACACTGAGATTGGCACTGAGATTGACACTGAATCCTGTGTCATGTGTTTAACACTGAGATTGGCACTGAGATTGACACTGAATCCTGTGTCATGTGTTTAACATTGAAATGAAATGAAATGAAAATCGCTTATTGTCACAAGTAGGCTTCAAATGAAGTTACTGTGAAAAGCCCCTAGTCGCCACATTCCGGCGCCTGTTTGGGGAGGCTGTTACGGGAACATTGAGATTGGCACTGAATCCTGTGTCATGTGTTTAACACTAAGATTGTCACCCATATTGGCACTGGGTTTATCACACTTTCCTCATTCGTGTCCTGCGATTCGAGGCTACGGGCCAAGTGCTGGCAAATGGGATTAGGATTGGCAGATCAGGTGCCTTTCATGCGGTGGTGGGGAGTTGATGGGTCGAACGGCCTTTTCTGCACGATACTTTTCTGTGATTCTGTGATGTACTCATGTTCCTAACATTTGTATTAGTCTTGTGATTTCATTTTCCAGTTTTTTGTTTAGATCATGCTGCTGGAAACGTCCCGAAGGTACGACCCACAAATGCAGGGCATCACCTTTCTGCCAGATTACAGTTACAACAGAGAGGACTTTGCGAGGGCGGGTGTGTGACACATCTTCTGGCTTATTCTCTCTCTTTATAGTGTCAACATGATGCATCATTGTTCGGTGACAGGAAATTCTCCAATGTAATGTCAGCATTGATTATAATCAGTTAATTAGACACTGAATGGCTTGTGAAAGACGATGCAATATTAACTTTTAAAAGATAATTATATAAATTCTGGAAAGGAAAACTTAAGGCGACCTGGGGAGTAAGTAGGGCAGTGGGACTAATTGGATAATTCCTTTCTGTGCTGTCTTACTGTATTCATTAAAGAAATGAGGTGCATCATTCAAAATCTGGCAATTGTTTTGAAGCTTTTAATTAACAATGCAATATAAATCAGGCTTTTAGTGAATGAAGAAACATGAAATCCCATCCCCAGCAGCCTGACCAAGTGCTGGGTTTAAAAGATTCTCCCAGAATACAAAGGAGCTGGAGGATAGACTTGTTCTCTGTAATTATCATATAATGGAGTCTGTGTAACAAGCCATTGGACTGTGCCAATGGATGGACTGTAAATGAGATCCATTCTAATATCAGTGTTTTTTCTTTCTCTCTTTCTTTGTGTTGCTCAGGACTGCAGTTTGAGTTTATCAATCCCATCTTTGAGTTTTCAAAGGGTATGAATGATCTGCACTTGGATGATGCTGAATACGCCCTCCTAATCGCCATAAATCTCTTCTCAGCAGGTATGGGCTCTTGTTCTGCTGGTCAATTAAAGAAACCCTTCACACTGGCTCCCTTCTTACCACATTGGAGTTCATGTATTGCGACAAAACTTATCTTTTCCTGGCGTTCTCAATGATGGGCCAATGCCAGTTCTGCTGGACTAAAGATTGCCCACAGTAGATCCTTCTGTCCCTGTTTTGATCTTTAGCCCATGATTTCTTCACGCGCAACACCCCATGTGTTTGGATGAGTGAGGTGTGGGCTACAAATGATGGGCGGCACGGTAGCATAGTGGGTAGCACTGTGGCTTCACACGCCAGGGTCCCAGGTTTGATTCCCGGCTCAGGTCACTGTCTGCGCGGATTCTGCACATTCTCCCCGTGTCTGCGTGGGTTTCCTCCAGGTGCTCCGGTTTCCTTCCACAAGTGCCGAAAGACGTGCTGTTAGGTAATATGAATTCTCCCTCTGTGCGCCCGAACAGGTGACGGAGTGTGGTCACTGTGGTGATATACATCACTGTAAGTACAAAAAGTACACTGTATGTACATACACTACACCTAGCTAGACACTAGAGGGAACACCAGAGACATGACACACAGGCAGTCAACCAATAGGTCAGTAAGATAGGACACGACCAATGGGCAGTCACGCTACACACATCACACCCACCACATGGATTGTAGCAGACTGGTTCGTCAGTCTGAGTAGCTATAGAAGGATTAACAGTAGCGTTGAATCCAAGTAGGAGAATTGTTAATAGTTTAATAAACGTGTTAAAGCTATCTCCAAGTCTGAACCTTCGTTTGTCAAGAGTGCACATCAAGGAAGCAGCTTATATTACATCAGGAGCATAACAAAACACTAGGGGCTTTTCACAGTAACTTCATTGCAGTGTTAGTGTAAGCCTACTTGTGACAATAAAGATTATTATTATTATTATTAAATGATAGATCAAACCTATAAAATTCTAACAGGACAAGACAGGGTAGATGCAGGAAGGATGTTCTCGATGGCGGGTGTGTCCAGAAACAGGAGTCACAGTCTGGGGATACGGGGTAAATTATTTAGGACAGAGATGAGAAATGTCTTCACTCAGACAGTGGTGAGCCTGTGGACTTCGTTACCACAGAAAGTAGTTGAGGCCAGAACATTTTCAAGAAGCAGTTAGATACAGCACTTGTTACAAAGGGAATTAAAGGATATGGGGGAAAGCAGAATTAGGCTATTGAGTTGGATGATCAGCCATGATCGTAACGAATAGCTGAGCAGGCTCGAAGGGCCTATTCCTGATCCCATTTTCTATGTTTCTATGAGATTATGCAGCAGATTATATTAATTTGACAAATGTCACTGACATACAAATGTACACAGTACAATCTTCCACTCATCTTGTGCAAACACTGAGTCTGACTCAGCACCGATAGCATAATTTATCCAACAAAATCAATGAAAATTAAATTCAGGTGGTTTCTATAACAACAGAACAATCTGTAACTTAAACTTTATGCCTGGGTGGCAAGTTGACAATTCACCCTGTCATGTGCCTGCAGATCAATATTCTCTGACATTCAAACAAGAAAATAACTCAAATATGTCTCTCACACATTTTCATCAGACTGCCGAATTTCAATCAGTTAAAACTAGGTGATACTTGTGATACTAAGAGTACTCTTCTTGTACTCTTTTTCTTAAGATCTAAGGTACAGGAAACCGAAACATCCTCTGCGAATCTGATGGTGTGCACCAACTGGCCGGTTTAGCTCAGTTGGCTGGATAGCTGGTTCATGATCCAGAGGAAAGCCAGCAGCTTCAATTCCCGTACTGGCCTTCTCAACCTTACTGCTCGCCTGAGGTGTGGTGATTTTCCGGTTAAATCACCGCCGGTCAGCTCTAGCAGCTGAAGGTCATCTGGGACTATAGTGACTTTACTTACCAACAGACCCAAAAAGCTGCTGTGCTCCTAAAAATGGGTTCAAACCCATTTGCCCTACCTTATAGAACATAGACTCAAAATGCCTTAACCATACTGGAAGTAAACGGTGCTGCAATTAAAAGATTGGAGACATTCCATATCACACTTCATGTCCAATAAATTTTCCAAAACGCAGCCTTTTTTCTGGCAGCTAGTATACACCCGCCAAGAATCAGCCGGTATTTTCCGATCCTGCCTGCTCACTGCACAGTGAGTGCTGGGAAGAAACTCAGAGACTAACAGCCTGACAACCCTCCATTATTCTGACTCACGCAAACAAGTAGAAGGCAGGTGACATCTGTGGAAGAAGTTTGCTCAGTTAGGTGTCAGTCGTGGATCAGATGCAACATGGGTTTTCAAGACCCACTCCAGAGATTTGGAAACGTGACCCAGGCTGACCCTTCAGTGCAGTACACAAGGAGACTGCACTCTCAGCAGTATCATCTTTAAGACATTAAAGCAAATATCTGCCCTCTCAAGTGGTTGCAAAAAATCCCATGGCAATTTTGGAGGAAGAACAGGAAGGTGCCCTCAGTGTCCCTCAACAAAACATCACTAGAATAGAGTATCTGGTCCTTGGTAAATTGTTTGTGGGAGCTTGCTGTGCACTAATTGGCTGCCAAGTTTCCTATATTCCAACAGTGACTACACTTCAAAAGAACTTAATTGGTTTTAAAACACTTTAACACAGAAACATGGAAAATGGGAGCAGGAGGAGGCCATTCGGCCCTTCAAGCCTGCTCCGCCATTCATTATGACCATGGCTGGTCATTCAACTCAATAGCCTAATCCTGCTTTTCCCCCATATCCTTTGATCCCCTTCGCCCTAAGTGCTATATCATACTGCTTCCTGAAACCATACGGGGCGGGATTCTCCGGTCGGTCAGCCACGTTATCCTGCGTGGCGCGCACCCACCGGCAGCGGGATTCTCCTTTCCCACAGCCGGCCATTGAGGTTTCCCATTGTGACCACCCCACGCTGTCGCGAAATCCGTGGGTGTGGGTGTAGGTGTGCTGACGGCGGTCCAAAGGATCCCGCCGACGGAGAATTCCGCTGACAGGCCTCAACTACTTCCTGTGGTAACAAATTCCACATGCCGACCACTCTCTGGAAGAAATGTCTCCTCACCTCAGTCCTAAATGTTTTCACCTGTATCATCAGACTGTGACCCCTGGTCTGGACACCCCAATCATTGGTAACATCTTCCCTGCATCTACCCTGTCTAGTCCTGTTAGAATTTTATAAGTCTCTATGAGATCCCCCCTCATTCTTCTGAACTTCAGAGAGAACAACCCCAACCACGTCAATCTCTCCTCATACGACAGTCCCGCGATCCCTGGAATCAGTCTGGTAAACCTTCGCTGCACTCCCTCGAGAGCAAGAACATCCTTCCTCAGAGAAGGAGACCAAAACTGCACACAATACTCCAGGTGTGGCCTCACCAAGGCCCTGTACAATTGCAGCAACACATTCCTGCTTCTATACTCGAAGCATCTCGCTATGAAGGCCAGCATACCATTAGCCTTCTTTACCGCCTGCTGCACCTGCATGCTTATCTTCAGCGAATGGTGCACAAGGACACCCAGGTCTCGTTGCCCTTTCCTAATTTATGGCCATTCAGATAATACTCTGCCCTCTTGTTTCTGCTACCAAAGTGGAAGACATCACATTTATCCAAATTATACTGCATCTGCCATTCATTTGCTCACTCAACTTGTCCAAATCACACAGAAGGATCTCTGCATCCTCCTCACAGCTCACCCTCCCATCCAACTTTGAGCTATTCGGAGGTTGCGAAAGGCTCTAGAGAAAAGCAAGTTTTTTTTTTTGCTGCCTTCAGGAAGGGGAGAGGGAGGGAGGAGAAACCCCAGGACAGAGAATGCTGACTTAATGAGGAGGAACATTAATACCCACTGACTAAGATTTAGACCCAAAGCTGGAGTGCTCCTGGCAATGGCCTCTTGGTACAGTCAGTGGTCAGGTAAGAGAGAGAGAGAGGGAGGCAGGGTGCTGGGGTGATTCTTAACCCTAGGGACAACATACACACCACTGTGTGACTGTACACTATAGCTGGATGCACTTGACTCAATCTCTCAAATCCCAGTGTTGCTTTCTGCCAACCCAACTGTCAGTAACTGAGGTAACTGCATTGCTTCTTCCCTAGACCGTCCAAATGTTGAAGACCACGAGCTGGTGGAAAGGCTGCAACAGCCTTATGTCGAGGCTCTCCATTCGTACACACGGAGAAAGAGACCAAACGTCAGTGATGGTGTTGTATATGGACAATTGGATTCACCTTTTTCTTTCACACTCTTCAGGAACCATTAGAAAAATCAATATATTTATAACATTTGCTCAGCGAGCCCCTCACCCTGCACCTCGCACATGGCCGGACTCTCCGGTGCCAGCCGTGTGTTTCTGGGCGGCGCGCCGTTCGCTGGCAGCGGGATTCTATACTCCCGCTGCGTGTCAATGCGTTTTCCAATTGTAACCACCCCACACTGCTGCGAAATCCGCTAGCGGGAATGCAGTTTGAGCGGGAAAAGTGAATCGCAACAACCGGAGAATTCCGGCCGTGATCTCGGGCACAAGGCAGTCATTGACCATTTCAATTTCTAGTGACACTGTCAGAAGAGAACACGCCCACCCAGCCTGAGATATCCCTATCTACATTCCTTGTCTTTATCAGTATACATAAATGAATAATAGAAACTCTTTACTCAGTGGACTAGGTCCTAATGTACTCCCTGCTCATGACTCCCAAGTCTTTACTCCTTGACATCCCATTTTGTCAAACTCTTAACTCACCTTTACAATATTCATAACCCCAACCCTATTTCTTTAAATTTCTCCTTCCCTTACTTCCTTTCCACACCCCTCCATCTGATGATACTCCTGTAGCTTCTGTACGTTTGATTTTCCAGTTCCATGACTGACTGCATCCTCTTATTTCCAAGCCAGTGGCAACGATCGCCTCCAGTATGGTCTTACTCCCTTTAGTAATCAGTCAGGTCTGAATGCTGCCGTTTAAGACGTATTGTAAAGTTAAGCCGCATGTATGCAGACTTACATAAAAGCAAAGTACTGCAGGTGATGGAAATCTGAAACAAAAAACAGAAAATGTGGGGAAAACACAAGGGTTCTGGCAGGGTCTGTGGAAGGTCTGTGGAGGGTCTGTGGAAGGGCCTGTGGCAGGGCCTGTGGAGGGTCTGTGGCAGGGTCTGTGGCAGGGCCTGTGGAGGGTCTGTGGCAGGGTCTGTGGAAGGTCTGTGGCAGGGTCTGTGGCAGGGCCTGTGGAGGGTCTGTGGAAGGTCTGTGGAGGGTCTGTGGCAGGGTCTGTGGAAGGTCTGTGGCAGGGTCTGTGGCAGGGTCTGTGGAGGGTCTGTGGCAGGGTCTGTGGAAGGTCTGTGGCAGGGTCTGTGGCAGGGTCTGTGGCAGGGTCTGTGGCAGGGTCTGTGGAAGGTCTGTGGCAGGGTCTGTGGCAGGGTCTGTGGCAGGGTCTGTGGCAGGGTCTGTGGAGGGTCTGTGGCAGGGTCTGTGGAAGGTCTGTGGCAGGGCCTGTGGCAGGGCCTGTGGAGGGTCTGTGGAAGGTCTGTGGCAGGGTCTGTGGCAGGGTCTGTGGCAGGGCCTGTGGCAGGGTCTGTGGCAGGGCCTGTGGAGGGTCTGTGGAAGGTCTGTGGCAGGGTCTGTGGCAGGGTCTGTGGAAGGTCTGTGGCAGGGCCTGTGGCAGGGTCTGTGGCAGGGTCTGTGGAAGGTCTGTGGAGGGTCTGTGGCAGGGCCTGTGGAAGGTCTGTGGCAGGGCCTGTGGCAGGGTCTGTGGAAGGTCTGTGGAAGGTCTGTGGAGGGTCTGTGGCAGGGTCTGTGGCAGGGTATGTAGCAGGTCTGTGGCAGGGTCTGTGGAAGGTCTGTGGCAGGGTCTGTGGAAGGTCTGTGGCAGGGCCTGTGGCAGGGTCTGTGGAGGGTCTGTGGCAGGGTCTGTGGCAGGGTCTGTGGCAGCGCCTGTGGCAGGGTCTGTGGAAGGTCTGTGGCAGGGTCTGTGGCAGGGTCTGTGGCAGGCTCTGTGGCAGGGTATGTAGCAGGTCTGTGGCAGGGCCTGTGGCAGGGTCTGTAGCAGGGTCTGTGGCAGGGTCTGTGGAGGGTCTGTGGCAGGGTCTGTGGAAGGTCTGTGGAGGGTCTGTGGCAGGGCCTGTGGCAAGGTCTGTGGAGGGTCTGTGGCAGGGCCTGTGGCAAGGTCTGTGGAGGGTCTGTGGCAGGACCTGTGGCAAGGTCTGTGGCAGGGCCTGTGGCAGGGTCTGTGGCAGGGCCTGTGGAAGGTCTGTGGAGGGTCTGTGGAAGGTCTGTGGAGGGTCTGTGGAAGGTCTGTGGAGGGTCTGTGGCAGGGCCTGTGGAAGGTCTGTGGAGGGTCTGTGGCAGGGCCTGTGGAAGGTCTGTGGCAGGGCCTGTGGCAGGGCCTGTGGAAGGTCTGTGGAGGGTCTGTGGAAGGTCTGTGGAGGGTCTGTGGCAGGGCCTGTGGAGGGTCTGTGGCAGGGCCTGTGGAAGGTCTGTGGCAGGGCCTTTGGCAGGGCCTGTGGAAGGTCTGTGGAGGGTCTGTGGAAGGTCTGTGGCAGGGCCTGTGGCAAGGTCTGTGGAGGGTCTGTGGCAGGGCCTGTGGCAGGGTCTGTGGCAGGGCCTGTGGCAGGGTCTGTGGCAGGGCCTGTGGCAGGGTCTGTGGCAGGGCCTGTGGCAGGGTCTGTGGCAGGGCCTGTGGAAGGTCTGTGGCAGGGCCTGTGGCAGGGTCTGTGGCAGGGCCTGTGGCAGGGTCTGTGGAAGGTCTGTGGCAGGGCCTGTGGCAGGGTCTGTGGAAGGTCTGTGGCAGGGCCTGTGGCAGGGTCTGTGGAGGGTCTGTGGCAGGGTCTGTGGAAGGTCTGTGGCAGGGCCTGTGGCAGGGTCTGTGGAGGGCCTGTGGCAGGGTCTGTGGCAGGGCCTGTGGCAGGGCCTGTGGCAGGGTCTGTGGCAGGGTCTGTGGCAGGGCCTGTGGCAGGATCTGTGGCAGGGTCTGTGGCAGGGTCTGTGGAAGGTCTGTGGCAGGGTCTGTGGCAGGGCCTGTGGCAGGGTCTGTGGAGGGCCTGTGGCAGGGTCTGTGGAGGGTCTGTGGCAGGGTCTGTGGAAGGTCTGTGGCAGGGTCTGTGGCAGGGTCTGTGGAAGGTCTGTGGCAGGGCCTGTGGCAGGGTCTGTGGAAGGTCTGTGGCAGGGCCTGTGGCAGGGTCTGTGGAGGGCCTGTGGCAGGGTCTGTGGAGGGTCTGTGGCAGGGCCTGTGGCAGGGTCTGTGGAAGGTCTGTGGCAGGGTCTGTGGCAGGGTCTGTGGAGGGTCTGTGGCAGGGTCTGTGGCAGGGTCTGTGGCAGGTCTGTGGCAGGGCCTGTGGCAGGGTCTGTGGCAGGGTCTGTGGCAGGGTCTGTGGAAGGTCTGTGGCAGGGTCTGTGGCAGGGCCTGTGGCAGGGTCTGTGGCAGGGTCTGTGGCAGGGTCTGTGGAAGGTCTGTGGCAGGGCCTGTGGAGGGTCTGTGGAAGGTCTGTGGCAGGGCCTGTGGCAGGGTCTGTGGCAGGGCCTGTGGCAGGGTCTGTGGAGGGTCTGTGGCAGGGCCTGTGGCAGGGTCTGTGGAAAGTCTGTGGAGGGTCTGTGGCAGGGCCTGTGGCAGGGTCTGTGGAGGGCCTGAGGAGGGTCTGTGGCAGGGTCTGTGGAGAGAGGAAATCGAGCTAACGTTTAGAGTCCAATCTGTGAAGAGTCACATTAGATTTGAAACGTTAATTCTGTGACCCTCTCCACAGATGCTAGGCAAAATGTGTCGCGATTGAGCGAGATCGCGATGCGGCCGTTAGATTGCGGGAGAGGCCAAAATCAGGAACGGATCGGTTTGTGATCTAACCGGCCTGGTACTGTTGGCGAAATCAAGATACCGCCGTGGCGTGGCGAGAAACCAATATTGGCCACCTAAAGCTTATTTCCAGACAATTAACGGGAACGGCCTCCTATCTAACAGCTCCCTGTGATCTAACCGCCTGCCTAGTCAGTGGTCACATGGGTTTCTCAAAAACTCCTTTTCAAAAACGTGAAGCTGGCACAGTGGCTGCTGTGGGGATCTGAGGAGGTGAGGAGCCATCTTCCCTCACAGGCAATGAGACTGGGGGCTGCTGCCCCAGTGCTCGGAGGGGTGGTGAGGGAGCCCCCGTGGGGGCCGGCCTAGGACTGGGGGGGAGGGGGGGGCGTGAGCTGGGGGGGTGGGGGGGGGTCGCAGTGCCCATGGGACCGCTATGCCAGCCCCAGGATCATGAGTACCCATAATGGGGGCAACCCCAGTCCCTGCCTGTCTGTCCCACCGACCACCCATAACTCCCACTGACTGTGGAGGACCCTGGCCGCACGGCTCAAGGTTGTTGCTAATAGGGTGTTGCCGATCGTAGTTCAGTGAGCACTTCACAGCTGCCAGGTATATTCCCGTGGGTAGGCGGGCCATGTAGCACGTGGGGGATATGGCCTAGCACTCCAATCAGACCGTGATGTTTGGACAGTGCAGGAAGGAACACCAGGGATGCAGCAGCCAACATCTGGACACCCTAAACTGGGCCCCAGCACCGGGGACATTTCCGCCACCAGAGAGTGGGTGTGTGTACTGGGATGGGCACCAGGTCCTTATCCAGTTAATGTTATGTGGGGGTGTCTGGGGTACAGGGTATAGGGTCCGGTGACCAGGGGCACCCGCTGCGGCCGGGGGAGTGTGGTCAGAGCATGTTGGATGGCAGGGGATGTGGGGGGTGGAGGGATGGAGGGGGTGAGCAATGGGGGAATGGAGGGTCCCGGGTGGAAGGCACTGCTGGCAGTCAGTCTCTCACCCTCTCCAATTCCTTACAGATATTACATGGGATGGGTTATATTTTGGATTCTGTGGAAGCTGCCTGGGGGTGTTGCTGTCATGCTAGGCAGCCAGAGAAGGTGGCAGCAGCAGCGACGACAGAGAATCGAGGTGGTGGCCCATGTGCAGGGCTCCGCCCACATACCTGAAGGACCCGGCCGCCCATCAGGCCAGGGAGGGACCCAGAGGGGAGGCTGGCGATGGCCCAAGGTGTACAGGTGTAGCTGGTCTTTGGAACAGATGACGGACAGCATGTGCCACATGAGGCTCCACCTCAACAAGGGGTTGGCGCAGCATCTGTATCATGTTCTTGCAGACTTGGCACCATGTGGACCAGGAGGATACCCGTTCCCGGTAGCCATTAAGGTCACTGCAGCACTGATCTTTTACGCCTCAGGATCATTCAAGGCCTCAAGCAGAGACTTGTGCGGTATCTCAAAGCTGCAGCCAACAAATGTTCCGCGAAGTCACAGATGCCCTGTTTGCCTAGGCAGCAAACTGCATAAAACTTGACATGGACCAAGCCCAACAGGCTGCACGGGCAGCAGAATTCTCTGCCATCGCTGGGATGCCCCAGGTCCAGACGTAACAGATGGCACGCATGTCGCCTTGTGTGCACTGAGTACATGCGCTGGAGCACCTCGGCAATGCCCACCTGTGACTGGCACATACGCTGGAGCACCTTGACAATGCCCACCTGCGACGGGCATGCGCTGGAGCACCTCGACAATGCCCACCTGCGACTGGACATGCGTTGGAGCACCTCGACAATGCCCACCTATCACTGGACATGCGCTGGAGCACCTCGACAATGCCTTCCTGCGACTGGGGCATGCGCTGGAGCACCTCGAGAATGCCCACCTGCGACTGGACATGCGCTGGAGCACTTCGACAATGCCCACCTATGACTGGACATGCGGTGGAGCACCTCGACAATGCCCACCTGCGACTGGACATGCGGTGGAGCACCTCGACAATGCCCACCTATGACTGGACATGCGGTGGAGCACCTCGACAATGCCCACCTGCGACTGGACATGCGCTGGAGCACTTCGACAATGCCCACCTATGACTGGACATGCGGTGGAGCACCTCGACAATGCCCATCTGTGACTGGGACATATTCTGGAGCACCTCGACAATGCCCACCTATGACTGGACATGCGCTGGAGCACCTCGACAATGCCCACCTATGACTGGACATGCGGTGGAGCACCTCGACAATGCCCACCTATGACTGGACATGCGCTGGAGCATCTCAACAATGCCCACCTATGACTGGACATGCGCTGGAGCACTTCGACAATGCCCACCTATGACTGGACATGCGGTGGAGCACCTCGACAATGCCCACCTATGACTGGGACATGTTCCTCAGCGATTGGGACATGCTCAACAGCCCCCGGCAATGCCCCCCTATGACTGGAACATGCTCCACAGTGCCTCAGCAAGATCCACCTGGGACTGAGACACGTCTCCCAGTGAGTCAGACAGGAGGCACTCAGCCATAGCCGCCACTGAGTGAGCCACTCCTTGGAAACTTCCACTAATGCTGCTGATGTCGTGCATCAGTCTCTCGACTGCGGTCGCCACCCAAGCCATGTTGGCATCAGTGCCACGCATTGCCGGCACTACCGCTCCGGTTTCCTCCTACACGTCCCGGAAGACGTGCTGTTAGGTAATTTGGACATTCTGAATTCTCCGTCTGTGTACCCAAACAGGCGCCAGAATATGGCAACTAGGAGATTTTCACAGTAATTTCATTGCAGTGTTAATGTAAGCCTACTTGTGACACAAATAAAGATTAGTACTATTATCTCCTGGGCCCATAGCCTGGGACTCCTCCAATCGGCTATGGACCTGCTGGAGTGTAGCTGACATCCCTCTCTGAATATCTCGGTCGCACACTATCAACGACACAGCTCCGGGTAACCCTGGTCCAGAAGCTCAGCATCTGACTGGGACCCAGCTGAGTCCTGGGATCTAACAGACCTCCGATTGCTGTCTCGACTGGGTGTTCCTGCCTTCACCTGATGTGCATCAGCAATTGTATGGTGCTCACCAGAATGTGCCCCATGAGCTCCTCTCCGAGGTGTTCTCTTGGCAGGCGGAGGGTGGGTATGGTGGGTACCACCCCTGATGGGCTGGCACCGTCAGATGGAGACCCTGAGGGATAATGGACTTGTGGTCAGCAGGAGTGATGGGGCAGTCTGTATGGCATTAACAACCCACCTCACCTCTGCATCTTACATCTGTGGCTGATGTGTCATCAGCCTGCCCCGCAACCTCCAGGGCCCATTCCTCATAAGGGGTAAGGACTCTGATGTCCGGCAACCCGCCACCTTGCTATGCCCTCTACCATTTATCGTGGGCAATGTCTCCTGCAGGGACACAGAGAGGGCATCGTGACCGCATGCTTCGTTGATCGCAGGGTGGTGGTGGGGGAATGGGAGGGAGTGGGTGGGTAGGACCTGTGCCAGGGTGCCAGTGCCAACCCACCCGTGCAGCCCCGGGAGGTTGTTGACCTTGTTACGGCACTGAGTGCCAGTCCCCGGATAATGGTCCCCGAGCTGACAGCCACTGCCACTTCCTCCCAGACAACACTGGTTGCCCTGTGGCTGACCCTCCGAACCCCTCGGGGGAACAGGGCATCCCGTCTGGAATCGACCATGTCTAACAATCTGGCCAGGTCGGCATCCCCGAATCATGAGGCTGGTCTGCACGGTGGCACGGCTGTGAGCTGTGTGGAGTTTGCTCTGCAGGATCGGCTTAAGTGATGCTTTCCTTTGTTAGTGGGGAGCTGACGGGCGTGGCCCCGGCGAATCAGCCAGTGGGATCATCATCTGCGATGTGAAGCCCATGGGGCCTCGTTAAGTGGACCAATTAGCGTTTGATACCAGTGACGGCCTCGCCGGGTCAAGCAGTACCCGCTTGCTACCACAATGAGAAACCTTTCCATTAAATCACACCCGCTGTCAGAAAAACATTTTCTGTTTTTTGAGACACCTTAGCCAGCAAACAGAGGCTAGCCAAGCCGCAACAACTTCTATCCACATGCTTTGCTGCACTTCATTTGAGGAATTGTCTTAGTTCCCTAAGGGACACGCCACCTTTGGTGCACAGTGGCCTCCATTCCTACACCTTCTCTGCGTGTCCCCTGATTGGTCTCTGGTTTACTATTTCTCCCCAACCGTAACACATCAGCGCCACAGTCCTTCTAACAAACACTGCATCAGGGTGACTCGCTCTGTAACCATGTTGTACTCACAGCCCTTCAGGCATCAATGAGTACCACAGTATTTCATAAATAATACAAAAGCAAAATACTTTTTTATATTCATTTTGCTGGATATGGGTGTCGCTGGTTAGGCCAGCATTTATTGCCCATCCCTAGTTGTCCTTCAGAAGGAGGTGGTGAGTTGCCTTCTTGAATCACTGCAGTCCATGTGCTGTAGGTACACCGCTGAGCTGTTAGGGAGGGAGTGCCAGGATGTTACCCCAGCGACGGTGAAGGAACGATGATATATTTCCAAGTCAGGGTGGTGAGTGACTTGGAGGGGAACCTCCAGGTGGTGGGGTTCCCAGGTATCTGCTGCTCTTGTCCTTCTAGACGGCAGAGGTTGTGGGTTTGGAAGGTGCTGCCGAAGGAATCTTGGTGAGTTCCTGCAGTGGATCTTGTAGATGGTACACACGGCTGCTACTATGTGTCAGTGGTGGACCCGTGTTTGCGTGGGTTTCGCCCCCACAACCCAAAGATGTGCAGGCTAGGTGGATTGGCCACGCTAATTTGCCTCTTGATTGGAAAAAATGAATTGGGTACACTAAATTTTTTTTTTAAATGTAGTGGTGGAGGGAATGAATGTTTGTGGAAGGGGTGCCAATCAAGCGGCCTAATTTGTCCTGGATGGTGTTGAGCTTCTCGAGTGTTGTTGGAGCTGCACTCACCCAAGCACGCGGAGAGTATTCCACCACACTGCTGACTTGTGTCTTGTAGATGGTGGACAGGCTTTGGGGAGTCAGGAGTTGAGTTACTCACCGTAGGATTCCTAGCCTTTGACCTGCCCTGGCAGCCACAGTATTAATGTGACTAGTCCAGTCCAATTTCTGATCAATGGTAACCCTTCAGGATGTTGCTAGTGGGCGTTTCAGCTATGGTAAAGCCATTGAATGTCAAGGAGCGGTGGGCAGATCCTCTCTTGCAGGAGGTGGCCATTGCCTAGCATTTGTGTGGCCACTTGTCAGCCCAAGCCTGGATATTGTCCAGGCCTTGCTGCACTTGGACATGGACTGCTGCATTATCTGAGGAGTCACGAATGGTGAATATTATGCAGTCATCCGCAAACATCCCCATCTCTGACCTTATGGGGGAAGGCAGGTTTTTGATGAAGCAGCTGAATGTGTTTGGGCCTGGGACACCACCCTGCAGAACTCCTGCAGTGATGTTGGAAACCTGAAAACAATTTGGAAAATACTGGAAATACTCAGGTCAGGCAGTACCAGTGTGGGGAGAAATAGAGTTAAAGTGACAGGTCAGTAATCTATTAGAACTGTTATAATAAAAGGTCACAATCTGAAACATTCACTATGGGTCTCTCTGCAAGATATTGCCTGGCCTGCTGAGTATTTCCAGGGTTTTAAATTTGATAAATGATACCCAGATCTTTCAGTTGGGCCTCTCACAGACACTGTGCGGCCTTGTTCTTCAGTGGGTTGTCAGCTGACTGACGCTCATCATCTTTTCTGTCCCAGGACCACTTGATGTTTCCGCGGATGCTGATGAAGCTGGTCTGTCTGCGGACTCTGAGCAGCGTCCATTCCGAGCAGGTCTTCGCACTCCGACTTCAGGATAAAAAATTGCCGCCCCTCCTTTCAGAAATATGGGACATGCAGGAATGACTCGAGTCCCCTGGGCAGGCTCCAGCTCCCAGAATCAGCGGCAAAGTCAAATGGGCGGGACATTTGACTGGGTGCACGAGAGCAGCTGAGGAAAGAGACGGCCCAGCGGGGGGAGACCGCCAACTGCAATTATCAATGCAACATTCTCATTGTGTTAAGAGATGTTTTAAAGGTCATTTTCCATGTTGAATCTGGAAAAAAAAATCCATTTTACCATGTTTGTTTATAATGTGTTAACTGTATGGTAGCTGAATCTCTCTGTTTATCTTCATTCTGCGGATTTCTAAACTGCAGTCAATAGTTTCCTATTGCGGTCTGGATTTCTGCTGGACTGGCTCGGTACAGGCTGGAGACTCGCCAGGCCCATGTCCATCAGGAGCAGGAGAATCTATGCACCCTGCTCTTTCACTCTGCCACAGTCTCAATCGTTGTGGCTGCACCAGAGAAGGTCGACAAAACAGCGGAGGATCAGGCAAACGGGAGAGCGTGAAAATGTTACAGAGACATACCATCAACTAACCAAGATCAGAATGTGCCTCGACACAGCTTTATATGGAGCCATTGATTTGTTATAATGCACTAAAATAAAAATGAACGCTTATTAAGACCAGAATCTAGTGACAGTGTGTCAGTCTCAGACTGGAAACTATTGACTGTGTCAGTCTCAGACTGGAAACTATTGACTGTGTCAGTCTCAGACTGGAATCTATTGACAGTGTTCAGTCTCAGACTGGAGTCCAGTGACAGTGTGTCAGTCTCAGACTGGAAACTATTGACTGTGTCAGTCTCAGACTGGAATCTATTGACAGTGTGTCAGTCTCAGACTGGAATCTATTGACAGTGTGTCAGACTCAGACTGGAATCTAGTGACAGTGTGTCAGTCTCAGACTGGAAACTATTGACTGTGTCAGTCTCAGACTGGAATCTATTGACAGTGTGTCAGTCTCAGACTGGAATCGATTGACAGTGTGTCAGTCTCAAACTGGAATCTATTGACAGTGTGTCAGACTCAGACTGGAATCTATTGACAGTGTGTCAGACTCAGACTGGAATCTAGTGACAGTGTGTCAGTCTCAGACTGGAAACTATTGACTGTGTCAGTCTCAGACTGGAATCTATTGGCAGTGTGTCAGTCTCAGACTGGAATCGATTGACAGTGTGTCAGTCTCAAACTGGAATCTATTGACAGTGTGTCAGACTCAGACTGGAATCGATTGACAGTGTGTCAGTCTCAGACTGGAATCTAGTGACAGTGTCAGTCTCAGACTGGAATCTATTGACAGTGTCAGTCTCAGACTGGAATCTATTGACAGTGTGTCAGTCTCAGACTGGAATCGATTGACAGTGTGTCAGTCTCAAACTGGAATCTATTGACAGTGTGTCAGACTCAGACTGGAATCTATTGGCAGTGTCAGTCTCAGACTGGAATCTATTGACAGTGTGTCAGTCTCAGACTGGAATCGATTGACAGTGTGTCAGTCTCAAACTGGAATCTATTGACAGTGTGTCAGACTCAGACTGGAATCTATTGACAGTGTGTCAGACTCAGACTGGAATCGATTGACAGTGTGTCAGTCTCAGACTGGAATCTAGTGACAGTGTCAGTCTCAGACTGGAATCTATTGACAGTGTCAGTCTCAGACTGGAATCTATTGACAGTGTGTCAGTCTCAGACTGGAATCGATTGACAGTGTGTCAGTCTCAAACTGGAATCTATTGACAGTGTGTCAGACTCAGACTGGAATCTATTGGCAGTGTCAGTCTCAGACTGGAATCTATTGACAGTGTGTCAGTCTCAGACTGGAATCGATTGACAGTGTGTCAGTCTCAAACTGGAATCTATTGACAGTGTGTCAGACTCAGACTGGAATCTATTGGCAGTGTGTCAGTCTCAGCCTGGAATCTATTGACAGTGTGTCAGCCTCAGACTGGAATCTATTGGCAGTGTGTCAGTCTCAGACTGGAATCTATTGACAGTGTGTCAGTCACAGACTGGAATCTATTGTCAGTGTGTCAGTCTCAGACTGGAATCTATTGACAGTGTTCAGTCTCAGACTGGAGTCCAGTGACAGTGTGTCAGTCTCAGACTGGAATCTATTGACTGTGTCAGTCTCAGACTGGAATCTAATGACAGTGTGTCAGTCTCAGACTGGAATCTATTGACAGTGTGTCAGTCTCAGACTGGAGTCTAGTGACAGTATGTCAGTCTCAGACTGGAATCTATTGACACTGTGTCAGTCTCAGACTGGAATCTATTGACAGTGTGTCAGTCTCAGACTATAATCTGTTAACAGTATCTGGCCCCTCGAGCCTGCTCCACCATTCAATGAGATCATGGCTGATCTTTTGTGGACTCAGCTCCACTTTCCGGCCCGAACACCATAACCTTTAATCCCTTTATTCTTCAAAAAACTATCTATCTTTATCTGAAAAACATTTAATGAAGGAGCCTCAACTGCTTCACTGGGCAAGGAATTCCATAGATTCACAACCCTTTGGGTGAAGAGGTTCCTCCAAAACTCAGTCCTAAATCAACTTCCCCTTATTTTGAGGCTATGACCCCTAGTTCTGCTTTCACCTGCCACTGGAAACAACCTGCCCGCATCTATCCTATCTATTCCCTTCATAATTTTATATGTTTCTCTAAGATCCCCCCTCATCCTTCTAAATTCCAATGAGCAGAGTCCCAGTCTACTCAACCTCTCCTCGTAATCCAACCCCTTTAGCTCTGAGATTAACCTAGTGAATCTCCTCTGCATTATACAGTGAATGGTAGAACCCTCAAGAGTATTGAAAGTCAAAGAGATCTAGGAGTACAGGTCCACAGGTCATTGAAAGGGGCAACACAGGTGGAGAAGGTAGTCAAGAAGGCATACGGCATGCTTGCCTTCATTGGCCGGGGCATTGAGTATAAGAATTGACAAGTCATGTTGCAGCTGTATAGAACCTTAGTTAGGCCACACTTGGAGTATAGTGTTCAATTCTGGTCGCCACACTACCAGAAGGATGTGGAGGCTTTAGAGAGGGTGCAGAAGAGATTTACCAGAATGTTGCCTGGTATGGAGGGCATTAGCTATGAGGAGCGATTGAATAAACTCGGTTTGTTCTCACTGGAACGAAGGAGGTTGAGGGGAGACCAGATAGAGGTATACAAAATTATGAGGGGCATAGACAGAGTGGATAGTCAGAGGCTTTTCCCCAGGGTAGAGGGGTCAATTACTAGGGGGCATAGGTTTAAGGTGAGAGGGGCAAGGTTTAGAGTAGATGTACGAGGCAAGTTTTTTACGCAGAGGGTAGTGGGTGCCTGGAACTCGCTACCGGAGGAGGTAGTGGAAGCAGGGACGATAGGGACATTTAAGGGGCATCTTGACAAATATATGAATAGGATGGGAATAGAAGGATACGGACCCAGGAAGTGTAGAAGATTGTAGTTTAGTCGGGCAGCATGGGCGGCACGGGCTTGGAGGGCCGAAGGGCCTGTTCCTGTGCTGTACATTTCTTTGTTCTTTGTTCTTTGTAACCCCTCCAGCTCCAGTACGTCCTTTCTCAGGTAAGGAGACCAAAACTGAACACAATACTCCAGGTGTGGCCTCACTAACACCTTATGCAATTGCAGCATAACCTCAATAATCTTAAACTCCATCCCTCTAGCAATGAAGGACAAAATACCATTTGCCTTCTTAATCACCTGTAAACCAACTTTTTGCGACCCATGCACGAGCACACCCAGGTCTCTCTGCACAGCAGCATGTTTTAATATTTTATTATTTAAATAATATTCCCTTTTGCTGTTATTCCTACCAAAATGGATAACCTCACATTTGTCAACATTGTATTCCATCTGCCAGACCCTAGCCCATTCACTTAACCTATCCAGATCCCTCTGCAGGCTTCTGGTATCCTCTGCACTTTTTGCTTTACCACTCATCTTAGTGTCGTCTGCAAACTTGGACACATTGCACTTGGTCCCCAACTCCAAATCATCTATGTAAATTGTGAATAATTGTGGACCCAACACTGATCCCTGAGGGACACCACGAGCTACTGATTGCCAACCAGAGAAACACCCATTAATCCCCACTCTTGGCTTACTATTAATTAACCAATCCTCTATCCATGCTACTACTTTACCCTTAATGCCATGCATCTTTATCTTATGCAGCAACCATTTGTGTGGCACCTTGTTAAAAGCTTTCTGGAAATCCAGATATACCACATCCATTGGCTCCCCGTTATCTACCGCACTGGTAATGTCCTCAATAAATTCCAATAAATTAGTTAGGCATGAACTGCCCTTTATGAATCCATGCTGCGTCAGCCCAATGGGACAATTTCCATCCAGATGCCAGTGTGTAAGTCACAGTCTGGAAGCTATTGACAGTGTGTCAGTGCCAGACTGGAATTTATTGACAGAGTGTCAGTCTCAGTCCGGAATCTATTGACTGTGTGTCAGTCACAGGCTGGAATCTATTGACAGTCTGGCAGTCACAGGCTGGAATCTATTGACAGCATGACAGTCACAGGCTGGAATTTATTGACAGTATGTCAGTGTCAGACTGGAATCTACTGAAAGTGTGTCAGTCACAGACTGGAAACTATTGACTGTGAGTCTCAGACTGGAATCTATTGGGGCAGCACGGTAGCATTGTGGATAGCACAATTGCTTCACAGCTCCAAGGTCCCATGTTAGATTCCGGATTGGGTCACTGTCTGTGCGGAGTCTGCACATCCTCCCCGTGTGTGCGTGGGTTTCATCCGGGTGCTCCGGTTTCCTCCCACAGTCCAAAGATTTGCAGGTTAGATGGACTGGCCGTTCTAAATTGCCCTTAGCGTCCAAAATTGCCCTTGGTGTTGGGTGGGGTTACTGGGTTATGGGGATAGGGTGGAGGTGTTGACCTTGGGTAGGGTGCTCTTTCCAAGAGCCGGTGCAGACTCGATGGGCTGAATGGCCTCCTTCTGCACTGTAAATTCTATGAAATCTATGACAGTGTGTCAGTCTCAGACTGGAATCAATTGACAGCGTTTCAGTCTCAGACTGGAATCTATTGACAGTGTGTCAGTCTCAGACTGGAAACTATTGACAGTGTGCCAGTGCCAGACTGGAATGTATTGACAGTGTGTCTGTCACAGGCTGGAATCTATTGACTGTGTGAGTCACTGACTGGAATCTATTGACAGCGTGTCAGTCTCAGACTGGAATCTATTGACAGCGTGTCGGTCTCAGACGGAAACTATTGACTGTGTGTCAGTCTCAGCTTGGAATCAAAGGACAGTGTGTCAGTCACAGTCTGGAATCTATTGACAGTGTGTCAGTCACAGGCTTGAATCTATTGACAGTGTGTCAGTCTCAGTTTGGAATCTATTGACAGTGTGTCAGTCACAGGCTGGAATTTATTGACAGTGTGTCAGTGTCAGACTGGAATCTACTGACAGTGTGTCAGTCTCAGACTGGAATCTATTGACAGTGTGTCTCAGACTGGAATCTATTGGGGCAGCACGGTAGCATTGTGGATAGCACAATTGCTTCACAGCTCCAAGGTCCCATGTTCGATTCCGGCTTGGGTCACTGTCTGTGCGGAGTCTGCACATCCTCCCCGTGTGTGCGTGGGTTTCGTCTGGGTGCTCCGGTTTCCTCCCACAGTCCAAAGATGTGCAGGTTAGGTGGATTGGCCATTTTAAATTGCCCTTAGTGTCCAAAATTGCCCTTAGTGTTGGGTGGGGTTACTGGGTTATGGGGATAGGGTGGAGGTGTGGATCTTGGGTAGGGTGCTCTTTCCAAGAGCCGGTGCAGACAAGATGGGCTGAATGGCCTCCTTCTGCACTGTAAATTCTATGAAATCTATGACAGTGTGTCAGTCTCAGACTGGAATCTATTGACAGTGTGTCAGTCTCAGACGGAAACTATTGACTGTGTGTCAGTTTCAGCCTGGAATCAATTGACAGTGTGTCAGTCTCAGCCTGGAATCTATTGACAGTGTGTCAGTGCCAGACTGGGATCTATTGACTGTGTGTCAGTCACAGTTTGGAATCTATTGACTGTGTGTCAGTCACAGGCTGGAATCTATTGACAGTGTGTCAGTCTCAGACTGGAATCGATTGACAGTGTGTCAGTGCCAGACTGGGATCTATTGACTGTGTGTCCGTCACAGGCTGTAATCTATTGACAGTGTGCCAGTCTTAGACTGGAATTTATTGACAGTGTGTCAGTCACAGTCTGGCATCTATTGACTGTGTGTCAGTCTCAGACTGGAATCTATTGACAGTGTTTCAGTCTCAGCCTGGAATCTATTGACAGTGTGTCAGTGCCAGACTGGGATCTATTGACTGTGTGTCAGTCTCAGCCTGGAATCTATTGACAGTGTGTCAGTGCCAGACTGGGATCTATTGACTGTGTGTCAGTCACAGGCTGTAATATATTGACAGTGTGCCAGTCTTAGACTGGAATTTATTGACAGTGTGTCAGTCACAGTCTGGCATCTATTGACTGTGTGTCAGTCTCAGACTGGAATCTATTGACAGTGTTTCAGTCTCAGCCTGGAATCTATTGACAGTGTGTCAGTGCCAGACTGGGATCTATTGACTGTGTGTCAGTCACAGGCTGTAATCTATTGACAGTGTGCCAGTCCTAGACTGGAATTTATTGACAGTGTGAGTCACTGACTGGAATCTATTGACTGTGAGTCTCAGACTGGAAACTATTGACAGTGTGTGTCTCAGACTGGAAACTATTGACAGTGTGTCAGTCTCAGACTGTAATCTGTTAACAGTATCTGGCCCCTCGAGCCTGCTCCGCCATTCAATGAGATCATGGCTGATCTTTTGTGGACTCAGCTCCACTTTCCGGCCCGAACACCATAACCCTTAATCCCTTTATTCTTCAAAAAACTATCTATCTTTATCTGAAAAACATTTAATGAAGGAGCCTCAACTGCTTCACTGGGCAAGGAATTCCATAGATTCTCAACCCTTTGGGTGAAGAGGTTCCTCCAAAACTCAGTCCTAAATCAACTTCCCCTTATTTTGAGGCTATGACCCCTAGTTCTGCTTTCACCTGCCACTGGAAACAACCTGCCCGCATCTATCCTATCTACTCCCTTCATAATTTTATATGTTTCTATAAGATCCCCCCCGCATCCTTCTAAATTCCAATGAGCACAGCCCCAGTCTACTCAACCTCTCCTTGTAATCCAACCCCTTCAGCTCTGGGATTAGCCTAGTGAATCTCCTCTGCATCCCCTCCAGCGCCAGTACGTCCTTTCTCAGGTAAGGAGACCAAAACGGAACACAATACTCCAGGTGTGGCCTCACTAACACCTTATACAATTACAGCATAACCTCCCTAGTCTTAAACTCCATCCCTCTAGCAATGAAGGACAAAACTCCATTTGCCTTCTTAATCACCTGTAAACCAACTTTTTGCGACTCATGCACGAGCACACCCAGGTCTCTCTGCACAGCAGCATGTTTTAATATTTTATTATTTAAATAATAATCCCTTTTGCTGTTATTCCTACCAAAAAGGATAACCTCACATTTGTCAACATTGTATTCCATCTGCCAGACCCTAGCCCATTCACTTGGCCTATCCAAATCCCTCTGCAGACTTCCAGTATCCTCTGCACTTTTTGCTTTACCACTCATCTTAGTGTCGTCTGCAAACTTGGACACTATGCACTTGGTCCCCAACTCCAAATCATCTATGTAAATTGTGAATAATTGTGGACCCAACACTGATCCCTGAGGGACACCACGAGCTACTGATTGCCAACCAGAGAAACACCCATTAATCCCCACTCTTGGCTTTCTATTAATTAACCAATCCTCTATCCATGCTACTACTTTACCCTTAATGCCATGCATCTTTATCTTATGCAGCAATCATTTGTGTGGCACCTTGTTAAAAGCTTTCTGGAAATCCAGATATACCACATCCATTGGCTCCCCGTTATCTACCGCACTGTTAATGTCCTCAAAACATTCCACTAAATTAGTTAGGCATGAACTGCCCTTTATGAATCCATGCTGCGTCAGCCCAATGGGACAATTTCCATCCAGATGCCAGTGTGTCAGTCACAGTCTGGAAGCTATTGACAGTGTGTCAGTGCCAGACTGGAATTTTTTGACAGAGTGTCAGTCTCAGTCTGGAATCTATTGACTGTGTGTCAGTCACAGGCTGGAACCTATTGACAGTGTGTCAGTCACAGGCTGGAATCTATTGACAGTCTGGCAGTCACAGGCTGGAATTTATTGACAGAGTGTCAGTCTCAGTCCGGAATATATTGACTGTGTGTCAGTCATAGGCTGGAATCTATTGACAGTCTGGCAGTCTCAGACTGGAATCTATTGACAGTTTGTCAGTCACAGGGTGGAATCTATTGACAGTCTGGCAGTCACAGGCTGGAATTTATTGACAGAGTGTCAGTCTCAGTCCGGAATCTATTGACTGTGTGTCAGTCACAGGCTGGAATCTATTGACAGCATGACAGTCACAGGCTGGAATCTATTGACAGTATGTCAGTGTCAGACTGGAATCTACTGAAAGTGTGTCAGTCTCAGACTGGAAACTATTGACTGTGAGTCTCAGACTGGAAACTATTGACTGTGAGTCTCAGACTGGAATCTATTGGGGCAGCACGGTAGCATTGTGGATAGCACAATTGCTTCACAGCTCCAAGGTCCCATGTTAGATTCCGGATTGGGTCACTGTCTGTGCGGAGTCTGCACATCCTCCCCGTGTGTGCGTGGGTTTCACCCGGGTGCTCCGGTTTCCTCCCACAGTCCAAAGATTTGCAGGTTAGATGGACTGGCCGTTCTAAATTGCCCTTAGTGTCCAGAATTGCCCTTAGTGTTGGGTGGGGTTACTGGGTTATGGGGATAGGGTGGAGGTGTGGATTTTGGGTAGGGTGCTCTTTCCAAGAGCCGGTGCAGACTCGATGGACTGAATGGCCTCCTTCTGCACTGTAAATTCTATGAAATCTATGACAGTATGTCAGTCTCAGACTGGAATCAATTGACAGCGTTTCAGTCTCAGACGGAAACTATTGACTGTGTGTCAGTTTCAGCCTGGAATCAATTGACTGTGTGTCAGTCTCAGACTGGAATCTATTGACAGTGTGTCAGACTCAGACTGGAATCAATTGACAGCGTTTCAGTCTCAGACAGAAATCTATTGACAGTGTGTCAGTCTCAGTTTGGAGTCTATTGACAGTGTGTCAGTCACAGGCTGGAATTTATTGACAGTGTGTCAGTCTCAGACTGGAATCTATTGACAGTGTGTCAGTCTCAGACTGGAATCTATTGACAGTGTGTCAGTCACAGGCTGGAATCTATTGACAGTGTGTCAGTCACAGGCTGGAATTTATTGACAGTGTGTCAGTCTCAGTTTGGAATCTATTGACTGTGTGTCAGTCACAGTCTGGAATTTATTGACAGTGTGTCAGTCTCAGACTGGAATCTATTGACTGTGTGTCAGTCTCAGACTGGAATCTCCTGACAGTGTGTCAGTCTCAGACTGGAAACTATTGACTGTGTGAGTCACTGACTGGAATCTATTGGCAGTGTGTCAGTCACAGACTGGAATCTATTGACAGTGTGTCACTCACAAGCTGGAATCTATTGGCAGTGTGTCAGTCTCGGACTGGAATCTATTGACTGTGTGTCAGTCTCAGGCTGGAATCTATTGGCAGTGTGTCATTCCCAATCTGGAATCTATTGACAGTGTGTCAGTCACAGGCTGGAATCTATTGACAGTGTGTCAGTCACAGGCTGGAATCTATTGACAGTGTGTCAGTCTCAGACTGGAATCTATTGACAGTGTGTCAGTCTCAGTTTGGAATCTATTGACTGTGTGTCAGTCACAGTCTGGAATTTATTGACAGTGTGTCAGTCTCAGACTGGAATCTATTGACTGTGTGTCAGTCACAGGCTGGAATCTATTGACAGTGTGTCAGTCACAGGCTGGAATCTATTGACAGTGTGTCAGTCATAGGCTGGAATCTATTGACAGTGTTTCAGTCTCAGGCTGGAATCTATTGACAGTGTGTCAGACTCAGACTGGAATCAATTGACAGCGTTTCTGTCTCAGACAGAAATCTATTGACAGTGTGTCAGTCTCAGTTTGGAATCTATTTACAGTGTGTCAGTCACAGGCTGGAATTTATTGACAGTGTGTCAGTCTCAGACTGGAATCTATTGACAGTGTGTCAGTCACAGGCTGGAATCTATTGACAGTGTGTCAGTCACAGGCTGGAATTTATTGACAGTGTGTCAGTCTCAGACTGGAATCTATTGACAGTGTGTCAGTCTCAGACTGGAATCTCCTGACAGTGTGTCAGTCTCAGACTGGAAACTATTGACTGTGTGAGTCACTGACTGGAATCTATTGACTGTGAGTCTCAGACTGGAATCTATTGACAGCGTGTCAGTCTCAGACTGGAATCTACTGACAGTGTGTCAGTCTCAGACTGGAAACTATTGACTGTGTGAGTCAATGAATGGAATCTATTGACTGTGAGTCTCAGACTAGAATCAATTGACAATGTGTGTCTCAGACTAGAATCAATTGACAGCGTGTCGGTCTCAGACTGGAATCTATTGACAGTGTGTCAGTCTCAGACTGGAATCGATTGACAGTGTGTCAGTCTCAAACTGGAATCTATTGACAGTGTGTCAGACTCAGCCTGGAATCTATTGACAGTGTGTCAGTGCCAGACTGGGATCTATTGACAGTGCATCAGTCTCAGACTGGAATTTATTGACAGTGTGTCAGTCACAGGCGGGAATCTATTGACAGTGTGCCAGTCTCAGACTGGAATTTGTTGACAGTGTGTCAGTCACAGTCTGGAATCAATTGACTGTGTGTCAGTCTCAGTTTGGAATCTATTGACAGTGTGTCAGTCACAGGCTGGAATTTATTGACAGTGTGTCAGTCTCAGTTTGGAATCTTCTGACAGTGTGTCAGTCTCAGTCTGGAAAATATTGACTGTGTGTCAGTCTCAGACTGGAAACTATTGACTGTGTGGGTCACTGAGTGGAATCTATTGACTGTGAGTCTCAGAATGGAATCTATTGACAGCATGCCTGTCTCAGACTGGAATCTACTGACAGTGTGTCAGTCTCAGACTGGAAATTATTGACTGTGTGAGTCACTGACTGGAATCCATTGACTGTGAGACTCAGACTGGAATCTATTGACTGTGTGAGTCACTGACTGGAATCTATTGACTGTGAGTCTCAGACAGGAATCAATTGACAGTGTGTGTCTCAGACAGGAAACTATTGACAGCGTGTCGGTCTCAGATGGAAACTATTGACTGTGTGTCAGTCTCAGACTGGAATCTACTGACAGTGTGTCAGTCTCAGACTGGAAACTATTGACTGTGTGAGTCACTGACTGGAATCTATTGACTGTGAGTCTCAGACAGGAATCAATTGACAGTGTGTGTCTCAGACAGGAATCTATTGACAGCGTGTCGGTCTCAGATGGAAACTATTGACTGTGTGTCAGTCTCAGCCTGGAATCAAAGGACAGTGTGTCAGTCACAGACTGGAATCTATTGACAGTTTGTCAGTCTCAGCCTGGAATCTACTGACAGTGTGTCAGTACCAGACTGGGATCTATTGTCAGTGTGCCAGTAACAGTCTGGAATCGATTGACAGTGTGTCAGTCACAGGCTTGAATTTATTGACAGTGTGTCAGTCTCAGACTGGAAACTATTGACTGTGTGTCTGTTTCAGACTGGAATCTATTGACAGTGTGTCAGTCTCAAAATGGAATCTATTGACTGTGAGTCTCAAACTGGAATCAATTGACAGTGTGTGTCTCAGACTGGAATCTATTGACAGCGTGTCAGTCTCAGACGGAAACTATTGACTGTGTGTCAGTCTCAGCCTGGAATCAAAGGACAGTGTGTCAGTCACAGACTGGAATCTATTGACAGTTTGTCAGTCTCAGCCTGGAATCTACTGACAGTGTGTCAGTCTCAGACTGGAATCAATTGACAGTGTGTCTCTCAGACTGGAATCTATTGACAGCGTGTCAGTCTCAGACGGAAACTATTGACTGTGTGTCAGTCTCAGCCTGGAATCAAAGGACAGTGTGTCAGTCACAGACTGGAATCTATTGACAGTTTGTCAGTCTCAGCCTGGAATCTACTGACAGTGTGTCAGTCTCAGACTGGGATCTATTGACAGTGTGCCAGTCACAGTCTGGAATCTATTGACTGTGCGTCATTCTCAGTCTGGAATCTATTGACAGTGTGTCAGTCACAGACTGGAATCTATTGACAGTGTGTCAGTCACAGACTGGAACCTATTGACAGTGTGTCAGTCACAGGCTTGAATCTATTGACAGTGTGTCAGTCTCAGTTTGGAATCTATTGACAGTGTGTCAGTCTCACACTGGAAACTATTGACTGTGTGGGTCACTGAGTGGAATCTATTAACTGTGAGTCTCAGCCTGGAATCTATTGACTGTGTGTCATTCTCAGTCTGGAACCTATTGACAGTGTGTCAGTCACAGGCTTGAATCTATTGACAGTGTGTCAGTCTCAGTTTGGAATCTATTGACAGTGTGTCAGTCTCACACTGGAAACTATTGACTGTGTGGGTCACTGAGTGGAATCTATTGACTGTGAGTCTCAGACTGGAATCTATTGACAGTGTGTCAGTCACAGAGTGGAATCTATTGACAGTGTGTCAGTCTGAGACTGGAATCTATTGACAGCGTGTGAGTCTCAGACTGGAATCTATTGACAGTGTGTCAGTCTCAGACTAGTACCTATTGACAATGCGTCAGTCTCTGACTGGAATCTATTGACAGCGTGTGAGTCTCCGACTGGAATCTATTGACAGTGTGTCAGTCTCAGACTGGAATATATTGACAGCGTGTCAGTCTCAGACTGGAATCTCGTGACTGTATGTCAGTCTCAGACTGGAATCTATTGTCAGTGTGGCAGTCACTGACTGGAATCGATTGCCAGTGTGTCACTCTCAGACTGGAATCTATTGACAGTGTGTCAGTCTCAGACTGGAATCTATTGACAGTGTTTCAGTCTCAGACTGGAATCTATTGACTGTGTGTCAGTCACAGGCTGGAATCTATTGACAGTGTGTCAGTCACAGGCTGGAATCTATTGACAGTGTGTCAGTCTCAGATTGGAATTTATTGACAGTGTGTCAGTCTCAGTCTGGAATCTATTGACTGTGTGTCAGTCTCAGGCTGGAATCTATTGGCAGTGTATCATTCTCAATCTGGAATCTATTGACAGTGTGTCAGTCACAGGCTGGAATCTATTGACAGTGTGTAAGTCTCAGTTTGGAATCTATTGACAGTGTGTCAGTCACAGGCTGGAATCTATTGACAGTGTGTCAATCTCAGACTGGAATCTATTGACAGTGTGTCAGTCTCAGTTTGGAATCTATTGACTGTGTGTCAGTTTCAGACTGGAATCTATTGACAGTGTGTCAGTCTCAGACTGGAATCTCGTGACTGTATGTCAGTCTCAGACTGGAATCGATTGTCAGTGTGGCAGTCACTGATTGGAATCGATTGACAGTGTGTCACTCTCAGACTGGAATCTATTGACAGTGTGTCAGTCTCAGACTGGAATCTATTGACAGTGTGTCAGTCTCAGCCTGGAATCTATTGACAGTGTTTCAGTCTCAGACTGGAATCTATTGGCAGCGTGTCAGTCACAGACTGGAATCTATTGACAGTGTGTCACTCACAAGCTGGAATCTATTGGCAGTGTGTCAGTCTCAGACTGGAATCTATTGACTGTGTGTCAGTCACAGGCTGGAATCTAGTGTCAGTGTGTCAGTCACAGGCTGGAATCTATTGACAGTGTGTCAGTCTCAGATTGGAATTAATTGACAGTGTGTCAGTCTCAGTCTGGAATCTATTGACTGTGTGTCAGTCACAGGCTGGAATCTATTGACAGTGTGTCAGTCACAGGCTGGAATCTATTGACAGTGTGTCAGTCTCAGATTGGAATTAATTGACAGTGTGTCAGTCTCAGTCTGGAATCTATTGACTGTGTGTCAGTCTCAGGCTGGAATCTATTGGCAGTGTGTCATTCTCAATCTGGAATCTATTGTCAGTGTGTCAGTCACAGGCTTGAATCTATTGACAGTGTGTCAGTCTCAGTATGGAATCTATTGACAGTGTGTCAGTCACAGGCTGGAATCTATTGACAGTGTGTCAGATGGAATCTATTGACAGTGTGTCAATCTCAGACTGGAAACTATTGACTGTGTGTCAGTGTCAGACTGTAATCTATTGACAGTGTGTCAGTCTCAAACTGGAAACTATTGACTGTGAGTCTCAGACTGGAATCTATTGGGGCAGCACGGTAGCATTTTGGATAGCACAATTGTTTCACAGCTCCAAGGTCCCATGTTCGATTCCGGCTTGGGTCACTGTCTGTGCTGAGTCTGCACATCCTCCCCGTGTGTGCGTGGGTTTCGTCCGGGTGCTCCGGTTTCCTCCCACAGTCCAAAGATGTGCAGGTTAGGTGGATGGGCCATTCTAAATTGCCCTTAGTGTCCAAAATTGCCCTGAGTGTTGAGTGGGGTTACTGGGTTATGGGGATAGGGTGGAGGTGTGGATCTTGGGTAGGGTGCTCTTTCCAAGAGCCAGTGCGAACAAGATGGGCTGAATGGCCTCGTTGTGCACTGTAAATTCTATGAAATCTATGACAGTGCGTCAGTCTCAGACGGAAACTATTGACTGTGTGTCAGTTTCAGCCTGGAATCAATTGACAGTGTGTCAGTCTCAGACTGGAATCTATTGACAGTGTGTCAGTGCCAGACTGGGATCTATTGACTGTGTGTCAGTCACAGGCTGTAATCTATTGACAGTGTGCCAGTCTTAGACTGGAATTTATTGACAGTGTGTCAGTCACAGTCTGGCATCTATTGACTGTGTGTCAGTCTCAGACTGGAATCTATTGACAGTGTGTCAGTTCCAGCCTGGAATCTATTGACAGTGTGTCAGTGCCAGACTGGGATCTATTGACTGTGTGTCGGTCACAGGCTGTAACCTATTGACAGTGTGCCAGTCTTAGACTGGAATTTATTGACAGTGTGTCAGTCACAGTCTGGCATCTATTGACTGTGTGTCAGTCTCAGACTGGAAACTATTGACTGTGTGAGAAACTGACTGGAATCTATTGACTGTGAGTCTCAGACTGGAATCTATTGACAGTGTGTCAGTCTCAGACTGGAATCTACTGACAGTGTGTCAGTCTCAGACTGGAAAATCTGGACTGTGTGAGTCAATGACTGGAATCTATTGACTGTGAGTCTCAGACTGGAATCAATTGACAGTGTGTGTCTCAGACTGGAATCTATTGCCAGCTTGTCGTCCCCAGACGGAAACTATTGAATGTGTGTCAGTCTCAACCTGGAATCAAAGGACAGTGTGTCAGTCTCAGACTGGAATCTTTTGACAGTTTGTCAGTCTCAGCCTGGAATCTATTGACAGTGTGTCAGTGCCAAACTGGAATCTATTGACAGTGTGTCAGTCACCGTCTGGAATCTATTGACTGTGTGTCAGTCTCAGTCTGGAATCTATTGACAGTGTGTCAGCCACAGGCTGGAATCTATTGACAGTGTGTCAGTCTCAGACTGGAATCTATTGACAGTGTGTCAGTCTCAGCCTGGAATCTATTGACAGTGTGTCAGTGCCAAACTGGAATCTATTGACAGTGTGTCAGTCACAGGCTGGAATCTATTGACTGTGTGTCAGTCTCAGTCTGGAATCTATTGACAGTGCATCAGTCTCAGACTTGAATTTATTGACTGTGTGTCAGTCACAGGCTGGAATCTATTGACAGTGTGCCTGTCTCAGACTGGAATATATTGTCACTGTGTCAGTCACAGTCTGGAATCTATTGACTGTGTGTCAGTCTCAGTCTGGAATCTATTGACAGTGTGTCAGCCACAGGCTGGAATCTACTGACTGTGTGTCAGTCTCAGTCTGGAATCTATTGACAGTGTGTCAGCCACAGCCTGGAATCTATTGACTGTGTGTGAGTCTCAGTCTGGAATCTATTGACAGTGTGTCAGTCACAGTCTGGAATCTATTGACTGTGTGTCAGTCTCAGACTGGAATATATTGTCAGTGTGTCAGTCACAGTCTGGAATATATTGACAGTGTGTCAGTCTCAGTTTAGAATCTATTGACAGTGTGTCAGTCACAGGCTGGAATTTATTGTCAGTGTGTCAGTCACAGTCTGGAATATATTGACAGTGTGTCAGTCTCAGTTTAGAATCTATTGACAGTGTGTCAGTCACAGGCTGGAATTTATTGACAGTGTGTCAGTGTCAGACTGGAATCTATTGACAGTGTGTCAGTCTCAAACTGGAAACTATTGACTGTGAGTCTCAGACTGGAATCTATTGGGGCAGCACGGTAGCATTGTGGATAGCACAATTGCTTCACAGCTCCAAGGTCCCAGGTTTGATTCCGGCTTGGGTCACTGTCTGTGCGGAGTCTGCACATCCTCCCCGTGTGTGCGTCGGTTTCGTCCGGGTGCTCCGGTTTCCTCCCACAGTCCAAAGATGTGCAGGTTAGGTGGATTGGCCATTCTAAATTGCCCTTCGTGTCCAAAATTGCCCTTAGTGTTGGGTGGGGTTACTGGGTTATGGGGATAGGGTGGAGGTGTGGATCTTGGGTAGGGTGCTCTTTCCAAGAGCCAGTGCAGACAAGATGGGCTGAATGGCCTCCTTCTGCACTATAAATTCTATGAAATCTATGACAGTGTGTCAGTCTCAGACGGAAACTATTGACTGTGTGTCAGTTTTAGCCTGGAATAAATTGACAGTGTGTCAGTCTCAGACTGGAATCTATTGACAGTGTGTCAGTCTCAGACTGGAATTTATTGACAGTGTGTCAGTCTTAGACTGGAATTTATTGACAGTGTGTCAGTCACAGTCTGGCATCTATTGACTGTGTGTCAGTCTCAGACTGGAATCTATTAACAGTGTGTCAGTTCCAGTCTGGAATCTATTGACAGTGTGTCAGTGCCAGACTGGAATCTATTGACAGTGCATCAGTCTCAGACTTGAATTTATTGACAGTGTGTCAGTCACAGGCTGGAATCTATTGACAGTGTGCCTGTCTCAGACTGGAATTTATTGTCAGTGTGTCAGTCACAGTCTGGAATCAATTGACAGTGTGTCAGTCTCAGACTGGAGTCTAGTGACAGTGAGTCAGTCACAGACTGGAATCTATTGACAGTGTGTCAGTCTGAGACTGGAATCTATTGACAGCGTGTGAGTCTCAGACTGGAATCTATTGACAGTGTGTCAGTCTCAGACTTGTACCTATTGACAATGCGTCAGTCTCTGACTGGAATCTATTGACAGCGTGTGAGTCTCCGACTGGAATCTATTGACAGTGTGTCAGTCTCAGACTGGAATATATTGACAGCGTGTGAGTCTCAGACTGGAATCTATTGACAGTGTGTCAGTCTCAGACTGGAATCTACTGACAGTGTGTCAGTCTCAGACTGGAAAATCTGGACTGTGTGAGTCAATGACTGGAATCTATTGACTGTGAGTCTCAGACTGGAATCAATTGACAGTGTGTGTCTCAGACTGGAATCTATTGCCAGCGTGTCGTCCTCAGATGGAAACTATTGAATGTGTGTCAGTCTCAACCTGGAATCAAAGGACAGTGTGTCAGTCTCAGACTGGAATCTTTTGACAGTTTGTCAGTCTCAGCCTGGAATCTATTGACAGTGTGTCAGTGCCAAACTGGAATCTATTGACAGTGTGTCAGTCACCGTCTGGAATCTATTGACTGTGTGTCAGTCTCAGTCTGGAATCTATTGACAGTGTGTCAGCCACAGGCTGGAATCTATTGACAGTGTGTCAGTCTCAGACTGGAATCTATTGACAGTGTGTCAGTCTCAGCCTGGAATCTATTGACAGTGTGTCAGTGCCAAACTGGAATCTATTGACAGTGTGTCAGTCACCGTCTGGAATCTATTGACTGTGTGTCAGTCTCAGTCTGGAATCTATTGACAGTGTGTCAGCCACAGGCTGGAATCTATTGACTGTGTGTCAGTCTCAGTCTGGAATCTATTGACAGAGCATCAGTCTCAGACTTGAATTTATTGACTGTGTGTCAGTCACAGGCTGGAATCTATTGACAGTGTGCCTGTCTCAGACTGGAATATATTGTCACTGTGTCAGTCACAGTCTGGAATCTATTGACTGTGTGTCAGTCTCAGTCTGGAATCTATTGACAGTGTGTCAGCCACAGGCTGGAATCTATTGACTGTGTGTCAGTCTCAGTCTGGAATCTATTGACAGTGTGTCAGCCACAGGCTGGAATCTATTGACTGTGTGTCAGTCTCAGACTGGAATATATTGTCAGTGTGTCAGTCACAGTCTGGAATATATTGACAGTGTGTCAGTCTCAGTTTAGAATCTATTGACAGTGTGTCAGTCACAGGCTGGAATTTATTGTCAGTGTGTCAGTCACAGTCTGGAATATATTGACAGTGTGTCAGTCTCAGTTTAGAATCTATTGACAGTGTGTCAGTCACAGGCTGGAACTTATTGACAGTGTGTCAGTGTCAGACTGGAATCTATTGACAGTGTGTCAGTCTCAAACTGGAAACTATTGACTGTGAGTCTCAGACTGGAATCTATTGGGGCAGCATGGTAGCATTGTGGATAGCACAATTGCTTCACAGCTCCAGGGTCCCAGGTTTGATTCCGGCTTGGGTCACTGTCTGTGCGGAGTCTGCACATCCTCCCCGTGTGTGCGTCGGTTTCGTCCGGGTGCTCCGGTTTCCTCCCGCAGTCCAAAGATGTGCAGGTTAGGTGGATTGGCCATTCTAAATTGCCCTTAGTGTCCAAAATTGCCCTTAGTGTTGGGTGGGGTTACTGGGTTATGGGGATAGGGTGGAGGTGTGGATCTTGGGTAGGGTGCTCTTTCCAAGAGCCAGTGCAGACAAGATGGGCTGAATGGCCTCCTTCTGCACTGTAAATTCTATGAAATCTATGACAGTGTGTCAGTCTCAGACGGAAACTATTGACTGTGTGTCAGTTTTAGCCTGGAATAAATTGACAGTGTGTCAGTCTCAGACTGGAATCTATTGACAGTGTGTCAGTCTCAGACTGGAATTTATTGACAGTGTGTCAGTCTTAGACTGGAATTTATTGACAGTGTGTCAGTCACAGTCTGGCATCTATTGACTGTGTGTCAGTCTCAGACTGGAATCTATTAACAGTGTGTCAGTTCCAGTCTGGAATCTATTGACAGTGTGTCAGTGCCAGACTGGAATCTATTGACAGTGCATCAGTCTCAGACTTGAATTTATTGACAGTGTGTCAGTCACAGGCTGGAATCTATTGACAGTGTGCCTGTCTCAGACTGGAATTTATTGTCAGTGTGCCAGTCACAGTCTGGAATCAATTGACAGTGTGTCAGTCTCAGACTGGAATCTAGTGACAGTGAGTCAGTCACAGACTGGAATCTATTGACAGTGTGTCAGTCTGAGACTGGAATCTATTGACAGCGTGTGAGTCTCAGACTGGAATCTATTGACAGTGTGTCAGTCTCAGACTTGTACCTATTGACAATGCGTCAGTCTCTGACTGGAATCTATTGACAGCGTGTGAGTCTCCGACTGGAATCTATTGACAGTGTGTCAGTCTCAGACTGGAATATATTGACAGCGTGTGAGTCTCAGACTGGAATCTATTGACAGTGTGTCAGTCTCAGACTGGAATCTAGTGACAGTGCGTCAGTCTCAAACTGGAACCCATTGACAGTGTGTCAGTCACATACTGGAATCTATCGACACTGTGTCAGACTCGACTGGTATCTATTTCGAGTGCGTCAGTTTCAGACTGGAATCTATTGACAGTGTGTCAGTGTCAGACTAGAAACTCGTG
The DNA here is from genome assembly GCF_047496885.1 of Scyliorhinus torazame. NCBI lineage: Eukaryota > Metazoa > Chordata > Chondrichthyes > Carcharhiniformes > Scyliorhinidae > Scyliorhinus > Scyliorhinus torazame. Next base: position 130,821,834 of record NC_092716.1, read on the forward strand.
ACTGTATGTCAGTCTCAGACTGGAATCTATTGTCAGTGTGGCAGTCACTGACTGGAATCGATTGACAGTTTGTCACTCTCAGACTGGAATCTATTGACAGTGTGTCAGTCTCAGACTGGAATCTATTGACAGTGTGTCAGTCTCAGCCTGGAATCTATTGACAGTGTGTCAGTCTCAGACTGGAATCTATTGGCAATGTGTCAGTCTCAGACTGGAATCTATTGACAGTGTGTCAGTCACAGACTGGAATCTATTGACAGTGTGTCAGTCTCAGACTGGAATCTATTGACTGTGTGTCAGTCACAGGCTGGAATCTATTGACAGTGTGTCAGTCTCAGACTGGAATCTATTGACAGTGTGAAAATGCCAGACTGGGATCGATTGACTGTGTGTCAGTCACAGGCTGGAATCTATTGACAGTGTGCCAGTCTCAGACTGGAATTTATTGACAGTGTGTCAGTCACAGTCTGGAATCTATTGACTGTATGTCAGTCTCAGACTGGAATCTATTGCCAGTGTGTCAGTCACAGGCTGGAATCTATTGACTGTGAGTCTTAGACTGGAATCTATTGACAGTGTGTCAGTCTCAGACTGGAATCTATTGATAGTGTGTCAGTCTCAGACGGAAACTATTGACTGTGTGTCAGTCTGAGTCTGGAATCATTGACAGTTTGTCAGTTTCAGCCTGGAATCTATTGGCAGTGTGTCAGCCTCAGACTGGAATCTATTGACAGTGTGTCAGTCTCAGACTGGAATCTATTGACACTGTCAGCCTCAGACTGGAATCTATTGACAGCGTGTCAGTCTCAGACTGGAATCTATTGACAGTGTGTCAGCCTCAGACTGGAATCTATTGACACTGTCAGCCTCAGACTGGAATCTATTGACAGTGTGTCAGTCTCAGACTGGATTCTATTGATAGTGTGTCAGTCTCAGACGGAAACTATTGACTGTGTGTCAGTCTCAGTCTGGAATCATTGACAGTTTGTCAGTTTCAGCCTGGAATCTATTGGCAGTGTGTCAGCCTCAGACTGGAATCTATTGACAGTGTGTCAGTCTCAGACTGGAATCTATTGACACTGTCAGCCTCAGACTGGAATCTATTGTCAGCGTGTCAGTCTCAGACTGGAATCTATTGACAGTGTGTCAGCCTCTGACTGGAATCTATTGACAGTGTGTCAGTCTCAGACTGGAATCTATTGACACTGTCAGCCTCAGACTGGAATCTATTGACAGCGTGTCAGTCTCAGACTGGAATCCATTAACACTGAGTCAGTCTCAGACAGCAATCTATTGACAGTGCATCATTCACCAACTGGAATGTATTGACAGTGTCTCTGTCTGATATCGGAATCTATTGACAGTGTGTCAGTCACAGAGGGGAATCTATTGACAGTGCGTCAGTCACAGACTGGAATCTAGTGACAGTGTGTAAGTCTCAGACTGGAATCTATTAACACTCAAACAGCAAACTATTGACAGTGTGTCAGTCACATACTGGAATCTATTGCATGTGTCAGTCTCAGATTGTAATCTATCGCCAGTGTGTCAGTCTCAGACTGGTATCTATTGATAGTGCGTAAGTCTCACACTGAAATCTATTGACAGTGTGTCAGTCTCAGACAGGAATCTATTGACAGTGTCAGTCTCAGACTGAAATCTATTGACAGTGTCAGTCTCAGAATGGAATCTATTGACTGTGTCAGTCTCAAACTGGAATCTATTGCCAGTGTGTAAGTCTCAGACTGGAATCTATTGACAGTGTCAGTCTCAGACTGGAATCTATTGACAGTGTCAGTCTCAGACTGAAATCTATTGACAGTGTCAGTCTCAGACTGGAATCTATAGCCAGAGTGTCAGTCTCAGCTTGGAAACTATTGGCAGTATGTCCATGCCCGACTGGAATCTACGCACTGTGTGTCAGTCACAGACTGAAATCTATTGACAGTGTGTCAGTCAGTGACTGGAATCTATTGACAGTGTGTCAGTCTCAGATTGTAATCTATTGACAGTTTGTCAGTCACAGGCTGGAATCTATTGACAGTGTGTCAGTCTCAGACTGGAATCTATTGCCAGTGTCTCTGTCTCAGTCTGGAATATATTGACAGTATGTCAGTCTCAGACTGGAATCTATTGACGGTGTGTCAGTCTCAGACTGGAATCTATTGACAGTGTCAGGTTCAGTCTGGAATCTATTGACAGTGTCAGTTTCAGACTGGAATCTATTGACAGTGTCAGTCACAGACAGGAATCTATTGACAGTGTGTCAGACTCAGACTGGAATCTATTGCCAGTGTCTCTGTCTCAGTCTGGAATATATTGACAGTATGTCAGTCTCAGACTGGAATCTATTCACAGTGCGTCATTCACAGACTGGGATCTATTGACAGTGTGTCAGTACAGACTGGAATCTATTGACTGTGTGTCAGTCGAAAACTGGAATCTTTTGACAGTGTGTCAGTCTCAGACTGGAATCTATTGACAGTGTGTCAGTCACAGACTGGAAACTATTGACAGTGTCAGTCTCAGACTGTAATCTAATGAATGTGCCTCAGTTTCAGACAGGAATCTATTGTCAGTTTGTCAGTCAGTGACTGGAATCTATTGATAGTGAGTCAGTGCCAAACTGGAATCTATTGACAGTGTGTCTGTCACAGAATGGAATCTATTGACAGTGCGTCAGTCACAGACTGGAATCTAGTGACAGTGTGTAAGTCTCAGACTGGAATCTATTAACACTGAGTCCGTCTCAAACAGCAAACTATTGACAGTGTTTCAGTCACATACTGGAATCTATTGCATGTGTCAGTCTCAGATTGTAATCTATCGTCAGTGTGTCAGTCTCAGACTGGTATCTATTGATAGTGTGTAAGTCTCAAACTAAAATCTATTGACAGTGTGTCAGTCTCAGATAGGAATCTATTGACAGTGTCAGTCTCAGACTGTAATCTAGTGACAGTGCCTCATTTTCAGACTGGAATCTATTATCAGTATGTCAGTCTCAGACTGGAATCTATTGACAGTGTGTCAGTCTCAGACTGGAATCTATTGACAGTGTGTCAGTCTCAGACTGGAATCTGTTGACAGTGTGTCAGTCTCAGACTGGAATCTATTGACAGTGTGTCAGTCTCAGACTGGAATCTGTTGACAGTGTGTCAGTCTCAGACTGGAATCTTTGACAGTGTGTCAGTCTCACACTGGAATCTATTGACAGTGTGTCAGTCTCAGACTGGAATCTATTGACAGTGCGTCAGTCTCAGTGTGGAATCTCGTGACAGTGTGTCAGTACCAGACTGGAATCTATTGACAGTGTGTCAGTGCCAGACTGGAAAAATATTGACAGTGCGTCAGTCTCATTCTGGCATCTATTGAAAGCGTGTCAGTCTCAGGGTGGAATCGATTGGCAGTAGGTCAATCTCAGACTGGAATCGATTGATAGTATCTCAAACTCTGACTGGAATCCAGTGACAGTGTGTCAGTCTCAGACTGGAATTAATTGACAGGGTGTCAATCTCAGACTGGAATCTATTGACAATGTCAGTCTCAGACTGAAATCTATTGACAGTGTCAGTCTCAGACTAGAATCTATTGACTGTGCCAGTCTCAGACTGAATCTATTGACAGTGTCAGTCTCAGACTGAAATCTATTGACCGTGTCAGTCTCAGACTGGAATCTATTGCCTGAGTGTCAGACTCAGATTGGAAACTATTGGCAGTATGTCAATGCCAGACTGGAATCTACGCACTGTGTGTCAGTCACAGACTGAAATCTATTGACAGTGTGTCAGTCTCAGACTGGAATCTATTGACAGTGTCAGTCACAGACAGGAATCTATTGACAGTGTCTCTGTGTCAGTCTGGAATATATTGACAGTTTATCAGTCTCAGACTGGAATCTATTCACAGTGCGTCATTCACAGACTGGGATCTATTGACAGTGTGTCAGTACAGACTGGAATCTATTGACTGTGTGTCAGTCACAGACTGGAATCTTTTGACAGTGTGTCAGTCTCAGACTGGAATCTATTGACAGTGTGTCAGTCACAGACTGGAAACTATTGACAGTGTCAGTCTCAGACTGTAATCTAATGAAAGTGCCTCAGTTCCAGACAGGAATCTATTGTCAGTGTGTCAGTCAGTGACTGGAATCTATTGACAGTGGGTCAGTCTCAGATAAGAATCTATTGACAGTGTGTCAGTCTCAGACTGGAATCGATTGACAATATCTCACTGTCAGACTGGAATCGATTGACAATATCTCAATGTCAGACAGGAATCTAGTGACAGTGTGTCAGTCTCAGACTGGAATCTATTGACAGAGTGTCAGTCTCAGACTGGAAACTACTGACAGAGTCTCTGTCTCAGTCTGGAACATATTGACAGTATGTCAGTCTCAGACTGGAATCAATTGACAGTGTGTCAGTCTCAGACTGGAATCTATTGACAGTACTTCAGTCTCAGACTGTAATCTAGTGACAGTGTGTCAGTTTAAGACTGGAAACTATTGTCAGTGTGTCAGTCTCAGGCTGGAACTTGTGACAGTGTGTCTGTCACAGACTGGAATCTATTTACAGTGTGTCAGTGCCAGACTGGAATCTATTGACACTCTGTCAGTCTCAGACTGGAATCTATTGGCAGTGTGTCTGTCACAGAATGGAATCTATTGAAAGTGCGTCAGTCACAGACTGGAATCTATTGACATTGTGTCAGTCACAGACTAGAATCTATTTACAGTGTGTCAGTGCCAGACTGGAATCTATTGACACTCTGTCAGTCTCAGACTGGAATCTATTGACAGTGTGTCTGTCACAGACTGGAATCTATTTACAGTGTGTCAGTGCCAGACTGGAATCTATTGACACTCTGTCAGTCTCAGACTGGAACATGTGACAGTATGCCAGTCTCAGACTGGAATCTATTGACAGTGTGTCTGTCACAGAATGGAATCTATTGAAAGTGCGTCAGTCACAGACTGGAATCTATTGGCAGTGTGTCAGTCACAGACTAGAATCTATTTACAGTGTGTCAGTCTCAGACTGGAATCTATTGACACTGTCAGCCTCAGACTGGAATCTATTGACAGCGTGTCAGTCTCAGACTGGAATCTATTGACAGTGTGTCAGCCTCTGACTGGAATCTATTGACAGTGTGTCAGCCTCTGACTGGAATCTATTGACAGCGTGTCAGTCTCAGACTGGAATCCATTAACACTGAGTCAGTCTCAGACAGCAATCTATTGACAGTGCATCATTCACCAACTGGAATGTATTGACAGTGTCTCTGTCTGATATCGGAATCTATTGACAGTGTGTCAGTCACAGAGGGGAATCTATTGACAGCGTGCCAGTCACAGACTGGAATCTATTGACAGTGTGTCTGTCACAGAATGGAATCTATTGACAGTGCGTCAGTCACAGACTGGAATCTAGTGACAGTGTGTAAGTCTCAGACTGGAATCTATTAACACTCAAACAGCAAACTATTGACAGTGTGTCAGTCAGATACTGGAATCTATTGCATGTGTCAGTCTCAGATTGTAATCTATCGCCAGTGTGTCAGTCTCAGACTGGTATCTATTGATAGTGCGTAAGTCTCACACTGAAATCTATTGACAGTGTGTCAGTCTCAGACAGGAATCTATTGACAGTGTCAGTCTCAGACTGAAATCTATTGACAGTGTTAGTCTCAGAATGGAATCTATTGACTGTGTCAGTCTCAAACTGGAATCTATTGCCAGTGTGTAAGTCCCAGACTGGAATCTATTGACAGTGTCAGTCTCAGACTGGAATCTATTGACAGTGTCAGTCTCAGACTGAAATCTATTGACAGTGTCAGTCTCAGACTGGAATCTATAGCCAGAGTGTCAGTCTCAGCTTGGAAACTATTGGCAGTATGTCCATGCCCGACTGGAATCTACGCACTGTGTGTCAGTCACAGACTGAAATCTATTGACAGTGTGTCAGTCAGTGACTGGAATCTATTGACAGTGTGTCAGTCTCAGATTGTAATCTATTGACAGTTTGTCAGTCACAGGCTGGAATCTATTGACAGTGTGTCAGTCTCAGACTGGAATCTATTGCCAGTGTCTCTGTCTCAGTCTGGAATATATTGACAGTATGTCAGTCTCAGACTGGAATCTATTGACGGTGTGTCAGTCTCAGACTGGAATCTATTGACAGTGTCAGGTTCAGTCTGGAATCTATTGACAGTGTCAGTTTCAGACTGGAATCTATTGACAGTGTCAGTCACAGACAGGAATCTATTGACAGTGTGTCAGACTCAGACTGGAATCTATTGCCAGTGTCTCTGTCTCAGTCTGGAATATATTGACAGTATGTCAGTCTCAGACTGGAATCTATTCACAGTGCGTCATTCACAGACTGGGATCTATTGACAGTGTGTCAGTACAGACTGGAATCTATTGACTGTGTGTCAGTCGAAAACTGGAATCTTTTGACAGTGTGTCAGTCTCAGACTGGAATCTATTGACAGTGTGTCAGTCACAGACTGGAAACTATTGACAGTGTCAGTCTCAGACTGTAATCTAATGAATGTGCCTCAGTTTCAGACAGGAATCTATTGTCAGTTTGTCAGTCAGTGACTGGAATCTATTGATAGTGAGTCAGTGCCAAACTGGAATCTATTGACAGTGTGTCTGTCACAGAATGGAATCTATTGACAGTGCGTCAGTCACAGACTGGAATCTAGTGACAGTGTGTAAGTCTCAGACTGGAATCTATTAACACTGAGTCCGTCTCAAACAGCAAACTATTGACAGTGTTTCAGTCACATACTGGAATCTATTGCATGTGTCAGTCTCAGATTGTAATCTATCGTCAGTGTGTCAGTCTCAGACTGGTATCTATTGATAGTGTGTAAGTCTCAAACTAAAATCTATTGACAGTGTGTCAGTCTCAGATAGGAATCTATTGACAGTGTCAGTCTCAGACTGTAATCTAGTGACAGTGCCTCATTTTCAGACTGGAATCTATTATCAGTATGTCAGTCTCAGACTGGAATCTATTGACAGTGTGTCAGTCTCAGACTGGAATCTATTGACAGTGTGTCAGTCTCAGACTGGAATCTGTTGACAGTGTGTCAGTCTCAGACTGGAATCTATTGACAGTGTGTCAGTCTCAGACTGGAATCTGTTGACAGTGTGTCAGTCTCAGACTGGAATCTTTGACAGTGTGTCAGTCTCACACTGGAATCTATTGACAGTGTGTCAGTCTCAGACTGGAATCTATTGACAGTGCGTCAGTCTCAGTGTGGAATCTCGTGACAGTGTGTCAGTACCAGACTGGAATCTATTGACAGTGTGTCAGTGCCAGACTGGAAAAATATTGACAGTGCGTCAGTCTCATTCTGGCATCTATTGAAAGCGTGTCAGTCTCAGGGTGGAATCGATTGGCAGTAGGTCAATCTCAGACTGGAATCGATTGATAGTATCTCAAACTCTGACTGGAATCCAGTGACAGTGTGTCAGTCTCAGACTGGAATTAATTGACAGGGTGTCAATCTCAGACTGGAATCTATTGACAATGTCAGTCTCAGACTGAAATCTATTGACAGTGTCAGTCTCAGACTAGAATCTATTGACTGTGCCAGTCTCAGACTGAATCTATTGACAGTGTCAGTCTCAGACTGAAATCTATTGACCGTGTCAGTCTCAGACTGGAATCTATTGCCTGAGTGTCAGACTCAGATTGGAAACTATTGGCAGTATGTCAATGCCAGACTGGAATCTACGCACTGTGTGTCAGTCACAGACTGAAATCTATTGACAGTGTGTCAGTCAGTGACTGGAATCTATTGACAGTGTGTCAGTCAGTGACTGGAATCTATTGACAGTGTGTCAGAACCATAGAATCATAGAATTTACAGTGCAGAAGGAGGCCATTCGGCCCATCGAGTCTGCACCGGCTCTTGGAAAGAGCACTCTACCCAAGGTCAACACCGCCACCCTATCCCCATAACCCAGCAACCCCACCCAACACTAAGGGCAATTTTGGACACTAAGGGCAATTTATCATGGCAAATCCACCTAACCTGCACATCTTTGGACTGTGGGAGGAAACCGGAGCACCCAGAGGAAACCGACGCACACACGGGGAGGATGTGCAGACTCCGCACAGACAGTGACCCAAGCTGGAATCGAACCTGGGACCCTGGAGCTGTGAAGCAATTGTGCTATCCTCAAGGCTACCGTGCTGCCCCAGTATGTCAATGCCAGACTGGAATCTACGCACTGTGTGTCAGTCACAGACTGAAATCTATTGACAGTGTGTCAGTACAGACTGGAATCTATTGACTGTGTGTCAGTCTCAGACTGGAAACTATTGACAGTGTCAGTCTCAGACTGTAATCTAATGAAAGTGCCTCAGTTTCAGACAGGAATCTATTGTCAGTGTGTCAGTCAGTGACTGGAATCTATTGACAGTGGGTCAGTCTCAGATTAGAATCTATTGACAGTGTGTCAGTCTCAGACTGGAATCGATTGACAATATCTCAATGTCAGACTGGAATCTAGTGACAGTGTATCAGTCTCAGACTGGAATCTATTGACAGAGTGTCAGTCCCAGACTGGAAACTATTGACAGAGTCTCTGTCTCAGTCTGGAATATATTGACAGTATGTCAGTCTCAGACTGGAATCTATTGACAGTGTGTCAGTCTCTGACTGGAATCTATTGACAGTGTGTCTGTCACAGAATGGGATCTATTGACAGTGCGTCAGTCACGGACTGGAATCTAGTGACAGTGTTTAAGTCTCAGACTGGAATCTATTAACACTGAGTCAGTCTCAAACAGCAAACTATTGACAGTGTGTCAGTCACATACTGGAATCTATTGCATGTGTCAGTCTCAGATTGTAATCTATCGTCAGTGTGTCAGTCTCAGACTGGTATCTATTGATAGTGCGTAAGTCTCACACTGAAATCTATTGACAGTGTGTCAGTCTCAGATTGGAATCTATTGACAGTGTCAGTCTCAGACTGTAATCTAGTGACAGTGCCTCAGTATCAGACTGGAATCTATTATCAGTATGTCAGTCTCCGACTGGAATCTATTGACAGTGTGTAAGTCTCAGACTGGAATCTATTGTAAGTGTGTCAGTGCAAGACTGGAATCTATTGACAGTGTGTCAGTCATAGACTGGAATCTATTGACAGTGTGACAGTGCCAGACTGGAATCTATTGACAGTGTGTCAGTCACAGGCTGGAATCTATTGACAGAGTGTCAGTCACAGACTGGAATCTATTGACAGAGTGTCAGTCATAGACTGGAATCTATTGACAGTGTGACAGTGCCAGACTGGAATCTATTGACAGTGTGTCAGTCACAGGCTGGAATCTATTGAGAGTGTGTCAGTCACAGACTGGAATCTATTGACAGAGTGTCAGTGCCAGAGTGGAATCTGTTGACAGTGTGTCAGTCTCAGACTGGTATCTATTGATAGTGCGTAAGTCTCACACTGAAATCTATTGACAGTGTGTCAGTCTCAGACTGGAATCTATTGCCAGTGTGTCAGTCTCAGACTGGAATCTATTGCCAGAGTGTCAGTCTCAGATTGGAAACTATTTATCAGTATGTCAATGACAGACTGGAATCTACGCACTGTGTGTCAATCACAGACTGAAATCTATTCACAGTGTGTCAGTCAGTGACTGGAATCTATTGACAGTGTGTCAGTCAGTGACTGGAATCTATTGACAGTGTGTCAGTCACAGGCTGGAATCTATTGACGGTGTGTCAGTCTGAGACTGGAATCTTTTGACAGTGTCAGTCTCAGACTGGAATCTATTGCCAGTGTCTCTGTCTCAGTCTGGAATATATTGACAGTATGTCAGTCTCAGACTGGAACCTATTGACTGTGTGTCAGTCTCAGACTGGAATCTATTGACGGTGTGTCAGTCTCAGACTGGAATTTATTGACGGTGTGTCAGTCTCAGACTGGAATCTATTGACAGTGTCAGTTTCAGACTGGAATCTATTGACAGTGTGTCAGTCACAGACAGGAATCTATTGACAGTGTGTCAGTCACAGACAGGAATCTATTGACAGTGTCTCTTTCTCAGTCTGGAATATATTGACTGTATGTTAGTCTCAGACTGGAATCTATTCACAGTGCGTCATTCACAGACTGGGATCTATTGACAGTGTGTCAGTACAGACTGGAATCTATTGACTGTGTGTCAGTAACAGACTGGAATCTTTTGACAGTGTGTCAGCCTCAGACTGGAATCTCTTGACAGTGTGCCAGTCACAGACTGGAAACTATTGACTGTGTCAGTCTCAGACTGTAATCTAATGAAAGTGCCTCAGTTTCAGACAGGATTCTATTGTCAGTGTGTCAGTCAGTGACTGGAATCTATTGACAGTGGGTCAGTCTCAGACTGAAATCTATTGACAGTGTCTGTCTCAGACTGGAATCTATTGACTGTGTCAGTCTCAGACTGAAATCTATTGACAGTGTCAGTCTCAGACTGGAATCTATTGCAAGAGTGTCAGTCTCAGATTGGAAACTATTGGCAGTATGTCAATGCCAGACTGGAATCTACGCACTGTGTGTCAATCACAGACTGAAATCTATTGACAGTGTGTCAGTCAGTGACTGGAATCTATTGACAGTGTGTCAGTCTCAGATTGGAACCTATTGACAGTGTGTCAGTTCCAGACTGGAATCTATTGACAGTGTGTCAGTGCCAGACTGGAATGTATTGACAGTGGGTCTGTCACAGAATGGAATCTAGTGACAGTGTGTCAGTCACAGGCTGGAATCTATTGACGGTGTGTCAGTCTCAGACTGGAATCTTTTGACAGTGTCAGTCTCAGACTGGAATCTATTGCCAGTGTCTCTCCCTCAGTCTGGAATATATTGACAGTATGTCAGTCTCAGACTGGAATCTATTGACTGTGTGTCAGTCTCAGACTGGAATCTATTGACGGTGTGTCAGTCTCAGACTGGAATTTATTGACGGTGTGTCAGTCTCAGACTGGAATCTATTGACAGTGTCAGTCACAGACAGGAATCTATTGACAGTGTCTCTGTGTCAGTCTGGAATATATTGACAGTTTATCAGTCTCAGACTGGAATCTATTCACAGTGCGTCATTCACAGACTGGGATCTATTGACAGTGTGTCAGTACAGACTGGAATCTATTGACTGTGTGTCAGTCACAGACTGGAATCTTTTGACAGTGTGTCAGTCTCAGACTGGAATCTATTGACAGTGTGTCAGTCACAGACTGGAAACTATTGACAGTGTCAGTCTCAGACTGTAATCTAATGAAAGTGCCTCAGTTCCAGACAGGAATCTATTGTCAGTGTGTCAGTCAGTGACTGGAATCTATTGACAGTGGGTCAGTCTCAGATAAGAATCTATTGACAGTGTGTCAGTCTCAGACTGGAATCGATTGACAATATCTCACTGTCAGACTGGAATCGATTGACAATATCTCAATGTCAGACAGGAATCTAATGACAGTGTGTCAGTCTCAGACTGGAATCTATTGACAGAGTGTCAGTCTCAGACTGGAAACTACTGACAGAGTCTCTGTCTCAGTCTGGAACATATTGACAGTATGTCAGTCTCAGACTGGAATCAATTGACAGTGTGTCAGTCTCAGACTGGAATCTATTGACAGTACTTCAGTCTCAGAATGTAATCTAGTGACAGTGTGTCAGTTTAAGACTGGAAACTATTGTCAGTGTGTCAGTCTCAGGCTGGAACTTGTGACAGTGTGTCTGTCACAGACTGGAATCTATTTACAGTGTGTCAGTGCCAGACTGGAATCTATTGACACTCTGTCAGTCTCAGACTGGAATCTATTGACAGTGTGTCTGTCACAGAATGGAATCTATTGAAAGTGCGTCAGTCACAGACTGGAATCTATTGGCAGTGTGTCTGTCACAGAATGGAATCTATTGAAAGTGCGTCAGTCACAGACTGGAATCTATTGACATTGTGTCAGTCACAGACTAGAATCTATTTACAGTGTGTCAGTGCCAGACTGGAATCTATTGACACTCTGTCAGTCTCAGACTGGAATCTATTGACAGTGTGTCAGTCTCAGACTGGAACATGTGACAGTATGCCAGTCTCAGACTGGAATCTATTGACAGTGTGTCTGTCACAGAATGGAATCTATTGAAAGTGCGTCAGTCACAGACTGGAATCTATTGGCAGTGTGTCAGTCACAGACTAGAATCTATTTACAGTGTGTCAGTCTCAGACTGGAATCTATTGACACTGTCAGCCTCAGACTGGAATCTATTGACAGCGTGTCAGTCTCAGACTGGAATCTATTGACAGTGTGTCAGCCTCTGACTGGAATCTATTGACAGTGTGTCAGTCTCAGACTGGAATCTATTGACACTGTCAGCCTCAGACTGGAATCTATTGACAGCGTGTCAGTCTCAGACTGGAATCCATTAACACTGAGTCAGTCTCAGACAGCAATCTATTGACAGTGCATCATTCACCAACTGGAATGTATTGACAGTGTCTCTGTCTGATATCGGAATCTATTGACAGTGTGTCAGTCACAGAGGGGAATCTATTGACAGCGTGCAAGTCACAGACTGGAATCTATTGACAGTGTGTCTGTCACAGAATGGAATCTATTGACAGTGCGTCAGTCACAGACTGGAATCTAGTGACAGTGTGTAAGTCTCAGACTGGAATCTATTAACACTCAAACAGCAAACTATTGACAGTGTGTCAGTCACATACTGGAATCTATTGCATGTGTCAGTCTCAGATTGTAATCTATCGCCAGTGTGTCAGTCTCAGACTGGTATCTATTGATAGTGCGTAAGTCTCACACTGAAATCTATTGACAGTGTGTCAGTCTCAGACAGGAATCTATTGACAGTGTCAGTCTCAGACTGAAATCTATTGACAGTGTTAGTCTCAGAATGGAATCTATTGACTGTGTCAGTCTCAAACTGGAATCTATTGCCAGTGTGTAAGTCTCAGACTGGAATCTATTGACAGTGTCAGTCTCAGACTGGAATCTATTGACAGTGTCAGTCTCAGACTGAAATCTATTGACAGTGTCAGTCTCAGACTGGAATCTATAGCCAGAGTGTCAGTCTCAGCTTGGAAACTATTGGCAGTATGTCCATGCCCGACTGGAATCTACGCACTGTGTGTCAGTCACAGACTGAAATCTATTGACAGTGTGTCAGTCAGTGACTGGAATCTATTGACAGTGTGTCAGTCTCAGATTGTAATCTATTGACAGTTTGTCAGTCACAGGCTGGAATCTATTGACAGTGTGTCAGTCTCAGACTGGAATCTATTGCCAGTGTCTCTGTCTCAGTCTGGAATATATTGACAGTATGTCAGTCTCAGACTGGAATCTATTGACGGTGTGTCAGTCTCAGACTGGAATCTATTGACAGTGTCAGGTTCAGTCTGGAATCTATTGACAGTGTCAGTTTCAGACTGGAATCTATTGACAGTGTCAGTCACAGACAGGAATCTATTGACAGTGTGTCAGACTCAGACTGGAATCTATTGCCAGTGTCTCTGTCTCAGTCTGGAATATATTGACAGTATGTCAGTCTCAGACTGGAATCTATTCACAGTGCGTCATTCACAGACTGGGATCTATTGACAGTGTGTCAGTACAGACTGGAATCTATTGACTGTGTGTCAGTCGAAAACTGGAATCTTTTGACAGTGTGTCAGTCTCAGACTGGAATCTATTGACAGTGTGTCAGTCACAGACTGGAAACTATTGACAGTGTCAGTCTCAGACTGTAATCTAATGAATGTGCCTCAGTTTCAGACAGGAATCTATTGTCAGTTTGTCAGTCAGTGACTGGAATCTATTGATAGTGAGTCAGTGCCAAACTGGAATCTATTGACAGTGTGTCTGTCACAGAATGGAATCTATTGACAGTGCGTCAGTCACAGACTGGAATCTAGTGACAGTGTGTAAGTCTCAGACTGGAATCTATTAACACTGAGTCCGTCTCAAACAGCAAACTATTGACAGTGTTTCAGTCACATACTGGAATCTATTGCATGTGTCAGTCTCAGATTGTAATCTATCGTCAGTGTGTCAGTCTCAGACTGGTATCTATTGATAGTGTGTAAGTCTCAAACTAAAATCTATTGACAGTGTGTCAGTCTCAGATAGGAATCTATTGACAGTGTCAGTCTCAGACTGTAATCTAGTGACAGTGCCTCATTTTCAGACTGGAATCTATTATCAGTATGTCAGTCTCAGACTGGAATCTATTGACAGTGTGTCAGTCTCAGACTGGAATCTATTGACAGTGTGTCAGTCTCAGACTGGAATCTGTTGACAGTGTGTCAGTCTCAGACTGGAATCTATTGACAGTGTGTCAGTCTCAGACTGGAATCTGTTGACAGTGTGTCAGTCTCAGACTGGAATCTTTGACAGTGTGTCAGTCTCACACTGGAATCTATTGACAGTGTGTCAGTCTCAGACTGGAATCTATTGACAGTGCGTCAGTCTCAGTGTGGAATCTCGTGACAGTGTGTCAGTACCAGACTGGAATCTATTGACAGTGTGTCAGTGCCAGACTGGAAAAATATTGACAGTGCGTCAGTCTCATTCTGGCATCTATTGAAAGCGTGTCAGTCTCAGGGTGGAATCGATTGGCAGTAGGTCAATCTCAGACTGGAATCGATTGATAGTATCTCAAACTCTGACTGGAATCCAGTGACAGTGTGTCAGTCTCAGACTGGAATTAATTGACAGGGTGTCAATCTCAGACTGGAATCTATTGACAATGTCAGTCTCAGACTGAAATCTATTGACAGTGTCAGTCTCAGACTAGAATCTATTGACTGTGCCAGTCTCAGACTGAATCTATTGACAGTGTCAGTCTCAGACTGAAATCTATTGACCGTGTCAGTCTCAGACTGGAATCTATTGCCTGAGTGTCAGACTCAGATTGGAAACTATTGGCAGTATGTCAATGCCAGACTGGAATCTACGCACTGTGTGTCAGTCACAGACTGAAATCTATTGACAGTGTGTCAGTCAGTGACTGGAATCTATTGACAGTGTGTCAGTCAGTGACTGGAATCTATTGACAGTGTGTCAGAACCATAGAATCATAGAATTTACAGTGCAGAAAGAGGCCATTCGGCCCATCGAGTCTGCACCGGCTCTTGGAAAGAGCACTCTACCCAAGGTCAACACCGCCACCCTATCCCCATAACCCAGCAACCCCACCCAACACTAAGGGCAATTTTGGACACTAAGGGCAATTTATCATGGCAAATCCACCTAACCTGCACATCTTTGGACTGTGGGAGGAAACCGGAGCACCCAGAGGAAACCGACGCACACACGGGGAGGATGTGCAGACTCCGCACAGACAGTGACCCAAGCTGGAATCGAACCTGGGACCCTGGAGCTGTGAAGCAATTGTGCTATACTCAAGGCTACCGTGCTGCCCCAGTATGTCAATGCCAGACTGGAATCTACGCACTGTGTGTCAGTCACAGACTGAAATCTATTGACAGTGTGTCAGTACAGACTGGAATCTATTGACTGTGTGTCAGTCTCAGACTGGAAACTATTGACAGTGTCAGTCTCAGACTATAATCTAATGAAAGTGCCTCAGTTTCAGACAGGAATCTATTGTCAGTGTGTCAGTCAGTGACTGGAATCTATTGACAGTGGGTCAGTCTCAGATTAGAATCTATTGACAGTGTGTCAGTCTCAGACTGGAATCGATTGACAATATCTCAATGTCAGACTGGAATCTAGTGACAGTGTATCAGTCTCAGACTGGAATCTATTGACAGAGTGTCAGTCTCAGACTGGAAACTATTGACAGAGTCTCTGTCTCAGTCTGGAATATATTGACAGTATGTCAGTCTCAGACTGGAATCTATTGACAGTGTGTCAGTCTCTGACTGGAATCTATTGACAGTGTGTCTGTCACAGAATGGGATCTATTGACAGTGCGTCAGTCACGGACTGGAATCTAGTGACAGTGTTTAAGTCTCAGACTGGAATCTATTAACACTGAGTCAGTCTCAAACAGCAAACTATTGACAGTGTGTCAGTCACATACTGGAATCTATTGCATGTGTCAGTCTCAGATTGTAATCTATCGTCAGTGTGTCAGTCTCAGACTGGTATCTATTGATAGTGCGTAAGTCTCACACTGAAATCTATTGACAGTGTGTCAGTCTCAGATTGGAATCTATTGACAGTGTCAGTCTCAGACTGTAATCTAGTGACAGTGCCTCAGTATCAGACTGGAATCTATTATCAGTATGTCAGTCTCCGACTGGAATCTATTGACAGTGTGTAAGTCTCAGACTGGAATCTATTGTAAGTGTGTCAGTGCAAGACTGGAATCTATTGACAGTGTGTCAGTCATAGACTGGAATCTATTGACAGTGTGACAGTGCCAGACTGGAATCTATTGACAGTGTGTCAGTCACAGGCTGGAATCTATTGACAGAGTGTCAGTCACAGACTGGAATCTATTGACAGAGTGTCAGTCATAGACTGGAATCTATTGACAGTGTGACAGTGCCAGACTGGAATCTATTGACAGTGTGTCAGTCACAGGCTGGAATCTATTGAGAGTGTGTCAGTCACAGACTGGAATCTATTGACAGAGTGTCAGTGCCAGAGTGGAATCTGTTGACAGTGTGTCAGTCTCAGACTGGTATCTATTGATAGTGCGTAAGTCTCACACTGAAATCTATTGACAGTGTGTCAGTCTCAGACTGGAATCTATTGCCAGTGTGTCAGTCTCAGACTGGAATCTATTGCCAGAGTGTCAGTCTCAGATTGGAAACTATTTATCAGTATGTCAATGACAGACTGGAATCTACGCACTGTGTGTCAATCACAGACTGAAATCTATTCACAGTGTGTCAGTCAGTGACTGGAATCTATTGACAGTGTGTCAGTCAGTGACTGGAATCTATTGACAGTGTGTCAGTCACAGGCTGGAATCTATTGACGGTGTGTCAGTCTGAGACTGGAATCTTTTGACAGTGTCAGTCTCAGACTGGAATCTATTGCCAGTGTCTCTGTCTCAGTCTGGAATATATTGACAGTATGTCAGTCTCAGACTGGAACCTATTGACTGTGTGTCAGTCTCAGACTGGAATCTATTGACGGTGTGTCAGTCTCAGACTGGAATTTATTGACGGTGTGTCAGTCTCAGACTGGAATCTATTGACAGTGTCAGTTTCAGACTGGAATCTATTGACAGTGTGTCAGTCACAGACAGGAATCTATTGACAGTGTGTCAGTCACAGACAGGAATCTATTGACAGTGTCTCTTTCTCAGTCTGGAATATATTGACTGTATGTTAGTCTCAGACTGGAATCTATTCACAGTGCGTCATTCACAGACTGGGATCTATTGACAGTGTGTCAGTACAGACTGGAATCTATTGACTGTGTGTCAGTAACAGACTGGAATCTTTTGACAGTGTGTCAGCCACAGACTGGAATCTCTTGACAGTGTGTCAGTCACAGACTGGAAACTATTGACTGTGTCAGTCTCAGACTGTAATCTAATGAAAGTGCCTCAGTTTCAGACAGGATTCTATTGTCAGTGTGTCAGTCAGTGACTGGAATCTATTGACAGTGGGTCAGTCTCAGACTGAAATCTATTGACAGTGTCTGTCTCAGACTGGAATCTATTGACTGTGTCAGTCTCAGACTGAAATCTATTGACAGTGTCAGTCTCAGACTGGAATCTATTGCAAGAGTGTCAGTCTCAGATTGGAAACTATTGGCAGTATGTCAATGCCAGACTGGAATCTACGCACTGTGTGTCAATCACAGACTGAAATCTATTGACAGTGTGTCAGTCAGTGACTGGAATCTATTGACAGTGTGTCAGTCTCAGATTGGAACCTATTGACAGTGTGTCAGTTCCAGACTGGAATCTATTGACAGTGTGTCAGTGCCAGACTGGAATGTATTGACAGTGGGTCTGTCACAGAATGGAATCTAGTGACAGTGTGTCAGTCACAGGCTGGAATCTATTGACGGTGTGTCAGTCTCAGACTGGAATCTTTTGACAGTGTCAGTCTCAGACTGGAATCTATTGCCAGTGTCTCTCCCTCAGTCTGGAATATATTGACAGTATGTCAGTCTCAGACTGGAATCTATTGACTGTGTGTCAGTCTCAGACTGGAATCTATTGACGGTGTGTCAGTCTCAGACTGGAATTTATTGACGGTGTGTCAGTCTCAGACTGGAATCTATTGACAGTGTCAGTCACAGACAGGAATCTATTGACAGTGTCTCTGTGTCAGTCTGGAATATATTGACAGTTTATCAGTCTCAGACTGGAATCTATTCACAGTGCGTCATTCACAGACTGGGATCTATTGACAGTGTGTCAGTACAGACTGGAATCTATTGACTGTGTGTCAGTCACAGACTGGAATCTTTTGACAGTGTGTCAGTCTCAGACTGGAATCTATTGACAGTGTGTCAGTCACAGACTGGAAACTATTGACAGTGTCAGTCTCAGACTGTAATCTAATGAAAGTGCCTCAGTTCCAGACAGGAATCTATTGTCAGTGTGTCAGTCAGTGACTGGAATCTATTGACAGTGGGTCAGTCTCAGATAAGAATCTATTGACAGTGTGTCAGTCTCAGACTGGAATCGATTGACAATATCTCACTGTCAGACTGGAATCGATTGACAATATCTCAATGTCAGACAGGAATCTAGTGACAGTGTGTCAGTCTCAGACTGGAATCTATTGACAGAGTGTCAGTCTCAGACTGGAAACTACTGACAGAGTCTCTGTCTCAGTCTGGAACATATTGACAGTATGTCAGTCTCAGACTGGAATCAATTGACAGTGTGTCAGTCTCAGACTGGAATCTATTGACAGTACTTCAGTCTCAGACTGTAATCTAGTGACAGTGTGTCAGTTTAAGACTGGAAACTATTGTCAGTGTGTCAGTCTCAGGCTGGAACTTGTGACAGTGTGTCTGTCACAGACTGGAATCTATTTACAGTGTGTCAGTGCCAGACTGGAATCTATTGACACTCTGTCAGTCTCAGACTGGAATCTATTGACAGTGTGTCTGTCACAGAATGGAATCTATTGAAAGTGCGTCAGTCACAGACTGGAATCTATTGGCAGTGTGTCTGTCACAGAATGGAATCTATTGAAAGTGCGTCAGTCACAGACTGGAATCTATTGACATTGTGTCAGTCACAGACTAGAATCTATTTACAGTGTGTCAGTGCCAGACTGGAATCTATTGACACTCTGTCAGTCTCAGACTGGAATCTATTGACAGTGTGTCTGTCACAGACTGGAATCTATTTACAGTGTGTCAGTGCCAGACTGGAATCTATTGACACTCTGTCAGTCTCAGACTGGAATCTATTGACAGTGTGTCAGTCTCAGACTGGAACATGTGACAGTATGCCAGTCTCAGACTGGAATCTATTGACAGTGTGTCTGTCACAGAATGGAATCTATTGAAAGTGCGTCAGTCACAGACTGGAATCTATTGGCAGTGTGTCAGTCACAGACTAGAATCTATTTACAGTGTGTCAGTGCCAGACTGGAATCTATTGACACTCTGTCAGTCACAGACTAAAATCTATTGACAGTGTGTCTGTCACAGACTGGAATCTATTGACAATGTCTCTGTTTGATATTGGAATCTATTGTCAGTGTGTCAGTCACAGACTGGAATCTATTGACAGTGTGTCAGTCACAGACGGGAATCTACTGACAGTGTGTCAGTCACAGACTGGAATCTATTGACAGTGTGTCAGTCACAGACGGGAATCTACTGGCAGTGTGTCAGTCACAGACTGGAATCTATTGACAGTGTGTCAGTCACAGACGTGAATCTATTGACAGTGTGTCAGTCTCAGACTGGAATCTATTGACAGTGTGTCAGTCACAGACGTGAATCTATTGACAGTGTGTCAGTCACAGACTGGAATCTATTGACAGTGTGTCAGTCACAGACGGGAATCTACTGACAGTGTGTCAGTCACAGACTGGAATCTATTTTTTTGAAAATAATTTTTCTTAAAGGTTTTCTTAAAATATCCATAACAAAAAGTGAAAGAAAAAAGAACCCAACAGGGTTAAGTACAAAACACAATCTAAAAAAGCAACCCCCCAAACCCCTCTCCCCCCTGTACCTAAATAATAAATTAACATTAACACCCCGACTTAACACAACAGGTGTATCCACCCCCTCAGACACTCCAGTGTAAATAACATAAACAAAAATAAAGTAAACCCCCCCCCCCCCCCCGAGCTGCTGCTGCCATTGACCAATGTTTATCGTTCTGCCAGACAGTCTAAGAACGGTTGCCACCGCCTAAAGAACCCTTGTACCGACCCTCTCAAGCGAATTTCACCCTCTCCAATTTAATGAACCCTGCCATATCGCTGATCCAGGATTCTACGCTTGGGGGCCTCGTATCTTTCCACTGAAGGAGAATCCTTCGCCGGGCTACCAGGGACGCAAAGGCCAGAATTCCGGCCTCTTTCGCCTCCTGCACTCCCGGCTCCTCTGCCACCCCAAATATTATGAGCCCGCAGCCCGGTCTGACCCTGGATCCTACCACCCTCGACACCGTCCTCACTACGCCCTTCCAAAATTCCTCCAGCGCTGGGCATGCCCAGAACATATGGGTGTGATTTGCTGTGTCAGTCACAGACTGGAATCTATTGACAGTGTGTCAGTCTCAGATTGGAAACTATTGGCAGTGTGTCAATGCCAGACTGGAATCTACGCACTGTGTGTCAGTCACAGACTGAAATCTATTGACAGTGCATCAACTGTCTCCCCTTCACAAACCCCGTCTGGTCTTCAAGGATGATCTGCGGCACACAATCCTCAATCCTCGTGGCTAAGACATTCGCCAACACCTTGGCATCTACATTTAGCAAGGAAATCGGTCTGTAAGACCCACATTGCAGGGGATCCTTGTCCCGTTTCAGGATCAAGGAGATCAGTGCCCGGGACATCGTCGGGGGTAAAGCCCCCCCTGCCTCATTAAAGGTCCCAACTAACAGCGGGCCCAACAGGTCCATATATTTTTTATAGAATTCGACCAGGAAACTGTCCGGCCCCGGTACCTTCCCCGCCTGCATGCTTCCTATCCCTTTGATCAGCTCCTCCAGCCCAATTGGGGCCCCCAGTCCCGCCACCAGTCCCTCTTCCACCTTTGGAAACCTCAATTGGTCCAGGAAACGGCCCATCCCTCCCTCCTCCCGTGGGGGCTCGGATCGGTACAATTCCTCGTAGAAGTCCCTGAAGACCCCATTGATGCCAACCCCACTCCGCACCACGCCCCCTCCCCTGTCCTTAACTCCCCCGATCTCCCTAGCTGCATCCCGCTTCCGAAGCTGATGCGCCAGCATCCGGCTTGCCTTTTCCCCATACTCGTAGACCGCCCCCTGGGCCTTCCTCCACTGCACCTCCACCTTCCTGGAATTCGGCCTGGAGGCTGCGCCTCTTCCTCAACAATCCTTCCTCGGGCTCCTCCACATACCTCCTGTCTACCCTCACCATCTCCCCCACCAGCCTCTCCCTCTCCCCCCCCGCTCGCTCCGCTCCTTGTGGGCACTAATGGAGATCAGCTCTCCCCTCACCACCGCCTTGAGTGCCTCCCATACCATCCCCACTCAGACCTCCCCGTTGTCGTTGGTCTCCAAGTACATCTCAATACTTCCTCGGACCCGCTCGCTCACCTCCTCGTCCGCCAACAGCCCCACCTCCAAGCGCCACAGCGGGTGCTGGTCCCTCTCCTCCCCCATCTCCAAGTCCACCCAATGCGGGGCGTGGTCCGAAATGGCTATTGCCGAATACTCGGTATCCTCTACTCTCACTATCAGCGCCCTACTCAAAATGAAAAATTCGATTCGAGAATAAGCCTTATGGACATGTGAGAAGAATGAAAATTCCCTTGCCCCCGGCCTTGCAAATCTCATAGGTTCCACTCCCCCCATTTGGTCCATAAACACCAACACTCTAGCCGCCGCCAGCTTCCTACCCGTCCTAGACCTGGACGATCCAGTCCCGGATCCAACACCGTGTTAAAGTCTCCCCCCATTATCAGGCCCCCCACTTCCAAGTCTGGGATCCGACCCAACATACGCTGCATAAAACCCGCATCGTCCCAGTTAGGAGCATACACATTGACCAGTACCATCCTCTCTCCCTGCAACTTACCACTTACCATTATGTACCTACCGCCATTATCTGCCACAATGCTCGACGCCTCGAATGACACCTTCTTTCCCACCAAGATCGCCACCCCTCGATTTTTGGCATCTAGCCCCGAGTGAAACACCTGACCTACCCACCCTTTCCTCAGTCTTACCTGGTCTGCCACCTTCAGGTGTGTCTCCTGGAGCATAACCACAGACTGGAATCTATTGACAGTGTGTCAGTCACAGACTGGAATCATTTGAGAGTGTGTCAGTGCCAGACTGAAATCTATTGACAGTACGTCAGTTTCAGACTGTAATCTAGTGACAGTGCGTCAGTCTCAGACTGGAATCTATTGTCAGTGTGTCAGTGCCAGACTGGAATCTATTGACAGCGCATCAGTCACAGA
Source organism: Scyliorhinus torazame (assembly GCF_047496885.1). Classification (NCBI taxonomy): domain Eukaryota; kingdom Metazoa; phylum Chordata; class Chondrichthyes; order Carcharhiniformes; family Scyliorhinidae; genus Scyliorhinus; species Scyliorhinus torazame. The sequence goes on from NC_092716.1 coordinate 130,844,425, forward strand.
CTGGAATCTAGTGACAGTGTGTAAGTCTCAGACTGGAATTTATTAACACTGCGTCAGTCTCAAACTGCAACCTAGTGACAGTGTGTCAGTCACATACTGGAATCTATTGCATGTGCCAGTCTCAGACTGTAATCTATCGACACTGTGTCAGTCTCAGACTGCAATCTATGACAGTGCCTCAGTTTCAGACTGGAATCTATTATCAGTGTGTCAATCTCAGACTGGAATCTATTGACAGTGTGTCAGTTTCAGACTGGAATCTATTGACAGTGTATCAGTCAGTGACTGGAATCTATTGACAGTGAGTCACTCTCAGACTGGAACCTATTGACTGTGTGTCAGTGTCAGACTGGAATCTATTGACTGTGTGTCAGTCTCAGACTGGAATCGATTGGCAGTGTGTTAGTCTCAGACTAGAATCTATTGACAGTGTGTCAGTGCCAGACTGGAACCTATTGACAGTGCATCAGTCTCATACTGGAATCTGTTGAAAGCGAGTCAGTCTCAGACTGGAATCGATTGGCAGTATGTCAATCTCAGACTGACTGGAATCGATTGACAATATCTCAATTTCAGACTGGAATCTATTGACAGTGTCTCTGTCTCAGTCTGGAATATATTGACAGTATGTCAGTCTCAGACTGGAATCTATTGACAGTGTGTCAGTCACAGAGTGCAATCTATTGACAGTGTGTCAGTGCCAGACTGAAATCTATTGACAGTGTGTCAGTCTCAGACTGGAATCTATTGACAGTGCGTCAGTTTCAGACTGGAATCTATTGACAGTGTGTCAGTCTCAGACTGGAATCTATTGACAGTGTGTCAGTCTCAGACTGGAATCTATTGACAGTGTGTCAGTCTCAGACTGGAATCTATTGACAGTGTGTCAGTCTCAGACTGGAATCTACTGACAGTGTGTCAGTCTCAGACTGGAATCTATTGACAGTGTGTCAGTCTCAGACTGGAATCTATTGACAGTGTGTCAGTCTCAGACTGGAATCTATTGACAGTGTGTCAGTCTCAGACTGGAATCTATTGACAGTGTGTCAGTCTCAGACTGGAATCTACTGACAGTGTGTCAGTCACAGACGTGAATCTATTGACAGTGTGTCAGTCACAGACTGGAATCTATTGACAGTGTGTCAGTCACAGACGGGAATCTACTGACAGTGTGTCAGTCACAGACTGGAATCTATTTTTTTGAAAATAATTTTTCTTAAAGGTTTTCTTAAAATATCCATAACAAAAAGTGAAAGAAAGAAGAACCCAACAGGGTTAAGTACAAAACACAATCTAAAAAAGCAACCCCCCAAACCCCTCTCCCCCCTGTACCTAAATAATAAATTAACATTAACACCCCGACTTAACACAACAGGTGTATCCACCCCCTCAGACACTCCAGTGTAAATAACATAAACAAAAATAAAGTAAACCCCCCCCCCCCCCCCCCGAGCTGCTGCTGCCATTGACCAATGTTTATCGTTCTGCCAGACAGTCTAAGAACGGTTGCCACCGCCTAAAGAACCCTTGTACCGACCCTCTCAAGCGAATTTCACCCTCTCCAATTTAATGAACCCTGCCATATCGCTGATCCAGGATTCTACGCTTGGGGGCCTCGTATCTTTCCACTGAAGGAGAATCCTTCGCCGGGCTACCAGGGACGCAAAGGCCAGAATTCCGGCCTCTTTCGCCTCCTGCACTCCCGGCTCCTCTGCCACCCCAAATATTATGAGCCCGCAGCCCGGTCTGACCCTGGATCCTACCACCCTCGACACCGTCCTCACTACGCCCTTCCAAAATTCCTCCAGCGCTGGGCATGCCCAGAACATATGGGTGTGATTTGCTGTGTCAGTCACAGACTGGAATCTATTGACAGTGTGTCAGTCTCAGATTGGAAACTATTGGCAGTGTGTCAATGCCAGACTGGAATCTACGCACTGTGTGTCAGTCACAGACTGAAATCTATTGACAGTGCATCAACTGTCTCCCCTTCACAAACCCCGTCTGGTCTTCAAGGATGATCTGCGGCACACAATCCTCAATCCTCGTGGCTAAGACATTCGCCAACACCTTGGCATCTACATTTAGCAAGGAAATCGGTCTGTAAGACCCACATTGCAGGGGATCCTTGTCCCGTTTCAGGATCAAGGAGATCAGTGCCCGGGACATCGTCGGGGGTAAAGCCCCCCCTGCCTCATTAAAGGTCCCAACTAACAGCGGGCCCAACAGGTCCATATATTTTTTATAGAATTCGACCAGGAAACTGTCCGGCCCCGGTACCTTCCCCGCCTGCATGCTTCCTATCCCTTTGATCAGCTCCTCCAGCCCAATTGGGGCCCCCAGTCCCGCCACCAGTCCCTCTTCCACCTTTGGAAACCTCAATTGGTCCAGGAAACGGCCCATCCCTCCCTCCTCCCGTGGGGGCTCGGATCGGTACAATTCCTCGTAGAAGTCCCTGAAGACCCCATTGATGCCAACCCCACTCCGCACCACGCCCCCTCCCCTGTCCTTAACTCCCCCGATCTCCCTAGCTGCATCCCGCTTCCGAAGCTGATGCGCCAGCATCCGGCTTGCCTTTTCCCCATACTCGTAGACCGCCCCCTGGGCCTTCCTCCACTGCACCTCCACCTTCCTGGAATTCGGCCTGGAGGCTGCGCCTCTTCCTCAACAATCCTTCCTCGGGCTCCTCCACATACCTCCTGTCTACCCTCACCATCTCCCCCACCAGCCTCTCCCTCTCCCCCCCCGCTCGCTCCGCTCCTTGTGGGCACTAATGGAGATCAGCTCTCCCCTCACCACCGCCTTGAGTGCCTCCCATACCATCCCCACTCAGACCTCCCCGTTGTCGTTGGTCTCCAAGTACATCTCAATACTTCCTCGGACCCGCTCGCTCACCTCCTCGTCCGCCAACAGCCCCACCTCCAAGCGCCACAGCGGGTGCTGGTCCCTCTCCTCCCCCATCTCCAAGTCCACCCAATGCGGGGCTTGGTCCGAAATGGCTATTGCCGAATACTCGGTATCCTCTACTCTCACTATCAGCGCCCTACTCAAAATGAAAAATTCGATTCGAGAATAAGCCTTATGGACATGTGAGAAGAATGAAAATTCCCTTGCCCCCGGCCTTGCAAATCTCATAGGTTCCACTCCCCCCATTTGGTCCATAAACACCAACACTCTAGCCGCCGCCAGCTTCCTACCCGTCCTAGACCTGGACGATCCAGTCCCGGATCCAACACCGTGTTAAAGTCTCCCCCCATTATCAGGCCCCCCACTTCCAAGTCTGGGATCCGACCCAACATACGCTGCATAAAACCCGCATCGTCCCAGTTAGGAGCATACACATTGACCAGTACCATCCTCTCTCCCTGCAACTTACCACTTACCATTATGTACCTACCGCCATTATCTGCCACAATGCTCGACGCCTCGAATGACACCTTCTTTCCCACCAAGATCGCCACTCCTCGAGTTTTTGGCATCTAGCCCCGAGTGAAACACCTGACCTACCCACCCTTTCCTCAGTCTTACCTGGTCTGCCACCTTCAGGTGTGTCTCCTGGAGCATAACCACAGACTGGAATCTATTGACAGTGTGTCAGTCACAGACTGGAATCATTTGACAGTGTGTCAGTGCCAGACTGAAATCTATTGACAGTACGTCAGTTTCAGACTGTAATCTAGTGACAGTGCGTCAGTCTCAGACTGGAATCTATTGTCAGTGTGTCAGTGCCAGACTGGAATCTATTGACAGCGCATCAGTCACAGACTGGAATCTAGTGACAGTGTGTAAGTCTCAGACTGGAATTTATTAACACTGCGTCAGTCTCAAACTGCAACCTAGTGACAGTGTGTCAGTCACATACTGGAATCTATTGCATGTGCCAGTCTCAGACTGTAATCTATCGACACTGTGTCAGTCTCAGACTGCAATCTATGACAGTGCCTCAGTTTCAGACTGGAATCTATTATCAGTGTGTCAATCTCAGACTGGAATCTATTGACAGTGTGTCAGTTTCAGACTGGAATCTATTGACAGTGTATCAGTCAGTGACTGGAATCTATTGACAGTGAGTCACTCTCAGACTGGAACCTATTGACTGTGTGTCAGTGTCAGACTGGAATCTATTGACTGTGTGTCAGTCTCAGACTGGAATCGATTGGCAGTGTGTTAGTCTCAGACTAGAATCTATTGACAGTGTGTCAGTGCCAGACTGGAACCTATTGACAGTGCATCAGTCTCATACTGGAATCTGTTGAAAGCGAGTCAGTCTCAGACTGGAATCGATTGGCAGTATGTCAATCTCAGACTGACTGGAATCGATTGACAATATCTCAATTTCAGACTGGAATCTATTGACAGTGTCTCTGTCTCAGTCTGGAATATATTGACAGTATGTCAGTCTCAGACTGGAATCTATTGACAGTGTGTCAGTCACAGAGTGCAATCTATTGACAGTGTGTCAGTGCCAGACTGAAATCTATTGACAGTGTGTCAGTCTCAGACTGGAATCTATTGACAGTGCGTCAGTTTCAGACTGGAATCTATTGACAGTGTGTCAGTCTCAGACTGGAATCTATTGACAGTGTGTCAGTCTCAGACTGGAATCTATTGACAGTGTGTCAGTCTCAGACTGGAATCTATTGACAGTGTGTCAGTCTCAGACTGGAATCTACTGACAGTGTGTCAGTCTCAGACTGGAATCTATTGACAGTGTGTCAGTCTCAGACTGGAATCTATTGACAGTGTGTCAGTCTCAGACTGGAATCTATTGACAGTGTGTCAGTCTCAGACTGGAATCTATTGACAGTGTGTCAGTCTCAGACTGGAATCTACTGACAGTGTGTCAGTCTCAGGCTGGAATCTACTGACAGTGTGTCAGTCTCAGACTGGAATCTACTGACAGTGTGTCTCAGACTGGAATCTATTTTTTTGAAAATAATTTTTATTAAAGGTTTTCTTAAAATATCCATAACAAAATGAGAAAGAAAAAAGAACCCAACAGGGTTAAGTACAAAACACAATCTAAAAAAGCAACCCCCCAAACCCCTCTCCCCCCTGTACCTAAATAATAAATTAACATTAACACCCCGACTTAACAAACAGGTGTATCCACCCCCTCAGACACTCCAGTGTAAATAACATAAACAAAAATAAAGTAAACCCCGCCCCCCCCCCGAGCTGCTGCTGCCATTGACCAATGTCTATCGTTCTGCCAGAAAGTCTAAGAACGGTTGCCACCGCCTAAAGAACCCTTGTACCGACCCTCTCAAGCGAATTTCACCCTCTCCAATTTAATGAACCCTGCCATATCGCTGATCCAGGATTCTACGCTTGGGGGCCTCGCATCTTTCCACTGAAGGAGAATCCTTCGCCGGGCTACCAGGGACGCAAAGGCCAGAATTCCGGCCTCTTTCACCTCCTGCACTCCCGGCTCCTCTGCCATCCCAAATATTATGAGCCCGCAGCCCGGTCTGACCCTGGATCCTACCACCCGCGACACCGTCCTCGCTACGCCCTTCCAAAATTCCTCCAGCGCTGGGCATGCCCAGAACATATGGGTGTGATTTGCTGTGTCAGTCACAGACTGGAATCTATTGACAGTGTGTCAGTCTCAGATTGGAAACTATTGGCAGTGTGTCAATGCCAGACTGGAATCTACGCACTGTGTGTCAGTCACAGACTGAAATCTATTGACAGTGCATCAACTGTCTCCCCTTCACAAACCCCGTCTGGTCTTCAAGGATGATCTGCGGCACACAATCCTCAATCCTCGTGGCTAAGACATTCGCCAACACCTTGGCATCTACATTTAGCAAGGAAATCGGTCTGTAAGACCCACATTGCAGGGGATCCTTGTCCCGTTTCAGGATCAAGGAGATCAGTGCCCGGGACATCGTCGGGGGTAAAGCCCCCCCTGCCTCATTAAAGGTCCCAACTAACAGCGGGCCCAACAGGTCCATATATTTTTTATAGAATTCGACCAGGAAACTGTCCGGCCCCGGTGCCTTCCCCGCCTGCATGCTTCCTATCCCTTTGATCAGCTCCTCCAGCCCAATTGGGGCCCCCAGTCCCGCCACCAGTCCCTCTTCCACCTTTGGAAACCTCAATTGGTCCAGGAAACGGCCCATCCCTCCCTCCTCCCGTGGGGGCTCGGATCGGTACAATTCCTCGTGGAAGTCCCTGAAGACCCCATTGATGCCAACCCCACTCCGCACCACGCCCCCTCCCCTGTCCTTAACTCCCCCGATCTCCCTAGCTGCGTCCCGCTTCCGAAGCTGATGCGCCAGCATCCGGCTTGCCTTTTCCCCAAACTCATAGACCGCCCCCTGGGCCTTCCTCCACTGCACCTCCGCCTTCCTGGTGGTCACCAGGTCGAATTCGGCCTGGAGGCTGCGCCTCTTCCTCAACAATCCTTCCTCGGGCTCCTCCACATACCTCCTGTCTACCTTCACCATCTCCCCCACCAGCCTCTCCCTCTCCCCCCGCTCCCTCCGCTCCTTGTGGGCACTAATGGAGATCAGCTCTCCCCTCACCACCGCCTTGAGTGCCTCCCATACCTTCCCCACTCAGACCTCCCCGTTGTCGTTGGTCTCCAAGTACCTCTCAATACTTCCTCGGACCCGCTCGCTCACCTCCTCGTCCGCCAACAGCCCCACCTCCAAACGCCACAGCGGGCGCTGGTCCCTCTCCTCCCCCATCTCCAAGTCCACCCAATGCGGGGCGTGGTCCGAAATGGCTATTGCCGAATACTCGGTATCCTCTACTCTCGCTATCAGCGCCCTACTCAAAATGAAAAAGTCGATTCGAGAATAAGCCTTATGGAAATGTGAGAAGAATGAAAATTCCCTTGCCCCCGGCCTTGCAAATCTCATAGGTTCCACTCCCCCCATTTGGTCCATAAACACCAACACTCTAGCCGCCGCCAGCTTCCTACCCATCCTAGACCTGGACGATCCAGTCCCGGATCCAACACTGTGTTAAAGTCTCCCCCCATTATCAGGCCCCCCACTTCCAAGTCTGGGATCCGACCCAACATACGCTGCATAAAACCCGCATCGTCCCAGTTCGGAGCATACACATTGACCAGTACCATCCTCTCTCCCTGCAACTTGCCACTTACCATTATGTACCTACCGCCATTATCTGCCACAATGCTCGACGCCTCGAATGACACCTTCTTTCCCACCAAGATCGCCACCCCTCGATTTTTGGCATCTAGCCCCGAGTGAAACACCTGACCTACCCACCCTTTCCTCAGTCTTACCTGGTCTGCCACCTTCAGGTGTGTCTCCTGGAGCATAACCACAGACTGGAATCTATTGACAGTGTGTCAGTCACAGACTGGAATCATTTGACAGTGCGTCAGTTTCAGACTGTAATCTAGTGACAGTGCATCAGTCTCAGACTGGAATCTATTGTCAGTGTGTCAGTGCCAGACTGGAATCTATTGACCATGTGTCAGTCTCAGACTGGAATCTATTGACAGTGCGTCAGTTTCAGACTGTAATCTAGTGACAGTGCATCAGTCTCAGACTGGAATCTATTGTCAGTGTGTCAGTGCCAGACTGGAATCTATTGACAGTGTGTCTGTCACAGAATGGAATCTATTGACAGCGCATCAGTCACAGACTGGAATCTAGTGACAGTGTGTAAGTCTCAGACTGGAATTTATTAACACTGCGTCAGTCTCAAACTGCAACCTAGTGACAGTGTGTCAGTCACATACTGGAATCTATTGCATGTGCCAGTCTCAGACTGTAACCTATCGACACTGTGTCAGTCTCAGACTGGAATCTATTGATAGTGCGTAAGTCTCAGACTGAAATCTACTGACAGCATGTCAGTCTCAGGCTGGAATCTATTGACAGTGCATCAGTCTCATACTGGAATCTATTGAAAGCGAGTCAGTCTCAGACTGGAATCGATTGGCAGTATGTCAATCTCAGACTGACTGGAATCGATTGACAATATCTCAATTTCAGACTGGAATCTATTGCCAGTGTCTCTGTCTCAGTCTGGAATATATTGACAGTATGTCAGTCTCAGACTGGAATCTATTGACAGTGTGTCAGTCACAGAGTGCAATCTATTGACAGTGTGTCAGTGCCAGACTGAAATCTATTGACAGTGTGTCAGTCTCTGACTGGAATCTATTGACAGTGCGTCAGTTTCAGACTGTAATCTAGTGACAGTGCGTCAGTCTCAGACTGGAATCTATTGTCAGTGTGTCAGTCTCAGACTGGAATCTATTGACAGCGTGTCAGTCTCAGACTGGAATCTACTGGCAGTGTGTCAGTCTCAAACTGTAATCAATTGTCAGTGTGTGAGTCTCAGACTGGAATCTATTGACAGTGTGTCAGTCTCAGCCTTGAATCTACTGACAGTATGTCAATCTCAAACTGTAATCTATTGAAAGTGTGTCAGTCTCAGACTGGAACCTATTGACAGTGTGTCAGTCTCAAACTGGAAACTATTACCAGTGCGTCAGTCTCAGACTGGAAACTATTGACAGTGTCTCTGTCTCAGTCTGGAATCTATTGACAGTGTGTCAGTCACAGAGTGCAATCTATTGACAGTGTTGTTCCTCTGTTTAAGAAGGGTAGCAAGGATAATCCAGGGAACTACAGGCCGGTGAGCCTTACTTCAGTGGTAGGGAAATTACTGGAGAGAATTCTTCGAGACAGGATCTACTTCCATTTGGAAGCAAATGGACGTATTAGTGAGAGGCAGCATGGTTTTGTGAAGGGGAGGTCGTGTCTCACTAACTTGATAGAGTTTTTCGAGGAGGTCACTAAGAGGATTGATGCAGGTAGTGCAGTGGATGTTGTCTATATGGACTTCAGTAAGGCCTTTGACAAGGTCCCTCATGGTAGACTAGTACAAAAGGTGAAGTCACACGGGATCAGGGGTGAGCTGGCAAGGTGGATACAGAACTGGCTAGGTCATAGAAGGCAGAGAGTAGCAATGGAAGGATGCTTTTCTAATTGGAGGGCTGTGACCAGTGGTGTTCCACAGGGATCAGTGCTGGGACCTTTGCTCTTTGTAGTATATATAAATGATTTGGAGTTAAATGTAACTGGTCTGATTAGTAAGTTTGCAGATGACACAAAGGTTGGTGGAATTGCGGATAGCGATGAGGACTGTCAGAGGATACAGCAGGATTTAGATTGTTTGGAGACTTGGGCGGAGAGATGGCAGATGGAGTTTAATCCGGACAAATGTGAGGTAATGCATTTTGGAAGGTCTAATGCAGGTAGGGAATATACAGTGAATGGTAGAACCCTCAAGAGTATTGAAAGTCAAAGAGATCTAGGAGTACATGTCCACAGGTCACTGAAAGGGGCAACACAGGTGGAGAAGGTAGTCAAGAAGGCATACGGCATGCTTGCCTTCATTGGCCGGGGCATTGAGTATAAGAATTGGCAAGTCATGTTGCAGCTGTATAGAACCTTAGTTAGGCCACACTTGGAGTATAGTGTTCAATTCTGGTCGCCACACTACCAGAAGGATGTGGAGGCTTTAGGGAGGGTGCAGAAGAGATTTACCAGAATGTTGCCTGGCATGGAGGGCATAAGCTATGAGGAGCGATTGAATAAACTCGGTTTGTTCTCACTGGAACGAAGGAGGTTGAGGGGCGACCTGATAGAGGTATACAAAATTATGAGGGGCATAGACAGAGTGGATAGTCAGAGGCTTTTCCCCAGGGTAGAGGGGTCAATTACTAGGGGGCATAGGTTTAAGGTGAGAGGGGCAAGGTTTAGAGTAGATGTACGAGGCAAGTTTTTTACGCAGAGGGTAGTGGGTACCTGGAACTCGCTACCGGAGGAGGTAGTGGAAGCAGGGACAATAGGGACATTTAAGGGGCATCTTGACAGATATATGAATAGGATGGGAATAGAAGGATACGGACCCAGGAAGTGTAGAAGATTGTAGTTTAGTCGGGCAGTATGGTCGGCACGGGCTTGGAGGGCCCAATGGCCTGTTCCTGTGCTGTACATTTCTTTGTTGTTCTTGTTCACAGAGGCACGGGCCCTTGCGGCCTTCCTCGACGTGGCCTCACAAAATGCCCGCGCCTACGGCCCCGACCGCGCGGCAGCCCCTTGGGCTCCGTGGACTCCCGTTGCGACCGACTCCCCGGCACCCCCCACCCCTCCGCAAGCCTGCGCGGCCAGAGCACCAAACCACCCGGGTGGGCCCCGCTGCTATTTCTGTGGGCAGTCAAAATACCCCCGGCAGCGCTGCCCGGCCCGCTCGGCCATCTGTAAAAGCTGCGGCAAAAAGGGGCACTACTCAGCGGTGTGCCAGTCCCGGGGGGTCACCGCAATCTCCGGGGGAGAACGGGGACAGCAGACTCAACCCCCCCAACGATCCATGTGCGGCCATTTTGGGTCCCGGACGCAACGCGGGGAGGGTGGGCGTCACCATCTTGTACGAGGCAAGTTTTTTACGCAAAGGGTTGTGGGTGCCTGGAACTCGTTCCCGGTGGAGGTGGTGGAAGCAGGGACGATAGTGACATTTAAGGGGCATCTTGACAAATACATGAATAGGATGTGAATAGAGGGATGCGGACCCAGGAAGTGTAGAAGATTGTAGTTTAGTCGGGCAGCGTGGTCGGCACGGGCTTGGAGGGCCGAAGGGCCTGTTCCTGTGCTGTACATTTCTTTGTTCTTTGTTCTTTGTGTCAGTGCCAGACTGAAACCTATTGACAGTGTGTCAGTCTCAGACTGGAATCTATTGACAGTGCGTCAGTTTCAGACTGTAATCTAGTGACAGTGCGTCAGTCTCAGACTGGAATCTATTGTCAGTGTGTCAGCCTCAGACTGGAATCTATTGACAGCGTGTCAGTCTCAGACTGGAATCTACTGACAGTGTGTCAGTCTCAGACTGGAATCTATTGACAGTGCGTCAGTTTCAGACTGTAATCTACTGACAGTGTGTCAGTCTCAAACTGTAATCAATTGTCAGTGTGTGAGTCTCAGACTGGAATCTATTGACAGTGTGTCAGACTCAGCCTTGAATCTACTGACAGTATGTCAATCTCAAACTGTAATCTATTGAAAGTGTGTCAGTCTCAAACTGGAAACTATTAACAGTGCGTCAATCTCAAACTGGAAACTATTGACAGTGTGTCAGTCACATATTGGAATCTATTGCATGTGTCAGTCTGAGACTGGAATCTATCGACATGTTTCAGTCTCAGACTGGAATCTATTGACAGTGTCAGTCTCAGACTGTAATATAGTGACAATGCATCAGTCTTGGACTGGAAACTATTGGGAGTGCGTGAGTCTCAGACTGAAATCTATTGACAGTGTGTCAGTCTCAGACTGCAACCGATTCACAGTGTGTCAGTCTCAGACTGGAAGTTGTTGACAGTGTGTCAGTCTCAGACTGGAAACTACTGTCAGTGTGTCATTCTCAGACTGGAATCTAGTGACAGTATGTCAGTCTCAGAGTGGGATCTATTGACAGTGCGGCAGTCTCAGACCTGAATCTATTGAAAGCGTGTCAGTCTCAGACTGCAACCGATTCACAGTGTGTCAGTCTCAGACTGGAAGTTGTTGAAAGCGTGTCAGTCTCAGACTGGAATCTATTGACAGTGTGTCAGTGTCAGACTGGAATCTACTGACAGTGTGTCAGTCTCAGACTGGAATCTGATTTGTTATGTTGTAGGTGTAACATAAGCGGCTTCCTTGTGGTGCACTTGACAAAGAAGGTTCAGACGTGGAGATAACTTCAACACGTTTATTAAACTATTTACACTTCTATTTCTCAGTTTTGACACTACTGCTAATCCTACTATAGCTACCCAGACTGACTAACCAGTTGTTGCAATCCACGTGGTGGGTGTAATATTGAATTAGCCCTGTGTCTGTACTCACTGACTGTCTCCACTGGAAAGAGGCAGATCATGTGTGTGGTGTCCTTTATATATGGGTTGGTGTAATGCCCCCCTGTGGTCGTGTCATCTCCTTGTGTATCGTGAATGTCCATTGGACGTTTCCTATCTACCTGATCTATTGGTTGAGTGTGTGTGTGTGATGCTAGCCTACGTGCATTTACATTGATGCACATCACCACATCCCCCCTTTTTTATATGTTCATATTTTCTGTACACGTTTAGAAAATTGAACAAAAAACTGGTAGATAAGATAAGGTATATATAAGCCATGGGAACAGTAATTAAACAATGAGTCTAAATCATTTGTGTGAGACCATAAACCATCAATCATCATGGTCAAATGTCTCTCCTGGTTATGAACGGCATCAACGTCCCTGTGCCACAGGAACCAAGAAGTGGTCAAATCACTTTGCTGTCTGATTTGGAATCCCTTTCTTTTTTCGATGTTTGTGATGGTGCTGTCGGATGGCATCTTGTAGCTGATAAGGTGTTGATGTTGAAGAAGTACCATCAACAGTATCATTTGAGGTCATGGATGTGCCATATGTTGAAGTTGGATAAGACAGTACATACTGGTTCTGGCCACGTGCTGTGCTGGAAGGGTGATCCTGCTGAGAACCGTTGAAGCTTGTCGAATTGGAAACAGAATTGCTGCTCGCATAATTACCTGGTGATGGTGTGAAACTAGAACCTTGCATCTGATTGGAATATGCCGTCTGGCCAGGCTGTGGTGCAGCAAATCCTGGGCTGTAACTAAGGCATCCAGTCTGTAGTGCAGATTGCGCTTGCGGTAGTCCTCCTTCGGTCTTGATTCCATTAGTGGGCAATCCGTAGTGCTGGCCTTTTGACAATATGCTGCATAGACTGCTGGCTGCAGCATGTCTGAATACTGGGTTTGTCCAGCATGAGCTGTCATTGGCTGCACTGCTGGTGTGGAAGAAGTGTGTGGATATAGCTGTGGTGAATATTGGTGTATTCCTCTTGGTCTGTAGCCGCTGCTGTTATTACTGACCCAGTGTAATTGTTAAGTGATCCATCTCCTGTCGTTGTGGCATCTGCTGTCACCCTGAGCGTGCCATCACTGAGGTTGCAGCACTCCCTGTCTGGAGTAAAGTCCAGCTTACGTGGATCAGAGTCGGCTTTTGGTTGCTCCCCATCTAGAGTCTGGTCTGTGTTAACTGAGTCAGTGTTGGTTTGTTGATGCTCCCCGTCCGGAGTCTTAGCAGGTTCACTGGAGTCAGCTGAGATTTCTTGAAGCTGCACTTCTGGAGTCGGAACATTGACTTGTGGAGAGGTTCGAACGAATGATGGTGGAAGTATCATGGTGCCACCGGAGTCACCAGTGGTCTCACAGTGATCGTCGAATGCCTCTGCACACACTAGCTGAGGTCTGTCACTTTGCACATCTTGCATGGGAAGTGGGATGCTGTCGTCACTCGTCTCACATACCGTGGGTAGAGCCTCAGTAGCTGCTTGTTGTTCACTTCGGTTGGGTAAATTGTCAGAGTCTTCATCTGGTGGCGCAAACAATGTGGGTGGACTGTCATTGTCTTGCTGTTGTCCTTCATTTGGGCTTGGACTGTCATCGTCGCTTTGTTCTTCACTGTAGCATGGTCGTCCTGCTGTGCACTGGAGCGTGGTAGACTGTCATAGTCTTCTTGCTGTTTACTTGAGCATGGCAGACTTGCATCGTCTGCTGCAAGTTTGTCAGAGGAGGTTGCTAGACCCTCATCGTCTTGTTCCTGCAAGGACTGCGCGTCGGAGTCTTGCGTTGCTTCTATCGTGGAGTCTGTCCACGAGCTCGCTGTGGAGACTTGTGACACTGGAGTCACGTCTTGTGTGTGCAAGGACTGCGCTCTGGAGTCTTGCGTTTCTTCTATCGTGGAGTCTGTCCACGAGCTCGCTGTGGAGACTTGTGACACTGGAGTTACTTCTTGTTCGTGCAAGGACTGCGGTGTGGAGTCTTGCTTGTCTTCTTTCGTAGAGTTGGGAACCCTAAGCGGTGCGTGGACCACGCTCTGTGTGGCAGCAGGCCGCTCTCTGTGGGCTTGTACTGCTCTCTGTCTCTTGGTTTCAGGCTGCAGCATCATCCTGCACTCACGAGTTGGGATGTCATATCCGCTGGGCTGAAGATCCTCAAATCCGAAGAACGAATCCGCGTCTGCGTCGGATTCAATACGGGGGTCGCCAATGTGCAACACGTGTAGTTGCGGTTCGGATTTGGTACTAGGGTAGCCTTCCAAGGTGAAAGGTTAGTCCGAGTCGTAGTCTTCCCGTAACAGCCTCCCCGAACAGGCGCCGGAATATGGCGACTAGGGGCTTTTCACAGTAACTTATTTGAAGCCTAATTGTGAAAATAAGCGATTTTCATTTCATTTTCATTTCATTCGAGGACCATATCATCACTGTTTGCGTCGGAGCTGGCATTGGGCTTGCGAGGTCCAGAGAAAATGTAAAGGTCGGTTTCGAAGTATTCAAGGCCGGAATCATCGGTTTGGACATAGGTAACTGCTTGTTGCAGGGTTCTTTGGAGGTTAATTTCATTTCCTGGTTCAATTTGAGGCATTGTGCTGTCATTCCAGGTGACGGAGGATGTTTTACAGCTTTAAAAGATTTTTTCTTTGATTTGGGTCGTTTCTCCTTTAAATGGGCGTGTTCCGGGGCCTCTCACGTCATGACACATGTGACGTAGCGCGTGGGAAGCGAATGCGCATGCGCATATCGCTGTTCCTTTACCGATGGCCGTTTTCGTGATTGCGCATGCGCTGCGTCGTGCGCATGCGCAAACGGACCTTCCCGTTCTGTGCGCTTCTCACGCAACTACAGAAGTGCAGTCCCTGTAGAAAGATGGCCGCCGACCTTAATTGTTCTCTGCTCCGGGATTTCGGCCTCGAGGTGAGTACTGCCGCTTCTCTTACCTTTTCTTGCTGGTTGGAGTGTGTTTTCCTCATAGTATTTGCCGAATTTGTCCTGGACTTCCTGGAAGTCGCTCCTGTTTTGTCCTTTGGAGGACTTGAATTTCTTAAAGATTTCTTCTGCTTTGGCACCGGCGATGGTGAGGAGAAGCTCGGTGCTTTCCGCATCGGCCACGTCTTCTAGTCGGCTGCCACCAGGAAGATTTCAAACCTTTGCCGGAATGTCCGCCAGTTTTCGCGGAGATCGCTGTGGCACTGGAGCCGTTGCGGAACCCGGATCTCGAACATCTTGCCTGGGTATCATTGCTGGTTGTCACTGTACGCTGAGGTATGGCTATGTGGATTGAAACAGTTCACTCCTGGTATCATGATTTGTTATGTTGTAGGTGTTACATAAGCGGCTTCCTTGTGGTGCACTTGACAAAGGAAGGTTCAGACGTGGAGATAACTTCAACACGTTTATTAAACTACTTATACTTCTATTAATCTGGTTCGACACTACTGCTAATCTTACTATAGCTACCCAGACTAACTAACCAGTTGCTGCAATCCACGTGGTGGGTGTAATATTGAATCAACCCTGTGTCTGTACTCACTGACTGTCTCCACTGGAAAGAGGCAGATGATGTGTGTGGTGTCCTTTATATATTGGTTGGTGTATTGGCCCCCAGTGGTCGTGTCACAGCCTTGTGTATCGTGAATATCCATTGGTTGTGTCCTTTCTCCCTGATCTATTGGTTGAGTGTGTGTGTGTGATGTCACTGGTACTCCCTCTAGTGTCTAGCAAGCCTACATGCATTTACATTGATGCACATCACCACAGAATCTATTGACAGTGTGTCAGTCTCAGACTGGAATCGATTGACAGTGTGTCAGTCTCAGAATGGAATCTATTGACAGTGTGTCAGTCTCAGACTGGAATCTATTGACAGTGTGTCAGTCACAGACTAGAATCTATTTTGTCTGTGTGTCAGTCTCAGACTGGAATATATTGACAGTGTGTCAGTCTCAGACTGGAAACTATTGACAATGTGTTAGTCTCGGACTGGAATCTATTGACAGTGTGTCAGTCTCTGACTGGAATCTATTGACAGTGTGTCAGTCTCAGACTGGAAACTATTGACAATGTGTCAGTCTCTGACTGGAATCTATTGACAGTGTGTCAGTCTCAGACTGGAATCTATTGTCAGTGTGTGTCACAGGCTGGAATCTATTGACAGTGTGTCAGTCTCAGACTGGAATCTGCTGACAGTGTGTCAGTCTCAAACTGGAATCTACTGACAGTGTGTCAGTCTCAAACTGGAATCTACTGACAGTATATCAGTCTCAGACTGGAATCTATTGACAGCGTGTCAGTCTCAGACTGTAATCTATTGACCAGTGCGTCAGTCTCAGACTGGAATCTATTAACAGTGCGTCAGTCTCAAACTGGAACCTATTGACAGTGTGACAGTCACATACTGGAATCTATTGCATGTGTCAGTCTCAGACTGGAATCTATCAACAGTGTGTCAGTCTCAGACTGGAATCTATTGACCAGTGCGTCAGCCTCAAACTGGAAACTACTGACAGTGTGACAGTCACATACTGGAATCTATTGCATGTGTCAGTCTCAGACTGGAATCTATTGGCAGTGTGTCAGTCTCAGACAGGAATCTATTGACAGTGCGTCAGTCTCAGACTGGAATCGATTGACAGTGTGTCAGTCTCAGAATGGAATCTATTGACAGTGTGTCAGTCTCAGACTGGAATCTATTGACAGTGTGTCAGTCACAGACTAGAATCTATTTTGTCTGTGTGTCAGTCTCAGACTGGAATATATTGACAGTGTGTCAGCCTCAGACTGGAAACTATTGACAATGTGTTAGTCTCGGACTGGAATCTATTGACAGTGTGTCAGTCTCTGACTGGAATCAATTGACAGTGTGTCAGTCTCAGACTGGAATCTATTGTCAGTGTGTGTCTCAGACTGGAATCTATTGACAGTGTGTCAGTCTCAGACTGGAATCTGCTGACAGTGTGTCAGTTTCAGACTGTAATCTATTGACCAGTGCGTCAGTCTCAGACTGGAATATATTAACAGTGCGTCAGTCTCAAACTGGAACCTATTGACAGTGTGACAGTCATATACTGGAATCTATTGACAGTGTCTCAATCTCAGACAGGAATCTATTGACAGTTTGTCAGTCTCAGACTGGAATCTATTGACACTGTGTCAGTGTAAGACTGTAATCTATTGACAGTGCGTCAGTCTCAGACTGGAGTCTATTGATTGTGCGTCAGTCTCAGACTGGAATCTATTGACAGTGTGTCAGTATCAGACTGGAATCTATTGATTGTGCGTCAGTCTCAGACTGAAATCTATTGACAGTGTGTCAGTCTCAGACAGGAATCTATTGACAGTGTCAGTCTCAGACTGTAATTGATTGACCAGTGCGTCAGTCTCAGACTGGAATCTATTAACAGTGCGTCAATCTAAAACTGGAACCTATTGACAGTGTGACAGTCACATACTGGAATCTATTGCATGTGTCAGTCTCAGACTGGAATCTATTAACAGTGTGTCAGTCTCAGACAGGAATCTATTGACAGTGTGCCAGTATCAGACTGGAATCTATTGATAGTGCCTCCGTCTCAAACTGAAATCTATTGAAAGCGTGTCCGTCTCAGACTGGAACCGATTGACAGTGTGTCATTCTCAGACTGGAATCTATTGACACTGTGTCAGTGTAAGACTGTAATCTATTGACAGTGCGTCAGTCTCAGATTGGAGTCTATTGATTGTGCGTCAGTCTCAGACTGGAACCTATTGACAGTGTGTCAGTCTCAAACTGGAATCTATTGACAGTGTGTCAGTCTCAGACAGGAATCTATTGACAGTGTCAGTCTCAGGCTGTAATCGATTGACCAGTGCGTCAGTCTCAGACTGGAATCTATTAACAGTGCGTCAGCCTCAAACTGGAAACTATTGACAGTGTGACAGTCACATACTGGAATCTATTGACAGTTTGTCAGTCTCAGACTGGAATCTATTGACACTGTGTCAGTGTAAGACTGTAATCTATTGACAGTGCGTCAGTCTCAGACTGGAGTCGATTGACAGTGTCTCAGTCTCAAACTGGAACCTATTGACAGTGTGTCAGTCTCAGACTGGAATTTATTGATTGCGCGTCAGTCTCAGACTGAAATCTATTGAAAGCGTGTCCGTCTCAGACTGGAAACGATTGACAGTGTGTCATTCTCAGACTGGAATCTATTGACACTGTGTCAGTGTAAGACTGTAATCTATTGACAGTGTGTCAGTCTCAGACTGGAATCTATTGACAGCGTTTGAGTCTCAGAGTGGAATCTATTGACTAGTGCGTCAGTCTCAGACTGGAATCTACTGACAGTGTGTCAGTCTCAGACTGGAATCTATTGTCAGTGTGTGAGTCTAAGACTGGAATCTATTAACGGTGTGTCAGTCTCAGAGAGGAATCTATTGACAGTTTGTCAGTCTCAGACTGTAATCTATTGACAGTGTGTCAGTGTAAGACTGTAATCTAGTGACAGTGTGTCAGTCTCAGACTGGAGTCTAGTGACAGTATGTCAGTCTCTGACTGAAATCTATAGACATTGTGTCAGTCTCTGACTGAAATCTACTGACAGTTTATCAGTCTCAGACTGGAATCTACTGACAGCGTGTGAGTCTCAGAGTGGAATCTATTGACAATGCGTCAGTCTCAGGCTGTAATCTAGTGACAGTGTGTCAGTCTTAGACTGGAACCGATTGACAGTGTGTCAGTCTCAGACAGGAAACGATTGACAGAATGTTAGTCTCAGACAGGAATCTACTGACAGCGTGTCAGTCTCAGACTGTAATCTGTTGACAGACTGTCTGTCTCAGACTGGAATCTGTTGACAGACTGTCTGTCTCAGACTGGAATCTATTGACAGAGTGTCAGTCTCAGACTGGAATCTATTGACAATGTGTCAGTCTCAGACTGGAATCTATTGACAGTGCGTCAGCCTGAAACTGGAAACTATTGACAGTGTGTCAGTCTCATACTGGAATCTATTGACAGTGTGTCAGTCTCAGACTGGAATCTATTGACCAGTGCGTCAGCCTGAAACTGGAAACTATTGACAGTGTGTCAGTCTCAGACAGGAATCTATTGGCAGTGTGTCAGTCTCAGACTGGAATCTGTTGACAGACTGTCTGTCTCAGACTGGAATCTATTGACAGTGTGTCAGTCTCAGACTGGAATCTACTGACAGTGCGTCAGCCTCAAACTGGAAACTATTGACAGTGTGTCAGTCTCAGACTGGAATCTACTGACAGTGCGTCAGCCTCAAACTGGAAACTATTGACAGTGTGTCAGTCTCAGACTGGAATCTATTGACAGTGTGTCAGTCTCAGACTGGAATCTATTGACCAGTGCGTCAGCCTCAAACTGGAAACTATTGACAGTGTGTCAGCCTCAAACTGGAAACTATTGACAGTGTGTCAGTCTCAGACTGCGATCTATTGACAGTGTGTCAGTCACAGACTGGAATCTACTGACAGTGTGTCAGTCTCAGACTGGAATCTATTGACCAGTGCGTCAGTCTCAGACTAGAATCTACTGACAGCGTGTCAGTCTCAGACTGGAATCTATTGACAGTGTGTCAGTCTCAGACAGGAATCTACTTACAGTGTGTCAGTCTCAGACTGGAATCTATTGACAGTGTGTCGGTCTCAGACTGGAATCTACTGACAGTGTGTCAGTCTCAGACTGGAAACTATTGACCAGTGCGTCAGTCTCAGACTGGAATCTACTGACAGCGTGTCAGTCTCAGACTGGAATCTATTGACAGTGTGTCAGTCTCAGACAGGAATCTACTGACAGCGTGTCAGTCTCAAACTGGAAACTATTGACCAGTGCGTCAGTCTCAGACTGGAAACTTTTGACAGTGTGTCAGTCTCAGACAGGAATCTACTGACAATGTGTCAGTCTCAAACTGGAAACTATTGACCAGTGCGTCAGCCTCACACTGAAATCTATTGACAGTGTGTCAGTCTCAGACTGGAATCTAGTGACAGTGTGTCAGTCTCAGACAGGAATCTACTGACAGCGTGTCAGTCTCAGACTGGAATCTATTGACAGTGTGTCAGTCTCAGACTGCGATCTATTGACAGTGTGTCAGTCACAGACTGGAATCTACTGACAGTGTGTCAGTCTCAGACTGGAATCTATTGACCAGTGCGTCAGTCTCAGACTAGAATCTACTGACAGCGTGTCAGTCTCAGACTGGAATCTATTGACAGTGTGTCAGTCTCAGACAGGAATCTACTTACAGTGTGTCAGTCTCAGACTGGAATCTATTGACAGTGTGTCGGTCTCAGACTGGAATCTACTGACAGTGTGTCAGTCTTAGACTGGAAACTATTGACCAGTGCGTCAGTCTCAGACTGGAATCTACTGACAGCGTGTCAGTCTCAGACTGGAATCTATTAACAGTGCGTCAATCTAAAACTGGAACCTATTGACAGTGTGACAGTCACATACTGGAATCTATTGCATGTGTCAGTCTCAGACTGGAATCTATTAACAGTGTGTCAGTCTCAGACAGGAATCTATTGACAGTGTGCCAGTATCAGACTGGAATCTATTGATAGTGCCTCCGTCTCAAACTGAAATCTATTGAAAGCGTGTCCGTCTCAGACTGGAACCGATTGACAGTGTGTCATTCTCAGACTGGAATCTATTGACACTGTGTCAGTGTAAGACTGTAATCTATTGACAGTGCGTCAGTCTCAGATTGGAGTCTATTGATTGTGCGTCAGTCTCAGACTGGAACCTATTGACAGTGTGTCAGTCTCAAACTGGAATCTATTGACAGTGTGTCAGTCTCAGACAGGAATCTATTGACAGTGTCAGTCTCAGGCTGTAATCGATTGACCAGTGCGTCAGTCTCAGACTGGAATCTATTAACAGTGCGTCAGCCTCAAACTGGAAACTATTGACAGTGTGACAGTCACATACTGGAATCTATTGACAGTTTGTCAGTCTCAGACTGGAATCTATTGACACTGTGTCAGTGTAAGACTGTAATCTATTGACAGTGCGTCAGTCTCAGACTGGAGTCGATTGACAGTGTCTCAGTCTCAAACTGGAACCTATTGACAGTGTGTCAGTCTCAGACTGGAATTTATTGATTGCGCGTCAGTCTCAGACTGAAATCTATTGAAAGCGTGTCCGTCTCAGACTGGAAACGATTGACAGTGTGTCATTCTCAGACTGGAATCTATTGACACTGTGTCAGTGTAAGACTGTAATCTATTGACAGTGTGTCAGTCTCAGACTGGAATCTATTGACAGCGTTTGAGTCTCAGAGTGGAATCTATTGACTAGTGCGTCAGTCTCAGACTGGAATCTACTGACAGTGTGTCAGTCTCAGACTGGAATCTATTGTCAGTGTGTGAGTCTAAGACTGGAATCTATTAACGGTGTGTCAGTCTCAGACAGGAATCTATTGACAGTTTGTCAGTCACAGACTGTAATCTATTGACAGTGCGTCAGTCTCAGACTGGAATCTATTGATAGTGCGTCAGTCTCAGACTGAAATCTTTAGAAAGCGTGTCAGACTCAGACTGGAACCGATTGACAGAATGTTTGTCTCAGACTGGAATCTATTGACAGTTTGTCAGTCTCAGACTGGAACCTAGTGACAGTGTGTCAGTCTCAGACTGGAGTCTAGTGACAGTATGTCAGTCTCTGACTGAAATCTATAGACATTGTGTCAGTCACAGACAGGAATCTATTGACAGTGTGTCAGTCTCTGACTGAAATCTACTGACAGTTTATCAGTCTCAGACTGGAATCTACTGACAGCGTGTGAGTCTCAGAGTGGAATCTATTGACAATGCGTCAGTCTCAGGCTGTAATCTAGTGACAGTGTGTCAGTCTTAGACTGGAACCGATTGACAGTGTGTCAGTCTCAGACAGGAAACGATTGACAGAATGTTAGTCTCAGACAGGAATCTACTGACAGCGTGTCAGTCTCAGACTGTAATCTGTTGACAGACTGTCTGTCTCAGACTGGAATCTGTTGACAGACTGTCTGTCTCAGACTGGAATCTATTGACAGAGTGTCAGTCTCAGACTGGAATCTATTGACAGTGTGTCAGTCTCAGACTGGAATCTATTGACAGTGCGTCAGCCTGAAACTGGAAACTATTGACAGTGTGTCAGTCTCATACTGGAATCTATTGACAGTGTGTCAGTCTCAGACTGGAATCTATTGACCAGTGCGTCAGCCTGAAACTGGAAACTATTGACAGTGTGTCAGTCTCAGACAGGAATCTATTGGCAGTGTGTCAGTCTCAGACTGGAATCTGTTGACAGACTGTCTGTCTCAGACTGGAATCTATTGACAGTGTGTCAGTCTCAGACTGGAATCTACTGACAGTGCGTCAGCCTCAAACTGGAAACTATTGACAGTGTGTCAGTCTCAGACTGGAATCTACTGACAGTGCGTCAGCCTCAAACTGGAAACTATTGACAGTGTGTCAGTCTCAGACTGGAATCTATTGACAGTGTGTCAGTCTCAGACTGGAATCTATTGACCAGTGCGTCAGCCTCAAACTGGAAACTATTGACAGTGTGTCAGCCTCAAACTGGAAACTATTGACAGTGTGTCAGTCTCAGACTGCGATCTATTGACAGTGTGTCAGTCACAGACTGGAATCTACTGACAGTGTGTCAGTCTCAGACTGGAATCTATTGACCAGTGCGTCAGTCTCAGACTAGAATCTACTGACAGCGTGTCAGTCTCAGACTGGAATCTATTGACAGTGTGTCAGTCTCAGACAGGAATCTACTTACAGTGTGTCAGTCTCAGACTGGAATCTATTGACAGTGTGTCGGTCTCAGACTGGAATCTACTGACAGTGTGTCAGTCTCAGACTGGAAACTATTGACCAGTGCGTCAGTCTCAGACTGGAATCTACTGACAGCGTGTCAGTCTCAGACTGGAATCTATTGACAGTGTGTCAGTCTCAGACAGGAATCTACTGACAGCGTGTCAGTCTCAAACTGGAAACTATTGACCAGTGCGTCAGTCTCAGACTGGAAACTTTTGACAGTGTGTCAGTCTCAGACAGGAATCTACTGACAATGTGTCAGTCTCAAACTGGAAACTATTGACCAGTGCGTCAGCCTCACACTGAAATCTATTGACAGTGTGTCAGTCTCAGACTGGAATCTAGTGACAGTGTGTCAGTCTCAGACAGGAATCTACTGACAGCGTGTCAGTCTCAGACTGGAATCTATTGACAGTGTGTCAGTCTCAGACTGCGATCTATTGACAGTGTGTCAGTCACAGACTGGAATCTACTGACAGTGTGTCAGTCTCAGACTGGAATCTATTGACCAGTGCGTCAGTCTCAGACTAGAATCTACTGACAGCGTGTCAGTCTCAGACTGGAATCTATTGACAGTGTGTCAGTCTCAGACAGGAATCTACTTACAGTGTGTCAGTCTCAGACTGGAATCTATTGACAGTGTGTCGGTCTCAGACTGGAATCTACTGACAGTGTGTCAGTCTCAGACTGGAAACTATTGACCAGTGCGTCAGTCTCAGACTGGAATCTACTGACAGCGTGTCAGTCTCAGACTGGAATCTATTGACAGTGTGTCAGTCTCAGACAGGAATCTACTGACAGCGTGTCAGTCTCAAACTGGAAACTATTGACCAGTGCGTCAGTCTCAGACTGGAAACTTTTGACAGTGTGTCAGTCTCAGACAGGAATCTACTGACAATGTGTCAGTCTCAAACTGGAAACTATTGACCAGTGCGTCAGCCTCACACTGAAATCTATTGACAGTGTGTCAGTCTCAGACTGGAATCTAGTGACAGTGTGTCAGTCTCAGACAGGAATCTACTGACAGCGTGTCAGTCTCAGACTGGAATCTATTGACAGTGTTCAGTCTCAGACTGGAATCTACTGACAGTGTGTCAGTCTCAGACTGGAATCTATTGACAGTGTGTCAGTCTCAAACTGGAAACTATTGACAGTGTGTCAGTCTCAGACTGGAATCTGTTGACAGACTGTCTGTCTCAGACTGGAATCTATTGACCAGTGCGTCAGCCTCAAACTGGAAACTATTGACAGTGTGTCAGTCTCAGACTGGAATCTGTTGACAGACTGTCTGTCTCAGACTGGAATCTATTGACCAGTGCGTCAGCCTCAAACTGGAATCTACTGACAGCGTGTCAGTCTCAGACTGGAATCTGTTGACAGACTGTCTGTCTCAGACTGGAATCTATTGACAGTGTGTCAGTCTCAGACAGGAATCTACTGACAGTGTGTCAGTCTCAAACTGGAAACTATTGACCAGTGCGTCAGCCTCAAACTGGAAACTATTGACAGTGTGTCAGTCTCAAACTGGAATCCATTGACAGTGTGTCAGTCTCAGACTGGAATCTATTGACAGTGTGTCAGTCTCAGACTGGAATCTATTGACAGTGCGTCAGTCTCAGACTGGAATCTATTGACCAGTGCGTCAGCCTCAAACTGGAAACTATTGACCAGTGCGTCAGTCTCAGACTGGAAACTATTGACAGTGTGTCAGTCTCAGACTGGAATCTATTGACAGTGTGTCAGTCTCAGACTGGAATCTATTGACCAGTGCGTCAGCCTCAAACTGGAAACTATTGACAGTGTGTCAGTCTCAGACTGGAATCTATTGACAGTGTGTCAGTCACAGTCTGGCATCTACTGACAGTGTGTCTGTCTCAGAGTGGAATCTATTGACCAGTGCGTCAGCCTCAAACTGGAAACTATTGACAGTGTGTCAGTCTCAGACTGGAATCTATTGACAGTGTGTCAGTCTCAGACAGGAATCTATTGACAGTTTGTCAGTCTCAGACTGGAATCTATTGACACTGTGTCAGTGTAAGACTGTAATCTATTGACAGTGCATCAGTCTCAGACTGGAGTCTATTGATTGTGCGTCAGTCTCAGACTGAAATCTTTAGAAAGCGTGTCAGACTCAGACTGGAACCGATTGACAGTGTGTCAGTCTCACACTGGAATCTAGTGGCAGTGTGTCAGTCTCAGACAGGAATCTGTTGACAGTGTCAGTCTCAGGCTGTAATCGATTGACCAGTGCGTCAGTCTCAGACTGGAATCTATTAACAGTGCGTCAGCCTCAAACTGGAAACTATTGACAGTGTGACATTCACATACTGGAATCTATTGACAGTTTGTCAGTCTCAGACAGGAATCTATTGACAGTGTCAGTCTCAGGCTGTAATCGATTGAACAGTGCGTCAGTCTCAGACTGGAATCTATTAACAGTGCGTCAGCCTCAAACTGGAAACTATTGACAGTGTGTCAGTCTCAGACTGGAATCTACTGACAGTGCGTCAGCCTCAAACTGGAAACTATTGACAGTGTGTCAGTCTCAGACTGGAATCTATTGACAGTGTGTCAGTCTCAGACTGGAATCTATTGACCAGTGCGTCAGCCTCAAACTGGAAACTATTGACAGTGTGTCAGCCTCAAACTGGAAACTATTGACAGTGTGTCAGTCTCAGACTGCGATCTATTGACAGTGTGTCAGTCACAGACTGGAATCTACTGACAGTGTGTCAGTCTCAGACTGGAATCTATTGACCAGTGCGTCAGTCTCAGACTAGAATCTACTGACAGCGTGTCAGTCTCAGACTGGAATCTATTGACAGTGTGTCAGTCTCAGACAGGAATCTACTTACAGTGTGTCAGTCTCAGACTGGAATCTATTGACAGTGTGTCGGTCTCAGACTGGAATCTACTGACAGTGTGTCAGTCTCAGACTGGAAACTATTGACCAGTGCGTCAGTCTCAGACTGGAATCTACTGACAGCGTGTCAGTCTCAGACTGGAATCTATTGACAGTGTGTCAGTCTCAGACAGGAATCTACTGACAGCGTGTCAGTCTCAAACTGGAAACTATTGACCAGTGCGTCAGTCTCAGACTGGAAACTTTTGACAGTGTGTCAGTCTCAGACAGGAATCTACTGACAATGTGTCAGTCTCAAACTGGAAACTATTGACCAGTGCGTCAGCCTCACACTGAAATCTATTGACAGTGTGTCAGTCTCAGACTGGAATCTAGTGACAGTGTGTCAGTCTCAGACAGGAATCTACTGACAGCGTGTCAGTCTCAGACTGGAATCTATTGACAGTGTGTCAGTCTCAGACTGCGATCTATTGACAGTGTGTCAGTCACAGGCTGGAATCTACTGACAGTGTGTCAGTCTCAGACTGGAATCTATTGACCAGTGCGTCAGTCTCAGACTAGAATCTACTGACAGCGTGTCAGTCTCAGACTGGAATCTATTGACAGTGTGTCAGTCTCAGACAGGAATCTACTTACAGTGTGTCAGTCTCAGACTGGAATCTATTGACAGTGTGTCGGTCTCAGACTGGAATCTACTGACAGTGTGTCAGTCTCAGACTGGAAACTATTGACCAGTGCGTCAGTCTCAGACTGGAATCTACTGACAGCGTGTCAGTCTCAGACTGGAATCTATTGACAGTGTGTCAGTCTCAGACAGGAATCTACTGACAGCGTGTCAGTCTCAAACTGGAAACTATTGACCAGTGCGTCAGTCTCAGACTGGAAACTTTTGACAGTGTGTCAGTCTCAGACAGGAATCTACTGACAATGTGTCAGTCTCAAACTGGAAACTATTGACCAGTGCGTCAGCCTCACACTGAAATCTATTGACAGTGTGTCAGTCTCAGACTGGAATCTAGTGACAGTGTGTCAGTCTCAGACAGGAATCTACTGACAGCGTGTCAGTCTCAGACTGGAATCTATTGACAGTGTTCAGTCTCAGACTGGAATCTACTGACAGTGTGTCAGTCTCAGACTGGAATCTATTGACAGTGTGTCAGTCTCAAACTGGAAACTATTGACAGTGTGTCAGTCTCAGACTGGAATCTGTTGACAGACTGTCTGTCTCAGACTGGAATCTATTGACCAGTGCGTCAGCCTCAAACTGGAAACTATTGACAGTGTGTCAGTCTCAGACTGGAATCTGTTGACAGACTGTCTGTCTCAGACTGGAATCTATTGACCAGTGCGTCAGCCTCAAACTGGAATCTACTGACAGCGTGTCAGTCTCAGACTGGAATCTGTTGACAGACTGTCTGTCTCAGACTGGAATCTATTGACAGTGTGTCAGTCTCAGACAGGAATCTACTGACAGTGTGTCAGTCTCAAACTGGAAACTATTGACCAGTGCGTCAGCCTCAAACTGGAAACTATTGACAGTGTGTCAGTCTCAAACTGGAATCCATTGACAGTGTGTCAGTCTCAGACTGGAATCTATTGACAGTGTGTCAGTCTCAGACTGGAATCTATTGACAGTGCGTCAGTCTCAGACTGGAATCTATTGACCAGTGCGTCAGCCTCAAACTGGAAACTATTGACCAGTGCGTCAGTCTCAGACTGGAAACTATTGACAGTGTGTCAGTCTCAGACTGGAATCTATTGACAGTGTGTCAGTCTCAGACTGGAATCTATTGACCAGTGCGTCAGCCTCAAACTGGAAACTATTGACAGTGTGTCAGTCTCAGACTGGAATCTATTGACAGTGTGTCAGTCACAGTCTGGCATCTACTGACAGTGTGTCTGTCTCAGAGTGGAATCTATTGACCAGTGCGTCAGCCTCAAACTGGAAACTATTGACAGTGTGTCAGTCTCAGACTGGAATCTATTGACAGTGTGTCAGTCTCAGACAGGAATCTATTGACAGTTTGTCAGTCTCAGACTGGAATCTATTGACACTGTGTCAGTGTAAGACTGTAATCTATTGACAGTGCATCAGTCTCAGACTGGAGTCTATTGATTGTGCGTCAGTCTCAGACTGAAATCTTTAGAAAGCGTGTCAGACTCAGACTGGAACCGATTGACAGTGTGTCAGTCTCACACTGGAATCTAGTGGCAGTGTGTCAGTCTCAGACAGGAATCTGTTGACAGTGTCAGTCTCAGGCTGTAATCGATTGACCAGTGCGTCAGTCTCAGACTGGAATCTATTAACAGTGCGTCAGCCTCAAACTGGAAACTATTGACAGTGTGACATTCACATACTGGAATCTATTGACAGTTTGTCAGTCTCAGACAGGAATCTATTGACAGTGTCAGTCTCAGGCTGTAATCGATTGAACAGTGCGTCAGTCTCAGACTGGAATCTATTAACAGTGCGTCAGCCTCAAACTGGAAACTATTGACAGTGTGACAGTCACATACTGGAATCTATTGACAGTTTGTCAGTCTCAGACTGGAATCTATTGACACTGTGTCAGTGTAAGACTGTAATCTATTGACAGTGCATCAGTCTCAGACTGGAGTCTATTGACAGTGTCTCAGTCTCAAACTGGAACCTATTGACAGTGTGTCAATCTCAGACTGGAATCTATTGTCAGTGTGTCAGTCTCAGACTGGAATCTATTGACACTGTGTCAGTGTAAGACTGTAATCTATTGACAGTGCATCAGTCTCAAACTGGAACCTATTGACAGTGTGTCAGTCTCAGACTGGAATCTATTGACACTGTGTCAGTGTAAGACTGTAATCTATTGACAGTGCATCAGTCTCAAACTGGAACCTATTGACATTGTGTCAGTCTCAGACTGGAGTCTATTGATTGTGCGTCAGTCTCAGACTGAAATCTTTAGAAAGCGTGTCAGACTCAGACTGGAACCGATTGACAGTGTGTCAGTCTCAGACTGGAATCTAGTGGCAGTGTGTTAGTCTCAGACTGGAATCTAGTGGCAGTGTGTTAGTCTCAGACTGGAATCTATTGACAAATGAAAATCGCTTATTGTCACAAGTAGGCTTCAATGATGTTACTGTGAAAAGCCCCTAGTCGCCACATTCCCGCACCTGTTCGGGGAGGCTGTTCCCTGAATGCCCATTATCCAAACTCTCTGAGACCCCATTCCCAAATCCCTCTGAGTTCCCATCCCCCAAACCCTCGGGGTCCCCATTTCCCAATCTCTCCAAGTCCCCAATCGCCCCGGGATTCTCCATTGGCCGACGCCGCAATCGGGAAATGCTATTGGACAGAGAATGGGTTCTAACGCCGAAATTGTGCTGGGTGCCAATTTGACCCCAAATCGCAATTCTTTGTTGCCGCAACAGCGCCGTCAATGCGTTCCGGCACGCACGTACAGTAAATACAGTCTGCATATCAGTAGCGGGCCCGAGCCGGTATTCTCCGGGGCCTCCGCGATTCTCCACCTCCGAGGGGCCGAGGTCCCGACAGCGCGGTTCACTTGTGCTTTTTAAAATCATGGAGCTGGAGTCATAGCTGATGAAAGAAGAAGAGGAGGT
This sequence comes from Scyliorhinus torazame, assembly GCF_047496885.1. Classification (NCBI taxonomy): domain Eukaryota; kingdom Metazoa; phylum Chordata; class Chondrichthyes; order Carcharhiniformes; family Scyliorhinidae; genus Scyliorhinus; species Scyliorhinus torazame. Next base: position 130,873,593 of record NC_092716.1, read on the forward strand.
AGAACATGGAGAGGTGCGACTGTGGTATGCCGGGCCGGACACTGGCCGGGAAGGCTGAGGGCGGGGCGGCGGGGGGTGGGGGAGCCCTGCAAGGGCCGGGGGGATAGGGGGAAGGATTGACAGGACGTTGCCCGCTTTTGCCACAGCCTGCATGGCAGCCATCTTTCTGCGCACCCCACTGACCACCCACCTTGGCCGCTGGTTCTGCAGAGTGGCACCGACCGTCTGGCTCATCCCAGCCCCCACACCCGTTCCCCACCCTCTGCCACCCCCCCACTATCCAACCGGCTGCCTGCCACTGGCGGGGCATCACGCAGCCTACTCAAGGGTAACGCCAACTGTAGCCCTATGGGGCACTGGGCAGGAGCCGCGGAGTGTACCGCTGTCACGGGCAGCATCAGCCGACGGTGCTTCGGGTATCAGGGACAGGCGCCAGAGCCAGAGGTTCCCACAGTGCTAGGCACCGACGGTGCCTGGGGTGTGGGGATGGGGTGGGGGCTTTATGGGACAGGAGGGGCCAAGGTCCACAGTGCCAACCAGAGCCTCTGTGCAGCCTGTTGGACTGGTTGGGGATGGGGGTTCTCACGATGCTAACATGTCGGCCTTTCACATCCTGCAGACAATGGATATTGGAATTCAACCAGCAATGGTGGCCTTCCTGCTAGTTGCCACAGCCCTGCAGCTGTACGAGCTGGCACTGTTCGGGATGGAGGACGTGTGCAGCAGCAGCAGTGCTTGCAGTAACAGAGCATGCAGTGGCGGAGTGTGCAGCAGCGAGTGTGCAGTCGTGGAGTGTGCAGTGGCGGAGTGTGCAGTAGCAGAGCATGCAGTAGCAGAGCATGCAGTGGCGGAGTGTGCAGTAGTGGAGTGTGCAGTTAAAACATGCATTGTTCCCTCTGTATCTGCCCCATCCTCTTCTCCCAGTAGACCAATGGCCCCTCAGAGGGGGCAGCGGTTGTAAAGCTGGTGGTACTTACGGTGGGCCATAAAGAGGAGCTGAGGGTTCATTTGGGTGTGTTTGATATCCTCCCCCTTGCTGATCCACCCACCCAAGGTCACAATATTGGAGTTCCAGCTGGTAAGCCACCGTTTCTGCCGCTGGTTGGGGTCTCAGATCATCCTTTTTCATTACATACGCAGCCTTAATCTTTGTAACTGAGCCTCCTTCCTGGCCTACACCCTCCTTCCAATAAAATCAGACTGCCCTTGCCATTTGAGAAGGGTTGTTCTCTGTCCAATTCATGTTATTACATTTCACGGCAGTAGCCACGGAAGGTGGTAGGCAATGCATTAACATAGCACAATATTGAGGGGAATTCTGACCATTTTGATATGGCAAGTCGCCTGACTGCCCACAGTAGATTTCATTATAACGATCCAGAAATTCCTCTGGCTCCTCAGTCTTTTTAGGTTTGAGGTCTAATATAGCAGAAAAGTTTATGGGCTTTTGAAATGTGTTATTCAACGCATTCAGGATTTGTGTCCGTCTATCATCGTCCAACGCATGGGCCTGCTGGAGTGCGGCGTGGCTAGCATAATTCAAGTGATTGAGATGATTGCGGTACTCTGCTGGGGTTAAAACAAACTGGACTAGAGGTCCCTAGAATCAGCTTGATAAACTGAGATGGTAGTTCTCAGATGATCCACGAAAGCAGATTTCTTCCTGTCTGGGATTGCAGCCATAATAGCCATCATCTCACTGGGTCTCCATGGGAAATAAACATCTATCGTGGGCTGGGCCGCCGCCGTCACAGCGTCAGGGTTTGGTATTTTCCTAATCGGCAACTGTCTCAGAGTCTCACTAGGGGGCGCTCTAGCTGATTCCTCTGGCTCTTCCAAGACTTCGACGTCCTTCCCTGTCACTAGAGGGAGCTCCAGCTCCTCAGAACCATCCCTATCCTCATCCTTTGTTCTCGTACTTTTTGTCCTACTATATCGGTCTGAAGGGATTTAGGTGGTATTCGTGATTGTTTCTGGATAGGATCAGGCCCTTCTCTCACTGTCTGAGATCGGGTCCTAGAGCTAACTGGGCTTGTGGAACAGAGCTCCCCTTCCCTCGCAGACAGTGAAGATGGTAAAATAGGACCCACGCTATCAACCGAAGGGGCTGGAGAGGCTGGCATGATTTGAATCTGGGGAGCAGTGACTGGATATAAATTATGATACTCTGGTGGTTCCGGAATTAGTGCAGACAATGCTGCCGGTGCAGTCTGTCCAATTCTCTAGTTCTTCCTCTGTCAATGCAAGGCCGGCCATTGAACTACGTAGCCCATTGGTTTTTTTTTCACCCTCTCTTTACTTGCGTGTTTTTTTGAATGCACACTCCTTTTTCAGGATCTCTCTCGTTTTCTGGTTTCCCCCTTCACGAATTGGAATCCCCATTTTAAGGGCATTTTCTTGCCAACTTAATAACATGATCTTATCCCTCTCATGTTGAAAATATTGTCTCCATAATCTAATTAACTCTTTAGCTTTCATACTTTGGCTCTCTTTCTTTTTCATTATTATTTTTTAATTTAAAAAAAAACATTTTATTTGCCTATTTATAACCAATGGCAATTTTTGCTACTTGGCAAAATTATTGAAAAGGTTTTAACAGTGTTCTTTTAAAACTTAAAATGTTTGAAAATTCTAATTGAATTACTGCAACCTGCAAGCCTAGCTCTGATCTCAACTCAGAACTAAATTTACGATTTGCTTAACACAAACTTGTATAACTTTTGCAACTTAATTAATTCTTTATCTTAACAATTTTCCTTTTGACAAGTTTTTCTTACATTCACAAAAATGCTGGCTGCTATCAATGAGGGAACAGTTAGCTGCGGTGATTTATACCGGACCAAAGTCAACTGTCATCTCCAGATTTACACTTTTTAAAATGGTGTCAGTGTGTTTCTTTAAGTTTCTATTAATTCACAAATAAAATGAGAGAAACATTATTTCAAGTAATTAAAACTGAAGATTCTGGCAATTTCAATCAATTGCTTGCGAAAATAATAAACTTTTATCAAAGAGGTGGAGAAACCCACTGGTTTCCTTTAATTAATTCAAAACATAACTTTGCTGGAGTTTCACTGACTCGAAAGAAAGGTATCCAATTACACCACAAGCTGCCTGTTATCTCAAGCTGCTGTTAACCCTTTGAGAGACTTCTGCTTTAACTAACATGCAGCATCCAGTTTGTTTTAAAATTTATCGTTTCTCGCCACTACAGTCCAAGGATACAATTTTAGCTTAATCAACTATAGATGTAAAAACACTCATTGAACTAAACCCTCATCCGATGTCACATCAATTCCAAAACACACACATATGGAATTAAGCCATTATTTTTTGATGTCACATCAATTCCATAACCGAATCATCAATTATGAAATCCCATCAGTTATCACAAAACACTCACATATGGAATTAAACCATCATTTTTTGATGTCACATCAATTCCAAAACCTAACCCAAAACCGAATCATCAATTATGAAATTCCACCAGTTCTCACAAAACACTCACATATGGAATTAAACCATCATTTTTTGATGTCACATCAATTCCAAAACCTAACCCAAAACCGAATCATCAATTATGAAATCCCATCAGTTAAATTTCTAATCCCCAGACTGACCTTTGATTTCGTCGAGACGATCTTTCCGTACCAACCGCGAGTGACCAGACTAATCAGACCATAAGAAGAGGGGAAAAATCAATGCGCGGTCATTTTCCAGCTATACATTGTGGGCCCTTTTCCACTCTCCTTGTCCAAAATCAGTCTAATTCTGATTTCGCGGTTGGTCAGAACCGTCTTGAGAAATCCCGGGTTTCCGGCTCCAAATGAGAATGAATAAATTCTTTACCCGTCAGTCTGGCCTCAATAAAACTCAAGATGGATTTGTAGGCATAGCATTAGTTATTTTTATTCGACTTGCAAGTCTGACTCGTTTCACAAAAACCCAGGACACAACTAGTCTCCTAGCTCTCCAGAATCGAGTCCTTCTGGAGAACAAAGAAATCTCTACCAACACATTCAAATGGCATCAAGATTCACATACACGATTCCCATAGGTTATCCTATACCCCTCCTGACCTGGCCATACATCCTAATTGGCTCACTTCTCATTCCTTCCCCTGGCCTCTTTTTACCCAGCATCCTTTTCTCCTCATACTCTAAACACCCCATCTCCCCTTCCTTGCCATGCTCTCTGAAATCCTTTGTCTGTGAACTAACATGAATTAGACCGGCCTACATTACAGTAACTAATATATTTAAAGTAACTATTTTATATCACATTCGTCAAGGGAACATAGCTTTAAATTGAGGAGAGATAGATATAGGACAGATGTCAGAGGTAGTTTATTTACTCAGAGAGTAGTAGGGATGTGGAATGCCCTGCCTGCAACAGTAGTGGACTCGCCAACATTAAGGGCATTTAAATGGTCATTGGATAGACACATGGATGATAAGGGAATAGTGTAGATGGGCTTCAGATTGGTTTCACAGGTCGGCGCAATATCGAGGGCCGAAGAGCCTATACGGCGCTGTAATGTTCAATGTTCTATTGTTCTATCAAGATAGTTGGAATAATAGTCTATGACCACTAGATAGTCACAACCTTGAAAGTAGAACAAATCCATACCAACTTTGATCCATGGATTGGAGATGAGTTCAGTTGCTTCCATACTTTCTTTGCACTGCACAGGCTGATGCACTTGACATATTGTGCATTCCTGTACATATCGATCAACATCTCTGTTGATTCCAGACCAATATACAGATTGTCTTGCCCGCCTATGACATTTTTCTATACCTTGATGACTCTCGTGAATCCCTTGTCAGAGACTTGCAGGGATCACTATCCTAATCCTTTGAGTAGGAAATCATCTATTACAGTGAGATCATCTTTGATACTTCAAAAGGCAGAGAGACATCAATTGGGCCATCCTTCTTTGAGGTATTTAAGTGCTCACTGGAGCGTCAATCCTTTTCTGTTTCTTCTTTGATGATTCGTAGTTTTTGGGCAGACACTGGAAGCATCTCCGAAATAAATGAGGCTTGAGCTTCCACTATGTGTACTATATCTGTATCTGATGTGTCAGTATCAGTAGTAACTCTGGATAAGGTATCTGCAACAACTAAGTGTTTCCTTGTGTTATGGCTTAGAAACTCCAAAGTGTATTCTGAAGCTCACCTGACCAATAACCTTTATGTTGAATTTGGCTAGGATGAGCACAAGAGCCTTCACTTCAGGTGTGATTCAGCAGAGTTCCTAGGCGCATATATCAAAACAAAGTTTATTGTAAGAATGTAGTTAACATATATAAAACAAGAATTTGATATCAATTACAAACATGAAAAAACACACAACAGCTACAATAATCTATGTATATAACTCTTAATGAATCCCCCTTAGTAACTGTTCCAATTCAATACAAAATCCAATAAACCAAAACCCCTTTCAAGGGCGTGGCCCGGCACACAGTAATCTCACTTGCATGGGGCTGGTCTTTTCCCTGAGATTCTGATCCAGTTTCCAACCAGCAGATTCAAAACTCCTTCCGGAAGCAACTCTATCTTTAAAGTTACCAAAGCAGTTTACCACACCCAATGTGCTTTCAGTTCCCTGGACCAGCTTTAAAATAAAAACAGAGAAAAACATGGGAACACTGCTTTTTCCTGCTGCAGTCCAAATCAACAAACTGACACTGAAACCCCCTCCCTCCTGACAGCCACAGCCCAGCTCCATCTACAAATGACATCACTGAAGCCGAGGAACAAGCCATGTGGTAAGACCAAACCTTCCTTAAAGGGACACTCACATGACACTTGGCTCTTCAAGTTGGTCAGTCGAAGTCTTGGTTGTGTGAATCCTTTCAACTAATTTTAATTGTTCACAAGCATCCACCCCTATTAGCGATGACTTATCTTCCACTATCTCAAAGTTGATTGGCATTTCGATGTCGCCATTTCTAACAACGAGGCGGCAGGATCCTCTTGTGACTAGTGTTACCATTGTAATCAGTTCGCCGACAAGTAGATTTATTTATTAGCGGTGTCCTAAATGCTTGTCTTAAATTATTTTCTATGATAATATTTCATGTGCTCCTGTATCAATTTCAAATGGTATATCTGACACCACTCTCAAAATGGCAGCCAGCAGTTGAACGCAATTTTCTTTACTGCGACATGGCATTAATGGTATCAGCCACGTTTCCCGCTTTCACGCTCTTTTCATTTGCCACAAACTCCGCATCTTCAGAGGATGCCTGTTCACTGGCTTTGCACAAATTAATTGCGTCTTCAAGCAGTAAAATCGGTCGTCTTAGCATTATTTCACGCAAACGTTCGCCATTTTTCCCATATACAACTTGATCACGCAGCATTGAATTGGCGACTTCCGGTTACGGCTATGCGGAGCTAAGTTGCATGTTCGGCAGCTCCCGCCAAAAATGGACTTTTGGGCTCTTTTTAGGGCCCATAACGGCGCTTGTTCGACGTTTCCCGGTGTGGGAAGGGGAGAGCAACATTCCCCCGATAGTGTATGGATTGGACCAGGAATGGGGCGATTATAAAAGTGGCATTGAAGCAAAGAAAGGTGCGAGGGAGGAGGACCAAGATGGCGGCAGGCGGAGACCAGGCAGCGTGGAGGCAGTGGGCGCAAGAGCAGCAGGAGCTTCTCCAGCGCTGTTTTAAGGAACTGAAAGCAGAGCTGCTGGAGCCGATGAAGGCTTCAATGGATAAGCTGCTGGAGACCCAGACGGCCCAAGGGGCGGCGATCCTGGAGGTCCGGCAGAAGGTCTCGGAGAATGAGGACGAGATCCTGGGTCTGGCGGTGAAGGTGGAGGCGCACGAGGCTCTCCACAAGAAATGGCAGGCGAGGTTTGAGGAGATGGAGGACCGGTCGAGGCGGAAAAACCTGCGGATCCTGGGTCTTCCGGAGGGGCTGGAGGGATCGGACGTGGGGGCCTAGGTGGTCACCATGCTGAATTCGCTGATGGGAGCGGGGGCCTTTCTGGGGCCCTTGGAGCTGCAGAGGGCCCACCGAGTGCTGGCGAGGAGGCCCAAAACCAGCGAGCTGCAGCGGGCGGTGCTGATGCGGTTCCACCGGTTTGCTGATCGAGAGTGTGTGTTAAGGTGGGCCAAGAAGGAACGGAGCAGCAGGTGGGAGAACGCGGAAGTCCGGATCTACCAGGATTGGAGCGCGGAGGTGGCGAAGAAGAGGGCCGGTTACAACCGGGTGAAGGCAGTGCTGCACAGGAAGGGGGTGAAGTTCGGTCTGCTGCAGCCGGCGCGTCTGTGGGTCACCTGTAAGGATCGACACCATCATTTTGAGTCCCCGGAGGAGGCGTGGGCCTTTGTTCAGGCCGAAAAACTGGGCTCGGACTAAGGGTTGGGGACGAGGGGTCACAGTGGAGGGATGGTTGGGGATTGTTGGGTTGTGTTTCGAGGGAGGGTTCTTTGTTTTTTGGGGGTTGATTGGGAATTGTTTTGATTAGGTCTGCTAGGTGGGCTCGTGGAGGGGGGGGTAGGTAAACTGATTGGGGGGTTGATGGTCGATAGGGGAGATGGGGCCCTGCGGGGGGGTCCTGGGTTGGGGGTAGTGGGACCGGGCCTGGAAAGGGAGCTGTGCCAGGGGAGGCGGGGCCGGGCGAGTGAAAAGTGCGGGCTTTTTCATGCGCTTAGGGTTGAAGGGGCAGGGCCGGAGCTGGGAAGCGCGGGCTTTTTCTCCCGCGCTGGGAGTGGAATGGATGAGATCCTGCTGGTGGACAAGGGGGGAGGGGGAGTTCCACGCTGGGGGAGGGGGTGTCGATGGAGCGGCGGGAGTGGCCGGGGTCAGCAGGAGTCAGCTGACTTACGGGAGTGCAATGGGGGGAGCAATGCACCTAGGGGGGGACCTAGCTGGGGGGATGGGACGACCGGGTTGCTTCTGGAATGGCCAAAGGGGAACTGGAGTTGGTAGAGGAGGTCGGGGCGGGTGTATGCCGCTGTGGGGAACGGGTCGTGCGGGGGGCACGGGCACGTGGCTGGCCTAGGAAGGGCTACGGCTAGTCAGCGGGGGAGGGGGGTGAGTAGCCCCCTGATCCGGCTGATAACCTGGAATGTAAGGGGACTGAATGTGCCGGTCAAGCGGGCCCGGGTGTTCGCGCACCTGAAGGGGCTGAAGGCGGATGTGGCCATGCTTCAGGAGACGCACCTGAGGGTAGCGCATCAGGTAAGGTTGAGAAAGGGGTGGGGAGGGCAGGTGTTTCATTCGGGTTTGGATGCAAAAAATAGGGGCGTGGCGATCTTGGTGGGGAAGAGTGTGTCGTTCGAGGCGTCGCGCATTATGGCAGACAATGGCAGTAGGTATGTGATGGTAAGTGGCAAGCTGCCGGGGGAGCGGGTGATGTTGGTCAATGTATATGCCCCGAATTGGGACGATGTTGGGCCGGGTTCCGAACCTGGAGACAGGGGGCCTGATAATGGGGGGGATTTCAACACGGTGCTGGACCCTACATTGGATCGCTCTAGGTCTAGACCGGGCAGGAGGCCGGCGGCGGCCAGGGTGCTGAGGGGGTTCATGGACCAGATGGGAGGGGTGGATCCGTGGAGGTTTGCGAGACCGGGGGCCAGGGAATTTTCATCCTTCTCCCATGTCCACAAGGCCTACTCCCGGATTGACTTTTTTGTCATGAGCAGGGCGCTGATTCCGAGGGTGGAGGATACGGAGTACTCGGCGATAGCTATTTCTGATCATGCTCTGCACTGGGTGGACCTCGAGTTGGGGGAGGAGAGGGACCAGTGCCCGCTGTGGCACCTAGAGTTGGGGTTGCTGGCAGGTGAGGAGGTGAGCGGGCGGGTCCGGAAGTGTATAGAGAGGTACCTGGAGGCTAATGACAATGGGGAGGTGCAAGTAGGGGTAGTCTGGGAGGCGCTGAAGGCGGTGGTCAGAGGAGAGTTGATCTCCATTGGGGCACACAAGGAGAGGGGGGAGAGGAGAGAGAGGGAGAGGTTGGTGGGGGAGATGGTGAGGGTGGATAGGAGGTACGCTTAGGCCCCAGAGGAGGGATTGCTTAGGGAGCGGCGTAGCCTCCAGGCTGAGTTCGATTTGTTGACCACCAGGAAGGCGGAGGCGCAGTGGAGGAAGGCGCAGGGGGCGGTATATGAATACGGAGAAAAGGCGAGCCGGATGCTGGCGCACCAGCTTTGGAAGCGAGAGGCAGCTAGGGAGATCGGGGGAGTTAGGGACGGAGGAGGGAGCACGGTGCGAAGTGTGGTGGGTATCAATGGGATCTTCAGGGACTTTTACGAGGAACTGTACCGGTCTGAGACCCCACTGGAGGAGGGAGGGATGGGTCGCTTCCTGGACCGTCTGAGGTTTCCGAGGGTGGAGATGGGGCAGGTGGCAGAGTTGGGGGCGCCGGTTGGGTTGGAGGAGTTGGTCAAAGGGATAGGGAACATGCAGGCGGGGAAGGCACCGGGGCCGGGTGGGTTCCCGGTTGAATTTTACAAGAAGTATGTGGACCTGCTGGGCCCGCTGTTGGTAAGGACCTTCAACGAGACAAGGGAAGGGGGGGCTCTGCCCCCAACGATGTCTAGAACGCTGATTTCCCTGATCCTGAAGTGGGACAAGGATCCCCTACAGTGTGGGTCATATAGGCCGATCTCACTCTTAAATGTAGATGCAAAGTTGCTGGCAAAAATTTTGGCCATGAGGATAGAGGACTGTATGCCGCAGGTCATACACGAGGATTAGACGGGGTTCGTGTGTGGTGATACACCACTGTACTTCCCTAGCATTGTACATAGTTATATAATAGTTGTGTGTAATGTGGCCCTGTAATCCTGTGTATTGCACTGTGTATTGTACTGTAGCTCTGTAGAGGTTCGGTCACCTGTATGTAACCTGACCTGGCCACGGAGAGCTCCGCCTTGGCCTCTCCCCCGGGAGTTAGGTATAAGACCCAGCTTCTGAGACCAGACCCATTTTGTCTGGGGTTGTGTCGGGTAAGCTTCCTATGTAGTGTATTAAAGCCTTGGTTAAAGTCTCACATGTCTTTGTGGTTCTTGACGCTTAGTGCATCATCGTGAAAGGGAGGCAGTTGAATACTAATGTACGGAGGCTCTTGAATGTTATAATGATGCCGCCGATGGAAAGGGAGGCGGAGATAGTGGCGGCGATGGATGCGATGCCTTTGATAAGGTGGAGCGGGGGTACCTGTGGGAGGTGTTGAAAAGGTTCGGGGAGGGGTTCATCAGGTGGGTGAGGCTGCTATATGAGGCCCCGGTGGCGAGTGTGGTCACGAACAGAAGGAGGTCAGAGTATTTCCGGCTACACCGGGGGACGAGGCAGGGGTGTCCCCTGTCCCCCCTGCTCTTTGCGCTGGTGATTGAACCCCTGGCCATGGCGTTGAGGGAGTCGAGGAACTGGAGGGGGCTGGTGCGGGGCGGGGAGGAGCATCGGGTGTCGCTCTATGCGGATGATTTGCTGCTATATGTGGCGGACCCGGTGGGGGGAATGCCAGAGGTGATGAGGATACTTAGGGAGTTTGGATATTTCTCCGGGTACAAGCTCAATATTGGGAAGAGCGAGTTGTTCGTGGTTCACCCAGGGGACCAGGAGAGGGGATTGGTGAGCTACCGCTAAAAAGGGCGGAGAGGAGTTTCAGGGAGGGTTTAAACTAGTATGACAGGGGGGTGGGCACGGGAGCAATAGGTCAGAAGGTGAGAGCATTGAGGGAGAACTAGGGAATAGGGACAGTGTGGCTCTGAGGCAGAGCAGACGGGGAGAAGTTGCTGAACACAGCGGGTCTGGTGGACTGAAGTGCATATGTTTTAATGCAAGGAGCATTACGGGTAAGGCAGATGAACTTAGAGCTTGGAGCTTAGAGCTTAGAGCTTAGAGTACTTGGAACTATGATGTTGTTGCCATTACAGAGACCTGGTTGAGGGAAGGGCAGGATTGGCAGCAAAACGTTCCAGGATTTAGATGTTTCAGGCGGGATAGAGGGGGATGTAAAAGGGGTGGCGGAGTTGCGCTACTGGTTCGGGAGAATATCACAGCTGTACTGCGGGAGGACACCTCAGAGGGCAGTGAGGCTATATGGGTAGAGATCAGGAATAAGAAGGGTGCAGTCACAATGTTGGGAGTTTGCTACAGGCCTCCCAACAGCCAGCGGGAGATAGAGGAGCAGATAGGTAGACAGATTTTGGAAAAGAGTTAAAACAAATGGGTTTTGGTGATGGGAGACTTCAACTTGCCCAATATTGACTGGGACTCACTTAGTGCCAGGGGCTTAGACGGGGCGGAGTTTGTAAGGAGCATCCAGGAGGACTTCTTAAAACAATATGTGGACAGTCCAACTAGGGAAGGGGCGGTACTGGACCTGGTATTGGGGAATGAGCCCGGCCAGGTGGTAGATGTTTCAGTGGGGGAGCATTTCGGTAACAGTGACCACAATTCAGTAAGTTTTAAAGTACTGGTGGACAAGGATAAGAGTGGTCCGAGGATGAATGTGCTAAATTGGGGGAAGGCTAATTATAACAATATTAGGCGGGAACTGAAGAACATAGATTGGGGGCGGATGTTTGAGGGCAAATCAACATCTGACATGTGGGAGGCTTTCAAGTGGCAGTTGAAAGGAATACAGGACCGGCATGTTCCTGTGAGGAAGAAAGATAAATACGGCAATTTTCGGGAACCTTGGATGACGAGTGATATTGTAGGCCTCGTCAAAAAGAAAAAGGAGGCATTTGTCAGGGCTAAAAGACTGGGAACAGACGAAGCCTGCGTGGAATATAAGGAAAGTAGGAAGGAACTTAAGCAAGGAGTCAGGAGGGCTAGAAGGGGTCACGAAATGTCATTGGCAAATAGGGTTAAGGAAAATCCCAAGGCTTTTTACACGTACATAAAAAGCAAGAGGGTAGCCAGGGAAAGGGTTGGCCCACTGAAGGATAGGCAAGGGAATCTATGTGTGGAGCCAGAGGAAATGGGCGAGGTACTAAATGAATACTTTGCATCAGTATTCACCAAAGAGAAGGAATTGGTAGATGTTGAGTCTGGAGAAGGGGGTGTAGATAGCCTGGGTCACATTGTGATCCAAAAAGACGAGGTGTTGGGTGTCTTAAAAAATATTAAGGTAGATAAATCCCCAGGGCCTGATGGGATCTACCCCAGAATACTGAAGGAGGCTGGAGAGGAAATTGATGAGGCCTTGAAAGAAATCTTTGGATCCTCGCTGTCTTCAGGGGATGTCCCGGAGGACTGGAGAATAGCCAATGTTGTTCCTCTGTTTAAGAAGGGTAGCAAGGATAATCCCGGGAACTACAGGCCGGTGAGCCTTACTTCAGTGGTAGGGAAATTACTGGAGAGAATTCTTCGAGACAGGATCTACTCCCATTTGGAAGCAAATGGACGTATTAGTGAGAGGCAGCACGGTTTTGTGAAGGGGAGGTCGTGTCTCACTAACTTGATAGTTTTTCGAGGAGGTCACTAAGATGATTGATGCAGGTAGGGCAGTAGATGTTGTCTATATGGACTTCAGTAAGGCCTTTGACAAGGTCCCTCATGGTAGACTAGTACAAAAGGTGAAGTCACACGGGATCAGGGGTGAGCTGGCAAGGTGGATACAGAACTGGCTAGGCCATAGAAGGCAGAGAGTAGCAATGGAGGGATGCATTTCTAATTGGAGGGCTGTGACCAGTGGTGTTCCACAGGGATCAGTGCTGGGACCTTTGCTCTTTGTAGTATATATAAATGATTTGGAGGAAAATGTAACTGGTCTGATTAGTAAGTTTGCAGACGACACAAAGGTTGGTGGAATTGCGGATAGCGATGAGGACTGTAGGACGATACAGCAGGATTTAGATTGTCTGGAGACTTGGGCGGAGAGATGGCAGATGGAGTTTAATCCGGACAAATGTGAGGTAATGCATTTTGGAAGGTCTAATGCAGGTAGGGAATATACAGTGAATGGTAGAACCCTCAAGAGTATTGAAAGTCAAAGAGATCTAGGAGTACAGGTCCACAGGTCATTGAAAGGGGCAACACAGGTGGAGAAGGTAGTCAAGAAGGCATACGGCATGCTTGCCTTCATTGGCCGGGGCATTGAGTATAAGAATTGGCAAGTCATGTTGCAGCTGTATAGAACCTTAGTTAGGCCACACTTGGAGTATAGTGTTCAATTCTGGTCGCCACACTACCAGAAGGATGTGGAGGCTTTAGAGAGAGTGCAGAAGAGATTTACCAGAATGTTGCCTGGTATGGAGGGCATTAGCTATGAGGAGCGATTGAATAAACTCGGTTTGTTCTCACTGGAACGAAGGAGGTTGAGGGGAGACCTGATAGAGGTATATAAAATTATGAGGGGCATAGACAGAGTGGATAGTCAGATGCTTTTCCCCAGGGTAGAGGGGTCAATTACTAGGGGGCATAGGTTTAAGGTGAGAGGGGCAAGGTTTAGAGTAGATGTACGAGGCAAGTTTTTTACGCAGAGGGTAGTGGGTGCCTGGAACTCGCTACCGGAGGAGGTAGTGGAAGCAGGGACGATAGGGACATTTAAGGGGCATCTTGACAAATATATGAATAGGATGGGAATAGAAGGATACGGACCCAGGAAGTGTAGAAGATTGTAGTTTAGTCGGGCAGCATGGTCGGCACGGGCTTGGAGGGCCGAAGGGCCTGTTCCTGTGCTGTACATTTCTTTGTTCTTTGTTCTTTGTACCTGGGGGTCCAGGTGGCTAGGAGCTGGGGGGCCCTACATAAGCTTACCTTCACGAGGCTGGTGGAGCAGATGGAGGAGGAATTTAAGAGGTGGGATGCGTCATGATATTCAGGTGAACATCACAGCACATACAGACACACATAATGATGGACAGATCAACGGACCAATCAACATACAAAACACAACAGCCAATCACGGACAAGAGCATACACAGTACAAAGCAGGGAACACGACACTTCCTGGGCACTCGAGCAGGAGAGGGCTCAGGGCAAGGACCTCATTGCCAGCCACTCAGAGGTTCACCATGTGCTGAGTACCAGAGTTTAATATGTTAATAGTTCATTGAAATAAAACTGCGTTGTACCATTCGCAACCGTATTGGTTCGTCTGTGTCTCAGAGTACCCAACACTTCATGATACCAGGAGTGATTTGACACCTACCCACAAATCTGCCATCCTGCGCCATGGACACCATCAACACACCGCAGCCGCTGCAAGTCGCTGGGAACCTCGGCGTAAATTAGAAGCTGTTCAAGCAGCGCTTCAGCTCTTTCTGGAGGCCAACGAAAGAGAGAGCTCCTCGGACACCAGAAAGATCGCCATCCTCCTCACCACCGCAGGGCAGCACGCCATCCATATCTACAACTCCCTGGTGTTCGCGGAAGGCGAGGACAAATCCAAATACAAGACGGTCCTTCTCAAGCTCGACCAACACTTTAACGTTGAGGTCAACGAAAGCTTCGAGAGATATGTCTTCCAGCAGCGCCTGCAAGGTAAGGATGAGCTCTTTCAGTCATTCCTGACGCAAACCCGCATACTCGCGCATTCCTGCGGTTACGACACCACCTCAGAGTCCATGATCCGGGACCAGATCATTTTTGGGATCACCTCGGGCACCCTACGCCAGCAGCTTTTAAAAATAAAAGGCCTAACCTGAGCCTCCGCAATCGAAGCCTGTACGAGAACGCGACTAGCCGCTATGCCCAATTTCAGGCGACCGAATCGGCGCGGAGGGGGTCCTACGTGGCCGGATCGGCGAGCCAGGTGCCCCACGAGGCCGAACGGGTCCAGGCGATCGAGTTCCTCCCGGCCCGCGGCCCGGACGACGTTGGCCATTTCGCGCGCTTTTTGGGGCCTCACGCGCTTTTCGGCAAAACCTACGGCAACACTGAGGGACATGATGCGCAGGCGCGCCCGACGCAAGACCGAACTGTGCATGCGCAGTGGCGCAACGAACGCCATGACGTCACAACGTGCGGCAACTGTGGAGCTGCACATTTAAAGCGGCAATGTCCCGCAAGAACCCGACAATGCCTACGCTGTGGCAAGGTGGGCCACTACGCTGCTTACTGTCGAGCAGCTCAACCTGTCAATCTTCCACAACTCCGACAACCTCGCAGGGACGTGCGGACCATTCAGACTCCCCATTACGAATCGGGCCCAGACGACATCCAGACCGATGACACAGATGACCGAGACGCCTTCCGTGTTGCGGTCATTGATGGGAACCGAGTCAACACGATCAATCCGGGTGATGAATGGTGTGCCACCCTGACGGTCAACCGATCGCCGATCACTTTCCGCCTGGACACTGGCGCCTCCGCCAACCTCATAGCATGGTCAGCCTTCTACGCCATGAAGGTCAGACCACCAATCCAGCCATCCCGGCGCAGGATGGTCGACTACAACGGGAACGTTATCCCGGCTATGGGATCCTGCCAGCTCCAGGTGACACACAACACACACACGGCCTCACTCTCATTCGAGATAGTCGGCTCATCGAAGGACTCCCTGCTAGGCGCACATGCATGCAAGGCTCTCCACCTCGTGCAACGAGTCCACTCTCTCTCTCCAGACGGAACGTCTGACTTCCCGGATACAGAGTTTAACGCACAGCTCTAATCGCTCCTCGCCCACAACCAGGAAGCATTCGAGGGCATGGGAACACCTATAGAATTCGGCTCAAACCAGATGCCACCCCGGTCATTCACGCACCTCGCAGGGTCCCTGCGCCACTCAAAGACCGCCTCAAGCAGCAGCTGCAGGATCTCCAGGACAAAGGGGTCCTATCCAGGGTCACAGAGCCCACACCGTGGGTCAGCTCCATGGTGTGTGTCAAGAAGCCCTCCGGCGAGCTCCGGATCTGTATTGATCCAAAAGACCTCAATAACAATATTATGAGGGAACATTACCCCATACCCAAACGGGAAGAGATCACGAGTGAAATGGCCAAGGCGAAAATATTTACCAAACTGGATGTCTCTAAAGGCTTTTGGCAGATCCAACTGGACCCGTCCAGCTGAAAGCTGTGCACATTCAATACCCCTTTCGGCAGGTTCTGCTACAACCGAATGCCATTTGGCATCATCTCGGCATCCGAGGTCTTTCATCGGATCATGGAGCAGATAATGGAAGGCATCGAAGAGGTGCACGGCTACGTGGACGACGTCATCATCTGGTCCACCACACCACAGGAGCACATCTATCGTCTCCAACGCGTCTTTGCACGCATACGTGAAAACGGCCTGCGCCTCAACCGAGCCAAGTGTTCTTTCGGCCAAACCGAGCTGAAGTTCCTGGGGGACCATATTTCCCGGTCAGGGGTCCGTCCGGATGCAGACAAGGTGAGCGCCATCACAGCCATGCCGCAGCCAGCAGACAAGAAAGCAGTGCTACGCTTCCTAGGCATGGTCAACTTCCTGGGGAAGTTCATTCCCTACCTTGCCTCCCACACGACAGTTCTGCGCCACCTCGTGAAAAAGTCCACGGAGTTCCAGTGGCAGCACACACACCAGCAGGAATGGGAGGAGCTCAAACTCAAGCTCACCACGGCACTGGTATTGGCGGTTTTTGATACGTCTCGTGCCACTAAAATCTCGACTGATGCCAGCCAGTCCGGCATTGGGGCAGTGCTCCTGCAGCGGGATGACACGGCATCATGGGCCCCGGTCGCCTATGCCTCGCGGGCCACGACCCCCACAGAGCAGCGCTACGCGCAGATCGAAAAGGAGTGCCTGGGCTTGCTAACCGGTTTAGACAAGTTCCACGATTACGTCTATGATCTTCCCCAATTCATTGTCAAAACTGACCACCGCCCCCTGGTCAGTATCATAAACAAGGACCTGAACGAGATGACCCCTCGCCTCCAGCGCATCCTACTTAAATTCAGGAGGTATGACTTCCAACTGGTCTACACCCCAGGGAAGGACTCATCGTGGCGGATGCCCTATCCAGAGCAGTGAGCACGCCGCCAGATTCGGAGGGGTTCGTATGTCAGGTCGAGGCGCAGGTGGCCTTCACATCGGCAAATCTGGCAGCTGACGACTCCAGTCTGGCCCGTATTCGCTGAGAGACTGCGGCCGACCCCCTTTTACAACGTGTGATGCGCCACATGACGGGAGGGTGGCTCAAAGGGCAGTGCCCGCAGTTCTACAATGTCCGAGACGACCTGGCCGTCATTGATGGTGTCCTTCTGAAGCTGGACCGGATTGTGATTCCGCACAGCATGCACAAGCTGGTTCTCGACCAACTGCACGAAGGCCCCCTGGGGGTCGAGTAGTGCAGAAGGAGGGTCCGAGAGGCGGTATACTGGCCGGGCATCAGAGATGATATTGCCAATATGATGCTCAACTGCCCAACCTGCCAAAGGTTTCAGCCGGCGCAACCTCCTGAAACGCTTCTGCCCCATGAGCTGGTGGCGTCCCCCTGGGCGAAGGTGGGAGGTGGGTGTGGACCTCTTTCACGCGCTCGGCAGGGACTATGTCATCGTCGTTGACTACCTCTCCAACTACCCAGAGATCATACGCCTGCACGATTTGACGTCGTCCGCTGTCATAAGGGCCTGCAAAGACCCCTTCGCTCGCCACGGCATTCCGATGACAGTCATGTCGGACAATAGGCTCTGTTTCGCCAGCCAGGAATGGTCATCGTTTGCTGCCTCGTCTGGCTTCACACACATGACGTCCAGCCCTCTGCATCCCCAGTCAAATGGAAAGGCGGAGAAGGGCATTCACATCGTCAAGCGGCTCCTCTGCAAGGCTGCTGCTGCCGGATCGGATTTCTGCCTAGCCCTGCTAGCCTATCGCTCGGCCCCACTAGCCACTGGTCTCTCACCAGCCCAGCTGTTAATGGGTCGCACCCTCAGGACACTGTGCCATCCATTCTGGTACCCACAACCAACCATGCTCCGGTACTGCACAGGATGCAACAGCAGCGCGTTTGCCAGAAGATGGCATATGACACACGGGCAACTGATCTTCCCGCCCTGGCGCCTGGAGACGACGTCAGCATCCACCTACCAGAAGGCGGCTGGTCAGCACCTGCCGAAGTTCTCCGACGCGTGGCTCCCCGCTCGTTCCTGGTTCGCATGCCTGATGGCTCTATTTGCAGGCGCAGTCGCCGGGCTCTTCTCCTACTTCCACGCTCGCTACGGGAATGTACACCGGTACCACGCCCTCCTGTTGTTCCGGATGTCGACTTTGTGGAGCTTCCTGCCACCATGCCATTCCGTCGTCGCCCGTGGCCAGGCCCATTCCTCAGCCGGTGGTTCCTGACCCACCCTTGAGGCAGTCAGCCCGAATTCGTCACCCACCTACTCGACCGGACTTATGAGCCTGTTTGGCCATTGAACTCATAATACCACTGTGTTAATATGTTTCTATTTTTCCTTGTTGTTACAGGAGTTCGTTTTGACGTTCAACATTTCCCCGTCTTTTGTTTATGGTACAACCTCGTTGCTATGTCGCACCTGACATCGCCCCTTGTATATAATTTAGCCTCATGTACATGCTGTAGATATTGCACACACACACACATACAGTTGCACTCAGTACACATCTCTATTTATAACCACAGAGGCACAGGTTCTTGTAAAAAAAGGGGGGATGTCATGATATTCAGGTAAACATCATGGTGCAAACATACATACATACTGATGGACAGATCAACGGATCAATCAATACACACACAACACCACAGCCAATCACAGGCAAGAGCATACGCACTATAAAAAGGGGAACGCGACACTTCCCGCTCATTTAAGCAGGAGACAGCTCAGGGCACAGAGCTCACAACAAGCCACTCAGACATCCACCATGTGCTGAGTGCAACTCCAAGATAGTGTTAGGAATAGGTCCACAGATTCAAGGGTTATGATCGAACCACAGTAACCAGTTTACCACTGTAAATAAATGTTAGTAATAAAACTGAGTTGTACCATCCGCAACCGTGTTGGTTCGTCTGTGTAGCAGAGCACCCAACACATCAGTGTTGGCCTGGGTGGCACGCATTGTCTGCACCACCTCCTGCTGCTGCACGCGGTTGGACTCCTCCACCTCCACCTGCAGGTGCTGGATGCTCGCCGACAACCACTCATGTGGTCCCTGGCTTTACGACTGCAACTCCACAATTGATTGGGCTGTCCGTTCCAGAAGGCCGAAATCCATCTGGACGTCGGCTAGTTCCTCGGGTCGGCCTGCCCTCCGACCGTCTGCCCCCTCAGGATCA
Organism: Scyliorhinus torazame; assembly: GCF_047496885.1. Classification (NCBI taxonomy): domain Eukaryota; kingdom Metazoa; phylum Chordata; class Chondrichthyes; order Carcharhiniformes; family Scyliorhinidae; genus Scyliorhinus; species Scyliorhinus torazame. The sequence continues at coordinate 130,892,791 of NC_092716.1, forward strand.
GGCTGATGTACCGTCAGCTGTGTGGTGAGCACCAGATAGTGTCCCAGGAGCCTCTTCACTAAAGTGTCCAATCGAGGTGAATGTCTCTGAGATGGTGGAGGGTGTTGGAGACAGCTGTGACTGGAAATCTGTGCCATCCTTGGACTCGAGCTCCGGGGTGTCGGATTGAGGACTGCCGTCTGGACTGCTCTCCTCGTCAGTGCTCGGCTCACAGGGGGGTTCTGGCTGTGGTACTGGTTGGGGTCGGGGGACACCAGATGGACCCACCCCATCTCCAGCAAGTCCTGCAAGACACAGGACAAGATGCATGATTAGATCGCGGGCCGGGGGGGGAATGGGGGTGGTGTGGGGGTGAGGGTCGGGTTGAGGGTGAGGGTTGGGATGAGGGTGAGGGAGGTGATGAGGGTGGTGTGGGGGGTAGTAAGGGTGGTGTTGGGGGTGTGTGACACACGTGTCACGAGGAACCGCAACTAAATGGAGCTTCACTTCCTCACCCGAGGCCGACCTCCACCCCAGCGACTTCCCTTTCTTCGGACCCACTGACCACATCCAGGGCTCTCTACTCAGCCATGGTTAGGGGCCGCAGCTCCGGCAGTCCCCCTCCACTCTTCTCCCGCTCCCAGCTATATGTGGTTCCTCCAGGGTGGCAGGGAGGGGGGGGGAGGAAGGGGGAAACAATACACAACAGTGTTAGACAGTCTGACACATGCAGCCCAGGGAGTGGGTAGCTGATGGCCAGGGCACCCAGCCACGGCGGCCGGTATGGGTGTCAACATGTGGTGCAGGGTGGTGGTTCAGTTTTCCTCTGAGTGGGGGGTCGGAGTGGGTCCCTGGTGTGTGGGATAAGGGTTAGTGCCAGGGCACAGTGCTGCCTACTCACCTTGGCCATCCTGAGGAGGTTGTGCAGCGTGTTCCTACACTGCAGGCTGGTCCGCATGGTGTTGCCTACAGCGCTGACCACCTCTGCCACCTGTACCCAGGCATGGCGAACACAACTGGCTGGTATCCTCCTCCCGGGGCCGGGGGATAGGGTTGCCACTTTTCCTCCATGGCATCCAAGAGGGTCTCCAGTTCGGTGAATCGTTGGGTCGCTCTCCTCGCTGCCCTCTTGTTGGCTGTGATGGTGTGTGTGGGGAGTGCAGTGTGTTTCTGCAGATGAAGCTTGTCAGCCTCCCGAGTGTCAATCAGGAACCCGGTGAATCCCACACAGTTTCTCATTGGAATCGATTGTGTTCCAGGTGGTACCGGTGCCAGCCCATTAACAGGTGTGGTGCCAGTTTTGCTGCCGTGGACCTCCACGTATCCTGCACCAGCATCAGCACTTGGTCTCAGAATCCCGCACCCCGTGTCCTATCACCTGACCTCAGCAAGTCACAATACTCCAATCTCATTGAGTCGCCAATCTCTCCGATTCCCCAATCTCTCCCCATCCCCACTCTATCTGAGCCCCCATTTCCCCACTCTCTCTGAGCCCCCATTTCCCCACTCTCCCTGGCTCACCATTCCCCAGTCACTCTCAGCCCCCATTTCCCCACTCTCTCTGGCTCACCATTCCCCAGTCACTCTCAGCCCCCATTTCCCCACTCTCTCCGGGTCCCCATTCCCCACTCTCTCCGGGTCCCCATTCCCCACTCTCTCCGGGTCACCATTCCGCACTCTCACTGAGTCCCCATTCCCCACTCTCTCTGAGCCCCAATTCCCCACTATTTCTGAGCCCCCATTCACCACTCTCTCTCAGACACATTCACCTCTCTCTCTGAGTCCCCATTCCCCACTCTCTCTCAGTCCCCATTCCCCATTCTCTCTGAGTCCCCATTCCCCACTCTCTCTCAATCCCCATTCTCCATTCTCTATCTGGGTCCCCATTCCCCACTCTCTCCGAGTCCCCATTCCCCACTCTCTCTCAGACCCCATTCCCCATTCTCTATCTGGGTCCCCATTCCCCACTCTTTTTGAGTCCCCATTCCATACCCTCTCTGAGTCTACATTCCCCATTCTCTCTGTGTGCCCATTCCCCACTCTCTCAGTTCCCATTCCCGACTCTCTCTGAGTGCCCATTCCACATTCTCTCTGAGAGCCCATTCCCCACTCTCTCAGTCCCCATTCCATACCCTCTCTGAGTCTACATTCCCCATTCTCTCTGTGTGCCCATTCCCCACTCTCTCAGTTCCCATTCCCGACTCTCTCTGAGTGCCCATTCCACATTCTCTCTGAGAGCCCATTCCCCACTCTCTCAGTCCCCATTCCATACCCTCTCTGAGTCCACATTCCCCATTCTCTCTGGGTGCCCATTCCCCACTCTCTGAGTTCCCATTCCCCACTCTCTCTGAGCCCCCATTCCCCACTCTCTCTCAGTCCACATTCCCCACTCTCTCTCAGTCCCCATTCCCCACTCTCTCTTAGCCCCCATTGCCCACTCCCTCTGGGTCCCCATTTCCCACTCTCTCTGAGTCCCCATTCCCCACTCTCTCTCAGTCCCCATTCCCCACTCTCTCTCAGTCCCCGTTCCCAACTCTCTCTGAGGGCCCATTCCCCACTCTCTCTCAGTCCCCATTCCCCACTCTCTCTCAGTCCCCATTCCCCACTCTCTCTCAGTCCCCATTCCCCACTCTATCTCTGTCCCCATTCCCCACTCTCTCTCAGTCCCCATTCCCCACTCTCTCTGAGGGCCCATTCCCCACTCTCTCTCAGTCCCCGTTCCCAACTCTCTCTGAGGGCCCATTCCCCACTCTCTCTCAGTACCCATTCCCCACTCTCTCTCAGTCCCCATTCCCCACTCTCTCTCAGTCCCCATTCCCCACTCTCTCTGGGTCCCCATTCCCACTCTCTCTGGGTCCCCATTCCCCACTCACTCTCAGTCCCCATTTCCGATTCCCTCTGGGTCCCCATTCTGCTTTCTCTCTTGTCCCCATTCACCACTCTCTCAGTCCCCATTCCCCACTCTCTCAGAGTCCCCATTTCACACTGTCTCTGTGCCCCCATTCCACAATCCCTCTCAGTCCACATTCCCCACTCTCTCTCAGTCCCCATTCCCCACTCTCTCTCAATCCCCATACCACACTCTCTCTCAGTGCCCATCCGCCACACTCTCTCAGTCCCCATTCGCCACTCTCTCTGTCCCCATTCCTCACTCTCTCTCAATCCCCATTCTGCTTTCTCTCTCAGTCCCCATTCCCCACTCTCTCAGTCCCCATTCCCCACTCTCTCAGAGACCCCATTTCACACTGACTCTGTGCCCCCATTCCCCACTCTCTCTCAATCCCCATACCAGACCCTCTCTCAGTCCCCATTCCCCACTCTCTCTCAGTCCCCATTCCCCATTCTCTCTCAGTCCCCATTCCCCACTCTCGCTCAGTCCCCATTCCCCACTCTCTCTCAGTCCACATTACCCACTCTCTCTCAGTCCCCATTCCCAACACTCTCTCTGTCCCCATTCCTCACTCTCTCTCAGTCCCCATTCTGCTTTCTCTCTCAGTCCCCATTCCCCAGTCTCTCAGAGTCCCCAATCCCCACTCTCTCAGTCCCCATTCCCCACTCTCTCTCAGTCCCCATTCCCCAGTCTCTCAGAGTCCCCATTCCCCACTCTCTCTCAGTCCCCATTCCCCACTCTCTCTCAGTCCCCATTCCCCACTCTCTCTGAGGGCCCATTCCCCAATCTCTCTCAGTTCCCATTCCACATTCTCTCTGGGTCCCCATTCCCCACTCTCTCTCAGTCCCCTTTCCCCACTCTCTCTGTCCCCATGCCCCACGCCATCTGGGTCCCCATTCCCCACTCTCTCGCTGTCCCCATTCCCCACGCTCTCTGGGTCCCCATTCCCCACTCCCTCTGAGTCCCCATTCCCCACTCTCTCTGGGTCCCCATTCCCCACTCTCTCTCTGTCCCCATTCCCCACGCTCTCTGGGTCCCCATTCCCCGCTCCCTCTGAGTCCCCATTCCCCACTCTCTCTGGGTCCCCATTCCCCACTCTCTCTCTGTCCCCATTCCCCACGCTCTCTGAGCCCCCATTTCCCACTCTCTCTCAGTCCCCATTCCCCACTCTCTCTGTCCCCATTCCTCACTCTCTCTCAGTCCCCATTCTGCTTTCTCTCTCAGTCCCCATTCCCCACTCTCTCTCAGTCCCCAATCCCCACTCTCTCAGTCCCCATTCCCCACTCACTCTCAGTCCCCATTCCCCATTCTCTCTCAGTCCCCATTCCCCCGCTCGCTCAGTCCCCATTCCCCACTCTCTCTTAGTCCACATTCCCCACTCTCTCTCAGTCCCCGTTCCCCACACTCTCTCAGTCCCCATTCCCCACTCTCTCTGTCCCCATTCCTGACTCTCTCTCAGTCCCCATTCTGCTTTCTCTCTCAGTCCCCATTCCCCACTCTCTCAGTCCCCAATCCCCACTCTCTCAGTCCCCATTCCCCACTCTCTCTCAGTCCCCATTCCCCACTCTCTCAGAGTCCCCATTCCCCACTCTCTCTCAGTCCCCATTCCCCACTCTCTCTCAGTGCCCATCCCCCACACTCTCTCAGTCCCCATTCCCCTCTCTCTCAGTCCCCATTCCTCAGTCTCTCTCAGTCCCCATTCTGCTTTCTCTCTCAGTCCCCATTCCCCACTCTCTCTCAGTCCCCATTCCCCACTCTCTCAGAGTCCCCATTCCCCACTCTCTCTCAGTCCCCATTCCACATTCTCTCTGGGTCCACATTCCCCACTCTCTCTCAGTCCCCATTCCCCACACTCTCTCAGTCCCCATTCCCCACTCTCTCTGTCCCCATTCCCCACTCTCTCTCAGTCCCCATTCCACATTCTCTCTGGGTCCACATTCCCCACTCTCTCTCAGTCCCCATTCCCCACTCTCTCTCAGTCCCCATTCCCCACTCTCTCAGAGTCCCCATTCCCCACTCTCTCTCAGTCCCCATTCCCCACTCTCTCTCAGTCCCCATTCCCCACTCTCTCTCAGTCCCCATTCCCCACTCTCTCAGTCCCCATTCCCCACTCTTTCTCAGTCCCCATTCCCCACTCTCTCACAGTCACCATTCCCCACTCTCTCTCAGTCCCCATTCCCCACTCTCTCTCAGTCCCCATTCCCCACTCTCTCTCAGTCCCCATTCCCCATTCTCTCTCAGTCCCCATTCCCCACTCTCGCTCAGTCTCCATTCCCCACTCTCTCTCAGTCCACATTCCCCACTCTCTCAGTCCCCATTCCTCAGTCTCTCTCAGTCCCCATTCTGCTTTCTCTCTCATTCCCCATTCCCCACTCTCTAAGTCCCCATTCCCCACTCTCTCAGAGTCCCCATTTCACACTGTGTCTGTGCCCCCCTTCCCCAATCTCTCTCAATCCCCATTCTCTCAGTCCCCATTTCCCACTCTCTCTGAGTGCCCATTCCCCACTCTCTCTCATTCCCCATTCCACATTCTCTCTGGGTCCACATTCCCCACTCTCTCTCAGTCCCCATTCCCCACACTCTCTCAGTCCCCATTCCCCACTCTCTCTGTCCCCATTGCTCACTCTCTCTCAGTCCCCATTCTGCTTTCTCTCTCAGTCCCCATTCCCCACTCTCTCTCAGTCCCCATTCCCCACTCTCTCAGAGTCCCCATTCCCCACTCTCTCTCAGTCCCCATTCCCCACTCTCTCTCAGTCCCCATTCCCCACTCTCTCTCAGTCCCCATTCCCCACTCTCTCAGTCCCCATTCCCCACTCTCTCTCAGTCCCCATTCCACACTCTCTCAGAGTCCCCATTCCCCACTCTCTCACAGTCACCATTCCCCACTCTCAGTCCCCATTCCCCACTCTCTCTCAGTCCCCATTCCCCACTCTCTCTCAGTCCCCATTCCCCATTCTCTCTCAGTCCCCATTCCCCACTCTCGCTCAGTCCCCATTCCCCACTCTCTCTCAGTCCACATTCCCCACTCTCTCTCAGTCCCCATTCCCCACACTCTCTCAGTCCCCATTCCCCACTCTCTCTGTCCCCATTCCTCACTCTCTCTCAGTCCCCATTCTGCTTTCTCTCTCAGTCCCCATTCCCCACTCTCTCTCAGTCCCCAATCCCCACTCTCTCAGTCCCCATTCCCCACTCTCTCTCAGTCCCCATTCCCCAGTCTCTCAGAGTCCCCATTCCCCACTCTCTCTCAGTCCCCATTCCCCACTCTCTCTCGGTCCCCATTCCCCACTCTCTCTCAGTCCCCATTCCCCACTCTCTCTCAGTGCCCATCCCCCACACTCTCTCAGTCCCCATTCCCCACTCTCTCTGTCCCCATTCCTCAGTCTCTCTCACTCCCCATTCTGCTTTCTCTCTCAGTCCCCTTTCCCCACTCTCTCTGTCCCCATGCCCCACGCCATCTGGGTCCCCATTCCCCACTCTCTCGCTGTCCCCATTCCCCACGCTCTCTGGGTCCCCATTCCCCACTCCCTCTGAGTCCCCATTCCCCACTCTCTCTGGGTCCCCATTCCCCACTCTCTCTCTGTCCCCATTCCCCACGCTCTCTGGGTCCCCATTCCCCGCTCCCTCTGAGTCCCCATTCCCCACTCTCTCTGGGTCCCCATTCCCCACTCTCTCTCTGTCCCCATTCCCCACGCTCTCTGAGCCCCCATTTCCCACTCTCTCTGTCCCCATTCCTCACTCTCTCTCAGTCCCCATTCTGCTTTCTCTCTCAGTCCCCATTCCCCACTCTCTCTCAGTCCCCAATCCCCACTCTCTCAGTCCCCATTCCCCACTCACTCTCAGTCCCCATTCCCCATTCTCTCTCAGTCCCCATTCCCCCGCTCGCTCAGTCCCCATTCCCCACTCTCTCTCAGTCCACATTCCCCACTCTCTCTCAGTCCCCGTACCCCACACTCTCTCAGTCCCCATTCCCCACTCTCTCTGTCCACATTCCTGACTCTCTCTCAGTCCCCATTCTGCTTTCTCTCTCAGTCCCCATTCCCCACTCTCTCAGTCCCCAATCCCCACTCTCTCAGTCCCCATTCCCCACTCTCTCTCAGTCCCCATTCCCCACTCTCTCAGAGTCCCCATTCCCCACTCTCTCTCAGTCCCCATTCCCCACTCTCTCTCAGTGCCCATCCCCCACACTCTCTCAGTCCCCATTCCCCTCTCTCTCAGTCCCCATTCCTCAGTCTCTCTCAGTCCCCATTCTGCTTTCTCTCTCAGTCCCCATTCCCCACTCTCTCTCAGTCCCCATTCCCCACTCTCTCAGAGTCCCCATTCCCCACTCTCTCTCAGTCCCCATTCCACATTCTCTCTGGGTCCACATTCCCCACTCTCTCTCAGTCCCCATTCCCCACACTCTCTCAGTCCCCATTCCCCACTCTCTCTGTCCCCATTCCCCACTCTCTCTCAGTCCCCATTCCACATTCTCTCTGGGTCCACATTCCCCACTCTCTCTCAGTCCCCATTCCCCACTCTCTCTCAGTCCCCATTCCCCACTCTCTCAGAGTCCCCATTCCCCACTCTCTCTCAGTCCCCATTCCCCACTCTCTCTCAGTCCCCATTCCCCACTCTCTCTCAGTCCCCATTCCCCACTCTCTCAGTCCCCATTCCCCACTCTTTCTCAGTCCCCATTCCCCACTCTCTCACAGTCACCATTCCCCACTCTCTCTCAGTCCCCATTCCCCACTCTCTCTCAGTCCCCATTCCCCACTCTCTCTCAGTCCCCATTCCCCATTCTCTCTCAGTCCCCATTCCCCACTCTCGCTCAGTCTCCATTCCCCACTCTCTCTCAGTCCACATTCCCCACTCTCTCAGTCCCCATTCCTCAGTCTCTCTCAGTCCCCATTCTGCTTTCTCTCTCATTCCACATTCCCCACTCTCTAAGTCCCCATTCCCCACTCTCTCAGAGTCCCCATTTCACACTGTGTCTGTGCCCCCCTTCCCCAATCTCTCTCAATCCCCATTCTCTCAGTCCCCATTTCCCACTCTCTCTGAGTGCCCATTCCCCACTCTCTCTCATTCCCCATTCCACATTCTCTCTGGGTCCACATTCCCCACTCTCTCTCAGTCCCCATTCCCCACACTCTCTCAGTCCCCATTCCCCACTCTCTCTGTCCCCATTGCTCACTCTCTCTCAGTCCCCATTCTGCTTTCTCTCTCAGTCCCCATTCCCCACTCTCTCTCAGTCCCCATTCCCCACTCTCTCAGAGTCCCCATTCCCCACTCTCTCTCAGTCCCCATTCCCCACTCTCTCTCAGTCCCCATTCCCCACTCTCTCTCAGTCCCCATTCCCCACTCTCTCAGTCCCCATTCCCCACTCTCTCTCAGTCCCCATTCCACACTCTCTCAGAGTCCCCATTCCCCACTCTCTCACAGTCACCATTCCCCACTCTCAGTCCCCATTCCCCACTCTCTCTCAGTCCCCATTCCCCACTCTCTCTCAGTCCCCATTCCCCATTCTCTCTCAGTCCCCATTCCCCACTCTCGCTCAGTCCCCATTCCCCACTCTCTCTCAGTCCACATTCCCCACTCTCTCTCAGTCCCCATTCCCCACACTCTCTCAGTCCCCATTCCCCACTCTCTCTGTCCCCATTCCTCACTCTCTCTCAGTCCCCATTCTGCTTTCTCTCTCAGTCCCCATTCCCCACTCTCTCTCAGTCCCCAATCCCCACTCTCTCAGTCCCCATTCCCCACTCTCTCTCAGTCCCCATTCCCCAGTCTCTCAGAGTCCCCATTCCCCACTCTCTCTCAGTCCCCATTCCCCACTCTCTCTCGGTCCCCATTCCCCACTCTCTCTCAGTCCCCATTCCCCACTCTCTCTCAGTGCCCATCCCCCACACTCTCTCAGTCCCCATTCCCCACTCTCTCTGTCCCCATTCCTCAGTCTCTCTCACTCCCCATTCTGCTTTCTCTCTCAGTCCCCTTTCCCCACTCTCTCTGTCCCCATGCCCCACGCCATCTGGGTCCCCATTCCCCACTCTCTCGCTGTCCCCATTCCCCACGCTCTCTGGGTCCCCATTCCCCACTCCCTCTGAGTCCCCATTCCCCACTCTCTCTGGGTCCCCATTCCCCACTCTCTCTCTGTCCCCATTCCCCACGCTCTCTGGGTCCCCATTCCCCGCTCCCTCTGAGTCCCCATTCCCCACTCTCTCTGGGTCCCCATTCCCCACTCTCTCTCTGTCCCCATTCCCCACGCTCTCTGAGCCCCCATTTCCCACTCTCTCTGTCCCCATTCCTCACTCTCTCTCAGTCCCCATTCTGCTTTCTCTCTCAGTCCCCATTCCCCACTCTCTCTCAGTCCCCAATCCCCACTCTCTCAGTCCCCATTCCCCACTCACTCTCAGTCCCCATTCCCCATTCTCTCTCAGTCCCCATTCCCCCGCTCGCTCAGTCCCCATTCCCCACTCTCTCTCAGTCCACATTCCCCACTCTCTCTCAGTCCCCGTACCCCACACTCTCTCAGTCCCCATTCCCCACTCTCTCTGTCCACATTCCTGACTCTCTCTCAGTCCCCATTCTGCTTTCTCTCTCAGTCCCCATTCCCCACTCTCTCAGTCCCCAATCCCCACTCTCTCAGTCCCCATTCCCCACTCTCTCTCAGTCCCCATTCCCCACTCTCTCAGAGTCCCCATTCCCCACTCTCTCTCAGTCCCCATTCCCCACTCTCTCTCAGTGCCCATCCCCCACACTCTCTCAGTCCCCATTCCCCTCTCTCTCAGTCCCCATTCCTCAGTCTCTCTCAGTCCCCATTCTGCTTTCTCTCTCAGTCCCCATTCCCCACTCTCTCTCAGTCCCCATTCCCCACTCTCTCAGAGTCCCCATTCCCCACTCTCTCTCAGTCCCCATTCCACATTCTCTCTGGGTCCACATTCCCCACTCTCTCTCAGTCCCCATTCCCCACACTCTCTCAGTCCCCATTCCCCACTCTCTCTGTCCCCATTCCCCACTCTCTCTCAGTCCCCATTCCACATTCTCTCTGGGTCCACATTCCCCACTCTCTCTCAGTCCCCATTCCCCACTCTCTCTCAGTCCCCATTCCCCACTCTCTCAGAGTCCCCATTCCCCACTCTCTCTCAGTCCCCATTCCCCACTCTCTCTCAGTCCCCATTCCCCACTCTCTCTCAGTCCCCATTCCCCACTCTCTCAGTCCCCATTCCCCACTCTTTCTCAGTCCCCATTCCCCACTCTCTCACAGTCACCATTCCCCACTCTCTCTCAGTCCCCATTCCCCACTCTCTCTCAGTCCCCATTCCCCACTCTCTCTCAGTCCCCATTCCCCATTCTCTCTCAGTCCCCATTCCCCACTCTCGCTCAGTCTCCATTCCCCACTCTCTCTCAGTCCACATTCCCCACTCTCTCAGTCCCCATTCCTCAGTCTCTCTCAGTCCCCATTCTGCTTTCTCTCTCATTCCCCATTCCCCACTCTCTAAGTCCCCATTCCCCACTCTCTCAGAGTCCCCATTTCACACTGTGTCTGTGCCCCCCTTCCCCAATCTCTCTCAATCCCCATTCTCTCAGTCCCCATTTCCCACTCTCTCTGAGTGCCCATTCCCCACTCTCTCTCATTCCCCATTCCACATTCTCTCTGGGTCCACATTCCCCACTCTCTCTCAGTCCCCATTCCCCACACTCTCTCAGTCCCCATTCCCCACTCTCTCTGTCCCCATTGCTCACTCTCTCTCAGTCCCCATTCTGCTTTCTCTCTCAGTCCCCATTCCCCACTCTCTCTCAGTCCCCATTCCCCACTCTCTCAGAGTCCCCATTCCCCACTCTCTCTCAGTCCCCATTCCCCACTCTCTCTCAGTCCCCATTCCCCACTCTCTCTCAGTCCCCATTCCCCACTCTCTCAGTCCCCATTCCCCACTCTCTCTCAGTCCCCATTCCACACTCTCTCAGAGTCCCCATTCCCCACTCTCTCACAGTCACCATTCCCCACTCTCAGTCCCCATTCCCCACTCTCTCTCAGTCCCCATTCCCCACTCTCTCTCAGTCCCCATTCCCCATTCTCTCTCAGTCCCCATTCCCCACTCTCGCTCAGTCCCCATTCCCCACTCTCTCTCAGTCCACATTCCCCACTCTCTCTCAGTCCCCATTCCCCACACTCTCTCAGTCCCCATTCCCCACTCTCTCTGTCCCCATTCCTCACTCTCTCTCAGTCCCCATTCTGCTTTCTCTCTCAGTCCCCATTCCCCACTCTCTCTCAGTCCCCAATCCCCACTCTCTCAGTCCCCATTCCCCACTCTCTCTCAGTCCCCATTCCCCAGTCTCTCAGAGTCCCCATTCCCCACTCTCTCTCAGTCCCCATTCCCCACTCTCTCTCGGTCCCCATTCCCCACTCTCTCTCAGTCCCCATTCCCCACTCTCTCTCAGTGCCCATCCCCCACACTCTCTCAGTCCCCATTCCCCACTCTCTCTGTCCCCATTCCTCAGTCTCTCTCACTCCCCATTCTGCTTTCTCTCTCAGTCCCCATTCCCCACTCTCTCAGTCCCCATTCCCCACTCTCTCAGAGACCCCATTTCACACTGTGTCTGTGCCCCCCTTCCCCAATCCTTCTCAATCCCCATTCTCTCAGTCCCCATTCCCCACTCTCTCTCAGTCCCCATTCCCCACACTCTCTCAGTCCCCATTTCACACTCTCTCTGAGTGCCCATTCCCCACTCTCTCTCAGTCCCCATTCCACATTCTCTCTGGGTCCACATTCCCCACTCTCTCTCAGTCCCCATTCCCCACACTCTCTCAGTCCCCATTCCTCACTCTCTCTCAGTCCCCATTCTGCTTTCTCTCTCAGTCCCCATTCCCCACTCTCTCTCAGTCCCCATTCCCCACTCTCTCAGAGTCCCCATTCCCCACTCTCTCTCAGTCCCCATTCCCCACTCTCTCTCAGTCCCCATTCCCCACACTCTCTCAGTCCCCATTCCTCACTCTCTCTCAGTCCCCATTCTGCTTTCTCTCTCAGTCCCCATTCCCCACTCTCTCTCAGTCCCCATTCCCCACTCTCTCAGAGTCCCCATTCCCCACTCTCTCACAGTCACCATTCCCCACTCTCTCAGTCCCCATTCCCCACTCTCTCTCAGTCCCCATTCCCCATTCTCTCTCAGTCCCCATTCCCCACTCTCGCTCAGTCCCCATTCCCCACTCTCTCTCAGTCCACATTCCCCACTCTCTCTCAGTCCCCATTCCCAACACTCTCTCTGTCCCCATTCCTCACTCTCTCTCAGTCCCCATTCTGCTTTCTCTCTCAGTCCCCATTCCCCACTCTCTCTCAGTCCCCAATCCCCACTCTCTCAATCCCCATTCCCCACTCTCTCTCAGTCCCCATTCCCCAGTCTCTCAGAGTCCCCATTCCCCACTCTCTCTCAGTCCCCATTCCCCACTCTCTCTCAGTCCCCATTCCCCACTCTCTCTCAGTCCCCATTCCCCACTCTCTCTCAGTGCCCATCCCCCACACTCTCTCAGTCCCCATTCCCCACTCTCTCTGTCCCCATTCCTCAGTCTCTCTCAGTCCCCATTCTGCTTTCTCTCTCAGTCCCCATTCCCCACTCTCTCAGTCCCCATTCCACACTCTCTCAGAGTCCCCATTTCACACTGTGTCTGTGCCCCCCTTCCCCAATCTCTCTCAATCCCCATTCTCTCAGTCCCCATTCCCCACTCTCTCTGAGTGCCCATTCCCCACTCTCTCTCAGTCCCCATTCCACACTCTCTCTCAGTCACCATTCCCCACTCTCTCTCAGTCCCCATTCCCCACTCTCTCTCAGTCCCCATTCCCCACCCTCTCAGTCCCCATTCCCCACTCTCTCAGTGTCCCCATTTCACACTGTGCCTGTGCCCCCCTTCCCCAATCTCTCTCAATCCCCATTCTCTCAGTCCCCATTTCCCACTCTCTCTGAGTGCCCATTCCCCACTCTCTCTCAGTCCCCATTCCACATTCTCTCTGGGTCCACATTCCCCACTCTCTCTCAGTCCCCATTCCCCACACTCTCTCAGTCCCCATTCCCCACTCTCTCTGTCCCCATTCCTCACTCTCTCTCAGTCCCCATTCTGCTTTCTCTCTCAGTCCCCATTCCCCACTCTCTCTCAGTCCCCATTCCCCACTCTCTCAGAGTCCCCATTCCCCACTCTCTCTCAGTCCCCATTCCCCACTCTCTCTCAGTCCCCATTCCCCACTCTCTCTCAGTCCCCATTCCCCACTCTCTCAGTCCCCATTCCCCACTCTCTCTCAGTCCCCATTCCGCACTCTCTCAGAGTCCCCATTCCCCACTCTCTCACAGTCACCATTCCCCACTCTCTCTCAGTCCCCATTCCCCACTCTCTCTCAGTCCCCATTCCCCATTCTCTCTCAGTCCCCATTCCCCACTCTCGCTCAGTCCCCATTCCCCACTCACTCTCAGTCCACATTCCCCACTCTCTCTCAGTCCCCATTCCCCACACTCTCTCAGTCCCCATTCCCCACTCTCTCTGTCCCCATTCCTCACTCTCTCTCAGTCCCCATTCTGCTTTCTCTCTCAGTCCCCATTCCCCACTCTCTCTCAGTCCCCAATCCCCACTCTCTCAGTCCCCATTCCCCACTCTCTCTCAGTCCCCATTCCCCAGTCTCTCAGAGTCCCCATTCCCCACTCTCTCTCAGTCCCCATTCCCCACTCTCTCTCAGTGCCCATTCCCCACTCTCTCTCAGTCCCCATTCCCCACTCTCTCTCAGTGCCCATCCCCCACACTCTCTCAGTCCCCATTCCCCACTCTCTCTGTCCCCATTCCTCAGTCTCTCTCAGTCCCCATTCTGCTTTCTCTCTCAGTCACCAATTCCCCACTCTCTCAGTCCCCATTCCACACTCTCTCAGAGTCCCCATTTCACACTGTGTCTGTGCCCCCCTTCCCCAATCTCTCTCAATCCCCATTCTCTCAGTCCCCATTCCCCACTCTCTCTCAGTCCCCATTCCACATTCTCTCTCAGTCCCCATTCCCCACTCTCTCACAGTCCCCATTCCCCATTCTCTCCGGGTCCCCATTCCCCACTCTCTCTCTGTCCCCATTCCCCATTCTCTTTGAGTCCCCATTCCCCACTCTCTCTGGGTCCCCATTCCCCACTCTCTCTGGGTCCCCATTCCCCACTCCCTCTGGGTTCCCATTCCCACTCTCTCTGAGTCTCCATTCCCCACTCTCTCTCAGTCCCCATTCTCCACTCCCTCTGACTCCTTTTGCAACTCTCTATCAGCCCCCATACCCCACTATCACTCTCAGTCCCCATTTCCCACTCTCTCTGAGCCCCCATTCCCCACTCTCTATCAGTCCCCATTCCACACTCTCTCTCAGTCCCCATTCCACACTCTCTCTTAGCCCCCATTGCCTACTCCCTCCGGGTCCCCATTCCCCATTCTCTCTCAGTCCCCATTTCCCACTCTCTCTCAGTCCCCATTCCCCACTCTCTATCAGTCCCCATTCCCCACTCTCTCTCAGTCCCCATTTCCCACTCTCTCTGAGCCCCCATTCCCCACTCTCTCTCAGTCCCCATTCCACACTCTCTCTTAGCCCCCATTGCCCACTCCCTCCAGGTCCCTATTTCCCACTCTCTCTGAGCCCCCATTCTCAACTCTCTCTGGGTCCCCAATCCCCACTCTCGCTGAGTGCCCATTCCCCATTCTCTCTCAGTCCCCATTCCCCACTCTCTCTGAGGGCCCATTCCCCAATCTCTCTCAGTTCCCATTCCACATTCTCTCTGGGTCCCCATTCCCCACTCTCTCTCAGTCCCCTTTCCCCACTCTCTCTGTCCCCATGCCCCACGCCATCTGGGTCCCCATTCCCCACTCTCTCGCTGTCCCCATTCCCCACGCTCTCTGGGTCCCCATTCCCCACTCTCTCGCTGTCCCCATTCCCCACGCTCTCTGGGTCCCCATTCCCCACTCTCTCTGGGTCCCCATTCCCCACTCTCTCGCTGTCCCCATTCCCCACGCTCTCTGGGTCCCCATTCCCCACTCCCTCTGAGTCCCCATTCCCCACTCTCTCTGGGTCCCCATTCCCCACTCTCTCTCTGTCCCCATTCCCCACGCTCTCTGGGTCCCCATTCCCCGCTCCCTCTGAGTCCCCATTCCCCACTCTCTCTGGGTCCCCATTCCCCACTCTCTCTCTGTCCCCATTCCCCACGCTCTCTGAGCCCCCATTTCCCACTCTCTCTGGGTCCCCAATCCCCACTCTCGCTGAGTGCCCATTCCCCATTCTCTCTCAGTCCCCATTCCCCACTCTCTCTGAGGGCCCATTCCCCAATCTCTCTCAGTCCCCATTCCACATTCTCTCTGTGTGCCCATTCCCCACTCTCTCAGAGTCCCCATGCCCCACGCTCTCTGGGTCCCCATTCCCCACTCTCTCACTGTCCCCATTCCCCACTCCCTCTGAGTCCCCATTCCCCACTCTCTCTCAGTCCCCATTCCCCACTCTCTCACTGTCCCCATTCCCCACTCCCTCTGAGTCGCCATTCCCCACTCTCTCTGGGTCCCCATTCCCCACTCTCTCTCTGTCCCCATTCCCCACACTCTCTGGGTCCCCATTCCCCACTCCCTCTGAGTCCTGTAATTGATAATATGGAAAGATTTGTCATTTAAACATGGAAGTCTGGCAATATCTAGTCTGAGTGAAACATGAGAGAATGTAGGGAAAGATCCCACGAAGGTTTAACAGCTGCTGCAAAGAGCAGGATTATAAAATGCAGATTCCTTCTTCCAACCAGGCTTAGCAAACAAACAGGATTTTTGTATGAAGCAAAAAATAATGGCTCACACCTTCATTGAAATTAACCATCTTCGTAAGCATATGGAAAAGCATGGATGAGGGTTTCAGTTGAGTTAGGTGATAAATGTAAACCTTTCAAGTTATAACCAAGTGGAGCATTACGCTAAAAGCAATGATTCACCCTTCCTTGAAGTAAAATCAGCCGATAGAAAAGAATAACTAGGGAGACAAATATAATAGGTGTGAAGCTCTGCTGACATCAGGTAAATTAAAGAAAACTGGAGACAACCTGTCTACAAGAACACAAATTAGACCCAAATCAAAGTCAAAATTATGAGGTGGGGACACAATTCGATAATAAAACTATAGAAATGACAGGAATCAAAATTCACACCCCTATTGAAATCAACGCATTTTGAACATTACAAAGGAAACAATGTAATCAGAGATCTATGAGCTGAGGTCATGTCAAAATGAATACTTAGTCGTGTTAGAAAAATTTAGATTAAAGTTACCTTTTACAATCCAAGTGAAATAAAAGTTACTTTACAATAAAGCCATAAAAACTTAATAACTGTTTGAAAAACCCAGAGAAGCAGGTAGGCAGAGAAGCAGAGAGGCAGAGAAGCAGAGAAGGAACAAGAGAAGCAAGCAGAGTCGGCTTACAGTCAGCTCGGCCATGGGAAAGGGACAGAGCAAAGCAGCCGAGCTAAAACAGCTAATATATCTAAGGAAGACCAGAATTTAAAGAGGAGGCAGAGTCAGCTCAGAGACAGCCAGCAGAGCCAGTTCTCACAGCTCGGTACATGGGAAAGATAGGACAAAGCAACCGAGCAGAACAGTGAATACATCTAAAGAAGACCAGATTTTAAAAAGAAGATTGATTGTCAAGTTGGGCCTGAAGGTCCCTTCAACCAACCAGAAGGATCCAGAGGCAAGAACTTTTTACTTTTCTGTAAAGACAGTGATTGCATCTTTTAAAAGAAAGAAAAATATAATAATAAAATAACTTTAAAGTTTTCACCTGAAACAGTGGTTATTCCAAAGTCTACTTTACTTAGCAATGCGGGACCCAAGATCGATGCTACTAAGTGGTAAGTAGATGAAATCTTCTGTGAAGGTATGGGTTATACCGGGGGATAACTTGAAAACATAGTTTGACCTGAATAGCACCCACTGAAGCCTGCATAGAGTCAGGGAGTGAGAATCCCTGTTCACCATTTAGAATGTCGGCCCTTTTTGGTATAGGGGGACTTCTAAGAATAGTGGTGAGTCCAGTTACGGGACTACCGCTGGGAGATAGGCAACTGCATAGCCACCCTCAGGAACGACGCGGATACTAAGTTAACCAGGCCCACTCGCAGAAGGCCTCCCAAGCAAGGGAAAATTAGGTCCAGAAGAAGGCAGCTCCTGCAGCCTTTAATCCGGCAAAATATTGTAGTTGTTGCCAGAGATCGGAGCCAGAAAGGAGGAATAGAAGCCCAAAACCATCATCTTGGAAAAGGACATGTAGGCTGGGGTACAGGAGAATGCATACCCTAGAAGCCCCATCTACCTCTGACGAGGAACAACTAAATTGTGTAACGATGGTGAAATCAAAACCCATTAAAACGTCCCACCCTGATGGACGTCGACATTGGAGCAGCCGTATCAGTGATAGGGGAAACAGTATTCAATAAAATTCGCACTGGACTCCAACCCTTATTCCTAACCAGGACCTCGGCAAAACTGAGGACATACACAGGGGAACCACTGACAGTGTTGGGCACAATGCATGTAACTGTGGCTTATGGAGAGCAACTGGTTAGTCTGCCTTTAATGGTAATGAAAGGTGTGGAGCCAAGCTTATTGGGACAAAACTGACTAAAGATATCCAGCTGGATTGGGTAAAAAATTTCCAGCTGGAAAATGGCCACCTGAGCGAACTCCTGTGCAAATACCCAGAGGTTTTCCGAGAAGGGTTGGAACAATAAAGGGAGCAAAGGCGACATTGCATGTAGATCCAGAGGCAGTCCCAACATTCTACAAGGCCCGACCAGTACCCTTCGTCTTAAGGCAGAAAGTCGATATGGAAACAAAACGATTGGAGCATGAGGGAATAATGAAACCAGTCCAGTTTGCAGAGTGGGCGGCACCTGTGGTGCCTATCCTTAAGCCGGACGGCTCGGTCCACCTTTGTAGAGATTTCAAACAAACGATTAATCGCTACTCACAACTGGACAAATACCCAATTCCCCGGATTGAGGATTTGTATGCAAAGCTGGCTGGAGGACTCCTATTCTCAAAGCTGGATATGAGACGTGCATATCTGCAGCTGAAGCTGGACGAAGAGTCCCAAAAATTCTCAATGATAAACACCCTGAAAGGCCTTTTTCAGTATACAAGATTACCCTTCGGGGTATCGTCAGTGTGGTAGTATGCATTAGGGGTCATGTGGGACTGTGAAGCCGTGATGTCATTGGCCGACAGATCCCGGGTCCTGGTTGGCTGTTGACCTCTAGCTCCGCCCTGAAGGCGGAGTATAAGAACCAGGAGTTCTCCCCCGCAGGCCAGTCTGTTGCTGAACTGCGGGGAACAAGTCACGCTTAATAAAGCCTCATCGACTTCATCTCTATTCGTCTCTCGTGAGTCTTTGTGCGCTATAATTTATTAAGCGTGCTTAAAGGACTATGGAGCTCAGGATCATCCCGGAATGCCTGAGGATCAGCCCCCACGCAGTGAACGCAGCAGCAGTTTTTAAACACTGGCAGACTTGTTTCGAAGTCTACCTCCGAACGGCCCCCGGCCGGGTCACAGAAGACCAGAAACTACAGGTCCTGCACTCGAGGGTAAGCCCGGAAATTTTCCCTCTCATAGAAGACGCAGAGGATTTCCAGACGGCGTTCGCAGCACTAAAAAGCATCTATGTTCGCCCAGTGAACCAGATCTACGTACGCTACCAACTCGCAACGAGACGGCAAAGTCCCGGAGAATCGCTAGACGAATTCTACGCCGCGCTGCTAACTTTGGGACGGACCTGCAGCTGCCCGCCGGTAAACGCGATTGAACACACGGACATGTTAATTCGCGATGCGTTCGTGGCTGGTATGAACTCTCCCCAAATCCGCCAAAGACTTTTAGAAAAAGAGTCGCTAGGACTCTCAGAGGCACGGGCCCTTGCAGCCTCCCTAGATGTGGCCGCGCGAAACGCCCGCGCGTACGGCCCTGACCGCGCAGCAGCCCCTTGGGCTCCGTGGACCCCCGTCGCGACAAAACCCCACCCCCCCACCCCACAGGCTTGCACGGTTCAGACGCCAAGTCGTCCCGGGGGAGCCCGCTGCTATTTCTGCGGCCAGGCGAAACACCCCCGGCAGCGCTGCCCGGCCCGCGCAGCGATTTGCAAGAGCTGCGGGAAAAAGGGCCATTTCGCGGCTGTGTGCCGGTCCCGGGAGGTCGCCGCTGTCCCCGGAGAACAAGGAGTCCTGCGCGTTTCTAACGCTCCCCAACCCCTCCAGCGCCCCATGTGCGACCCGCAGGCGCAACCATTTTGGGTCCCGGCCACCGCTGTCCCCGGAGAACAAGGAGTCCTGCGCATTTCAAATGCTCCCCAACCCCCCCAGCGCCCCATGTGCGACCCGCAGGCGCCGCCATTTTGGGTCCCGGCCACCACGAGGGGAGTTGGGGCGCCGCCATCTTGGGACCCCCCAGCCCTGTGCGACGCATGGGGCGGTCATTTTGTCCACCCCTGCCGCCATCTTGTGACCCCCCAGCCATGTGCGATGCATGGGGGTGGCCATTTTGTTCACCCCCGCCGCAATCTTGGACGGCAACAATGGACCCCAGCATCGGCGGCTCCACGGGGTTCGAGGAAGACGCTGAAGCACTACGACCACGTCTGGCCTCAATGACGCTGGACCAAGCACGGCCCCGGATGCTCCAGACGACGACAACAACGGTGCTGATCAACGGGCACGAGACACCATGCCTGGTCGACTCCGGGAGCACAGAAAGCTTCATCCACCCCGACACGGTAAGACCCTGTCTTTTGACCATCCGTCCCAGTGCGCAAAAGATTTCCCTAGCTGCAGGATCCCACTCCGTACAGATCAAAGGCTTCTGCATAGTGACCCTAACGGTGCAAGGGAGGGAGTTTAAAAACTACAGGCTCTACGTCCTTCCCCAACTCTGCGCGCCCACATTACTGGGATTTGACTTCCAGTGCAATCTGCAGAGCCCAACCTTCCAATTCGGCGGCCCAATACCCCCACTCACTATCTGCGGCCTCGCAGCCCTCAAGGTTGAGCCACTAGGAGCAGACGGTACAGCGCCCAGGACCGGACATTCATTCGGTCCGAAGTCCAGCGGCTACTGAAGGAAGGCATAATCCAGGCCAGCAATAGTCCCTGGAGAGCACAGGTGGTAGTAGTAAAGACAGGGGAGAAGCAAAGGATGGTCATAGACTATAGCCAGACCATCAACAGGTACACACAGCTAGATGCGTACCCTCTCCCCCGCATATCCGACATGGTCAATCGGATTGCCCAATATAAGGTCTTCTCCACCGTGGACCTCAAGTCCGACTACCATCAGCTCCCCATCCGCCCAAGTGACCGCAAGTACACAGCCTTCGAGGCAGACGGGCGATTATACCACTTCCTAAGGGTCCCATTTGGCGTCACAAACGGGGTCTCGGTCTTCCAACGAGAGATGGACCGAATGGTTGATCAACACGGGTTGCAGGCCACGTTCCCGTATCTCGACAACGTAACCATCTGCGGCCACGATCAGCAGGACCACGACGCCAACCTCCAAAAATTCCTCCAGACCGCTAAAGCCTTGAACCTCACATACAACGAGGACAAGTGCGTTTTTAGCACAAACCGGCTAGCCATCTTGGGATATGTAGTGCGCAATGGGATAATAGGCCCCGACCCCGAACGTATGCGCCCCCTCATGGAATTTCCCCTCCCTCACTGCTCAAAAGCCCTAAAACGCTGCCTGGGGTTCTTTTCATATTACGCCCAGTGGGTCCCACAGTACGCAGACAAGGCCCGCCCCCTAATACAGACCACGACCTTCCCTCTGTCGACAGAGGCTTGCCAGGCCTTCAGCCGCATCAAAGTGGATATCGCAAAGGCCACGATGCGCGCCATCGACGAGTCCCTCCCCTTCCAGGTCGAGAGCGACGCCTCCGACGTAGCTCTAGCGGCCACCCTTAACCAAGCGGGCAGACCCGTGGCCTTTTTCTCCTGAACCCTCCACGCCTCAGAAATCCGCCACTCCTCAGTGGAAAAGGAAGCCCAAGCCATAGTGGAAGCTGTGCGACATTGGAGACATTACCTGGCCGGCAGGAGATTCACTCTCCTCACTGACCAACGGTCGGTAGCTTTCATGTTCGATAATGCACAGCGGGGCAAAATTAAAAATGACAAGATCTTAAGATGGAGGATCGAGCTCTCCACCTTCAACTATGAGATCTTGTACCGTCCTGGAAAGCTGAACGAGCCGTCCGATGCCCTATCCCGCGGCACATGTGCCAACGCACAAATTAACCGTCTCCAAACCCTCCACGAGGACCTCTGCCACCCGGGGGTCACTCGGTTCTACCATTTTATAAAGTCCCGCAACCTCCCCTACTCCATGGAGGAGGTCCGTACAGTCACAAGGAACTGCCACATCTGCGCAGAGTGCAAACCGCATTTTTTCAGGCCGGATAGTGCGCACCTGATCAAGGCCTCCCGTCCCTTTGAACGCCTCAGTCTGGGTTTCAAAGGGCCCCTCCCCTCCACCGACCGCAACACATACTTCCTGAACGTGGTGGACGAGTACTCCCGTTTCCCCTTCGCCATCCCCTGCCCTGACATGACAGCGGCCACAGTCATTAAAGCCCTTAACACCATATTCACACTGTTCGGTTGCCCCGCATACGTCCATAGCGACAGGGGGTCCTCCTTCATGAGTGACGAGCTGCGCCAGTTCCTGCTCAGCAAGGGTATAGCCTCGAGCAGGACGACCAGCTACAACCCCCGGGGGAACGGGCAAGTAGAGAGGGAGAACGGCACGGTCTGGAAGACCGTCCTACTGGCCCTACGGTCCAGGGATCTTCCAGTTTCACGGTGGCAGGAGGTCCTCCCGGACGCCCTCCACTCCATCCGGTCGCTACTGTGTACCACTATTAACCAAACGCCTCATGAGCGCCTCCTTGTCTTCCCCAGGAAGTCCTCCTCCGGAACGTCGCTGCCGACCTGGCTGGCGGCCCCAGGACCCATCTTGCTCTGGAAACATGTGCGGGCGCACAAGTCGGACCCGTTGGTCGAGAGGGTTCACCTCCTCCACGCGAACCCGCAGTACGCCTACATGGAGTACCCCGACGGCCGACAGGACACGGTCTCCCTGCGAGATCTGGCGCCCACCGGCAACACGCACACCCCCCCGACACCAATCACCCCCTCCCTGCCACCGGCGCACCCCGCGACCGCCCCCTTCCCGGGAGGATCGGTCCTCCTCCCAGGTCCGACCAGAAGTGAAGCTGAAGCAGAAACCGTAAAGCTCCCGGAGACGACAACACTGGAACAAGCACCACCACCACCGGGGCTGAGGCGATCGACAAGGACGACCAGACCGCCCGACCGACTTGTGGCATCAGTGTAACACTAGAATGTTGTGGACTTTAACGAGAATTATTTTCCCTTCTTCCCTCTTACGAATACTGTAAATAGTTCAAAACAAAAAACAACCCTGTACATACTGTGATGACATGCAAAAGTTTTTCCTCCCAGGACCAGCCTTGTAAACCCCTACCACCATGCGAAGCACCACCCCGCCGGGTTCATTTTTAACAAGGGATTAATGTGGTAGTATGCATTAGGGGTCATGTGGGACTGTGAAGCCGTGATGTCATTGGCTGACAGATCCCGGGTCCTGGTTGGCTGTTGACCTCTAGCTCCGCCCTGAAGGCGGAGTATAAGTACCAGGAGTTCTCCCCCGCAGGCCAGTCTGTTGCTGAACTGCGGGGAACAAGTCACGCTTAATAAAGCCTCATCGACTTCATCTCTATTCGTCTCTCGTGAGTCTTTGTGCGCTACAGTCAGTTTGTGCGATATTCCAGAGGACAATGGAGAATATATTACAAGGGCTACCACAAGTCACCATTTACCTGGGCGACGTCCTCATTACAGGAAAAACAAAGGCAGAACACCTGCAAAACCTGGAGGAAGTCCTTTGGAGGTTTTCAGCAGCAGGTGTGCGCTGAAAATGGGAGAAATGTGTTTTCCTAGCACCTCAAGTAACCTATCTGGGGTACAAGGTTGACAAATCAGGGCTACACCCTTTGGAGGATCGGGTGAGGGCGATTAAAGATGCGGCGGCCCCCATCACAATCCAGGAGTCAAGGTCTTCTTTAGGGCTGGTGACATATTATGGAAAGTTCATACAGAACAGAGCTTCCATCCTGGACCCCCTACACCAATTACTGAAAAAGGGGCAAGCCTGGGAGTGGTCCACCTGCCAAGACAAGGCTTTCAAGAAGATAAAAGAACAGCTTTCCCCAGAGAATGTCTTGGCACACTACGACCTCAGGAAAGAGTTGGTGCTCATGTGCGACGCGTCTCCATATGGTGCAGTTTTGGCACACAGCGGACAAAACGGACAGGAACGACCTATTGCTTCCAGGACGCTGGCAGCAGCAGAGCGAAAGTACGCCCAAATCAAAAAGGAAGGACTGGCTGTGATCTTCGCGGTGAAGAAATTTCACCAGTACTTGTACGGGCGGAAATTCACTATAATTACAGACCACAAACCATTGCTGGGTTTGCTGAAAGTAGACAAAGCAATATCACCAATAGCTTCGGCACGGATCCAACGCTGGGCCCTACTACTGGCGGCGTACCGGTATCAACTGGAGCATCGGCCAGGAACCCGGGTGGCAAACGCCGATGCACTAAGCAGGCTGCCATTACCGCACGCCCCGCCATTAGTATCCAAAATAGAGGAAACGGTGATGGCGTTACATTTCCTGGACACCCAGTGGCCGCACAAAACATTCGTCTATGGACCCAAAGGGACCCGGTTTTAGCAAAAATAAAACACATGGTGCAAACGGGGAGATGGAAAGACCGGTCCAGACGGAATTCCACCCCTACTGGAGCAGAAGAGAACAGATCACTGTGGAAGACAGGATACTGCTATGGGGAGCTCGAGTAATAGTTCCAAGTCAAGGCCGTCGAGCCACACTGGCTGAACTACATCATGGGCACCCTGGAGTCTCAAAAATGAAGATTCTGCCAGAAGCTATGTCTGGCGGCCAGGCCTGGACACAGACATAGCGGCATTGGTAGGTCGGTGCCACGAATGTCAACAAGGGCAGAAGGTGCCACCAGCAGCCCCGCTGCACCTATGGGAATGGCCAGGTAGACCATGGCCGTGACTTCATGTCGATTTTGCAGGCCCGTTTATGGGTTCAATGTTTTTTATAATAGTAGACGCCCATTCCAAATGGATGGACGTCTACAAAATGAACTCTGCAAATTCAACAACCACCATTGAAAAACTCCGCACCTCGTATTGAAAATGAAGCAGGAGACCCGTGAGTCACGAGGACCATGGGGGCTCCTCAGACTTTGGGGGGGAGGGGTGTGCTCTCCCGAGTGATATTTAGGCCAGGCCTTTGAGGTTGGCCAATTAGAATACAAGTTCCCTGATTAGTGGCCCAATAAGGGAACCCCTTTGTAGACAGCAGACTGAATGGACATGGGTTTAAGCTGTTGGGTTTGTAAATAAAAGGAATTCTGGTGACGGGACTTCTGCCTCCGAGGACTTATTACAGTGATATTGCCTATTTTTACTTGCTTTCGCTCTTCTCCTGATTTATTTTCTGCCCCACATCCTGACTACTGCTAGGGGGTCTGTATATAACTCTGTGGTGGTATGTCTTAGGGGTAGTACAGTACCTGTGATGCCGAGAGGCTATTGGTAGACTGACACTGGGTCCTGATTGGATCTGCCGCCTGCTGGCTCCACCCAGTAAGGCGAAGTATAAGAGCCCGGGTTCTCCCAGCAGCCGCATTCTGTAACTGAGCTGCTGGGGAACAAGTCTTGCTTATTAAAGCCTCGATTGACTTCATCACTTCTCGACTCGTGAGTAATTGGTTGTGCCACAATTTATTAAGCAGACTTAAAAAGACTATGGAGCTCTGGATCGACCCGGATTATCTGCGAATCAGCCCCCATGCAGCAAACTCAGCGGCGGTATTTAAACACTGGCTAGCATGCTTCGAAGGATACCTCCGAACGGCCCCCGGCCGGATCACAGAAGACCAGAAAATGCAGTTCCTGCATTCCAGGGTGAGCCCGGTGATCTACAAGCTCATCGAAGACGCAGAGGATTTCCCGACGGCGCTCACCATGCTGAAAGGGGTCTACATTCGGCCCGTAAACCAAGTCTACGCACGCCACCAACTCGCGATGAGACGGCAAATCCCCGGAGAATTGCTGGACGAGCTCTACAGCGCGCTGCTGATATTGGGAAGGAACTGCAACTGCCCATCGGGGAGCACAAACAAACATACGGAGCTCCTAATCAGGGATGCTTTTGTGGCAGGTATGACTTCTTCTCAAATTCGCCAGCGGCTGCTAGAGAGAGACTCATTAGGACTCACAGAGGCACGGGCCCTTGCGGCCTCCCTCGACGTGGCCTCACAAAATGCCCGCGCCTACGGCCCCGACCGCGCGGCAGCCCCTTGGGCTCCGTGGAACCCGTTGCGACCGACTCCCCGGCACCCCCCACCCCTCCGCAAGCCTGCGCGGCCAGAGCACCAAACCACCCGGGTGGGCCCCGCTGCTATTTCTGTGGGCAGTCAAAATACCCCCGGCAGCGCTGCCCGGCCCGCTCGGCCATCTGTAAAAGCTGCGGCAAAAAGGGGCACTACTCAGCGGTGTGCCAGTCCCGGGGGGTCACCGCAATCTCCGAGGGAGAACGGGGACAGCAGACTCAACCCCCCCAACGATCCATGTGCGGCCATTTTGGGTCCCGGACGCAACGCGGGGAGGGTGGGCGTCGCCATCTTGTGACCCCCCCCCCCCCCCCCGGCCACGTGCGATCCATGGGCGCGGCCTATTTCTACAAATACATAAAACAAAAAAGAGTGGCTAAGGTAAATATTGGTCCTTTAGAGGATGAGAAGGGAGATTTAATAATGGGAGACGAGGAAATGGCTGAGGAACTGAACAGGTTTTTTCCGTCGGTCTTCACAGTGGAAGACACAAATAACATGCCAGTGACTGATGGAAATGAGGCTATGACAGGTGAGGACCTTGAGAGAATTGTTATCACCAAGGAGGTAGTGATGGGCAAGCTAATGGGGCTAAAGGTAGACAAGACTCCTGGACTTGATGGAATGCATCCCAGAGTGCTAAAAGAGATGGCTAGGGAAATTGCAAATGCACTAGTGATAATTTACCAAAATTCACTAGACTCTGGGGTGGTCCCGGCGGATTGGAAATTAGCACAGTGACACCACTGTTTGAAAAAGGAGGTAGGCAGAAAGCGGGTAATTATAGGCCAGTGAGCTTAACTTCGGTAGTAGGGAAGATGCTGGAATCTATCATCAAGGAAGAAATAGCGAGGCATCTGGATGGAAATTGTCCCATTGGGCAGACGCAGCATGGATTCATAAAGGGCAGATCATGCCTAACTAATTTAGTGGAATTTCTTGAGGACATTAACAGTGCGGTAGATAACGGGGAGCCAATGGATGTGGTATATCTGGATTTCCAGAAAGCCTTTGACAAGGTGCCACACAAAAGGTTGCTGCATAAGATAAAGATGCATGGCATTAGGGGGAAAGTAGTAGCATGGATAGAGGATTGGTTAATTAATAGAAAGCAAAGAGTGGGGATTAATGGGTGTTTCTCTGGTTGGCAATCAGTAGCTAGTGGTGTCCCTCAGGGATCAGTGTTGGGCCCACAACTGTTCACAATTTACATAGATGATTTGGAGTTGGGGACCAAGGGCAATGTGTCCAAGTTTGCAGACGACACTAAGATAAGTGGTCAAGCAAAAAGTGCAGAGGATACTGGAAGTCTGCAGAGGGATTTGGATAGGCTAAGTGAATGGGCTAGGGTAGATGGAATACAATGTTGACAAATGTGAGGTTATCCATTTTGGTAGGAATAACAGCAAAAGGGATTATTATTTAAATGATAAAATATTAAAACATGCTGCTGTGCAGAGAGACCTGGGTGTGCTAGTGCATGAGTCACAAAATGTTGGTTTACAGGTGCAGCAGGTGATTAAGAAGGCAAATGGTATTTTGTCCTTCATTGCTAGAGGGATGGAGTTTAAGGCTAGGGAGGTTCTGCTGCAATTGTATAAGGTGTTAGTGAGGCCACACCTGGGGTATTGTGTTCAGTTTTGGTCTCCTTACTTGAGAAAGGACGTACTGGCACTGGAGGGTGTGCAGAGGAGATTCACTAGGTTAATCCCAGAGCTGAAGGGGTTGGATTACGAGGAGAGGTTGAGTAGACTGGGACTGTACTCATTGGAATTTAGAAGGATGAGGGGGGATCTTATAGAAACATATAAAATTATGAAGGGAATAGATAGGATAGATGCGGGCAGGTTGTTTCCACTGGCGGGTGAAAGCAGAACTAGGGGGCATAGCCTCAAAATAAGGGGAAGTAGATTTTAGGACTGAGTTTAGGAGGAACTTCTTCCTCCAAAGGGTTGTGAATCTATGGAATTCCTTGCCCAGTGAAACAGTAGAGGCGTCTTCATTAAATGTTTTTCAGATAAAGATCGATCGTTTTTTGAAGAATAAAGGGATTAAGGGTTATGGTGTTCAGGCTGGAAAGTGGAGCTAAGTCCACAAAAGATCAGCCATGACCTCATTGAATGGTGGAGCAGGCTCGAGGGGCCAGATGGCCTACTCCTGCTCCTAGTTCTTATGTTCTTATATACTGCACACAGTAAGGTACAACACCCTCAATCCTGCATTGACCACCTCCCTTCTCACACTTTCACCTTTTTTTTTTTGCTCTGCCTGAGGATGATGTTGTTGTCTTATTTTTGTTCTCTATTCCCCCTTCAGTTATGACACCTTCTGAGCTCACATTCTGGTTCCCATCCCCCCTGCCATACTAGTTTAAATCCTCCCGACTGACACTAGCAAACCTCCCAGCCAGGATATCAGTGCCCCTCTATGAGTGACATGCAGTTAGTCAGTATTTAGTTTCCCTTGAAGCTAATTATCTGGAACTATTTACATCCAACATCTCATGGTGAGGGCATTATATTTGGGACACAGACTCTCCTGTGCTTTGCTCTCTTTGTATTCTGACCCTGATCATCAGATTACGTCAACATAAACATCAATCTTTAATAAACATAACCATTGGACTTCCGGGTGCGGCGATGACCAGCTAAGTCGCACGTTTCGGCAGCTCCCGGTGGAACGGACTTTTGGGCTCTTAATAAGAGCCCCAACGGCAATTTTAACGGCTAAAAGTACTGTGCGGTAAACCAGAAGGGAATCCCCCCTGGATACGGATGGAAAAAGGAGAGGAAAGTGGCCGGATTGCAGTGGATCCTCTAGAGCAGCGGCAAGGAAGGCAAGCAAAAACCAAGATGGCGTCGGAAGGTGGCAGTTTAATATGGGGCCCTGAACAACACGAGTTTTTGAAACGCTGCGTGGAAGAGCTTAAAAAGGAGATGAAGAAGGAGCTGTTGGCCCCGATATTACAGGCAATTGAAGGGCTAAAAGATGAGCAAAAGACCCAGGAGCGGGAGCTTCGGGTCGTGAAGGCAAAGGCTGCTGAGAACGAGGACGATATACAGGGCCTGGTGGTGAAGACGGAGATGCACGAGGCACACCATAAACGATGTGTGGAAAGGCTGAAGGTGCTGGAGAATAATGCGAGGAGGAAGAATTTAAGGATTCTTGGTTTTCCTGAAGGTGCAGAAGGGGCGGACGTCGGGGCATATGTGAGCACGATGCTGCACTCGTTAATGGGAGCGGAGGCCCCGACGGGTCCGTTGGAGGTGGAGGGAGCATACCGAGTGATGGTGCGAGGACCGAGAGCAGGAGAAATTCCCAGAGCCATAGTGGTGAGATTCCTCCGTTTTAAGGACAGAGAGATGGTCCTCAGATGGGCAAAGAAAACTCGGAGCAGTAGGTGGGAGAACGCGGTGATCCGCGTATATCAAGACTGGAGTGCGGAGGTGGCGAGAAGGAGGGCGAGCTTTAATCGGGCCAAGGTGGTGCTTCATAAAAAGAAGATTAAATTTGGAATGCTGCAGCCGGCAAGACTGTGGGTCACATATGAAGGGAAGCACCACTACTTTGAAACGGCGGATGAGGCGTGGACATTTATTGTTGAAGAGAAATTGGAATAAGCGGGTTATTAAAAAGAACGTTTGAGACAAAGTGGTGGGGCGAATATGGGGGCGAAGAGGGGGAAAAAGGGGGGAGAGATGATTTTTATGTTGTTAATCCTGCGACCCGGTAACTTTTCTCTCTTCCACAGGTTGTGGGGGAGGGAGGAAGGGAGGTGGAGGAGCTGGGGGCGTAGGCCATTGGGGGCGGGGCCAAAAGGGAAGCGCGGGCTTTGTTCCCGCGCTATGATAATTATGGCGGGAATAGGGAAGCAGGAAGGAGGGGGCGAAGGAGGGGGAGCTGGTATGGGGTGGGGTGGGCGGGGCGGGAGGACACAGCTGCGTGGGAACCGGGTGAGGAGCTGGATAAAAGGGGATGGCTAATCGACAAGGGGGGGGGGGGGGAAAGAGCCCCCCAACCCGGTTGATCACGTGGAATGTGAGAGGGCTGAACGGGCCGATAAAGAGGGCACGGGTACTCGCACACCTTAAGAAACTTAAGGCAGATGTGGTTATGTTACAGGAGACGCATTTGAAACTGATAGACCAGATTAGACTACGCAAAGGATGGGTGGGGCAGGTGTTCCATTCAGGGCTAGATGCGAAAAACAGGGGGGTGGCTATACTAGTGGGGAAACGGGTAATGTTTGAGGCAAAGACCATAGTGGCGGATAGTGGGGGCAGATACGTGATGGTGAGTGGCAAATTACAGGGGGAGGCGGTGGTTTTGGTGAACGTATATGCCCCGAACTGGGATGATGCCAACTTTATGAGGCGCATGTTAGGACGTATCCCGGACCTAGAGGTGGGGAAGTTGGTAATGGGTGGCGATTTTAACACGGTGCTGGAACCAGGGCTGGACAGATCGAGGTCCAGGACTGGAAGGAGGCCGGCGGCAGCCAAGGTGCTTAAAGACTTTATGGAGCAGATGGGAGGAGTAGACCCATGGAGATTTAGCAGACCTAGGAGCAAGGAGTTTTCGTTTTTCTCCTATGTCCACAAAGTTTATTCGCGAATAGACTTTTTTGTTTTGGGAAGGGCGTTGATCCCGAAGGTGAGGGGGACGGAGTATACGGCGATAGCTATTTCGGATCACGCTCCACACTGGGTGGACTTGGAGATAGGGGAGGAAAAAGAACGGCGTCCACCCTGGAGAATGGACATGGGACTAATGGCGGATGAGGGGGTGTGTCTAAGGGTGAGGGGGTGTATTGAAAAGTACTTGGAACTCAATGATAATGGGGAGGTCCAGGTGGGAGTGGTCTGGGAGGCGCTGAAGGCAGTGGTTAGAGGGGAGCTGATATCAATCAGGGCACATAAAGGAAAGCAGGAGAGTAGGGAACGGGAGCGGTTGCTGCAAGAACTTCTGAGGGTGGACAGGCAATATGCGGAGGCACCGGAGGAGGGACTGTACAGGGAAAGGCAAAGGCTACACGTAGAATTTGATTTGCTGACAACGGGTACTGCAGAGGCACAGTGGAGGAAGGCACAGGGTGTACAGTACGAATATGGGGAGAAGGGGAGCAGGTTGCTGGCCCACCAATTGAGGAAAAGGGGAGCAGCGAGGGAAATAGGGGGAGTGAGGGATGAGGAGGGAGAGATGGAGCGGGGAGCGGAGAGAGTGAATGGAGTGTTCAAGGCATTCTATGAAAGATTATATGAAGCTCAGCCCCCGGATGGGAAGGAGAGAATGATGTGTTTTCTGGACCAGCTGGAACTTCCTAAGGTGGAGGAGCAGGAGAGGGTGGGACTGGGAGCACAGATCGAAATGGAGGAAGTAGTGAAAGGAATTAGGAGCATGCAGGCGGGGAAGGCCCCGGGACCGGATGAATTCCCAGTTGAATTTTACAGGAAATATGTGGACTTGCTCGCCCCGCTACTGATGAGAACTTTTAATGAGGCAAGGGAAAGGGGACAGCTGCCCCCGAATATGTCAGAGGCAACGATATCGCTTCTCCTAAAGAAGGAAAAAGACCCGCTGCAATGCGGGTCCTATAGGCCAATTTCCCTCCTGAACGTAGACGCTAAGATTCTGGCCAAGGTAATGGCAATGAGGATAGAGGATTGTGTCCCGGGGGTGGTCCATGAGGACCAAACTGGGTTTGTGAAGGGGAGACAGCTGAATACGAATATACGGAGGCTGCTAGGGGTAATGATGATGCCCCCACCAGAGGGCGAAACGGAGATAGTGGTGGCGATGGATGCCGAGAAAGCATTTGATAGAGTGGAGTGGGATTATTTGTGGGAGGTGTTGAGGAGATTTGGCTTTGGAGATGAGTATATTAGATGGATACAGCTGCTGTATAGGGCCCCGATGGCGAGCGTGGTCACGAATGGACGGGGGTCTGCGTATTTTCGGCTCCATAGAGGGACGAGGCAGGGATGTCCTCTGTCCCCATTATTGTTTGCACTGGCGATAGAGCCCCTGGCAATAGCATTGAGGGGTTCCAGGAAGTGGAGGGGAGTACTCAGGGGAGGAGAAGAACACCGGGTATCTCTGTATGCGGATGATTTGTTGTTGTATGTGGCGGACCCGGCGGAGGGGATGCCAGAGATAATGCGGATACTTGGGGAGTTTGGAGAATTTTCAGGATATAAACTGAACATGGGGAAAAGTGAGTTGTTTGTGGTGCATCCAGGGGAGCAGAGCAGAGAAATAGAGGACTTACCGCTGAGGAAGGTAACAAGGGACTTTCGCTACTTGGGGATCCAGATAGCCAAGAATTGGGGTACATTGCATAGGTTAAATTTAACGCGGTTGGTGGAACAGATGGAGGAGAAATTCAAGAGATGGGACATGGTATCCCTGTCACTGGCACGGAGGGTGCAGGCGGTTAAAATGGTGGTCCTCCCGAGATTCCTCTTTGTGTTTCAGTGCCTCCCGGTGGTGATCACGAAGGCTTTTTTCAAAAGGATTGAGAAGAGTATCATGAGTTTTGTGTGGGCCAGGAAGACCCCGAGAGTGAGGAAGGGATTTTTGCAGTGTAGTAGGGATAGAGGGGGGCTGGCACTACCGAGCCTAAGTGAGTACTACTGGGCCGCCAATATCTCAATGGTATGTAAGTGGATGGGAGAAGAGGAGGGAGCGGTGTGGAAGAGATTGGAGAGGGTGTCCTGCAGGGGGACTAGCCTACAAGCTATGGTGACGGCGCCGTTGCCGTTCTCACCGAAGAAATACACCACAAGCCCGGTGGTGGTGGCTACTCTGAAAATTTGGGGGCAGTGGCGACGGCATAGGGGAAAGACGGGAGCTTCGGTGTGGTCCCCGATAAGAAATAACCATAGGTTTGCTCCGGGGAGAATGGATGGGGGATTTGGAACATGGCAAAGAGCAGGAGTAACACAATTGAGAGATCTGTTTGTAGATGGGACGTTTGCAAGTCTGGGAGCGCTGACCGAAAAATATGGGTTGCCCCAGGGGAATGCATTCTGGTATATGCAACTGAGGGCTTTTGCGAGGCAACAGGTGAGGGAATTCCCGCAGCTCCCGACGCAGGAGGTGCAGGACAGAGTGATCTCAAAGACATGGGTGGGGGACGGTAAGGTATCAGACATATATAGGGAAATGAGGGACGAGGGGGAGATTATGGTAGATGAGCTGAAAGGGAAATGGGAAGAAGAGCTGGGGGAGGAGATTGAGGAGGGGCTGTGGGCTGATGCCCTAAGTAGGGTAAACTCATCGTCCTCGTGTGCCAGGCTAAGCCTGATACAATTTAAGGTGTTACACAGGGCGCATATGACTGGAGCACGGCTCAGTAAATTTTTTGGAGTAGAGGATAGGTGTGCGAGATGCTCGAGAAGCCCAGCGAATCACACCCACATGTTCTGGTCATGTCCGGCACTACAGGGGTTTTCGGTGGGGCTGACAAAGGTGCTTTCGAAGGTGGTGGGGGTCCAGGTCGAACCAAGCTGGGGGTTGGCTATATTCGGGGTTGCAGAAGAGCCGGGAGTGCAGGAGGCGAAAGAGGCTGATGTTTTGGCCTTTGCGTCCCTAGTAGCCCGGCGCAGGATACTGTTGATGTGGAAGGAAGCCAAGCCCCCGGGTGTGGAGACCTGGATAAATGACATGGCAGGGTTCATAAAGCTGGAACGGATTAAGTTCGTCCTAAGGGGATCGGCTCAAGGGTTCACCAGGCGGTGGCAACCGTTTGTCGAATACCTCACAGAAAGATAGAGGGAATGGAAAAGAAGAAGACAGCAGCAGCAACCCGGGGGGGGGGGGGGGGGGGGGGGGGGGAGGGGGGGAGGGGGGGAGGAACCAGAAGGACTCTCAGGGATGTTAGTGTATAAGTATAATATGTATAGGTTGTTGTTATAGGTAATTGTATACTGGACGGCTGAATTGTATTTTTTGGAGGGTATTTATTTGGGACAAGGCAGTTGCCATTTAGTTTTGTTTTTCTTAATTTTGATGTTGTTTATATATTATTTATTTCTTGTTTAAAAAACTGGCCATTGTTATTTATATTGTTATATTACTGTGTGAAAGATACACAATGTACTGTTGTGGTTGGCCAAAAATTTTGAATAAAATATTTTTAAAAAAAAAATAAACATAACCATTAACCCTTTACTCAACAAACCCAACTCTGTAAGGTGGAGGATGGGAAGCTATGGATGTAGTCCTGCTCCTTCCTCGGAAGGGGTCGAGACATCAATCAGGTACCTCAGTTATGAAATCTATATGTACTTTTGTGTGCTTGTGATATAGAAATAATGTATTGGTTTGTAATTTTATAATAATTTTAATTCAGTTTTAACCTTCGATTGATATCTTGTTCAACAATTCCATTACCATGAATTTGCATTTCTTTTTATTGTTGCTGCAAAACTGTTCCATGTTTACTTAGTCCTTATCTGCTTTGTTCAACGTTACTCAATCTGCAATTCACACTCCAAGCTGCAAATGTGTTTATTCAATAAAATACCGTTATTATTAACAGCTCACTTGTAAAAATTAAAATATGGTCTTGCAGAGATCATGTGGTTTTATAGAATGGGAAATCAAAACAGACTGTTTCTTGAGTGTAAATAGCAGGGGAGATTAGATAGAGAATTGGATGTATTATGTATGTATCTTCAAAAAAGTGCCCAGACAAGGTGGATAGACAAGACTGACTTCATGGGATACTTTGAGAGTCACAATGGTCAGTTTTTGGGACCAGGTTGTACCTGATCAAGAGTCACAATGATCAGTGTTTGAGAACAGGTTAACAGATTGTACCTGGTCGACTGTCACAATGATTAATGTTTGAGAACAGATAGTATGTGGTCGAGTGTCACAATGGTAAATGTTTGGGAACGGGTTGTACTTGGTCGAGAGTCACAATGGTCAATGTTTGGGAACTAGTTGTACTTGGTCGAGAGTCACAATGATCAATGTTTGGGAACAGGTTGTACCTGGTCAACTGTCACACGGATCAGTGTTTGTGAACAGGTTGTACCCGATCAAGATTCATAATGATCAGTGTTTGAGAACAGTTGTACCTGGTCGAGTGTCACATGGATCAGTGTTTGTGAACAGGTTGTACCTGATCAAGAGTCACAATGATCAATGTTTGAGAACAGGTTAACAGATTGTACCTGGTCGAGTGTCACAATGATGAATGTTTATGAACAGATAGTACCTGGCCGAGTGTCACAATGATCAATGTTTGAGAACAGATAGTACGTGGTCGAGTGTCACAATGATCAATGTTTGGGAACAGGTTGTACTTGGTCGAGTGTCACAATGATCAATATTTGGGAACAGTTTGTACTTGGTCGAGTGTCACAATGATCAATGTTTGAGAACAGTTGTACCTGGTCGAGTGTCATAATGATCAGTGTTTGAGAACAGTTGTACCTGGTCGAGTGTCACACAGATCATTGTTTGGGAACAGGTTGTACCTGGTCGAGTGTCACACGGATCAGTGTTGTGAACAGGTTGTACCTGATCAAGTGTCATAATGATGAGTGTTTGAGAACAGTTGTACCTGGTCGAGTGTCACACAAATCAGTGTTTGTGAACAGGTTGTACCTGATCAAGTATCATAATGATCAGTGTTTGAGAACAGTTGTACCAGGTCGAGTGTCACACAGATCAGTGTTTTGAGAACAGGTTGTACCTGGTCGAGTGTCACAATGATCATTGTTTGGGAACAGGTTGTACCTGGTCGAGTGTCACACGGATCAGTGTTTGTGAACAGGTTGTACCTGGTCAAGTGTCCCAATGATCAGTGTTTGGGAACAGGTTGTACCTGGTCGAGTGTCACAATGATCAGTGTTTGTGAACAGGTTGTACCTGGTCGAGTGTCACTATGATCAGTGTTTATGAACAGGTTATACCTGGTGGAGTGTCATAATGATCAGTGTTTGAGAACAGTTGTACCTGGTCGAGTGTCACACAGATCATTGTTTGGGAACAGGTTGTACCTGGTCGAGTGTCACACGGATCAGTGTTGTGAACAGGTTGTACCTAATCAAGTGTCACAATGATCAATGTTTGGGAACAGGTTGTACCTGGTCAACTGTCACACGGATCAGTGTTTGTGAACAGGTTGTACCTGATCAAGATTCATAATGATCAGTGTTTGAGAACAGTTGTACCTGGTCGAGTGTCACATGGATCAGTGTTTGTGAACAGGTTGTACCTGATCAAGAGTCACAATGATCAATGTTTGAGAACAGGTTAACAGATTGTACCTGGTCGAGTGTCACAATGATGAATGTTTATGAACAGATAGTACCTGGCCGAGTGTCACAATGATCAATGTTTGAGAACAGATAGTACGTGGTCGAGTGTCACAATGATCAATGTTTGGGAACAGGTTGTACTTGGTCGAGTGTCACAATGATCAATGTTTGGGAACAGGTTGTACTTGGTCGAGTGTCACAATGATCAATGTTTGTGAACAGGTTGTACCTGGTTGAGTGTCACAATGATCATTGTTTGGGTACAGGTTGTACCTGGTCAAGTGTCACACGGATCAGTGTTTGTGAACAGGTTGTACCTGATCAAGTGTCATAATGATCAGTGTTTGAGAACAGTTGTACCTGGTCGAGTGTCACATGGATCAGTCTTTTGTGAACAGGATGTACCTGATCAAGTGTCATAATGATCAGTGTTTGAGAACAGTTGTACCTTGTCGAGTGTCACACAGATCAGTGTTTTGAGAACAGGTTGTACCTGGTCGAGTGTCACAATGATCAATGTTTATGAACACGTTGTACCTGGGCGAGAGTCACAATGATCAGTGTTTGGGGACAGGTTGTACTTGGTCGAGTGTCACAATGATCAATGTTTGTGATCAGGTTGTACCTGGTCGAGTGTCATAATGATCAGTGTTTGTGAACAGGTTGCGCCTGATCAAGTGTCATAATGATCAGTGTTTGCGAACAGGTTGTACCTGATCAAGAGTCACAATGATCAGTGTTTGAGAACAGTTGTACCTGATCGAGTGTCACACAGATCAGTGTTTTGAGAACAGGTTGTAGCTGGTCGAGTGTCACATGGATCAGTGTGTGTGAACAGGTTGTACCTGATCAAGTGACATAATGATCAGTGTTTGAGAACAGTTGTACCTGGTCGAGTGTCACAATGATGAATGTTTATGAACAGATAGTACCTGGCCGAGTGTCACAATGATCAATGTTTGAGAACAGATAGTACGTGGTCGAGTGTCACAATGATCAATGTTTGGGAACAGGTTGTACTTGGTCGAGTGTCACAATGATCAATATTTGGGAACAGTTTGTACTTGGTCGAGTGTCACAATGATCAATGTTTGAGAACAGTTGTACCTGGTCGAGTGTCATAATGATCAGTGTTTGAGAACAGTTGTACCTGGTCGAGTGTCACACAGATCATTGTTTGGGAACAGGTTGTACCTGGTCGAGTGTCACACGGATCAGTGTTGTGAACAGGTTGTACCTGATCAAGTGTCATAATGATGAGTGTTTGAGAACAGTTGTACCTGGTCGAGTGTCACACAAATCAGTGTTTGTGAACAGGTTGTACCTGATCAAGTATCATAATGATCAGTGTTTGAGAACAGTTGTACCAGGTCGAGTGTCACACAGATCAGTGTTTTGAGAACAGGTTGTACCTGGTCGAGTGTCACAATGATCATTGTTTGGGAACAGGTTGTACCTGGTCGAGTGTCACACGGATCAGTGTTTGTGAACAGGTTGTACCTGGTCAAGTGTCCCAATGATCAGTGTTTGGGAACAGGTTGTACCTGGTCGAGTGTCACAATGATCAGTGTTTGTGAACAGGTTGTACCTGGTCGAGTGTCACTATGATCAGTGTTTATGAACAGGTTATACCTGGTGGAGTGTCATAATGATCAGTGTTTGAGAACAGTTGTACCTGGTCGAGTGTCACACAGATCATTGTTTGGGAACAGGTTGTACCTGGTCGAGTGTCACACGGATCAGTGTTGTGAACAGGTTGTACCTGATCAAGTGTCACAATGATCAATGTTTGGGAACAGGTTGTACCTGGTCAACTGTCACACGGATCAGTGTTTGTGAACAGGTTGTACCTGATCAAGATTCATAATGATCAGTGTTTGAGAACAGTTGTACCTGGTCGAGTGTCACATGGATCAGTGTTTGTGAACAGGTTGTACCTGATCAAGAGTCACAATGATCAATGTTTGAGAACAGGTTAACAGATTGTACCTGGTCGAGTGTCACAATGATGAATGTTTATGAACAGATAGTACCTGGCCGAGTGTCACAATGATCAATGTTTGAGAACAGATAGTACGTGGTCGAGTGTCACAATGATCAATGTTTGGGAACAGGTTGTACTTGGTCGAGTGTCACAATGATCAATGTTTGGGAACAGGTTGTACTTGGTCGAGTGTCACAATGATCAATGTTTGTGAACAGGTTGTACCTGGTTGAGTGTCACAATGATCATTGTTTGGGTACAGGTTGTACCTGGTCAAGTGTCACACGGATCAGTGTTTGTGAACAGGTTGTACCTGATCAAGTGTCATAATGATCAGTGTTTGAGAACAGTTGTACCTGGTCGAGTGTCACATGGATCAGTCTTTTGTGAACAGGATGTACCTGATCAAGTGTCATAATGATCAGTGTTTGAGAACAGTTGTACCTTGTCGAGTGTCACACAGATCAGTGTTTTGAGAACAGGTTGTACCTGGTCGAGTGTCACAATGATCAATGTTTATGAACACGTTGTACCTGGGCGAGAGTCACAATGATCAGTGTTTGGGGACAGGTTGTACTTGGTCGAGTGTCACAATGATCAATGTTTGTGATCAGGTTGTACCTGGTCGAGTGTCATAATGATCAGTGTTTGTGAACAGGTTGCACCTGATCAAGTGTCATAATGATCAGTGTTTGCGAACAGGTTGTACCTGATCAAGAGTCACAATGATCAGTGTTTGAGAACAGTTGTACCTGATCGAGTGTCACACAGATCAGTGTTTTGAGAACAGGTTGTAGCTGGTCGAGTGTCACATGGATCAGTGTGTGTGAACAGGTTGTACCTGATCAAGTGACATAATGATCAGTGTTTGAGAACAGTTGTACCTGGTCGAGTGTCACAATGATGAATGTTTATGAACAGATAGTACCTGGCCGAGTGTCACAATGATCAATGTTTGAGAACAGATAGTACGTGGTCGAGTGTCACAATGATCAATGTTTGGGAACAGGTTGTACTTGGTCGAGTGTCACAATGATCAATATTTGGGAACAGTTTGTACTTGGTCGAGTGTCACAATGATCAATGTTTGAGAACAGTTGTACCTGGTCGAGTGTCATAATGATCAGTGTTTGAGAACAGTTGTACCTGGTCGAGTGTCACACAGATCATTGTTTGGGAACAGGTTGTACCTGGTCGAGTGTCACACGGATCAGTGTTGTGAACAGGTTGTACCTGATCAAGTGTCATAATGATGAGTGTTTGAGAACAGTTGTACCTGGTCGAGTGTCACACAAATCAGTGTTTGTGAACAGGTTGTACCTGATCAAGTATCATAATGATCAGTGTTTGAGAACAGTTGTACCAGGTCGAGTGTCACACAGATCAGTGTTTTGAGAACAGGTTGTACCTGGTCGAGTGTCACAATGATCATTGTTTGGGAACAGGTTGTACCTGGTCGAGTGTCACACGGATCAGTGTTTGTGAACAGGTTGTACCTGGTCAAGTGTCCCAATGATCAGTGTTTGGGAACAGGTTGTACCTGGTCGAGTGTCACAATGATCAGTGTTTGTGAACAGGTTGTACCTGGTCGAGTGTCACTATGATCAGTGTTTATGAACAGGTTATACCTGGTGGAGTGTCATAATGATCAGTGTTTGAGAACAGTTGTACCTGGTCGAGTGTCACACAGATCATTGTTTGGGAACAGGTTGTACCTGGTCGAGTGTCACACGGATCAGTGTTGTGAACAGGTTGTACCTGATCAAGTGTCATAATGATGAGTGTTTGAGAACAGTTGTACCTGGTCGAGTGTCACACAAATCAGTGTTTGTGAACAGGTTGTACCTGATCAAGTATCATAATGATCAGTGTTTGAGAACAGTTGTACCAGGTCGAGTGTCACACAGATCAGTGTTTTGAGAACAGGTTGTACCTGGTCGAGTGTCACAATGATCATTGTTTGGGAACAGGTTGTACCTGGTCGAGTGTCACACGGATCAGTGTTTGTGAACAGGTTGTACCTGGTCAAGTGTCCCAATGATCAGTGTTTGGGAACAGGTTGTACCTGGTCGAGTGTCACAATGATCAGTGTTTGTGAACAGGTTGTACCTGGTCGAGTGTCACTATGATCAGTGTTTATGAACAGGTTATACCTGGTGGAGTGTCACAATGATCATTGTTTGAGAACAGTTGTACCTGGTCGAGTGTCACACAGATCAGTGTTTTGAGAACAGGTTGCAGCTGGTCGAGTGTCACACGGATCATTGTTTGGGAACAGGTTGTAAATGGTCGAGTGTCACACGGATCAGTGTTGTGAACAGGTTGTACCTGATCAAGTGTCATAATGATCAGTGTTTGAGAACAGTTGTACCTGGTCGAGTGTCACACAGATCAGTGTTTGTGAACAGGTTGTACCTGGTCGAGTGTCACAATGATCATTGTTTGGCAACAGGTTGTACCTGGTCGAGTGTCACACGGATCAGTGTTTGTCAACAGGTTGTATCTGATCAAGTGTCATAATGATAAGTGTTTGAGAACAGTTGTACCTGGTCGAGTGTCACACGGATCAGTGTTTGTGAACAGGTTGTACCTGATCAAGTATCATAATGATCAGTGTTTGAGAACAGTTCTACCAGGTCGAGTGTCACACAGATCAGTGTTTTGAGAACAGGTTGCACCTGGTCGTGTGTCGCAATGATCATTGTTTGGGAACAGGTTGTACCTGGTCGAGTGTCACACGGATCAGTGTTTGTGAACAGGTTGTACCTGGTCATGTGTCAAAATGATCAGTGTTTGTGAACAGGTTGTACCTGATCAAGTGACATAATGCTAAGTGTTTGAGAACAGTTGTAGCTAGTCGAGTGTCACACAGATCAGTGTTTGTGAACAGGTTGTACCTGGTCGAGTGTCACAATGATCATTGTTTGGGAACAGGTTGCACCTGGTCGAGTGTCACACGGATCAGTGTTTGTGAACAGGTTGTACCTGGTCGAGTGTCACAATGATCATTGTTTGTGAACAGGTTGTACCTGGTCGAGTGTCACAATGATCATTGTTTGGGAACAGGTTGCACCTGGTCGAGTGTCACACGGATCAGTGTTTGTGAACAGGTTGTACCTGGTCAAGTGTCCCAATGATCAGTGTTTGGGAACAGGTTGTACCTGGTCGAGTGTCACTATGATCATTGTTTGGGAACAGGTTGTACCTGGTCGAGTGTCACACGGATCAGTGTTTGTGAACAGGTTGTACCTGGTCAAGTGTCCCAATGATCAGTGTTTGGGAACAGGTTGTACCTGGTCAAGTGTCCCAATGATCAGTGTTT
The DNA here is from genome assembly GCF_047496885.1 of Scyliorhinus torazame. Lineage (NCBI taxonomy): Eukaryota > Metazoa > Chordata > Chondrichthyes > Carcharhiniformes > Scyliorhinidae > Scyliorhinus > Scyliorhinus torazame. Next base: position 130,933,749 of record NC_092716.1, read on the forward strand.
GGGAACAGGTTGTACCTGGTCGAGTGTCACAATGATCATTGTTTGAGAACAGTTGTACCTGGTCGAGTGTCACACAGATCAGTGTTTTGAGAACAGGTTGCAGCTGGTCGAGTGTCACACGGATCATTGTTTGGGAACAGGTTGTAAATGGTCGAGTGTCACACGGATCAGTGTTGTGAACAGGTTGTACCTGATCAAGTGTCATAATGATCAGTGTTTGAGAACAGTTGTACCTGGTCGAGTGTCACACAGATCAGTGTTTGTGAACAGGTTGTACCTGGTCGAGTGTCACAATGATCATTGTTTGGCAACAGGTTGTACCTGGTCGAGTGTCACACGGATCAGTGTTTGTCAACAGGTTGTATCTGATCAAGTGTCATAATGATAAGTGTTTGAGGACAGTTGTACCTGGTCGAGTGTCACACGGATCAGTGTTTGTGAACAGGTTGTACCTGATCAAGTATCATAATGATCAGTGTTTGAGAACAGTTCTACCAGGTCGAGTGTCACACAGATCAGTGTTTTGAGAACAGGTTGCACCTGGTCGTGTGTCGCAATGATCATTGTTTGGGAACAGGTTGTACCTGGTCGAGTGTCACACGGATCAGTGTTTGTGAACAGGTTGTACCTGGTCATGTATCAAAATGATCAGTGTTTGTGAACAGGTTGTACCTGATCAAGTGACATAATGCTAAGTGTTTGAGAACAGTTGTAGCTGGTCGAGTGTCACACAGATCAGTGTTTGTGAACAGGTTGTACCTGGTCGAGTGTCACAATGATCATTGTTTGGGAACAGGTTGCACCTGGTCGAGTGTCACACGGATCAGTGTTTGTGAACAGGTTGTACCTGGTCGAGTGTCACAATGATCATTGTTTGGGAACAGGTATACCACATTCACCCCCTGTTTAAAAAAAAGTGTCCAGCGGGGGTGAAGTGGACTTAAAGATAAAGTCTGTTGGGGGCGGACTTCCGGTGGTGACTATGAGGGAGTAGGTCGCACATTTTGTGGCTCCTGTTTCGGTCGGACTTTTGGACCTTTTCCCCCTACCTTTTTGTGCTTTTGAGCGCGGAACTGGAAAGCAATAGTACTCAGGCACTGAACCCATGCAGAGTTGTATGGACTAAAGAAGCCGGAGGGACCGTAAACAGCAGAAGTGGTCAAACGGTGGAGGCTGTGAGAGAGACCAATATGGCCGGTGTCCAGAACAAGGCGCCGACAGCCCAGCCTACAATGGAGCAGCTGCTACAGGCCATGCAGGAGGGTTTTTTAGCTCCGAAGCGCGAAAATTTGGAGCCGCTCCAGAAGTCGATGGAAAAAAGGCTGGATGATCAGGCTGAGAAGCTCCAGAAGCTGGAGAAGACAGTGGAGGCAGACTTTCAAACGGTGGCAGACTGTAGCGCACAAAGACTCCGTGAGACGAATAGAGTGAAGTCGATGAGGCTTTATTAAGCGTGTCTGTTCCCCCGCAGCTCGATAGAAGAATGGCCTGCGGGGGAGGACTCCGGCTTCTTATACTCCGCCTTCAGGGCGGAGCTAGAGGTCAACGGCCAACCAGGACCCGGGATCTGTCAGCCAATGACATTAGGGCTTCCAGTCCCACATGACCCCTAATACATACTACCACATTCACCCCTTGTCAAAAATGAACCCGGCGGGGTGATGCTTCGTATGATGGTAAGGGTTTACAGGGCTGGTCCTGGGAGGAAAAAACATTCACATGGCAATACAGTATTGTACAATTTTGTCCTGTTTCAACTATTTACAGAAGGTATCGGGAGAAAAGCAAAATGTTCTTGTGAAAAGTCCATATATTGATTTAGATCGACGCCACGAGTCGGTCGGGCGGTCTGGTCGTCCGTGTCGATCGCCTCGGCCCCGGTGGTGGTGGTGGTGGTGCTTGTACCGGTGTTGTCGTCTCCGGGAGCCTTACGGTTTCAGCTTGGGCTTTATTCTTGGTCGGGCCTGAGGGGAGGGGAACCGATCCTCCTGGGAAGGGGGCGGTCGCGGGGTGCGGCGGTGGCAGGAAGGGGGGGGGTTGGGTGAATGGTGTCGGGGGGGTGTGTGTGTTGCCGGCGGGCGCCAGATCCCGCAGGGAGACCGTGTCCTGTCGGCCATCGGGGTACTCCACGTAAGCGTACTGCGGGTTCGCGTGGAGGATGTGAACCCTTTCGACCAACTGGTCCGCCTTATGTGCCCGCATATGCTTTCGGAGCAAGATGGGTCCTGGGGCCGCCAGCCAGGTCGGCAGCGACGTTCCAGAGGAGGACCTCCTAGGGAAGGCAAGGAGATGCTCATGAGGCGTTTGATTAGTGCTCGTACATAATAGCGACCGGATGGAGTGGAGAGCGTCCGGGAGGACCTCCTGCCACCGTGAAACTGGGAGGTCCCTGGACCGTAGGGCCAGTAGGACGGTCTTCCAGACCATGCCGTTCTCCCTCTCTACTTGCCCGTTCCCCCGGGGGTTGTAGCTGGTCGTCCTGCTCGAGGCTATGCCCTTGCTGAGCAGGAACTGGCGCAGCTCGTCACTCATGAAAGAGGACCCCCTATCGCTGTGGACGTATGCGGGGCAACCGAACAGTGTGAAGATGGTGTTCAGGGCTTTAATGACTGTGGCTGCGGTCATGTCAGAGCAGGGAATGGCGAATGGGAAGCGGGAGTATTCGTCCACCACATTAAGAAAGTATGTGTTGCGGTCGGTGGAGGGGAGGGGCCCTTTGAAATCGAGACTAAGGCGTTCAAAGGGGCGGGAAGCCTTAATCAGGTGCGCACCATCCGGCCTGAAAAAATGCGGTTTGCATTCCGCGCACATGTGGCAGTCCCTTGTGACTGTACGGACCTCCTCTAAAGAGTATGGGAGGTTGCGGGACTTGATAAAGTGGAAAAACCGAGTGACCCCCGGGTGGCAGAGGTCCTCGTGGAGGGTTTGGAGGCGGTTAATTTGTGCGTTGGCACATGTGCCGCGGGATAGGGCATCGGACGGCTCGTTCCGCTTTCCGGGACGATACAAAATCTCGTAGTTGAAGGTGGAGAGCTCGATCCTCCACCTTAAGATCTTGTCGTTTTTGATTTTGCCCCGCAGTGCATTATCGAACATGAAGGCTACCGACCGTTGGTCAGTGAGGAGAGTGAATCTCCTGCCGGCCAGGTAATGCCTCCAATGTCGCACAGCTTCCACTATGGCTTGGGGTTCCTTTTCCACTGAGGAGTGGCGGATTTCTGAGGCGTGGAGGGTCCGGGAGAAAAAGGCCACGGGTCTGCCCGCTTGGTTAAGGGTGGCCGCTAGAGCTACGTCTGAGGCGTCGCTCTCGACCTGGAAGGGGAGGGACTCGTCGATGGCACGCATCGTGGCCTTTGCGATATCCGCTTTGATGCGGCTGAAGGCCTGGCAAGCCTCTGTCGACAGAGGGAAGGTAGTGCTCTGTATTAGGGGGCGGGCCTTGTCTGCGTATTGGGGGACCCACTGGGCGTAGTATGAAAAAAACCCCAGGCAGCGTTTCAGGGCTTTGGAGCAGTGGGGGAGGGGAAATTCCATGAGGGCGCGCATACGTTCGGGGTCGGGGCCTATTATCCCATTGCGCACTATGTAGCCCAGAATGGCTAGCCGATTGGTGCTAAAAACGCACTTGTCCTCGTTGTACGTGAGGTTCAAGGCTTTGGCGGTCTGGAGGAATTTTTGGAGGTTGGCGTCGTGGTCCTGCTGGTCGTGGCCGCAGATGGTTACATTGTCGAGATACGGGAACGTGGCCCGCAACCCATGTTGATCAACCATTCGGTCCATCTCCCGTTGGAAGACCGAGACCCCGTTTGTGACGCCAAATGGGACCCTTAGGAAATGGTATAATCGCCCATCTGCCTCGAAGGCTGTGTACTTGCGGTCACTTGGGCGGATGGGGAGCTGATGGTAGGCGGACTTGAGGTCCACGGTGGAGAAGACTTTATATTGGGCAATCCGATTGACCATGTCGGATATGCGGGGGAGAGGGTACGCGTCTAGTTGTGTGTACCTGTTGATGGTCTGGCTATAGTCTATGACCATCCTTTGTTTCTCCCTTGTCTTCACTACTACCACCTGCGCTCTCCAGGGACTATTGCTGGCCTGGATTATGCCTTCCTTTAGTAGCCGCTGGACTTCGGACCGAATGAAGGTCCGGTCCTGGGCGCTGTACCGTCTGCTCCTAGTGGCGACGGGTTTGCAATCCGGGGTGAGGTTCACAAACAAGGACGGGGGTTGCACCTTGAGGGTTGCGAGGCCGCAGATAGTGAGTGGGGGTATTGGGCCGCCGAATTTGAACGTAAGGCTCTGTAGATTGCATTGGAAATCTAATCCCAGTAAGGTGGGGGCGCAGAGTTGGGGAAGGACGTTTAGTTTGTCGTTTTTGAACTCCCTCCCCTGCACCGTTAGGGTAACTATGCAGAATCCTTGGATCTGTACGGAGTGGGATCCTGCAGCGAGGGAAATCTTTTGTGCGCTGGGATAGGTGGTCAAGGAACAGCGTCTTACCGTGTCGGGGTGGATAAAGCTCTCCGTGCTCCCGGAGTCGACTAGGCATGGTGTCTCGTGGCCGTTTATTAGCACCGTTGTCGTCGTCGTCTGGAGTGTCCGGGGCCGAGCTTGATCGAGCGTAATTGAAGCGAGACGTGGTTGTAGTAGCGGAGTGGGGTCCGTTGTTGCCATCCAAGATGGCGTCGGGGATGAACAAAATGGCCGCCCCCATACATCGCACATGGCTGGGAGGTCACAAGATGGCGGCGGGGGTGGACAAAATGGCCGCCCCCACGCGTCGTAGAGGTTTGGGGTGGTCCAAGATGGCGGCGCCCTTCCTCCCCTCGTGGTGGCCGGGACCCAAAATGGCGGCGTCTGCAGGTCGCACCTGGGGCGCTGGGGGGGTTGGGGAGCGTTAGGACCGCGTGGGGCTCCCTCATCTCCGGGGACAGCGATGGTCGGGACCCAGGTTGGTAGCGCCGGCGGGTCAGACGTGGGTCGCGGGGGGGGTTAGCGGGGCATTAGAGACGCCCAGAACTCCCTCTTCTCCGTGGGGAGTGGTGGTCGGGACCCAAAGTGCTAGCGCCGGCGGGTCATACGTGGGGACGGGGGGGGGGGTTGGGGAGCGTAAGCGGCGTGCAGGGCTCCCTGTTCTCCCGGGACCGCGGTGGTCGGGACCCAGAGCGGCTGCGCCTGCGGGTCGTACATGGGGCGCTGGGGGGGTTGGGGAGCGTAAACGGCTTGCAGGGCTCCCTGTTCTCCCGGGACAGCGGCGACCTCGCGGGACCGGCACACAACCGCGAAATGGCCCTTTTTCCCGCAGCTCTTGCAGATCGCTGCGCGGGCCGGGCAGCGCTGTCAGGGGTGTTTCGCCTGGCCGCAGAAATAGCAGCGGGCGCCCCCGGTGCGACTTGGCGTTTGGACCGCGCAAGCCTGTGGGGTGTCCGGGGGGGGGGTGGGTTTGTCGCGACGGGTACGTACGGAGCCCAATGGGCTGCCGTGCGGTCGGGGCCGTAGGCGCGGGTATTACGCGCGGCCACGTCGAGGGAGGCTGCTAGGGCCCGGGCCTCTGAGAGTCCTAGCGACTCTCTTTCTAGAAGTCTTTGGCGGATTTGGGAGGAATTCATACCTGCCACAAAAGCATCGCGCATTAACATGTCCGTGTGTTCATTTGCGTTCACCGAAGGGCAGCTGCAGGCTCGTCCCAAAATCAGCAGCGCGGCGTAGAATTCGTCCATCGATTCTCCGGGACCTTGCCGTCTCGTCGCGAGCTGGTAGCGAGCGTAGATTTGGTTAACTGGGCGGACATAGAGACTTTTCAGTGCTGCGAACGCCGTCTGGAAATCCTCCGAGTCTTCGATGAGGGAGAAGATCTCCGTGCTTAACCTCGAGTGCAGGACCTGTAGTTTTTGGTCTTCTGTGACCCGGCCGGTGGCCGTTCTGAGGTAGGCCTCGAAACAAGTCTGCCAGTGCTTGAAGGCTGCTGCCGCGTTCACTGCGTGGGGGCTGATCCTCAGGCATTCCGGAATGATCCTGAGCTCCATAGTCCTTTTTAGGCACGCTTAATAAATTGTAGCGCACAAAGACTCCGTGAGACGAATAGAGTGAAGTCGATGAGGCTTTATTAAGCGTGTCTGTTCCCCCGCAGCTCGATAGTAGAATGGCCTGCGGGGGAGGACTCTGGCTTCTTATACTCCGCCTTCAGGGCGGAGCTAGAGGTCAACGGCCAACCAGGACCCGGGATCTGTCAGCCAATGACATTAGGGCTTCCAGTCCCACATGACCCCTAATACATACTACCACACAGACGTGGAGATTTGGAGGCTGAGGGATCAGCAGAAAATGCTCCTGGAAAGGCTGGAGGACCTGGACAACAGATCTCGCCGGCAGAATGTAAGAATTGTTGGCCTCGTGGAGGGGGCTGAGGGGCTGGATGCCGCCGCGTATGTGGAGGGTATGTTTCAGAAGCTGCTGGGGAACGAGGTGTTCCCTCTCCCGCCGGTGGTGGACAGTGCTCACAGAGTGCAGGTGAGGCAGCCGCGACGAGGGGGTCCTGCACGAGCGATGGTGGTCCGGTTCCACAGGTACCTGGACAAGGAGCGGGTTCTGCAATGGGCTAAGAGCACACGAAGCTGTACTTGGGACAATAGCACCCTGCGTGTTTACCAAGACCTGAGCACTGAGGTGGCCAGGAGGAGGGGAGGCTACAGGCAGGTGAAGAAGATTTTGTACAAGAACAAGGTGAAATTCGGGCTGCTTTGTCCGGCACGACTGTGGGTTACGTATGAGAGCCAGCACCACTATTTCGAGGAACCCGAGGAGGCGATGGACTTTGTTAAGAAGCAAGGGTTGGCTCTGAGCTGAGGACTCTTGGACTCATGGTAGAACTTTTAAGTCTATTTTGTTTCTCTCTCGCTTTGAGAGATGCCTGCATGCTTGGGCTCCGTTCTTTTCGTTTTTCGACCTTTTTTGGTTGATGTATTTTGGTTGCGATGTGATTTTCTTGTTCTTCTTTGTGATTTCCTTAAATGTTTCCTTTTTGGAGTCTCTTGTTGGGTTGGAGGTTTGGCAGGGGGAAAAGAAAAAAGAAAATAGCTAAAAAGGTGTGGTTATGATGGGGGTTTCAGGGGAACTTTTTGCAATCTTTTTCTGTGTGTGGAGGGGAAGGGCTGAGAGTGCCTGGTACTTCTTATCTCTGTCTGTTTGATCTAAATTGCACTATTGTAGGGGATGCCTTCGACTTGTATAGAGTATGTGTTTAAGCAGGGCTGGTTTGGGGAAGTGGTATGGATGGGCCAGGGGGAGGGGAGCCAGGGAACAATGGGTGAGAGAAGCGGGGAGCCACCAGGCTAGCTGGGTAGGCTAGTCAACGGAAGCCAGGTGGGGGGATTCATACAGTTAGATTAGAGCAGGGGTTGGGTGGTAGGATGGTGTTACTAGGGGGGGGAGGGAGGAGGGGTGGGGGGGGTGGGGAGGGAGTTGATCTGCTGACGAGGATGGAAACTGGACATGGTAACAGTGAGGAGGTCATGGGTGGAGCCGACCAGGGGCGGGCCAGAGGAAGCGCGACACATGGTTGGGGGCCTGGCCAAGGAAAGGAGATGGCTGATCGGCAAAGTAGGGGGGGGGGGGGGGAAGTGCCCTCCAACCAGGCAGATCACCTGGAATGTTAGAGGGCTAAATGGGCCAGTGAAGAGGGCGCATGTGTTCGCGCATTTGCGGGTTCTGAAGGCGGACGTAGTCTTGCTGCAGGAGACGCACCTGAAAATGGCAGACCAGGTTATTTTGAGGAAGGGCTGGGTTAGCCAGGTCTTTCATTCGGGGCTCGACACTAAGACTAGGGGGGTCGCAATCCTGATTAATAAAAGGGCTCAATTTGAGGCAGAGGGTACAGTTGCGGATGGGGGCGGCAGATTTGTTATGGTTAGGGGTAAGCCCAAAGGGGTGAGAGTAGTCTTGGTCAGTGTATATGCCCCTAATTGGGATGATGTGGATTTTATCAGGAGGTTGCTGGGGAAGATTCCCGACTTGGACTCACGCAAACTGATCATGGGTGGGGGCTTTAACACAGTCCTGGACCCGAGCCTGGATCGGTCGTCTTCAAAAACGGGCAGGTTGCCAGCGATGGCAAAGGAACTGAGAGCTCAGCTCCACCCACAACCTGACATCACTGCAGTAACATGAGCAGCTAACCATTTCTTAAAGGTACCTTTCTTAAACACCCATTTCTTGAAGGTACTCTCACATGACAATGGTGTATTCCAAAATTGACTTTTTGTGATGAGCCGGGAGGTTTTGGTTGGGGTGGAGGGGGCAGAGTATGCGGGAATAGTAATCTCGGATCATGTGCCCGTTGGCTGGAGATTCGGCTTTGATCGGGACGGGAGCAGAGGCCGGGGTGGAGGTTTGATTCGGGGTTGTTGGCAGATGGAGGCTTTTGTGACAAAGTGCAGGCTGTGATTCAAGATTATGTAGAATTGAAAAAACGGGAAGGTGTCAGTGGCCACATTTTGGGAAGCGCTAAAAGCGGTGGTCCCGGGGGGAGATTATCTCATTCAAGGCTCATGCGGATAGGAAAAGGAGGAAGGAATATGAACGAGATAATGGAGATAGATAGGGATTACTCGAGGGTGCCCACCATGGAGGGATTGGCGAGGAGGAAAACATTACAGGGGCAATTTGAGAGGCTGACAACGGGGAGAGCGGTCAGTCAGCTGCGTAGGGCAAGAGGAATGCAGTACAAATACAGAGAGGGGGCTAGTTGAATGTTAGAAAGGGGTGGGCCGCATCCAGGGAAATATTGAAGATACCGACGGGGGCAAGGGAGCCGGAGCCGGAGGAAGATAAATGAGGGATTCAGGGAGTAGTACAAGGAACTGTACAGGGCGGACCCGGGGGGGGGGGGGGGGGGGGGGGTGAAGAGGAGGACATGGGCTGGCTCTCAGATGAACTGGAGTTTCTACAGCTGGAGGAAGAGAAGAGGCATGCGCTAGGGGAGCGCCTGGGGCTGAGGGAGATATTGGACAGTATAAGGGGTATGAAGTTGGGGAAGGCCCCAGGGCCCGATGGCTACCCATCGGAATTGTATAAGGAGTTTGCGATGTACCTGGCATCACATCTCTTGGGGGCGTTTAACGAGGCATTGGAGGAGGGGGAGCTGCCGGAGATGATGACACAGGCACCAATCACATTAATGCCAAAAAAAGGGGAAGGATCCATTGGAATGTGGGTCGTATAGACCCATATTGCTGTTAAAGGCAAACATGAAAGTGCTGGCTAAGTTAGTGGCGGGAAGGATGGAGGGTTGTGTCCCGGGGGTGGTTGCGGAGGACCAAACAGGCTTCATAAAAGGCAGGCAGCTCTCTAGCAATATAAGGAGGCTGTTAAATGTGATTATGACCCCGTTGGGAGCCCAGGTACCGGAGGTGGTGGTGTCCATGGATGCGGAGAAGGCATTTGACCATGTGGCGTGGCGGTACTTGTTTGAGGTTCTGGGAAGGTTTGGGTTTGGGCCGATGTTAGTGGCATGGGTGTGCTTGCTATAGTTGGCACCTAGGGCGAGTGTGCAGACCAATGACATGGGCTCACGGAACTTTGAATTACACGTGGGGGAAACAAGCAGCGGCCACAAATGGAATTTACCAAAGCTGGTGGAGGAGGCGAGGGAGGATGTCAAGCGGTGGGACACGCTCCACTTGACCTTGGCAGGGAGAGTCCAAGTGATGAAGATGAACATTCTATCGAAGTTCCTGTTCATATTCCAGACACTCCCAATCTTTATACCAAAGGCCTTGTTTTGGAAACGGGACAGAATTATTTTGGACTTTGTCTGGGCGGGGAAGGTGCCAACGGTTAAGAGGCAGAGGCAGAAGGGAAGGTTGTCATTGCCGAACCTGCTACATTTCTATTGGGTGGTGAATGTGGAGAAGGTGCGGCGATGGTGGGAAGGAGAGGGGGTAGAATGGGTTAGGATGGAGGAGAAATCCTGTAGGGGGTAATGGCTGTGTTGCCAATGGCGCCGAGCAGATACTCAGGAAGCCCAGTGGTGCAGTCCACGGTGAAGATCTGGAACCAGCTGAGGAGGTACTTTAAACCAGAGAGGATGTTGGTGTTACCACCGCTGTGCGAAAATCACGGGTTTGTGCCGGGCGGGACAGGTGGCACGTATAGGAACTGGAGAGCAGTGGGGTTGGTTAAGGTGAGGGATTTGTACCTGGAAGAAGGGTTTGCCAGTTTAGATGTATAGATGTCAGTATAGGTTTAAACTAATTTGTCAGGGGGCTGGGAATACGAGCTGTAGTCCAGAAGCCAGTGTTGAGAGTAGTGAGGTACTGAGGTGGGTATCGAGGTCGCAGGAGTGTACCGGCAGACAGAAAGGTGGGTTGAAGTGTGTATACTTCAATGCAAGGAGCATCCGGAATAAGGTAGGTGAACTTGGAGCGCGGATTGGTACTTGGGACTACGATGTTGTGGCCATTACGGAGACATGGTTAGAACAGGGACAGGAATGGGTGTTGGAAGTTCCGGGGTATAGATGTTTCAGTAAGAGTAGGGAAGGTGGTAAAAGAGATGGAGGAGTAGCATTGTTAATCAAGGATCGTTTAATGGCTGCAGAAAGGCAGTTCGAAGGGGATCTGTCTACTGAGGTAATATGGGCTGAAGTTAGAAATAGGAAAGGAGCGGTCACGTTGTTAGGAGTTTTCTATAGGCCCCCAAATAGTAATAGAGATGTGGAGGAAGAAATTGCAAAATAGATTATGAATAGGTGCGGAGATCTCAGGGTAGTTGTCATGGGTGACTTTAACTTTCCAAATATTGATTGGAACCTCTATAGGTCGAACAGTTCGGATGGGGCAGTTTTTGTACAGTGTGTGCAGGAGGGTTTTCTGACACAATATGTGGATAGGCCGACAAGAGGGGGAGCCACATTGGATTTGGTACTGGGTAATGAACCGGGCCAAGTGTTAGATTTGTTTGTGGGAGAGCACTTTGGAGATAGTGACCACAATTCGGTGTCTTTCACTATTGCAATGGAGAGGGATTGGGCCATACGGCAGGGCAAGGTTTATAATTGGGGGAGGGGTAATTATGATGTGATTAGGCAAGAATTAGGGAGCATAAGATGGGAACAGAAACTGTCAGGGAAAGGCACAAATGTAAAGTGGAGCTTGTTCAAGGAACAAATACTGTGTGTCCTTGATAGGTATGTCCCTGTCAGGCAGGGAGGAAATGGCCATGTGAGGGAACCATGGTTCACAAAAGGGGTTGAATGTCTTATTAAGAGGAAAAAGGAAGCGTATGTAAGGATGAGAAAACAAGGTTCAGTTGGGCCGCTTGAGGGTTACAAGTGTGGAAGGATGTAGCAGGTTACAGAGGGATATAGATAAGCTGCAGAACTGGGCTGAGAGGTGGCAAATGGAGTTTAATGTAGAGAAGTGTGAGGTGATTCACTTTGGAAGGAATAACAGGAATGCGGAATATTTGGCTAATGGTAAAGTTCTTGAAAGTGTGGATGAGCAGAGGGATCTAGGTGTCCATGTACATAGATCCCTGAAAGTTGCCACCCAGGTTGATAGGGTTGTGAAGAAGGCCTATGGAGTGTTGGCCTTTATTGGTAGAGGGATTGAGTTCCGGAGTCGGGAGGTCATGTTGCAGCTGTACAGAACTCTGGTACGGCCGCATTTGGAGTATTGCGTACAGTTCTGGTCACCGCATTATAGGAAGGACGTGGAGGCTTTGGAGCGGGGGCAGAGGAGATTTACCAGGATGTTGCCTGGTATGGAGGGAAAATCTTATGAGGAAAGGCTGATGGACTTGAGGTTGTTTTCGTTGGAGAGAAGAAGGTTAAGAGGAGACTTAATAGAGGCATACAAAATGATCAGGGGGTTGGATAGGGTGGACAGTGAGAGCCTTCTCCCGTGGATGGATATGGCTGGCACGAGGGGACATAACTTTAAACTGAGGGATAATAGATATAGGACAGAGGTCAGAGGTAGGTTCTTTACGCAAAGAGTAGTGAGGCCGTGGAATGCCCTACCTGCTACAGTAGTGAACTCGCCAACATTGAGGGCATTTAAAAGTTTATTGGATAAACATATGGATGATAATGGCATAGTGTAGGTTAGATGGCTTTTGTTTCGGTGCAACATCGTGGGCCGAAGGTGCGCTGTACTGCGCTTATTGTTCTATGTTCTATGTTCTAAGGTAGCATGGAATGAGCTAAAAAAAAGTGCTTGGGAGAGCTAGGGGCATGAGAAGGGGCATGAGAAGTCCTTGGCGGGTTGGATCAAGGAAAACCCCAAGGCCTATTGGATAGGCACATGTGAGAAATAAAAGAATGACCAGGGTGAGGTTAGGGCCGGTCAAGGACAGTAGTGGGAACTTGTGCATGGAGTCAGAACAAATAGGAGAGGCGTTGAATGAATACTTTTCTTCAGTGTTCACCAAGGAGAAGGGCCATGTTTTTGAGGGTGAGAGTGTGATTCAGGCGGGTAGGCTGGAGGAGGCATATGTTCTGAGGGAGGATGTATTAGCAATTTTGGAAAACCTTAGGGTCTACAAGTCCCCTGGGCCAGATGGGATATATCCAAGGATTCTTTGGGAGGCAAGGGATGAGATTGCAGATCCTTTGGCTTTGATCTTTGGGTCCTCGTTGTCCATGGGGATAGTGGCAGAGGACTGGAGAGTGGCGAATGTTGTTCCTCTGTTCAAGAAAGGGAATAGGAATGACCCTGGTAATTATAGGCCGGTTAGACTTACTTCGGTGGTCGGTAAGTTAATGGAAAAGGTCCTGAAGGATAGGATTTATGACCATTTGGAAAGATGCAGCTTAATCCGGGATAGTCAACACGGATTTGTGAAGGATAAGTCTTGCCTCACAAATTTGATTGAATTCTTTGAGGAGGTAACTAAGTGTGTCGATGAAGGTAGAGCAGTCGATGTCGTATACATGGATTTTAGTAAGGAGTTTCATAAGGTTCCCCATGGTCGGCTTATGAAGAAAGTAAGGAGCTTTGGGATAGAGGGAAATTTGGCCTATTGGATAAGTAACTGGCTATCACATAGAAGACAGAAGGTGGTGGTGGATGGAAAATTTTCAGACTGGAGACCAGTTACCAGCGGTGTACCACAGGGATCAGTGCTGGGTCCTCTGCTATTTGTGATTTTTATCAATGACTTGGAGGAGGGGGCTGAAGGGTGGGTCAGTAAATTTGCTGATGACACCAAGATTGGTGGAGTAGTGGATGAGGTGGAGGGCTGTTGTAGGCTGCAAAGAGACATTGATAGGATGCAGAGCTGAGCCGAAAAATGGCAGATGGAGTTTAACCCTGATAAGTGCGAGGTGATTCATTTTGGCAGAAAAAATTTGAATGCGGATTACAGGGTCAACGGCAGGGTTCTGAGGAATGTGGAGGAACAGAGAGATCTTGGGGATCATGTCCCCAGATCTCTGAAGGTTGTCACTCAAGTGGATAGAGCCGTGAAAAAGGCTTATAGTGTGTTAGCGTTTATTAACAGGGGGCTTGAGTTTAAAAGCCGCGGGGTTATGCTGCAAATGTACATGACCCTGGTGAGACCACATTTGGAGTATTGTGTGCAGTTCTGGTCACCTCACTATAGGAAGGATGTGGAAGCATTGGAAAGGGTGTAAAGGAGATTTACCAGGATGCTGCCTGATTTGCAGGATAGGTCTTATGAGGAAAGGTTGAGGGAGCTCGGGCTTTTCTCTTTGTAGTGGAGGAGGATGAGAGGCGACTTAATAGAGGTTTATAAGATGATGAGAGGGATAGATAGAGTGGACGTTCAGAGACTATTTCCTCAGGTGGATGTAGCTGTTACAAGGGGGCATAACTATAAGGTTCAGGGTGGGAGATATAGGAGGTATGTCCGAGGTAGGTTCTTTACTCAGAGAGTGGTTAGGGTGTGGAATGGACTGCCTGCTGTGATAGTGGAGTCAAGATACTTTAGGAACTTTCAAGCGGTTATTGGATAGGCACATGGAGCACACCAGAATGACAGGGAGTGGGATAGCTTGATCTTGTTTTCGGACAATGCTCAGCACAACATTGAGGGCCGAAGGGCCTGTTCTGTGCTGCACTGTTCTATGTTCTATGTGTTGAAGGAGAAGGTAGAGCCGAGAGGAAGTTAGTTTAGGTACCTGCAGGTAAGGGACTTTGTGGCAAATGTTTGGAATGAGTTCCCCAGGTTGCCGAGGTCACCCTGCTGGAGTGACTGCTGCTTCCGGATGTGGAAGGGGAGGGCAGGATTAGAGATAGGTGGCGAGGTGAGCGGGTGGTGAAGATTACGGAGAAGTGGGAAGGGGAGCTGGGAGGGGAGATAAACTGGGGAGCATGGAGTGAGGCACTACCAAGGGTAAATGCGAGGCCTCGTGCGCAAGGATGAGCCTCATACAGTTCAAGATGGTACACAGGGTTCAAATGACTCAGCCAAGAATGAGTGGTTCTCTCAGTGGGTGGCAGATGAGTGTGGGAAGTGTGGGTGGGGACCAGAGAATCAAACGCACATATGTTCTGGGGCGACGAAAAGTTGGAGAGATTCTGGGCGGGAGCGTTTGCGGCGCTAGCGAGAATCGTGGACAAGGAGGTTGAGTCGGATCCTTTGGTGTGATATCAGAGAAGCCGGAGCTGATGGAGGGGAGGAGGGTCGATGTTGTGGCCTTCACCTCTCTGATTGACCGGCTACTAATTTTATTGGAGTGGCGACTAGCAACGCCACCGGAGGTAGCGGTCTGGCTGGGTGATTTATGTGACTTTCTTCAGCTGGAAATACAAATATAAGAACACAAGATCTAGGAGCAGGAGTAGGCCATCTGGCCCCTCGAGCCTGCTCCACCATTCAATGAGATCATGGCTGATCTTTTGTGGACTCAGCTCCACTTTCCGGCCCGAACACCATAACCCTTAATCCCTTTATTCTTCAAAAAACTATCTATCTTTATCTTAAACACATTTAATGAAGGAGCCTCTACTGCTTCACTGGGCAAGGAATTCTATAGATTCACAACCCTTTGGGGGAAGAAGTTCCTCCTAAACTCAGTCCTAAATCTACTTCCCCTTATTTTGAGGCTATGCCCCCTAGTTCTGCTTTCATTCGCCAGTGGAAACAACCTGCCTGCATCTATCCTATCTATTCCCTTCATAATCTTATATGTTTCAATAAGATCCCCCTCATCCTTCTAAATTCCAACGAGTACAGTCCCAGTCTACTGAACCTCTCCTCGTACTCCAACCCCTTCAGCTCTGGGATTAACCTAGTGAATCTCCTTTGCACACCCTCCAGTGCCAGTACGTCCTTTCTCAAGTAAGGAGACCAAAACTGAACACAATACTCCAGGTGTGGCCTCACTAACACATTATACAATTGCAGCATAACCTCCCTAGTCTTAAACTCCATCCCTCTAGCAATGAAGGACAACATTCCATTTGCCTTCTTAATCACCTGTTGCACCTGTAAACCAACTTTTTGCGACTCATGCACGAGAACACCCAGGTCTCTCTGCACAGCAGCATGTTTTAATATTTTATCATTTAAATAATAATCCCTTTTGCTGTTATTCCTACCAACATGGATAACCTCACATTTGTCAACATTGTATTCCATCTGCCAGACCCTAGCCCATTCATTTAGCCTATCCAAATCTCTCTGCAGACTTCCAGTATCCTCTGCACTTTTTGCTTTACCACTTATCTTAATGTCGTCTGCAAACCTGGACACATTGCCCTTGGTCCCCAACTCCAAATCATCTATGTAAATTGTGAACAGTTGTGGGCCCAACACTGATCCCTGAGGGACACCACTAGCTACTGATTGCCAACCAGAGAAACACCCATTAATTCCCACTCTTTGCTTTCTATTAATTAACCAATCCTCTATCCATGCTACTACTTTCCCCTTAATGCCATGCATCTTTATGTTATGCAGCAACCTTTTGTGTGGCACCTTGTCAAAGACTTTCTGGAAATCCAGATATACCACATCCATTGGCTCCCCGTTATCTACCGCACTGTTAATGTCCTCAAGAAATTCCACTAAATTAGTTAGGCACGACCTGCCCTTTATGAACCCATGCTGCGTCTGCCCAATGGGACAATTTCCATCCAGATGCCTCGCTATTTCTTCCTTGATGATAGATTCCAGCATCTTCCCTACTACCGAAGTTAAGCTCACTGGCCTATAATTACCCGCTTTCTGCCTACCTCCTTTTTTAAACAGTGGTGTCACTTTGCTAATTTCCAATCCGCCGGGACCACCCCAGAGTCTAGTGAATTTTGGTAAATTATCACTAGTGCATTTGCAATTTCCCTAGCCATCTCTTTTAGCACTCTGGGATGCATTCCATCAGGTCCAGGAGACTTGTCTACCTTTAGCCCCATTAGCTTGCCCATCACTACCTCCTTGGTGATAACAATCCTCTCAAGGTCCTCACCTGTCATAGCCTCATTTCCATCAGTCACTGGCATGTTATTTGTGTCTTCCACTGTGAAGACCGACCCAAAAATTCTGTTCAGTTCCTCAGCCATTTCCTCATCTCCCATTATTAAATCTCCCTTCTCATCCTCTAAAGGACCAATATTTACCTTAGCCACTCTTTTTTGTTTTATGTCCAATAGTATGTCCAAAGACATGCAGGTTAGGTGGATTGGCCATGATAAATTGCCCTTAATGACCAAAAAGATTAGGAGGGGTTATTGGGTTACAGGGATAGGGTGGAAGTGAGGGCTTAAGTGGGTCGGTGCAGACTGAATGGGCCGAATGACCTCCTTCTGCACCGTATGTTCTATGTCTAAATACAAGTTAAGGGGTTCAGCGAGGGTTTCGAGACAAGATGGGAGATGTTCGTGACCATGTTCGAGGAGTTGTTTGTCGCGGGGTGAGGGGGGGAAGGGACGGGGAGGGTGAAAACGGGGAAAAATTTGTACAAACTGTATCATTGTTTGTTGGGAAGCCTGTTTCCCCAATTGCTTATGTGTTGTAACTTTTTATAAACGTTTGTAATAAAATACATTTAAAAAAAAAGAAGTGCAGGTTAAGTTACGGGGAGAGGGAGGGGTGAGTGGAACCAGGCGGATGCTCTTTCGGTGGCCAAATGGCCTCCTTCTGTATTGTAGGGATTCTACGGATTGTAAAGAGTGAGTTTATTAGCTACTGAATCTGAGAGAAATTATAGAACACAGACATATACATTCATACAAATTAGAAATGAAAATTAAATTTGAAGGTAAGTTTAAAAAGAGGGATGTATGAATCAGTCTTTGACTTGCCCCCATGAGCAGTAGATGGTGGAATGTTCTGGCCGTTGTGATTCGTGATCCCAGTTGCATTGACTTCAGCAGGTGAATCGTCCGTTTCAAGATTTCGGTGCTCGACAGTGTAGCTGAGAAACTGCCCTGTTTTGTTGTTAACTGTGGCTTTGCTAACTTGGTTTGCTTTAGAGAGTTATCTGCAAAAACATTTACTGGGGTCTGCTGCTGCATTTCCTCTTGTCTCTCTGAACAAGTTTTGCATCTGGCTTTTGATGTGTTAGGCAGGTAGGTTCGATGTGGACTGCACTCGATGCAGGGAAGCTAGGAACAGACGTCTAACACTGGAGAAGATCCAACACTGTTTTATTCAACGATAGAACTGATATACATATTTAGCTGTGGGTCGACACTATACTGAACTGACTGGAGACATTGTAGTAGCCTGACCAGGCTTACTAGCTACCGCATGGTGTTTGTACTTGCTGGCTCGTGGACTCTGACTGTCTCAGTGGCTGGGTCCCGAGAGAGCGGGAAACCTAGTGCCCCCTGGCTTTATAGTGGTAGTGTCCTGTCTGGTGATTGGCTGCACTGTGCTGTGTGCTTACTGGTCATCCTGTGTGTCAATCACTGCCTGTCTGCATCTCATTATATACATGAGTGGATATTATGACATCTCCCCTTTTTTTTAGATAAATAAATACTAAGGTGTGCGTGCGTATATATATATATAAATATATATGCCTGACTATATACAAAAGATGTCTAAATGAATGTCTATACATAGGAAGGTGTCGATAGTGCAGTTACATGGCAAACAAAACAATATTTACAGAGGTTAAATCGATGAAGTCACAAAATGTACAAAAGTTCAGTCTACAGATTCAGTCTTTGTGGTGGGCGACGAATTCTTGTCGATCGCCGCAGAGGTGGATCAGGAGCCGCCTTCACGTGGATAGGAGGGATCGCTGCCATCGCGGTGGTCGCATGGGCCGGCAGGATTGCTGGTAGATCGGTGGCCTCGTGGCAGGGTACGTCCGGAGGAAGCATCGTAGGCGGCGGGGCACTTCGGTCAGGTAGCGGGCATGGAACTCTTCACAGTGCCCGTCTGTTGCGCCGTAGCAGGGAGCCATCAGCCATGCGGACAAGGAACAATCTTGAGGCCACTTGTTTGATCACAATAGCTGTGGCTGACCAGCCGCCCTCAGGCAACTGGACACGAACATGATCAGTTGGGGCCAGCTCGGATAGATCCGTAGCATGAGCATCGTATGTGGCCTTCTGTTGGGCCCATGACTGCTGCATTTTCTGTAAGACCGTGAGGTGGTCAAGGTCTGGAACATGGATGGCTGGAACTGTGGTCCTCAGAGTGCGATTCATGAGCATCTGGGCTGGAGACAATCCAGTGGACAGTGGGGTTGCCCTGTATGCCAGCATCGGCAGGTTGAAGTCGGAGCCTGAGTCTGCAGCTTTGCATAGCAACCGCTTTACAATATGGACCCCTTTCTCGGCCTTCCCGTTTCACTGCGGGTAGTGGGGACTGGAGGTTACGTGACGGAAGTTGTAGGACTGTGCAAAATCAGACCATTCCTGACTGTAAAAGCAAGGACCGTTGTCGCTCATTACCGTGAGCGGAATCCCATGCCTGGCGAATGTTTCTTTGCAGGCTTTGATGACCGCCTTCGACGTGAGGTCGGACAGTTTCACCACTTCTGGATAACTGGAGAAGTAGTCTACCAGGGGTACGTAGTCACGCCCCTTGGCGTGGAAAAGGTCTACACCTACTTTGGACCACGGAGAGGTCACGATCTCGTGCTGTTGCAGTGTTTCCTTGGGTTGAGCTGGTTGAAACTTCTGACAGGTAGGGCAGTTGAGGACTGTGTCGGCAATGTCCTGGCTGATGCCCGGCCAATAGATTGCCTCCCGAGCTCTGCGTCGGCATTTCTCGACCCCAAGGTGACCCTCATGGAGTTGGCCCAGCACCATGGCCCGCATGCTCTGAGGAATTACGATCCTGTCGAGTTTCAGAAGGATTCCCTCCACCACCGTCAGGTCGTCTTTTACGTTATAGAACTGGGGACATTGTCCCTTCTGCCAGCCATTGGTAAGGTGCAGCATCACACGCTGCAGCAGAGGATCCTTGGCCGTCTCCTCACGAATTTGGACCACCCGTTCGTCAGAGGCCAGAATGTTCGAGGCACACAACTGCACTTGCGCTTCTATGTGGCAGATGAAGTCACTTTGTTCACATGGTGTGGTAATGGACCTGGACAGGGCATCTGCAACGATCAGCTCTTTGCCTGGTGTGTAGACAAGTTCGAAGTCGTAGCGGCGTAGCTTAAGAAGAATTCGCTGTAACCGAGGTGTCATGTCATCCAAATCCTTCTGGATTATATGGACTAGAGGCCTGTGGTCCGTTTCTACCGTGAATTTTGGCAGGCCGTAAACGTAGTCGTGAAACTTGACTATCCCTGTCAGGAGGCCCAGACACTCCTTCTCAATCTGAGCGTACTGTTGCTCAGTGGGCGTCAAGCCCTGGAGGCATACGCCACTGAAGCCCAGGACGAGGAATCATCTCGCTGAAGGAGCACCGCCCCAATGTCGTCCTGGCTTGCATCAGTCGATATCTTGGTTTCCTTGGTTGGGTCGAAGAACGCTACAACTGGGGCTGTGGTGAGCTTTGCTTTCAGCTCACGCCATTCCTCTTCATGCGTGGGCAGCCACTGGAATTCTGTCGACTTCTTGACGAGATGGCGGAGGGCCGTTGTGTGGTATGCCATATTGGGAATTAATTTCCCGAGGAAGTTGACCATGTAGCCACTTAAAATGGCCAACTCACGATTTAAAATGGCGAATGGCAAAGGCTGATGGGAAAGTCAGCCAACAGGACAAAAACGAGCAGCTGCAGGTTGGCTGTGTATTTACCTCTGGAAAGGCCAGACAAGGTCGATACCAGCAACCAACAGCATAACAAAACACCAGCCATCTGCATATTAATGAGCAATCAATATACAATTGCATACAAAATGATCAGGGGTTGGATAGGGTGGACAGTGAGAGCCTTCTCCCGCGGATGGATATGGCTGGCAGAGGGGACATAACTTTAAACTGAGGGGTAATAGATATAGGACAGAGGTCAGAGGTAGGTTCTTTACGCAAAGAGTAGTGAGGCCGTGGAATGCCCTACCTGCTACAGTAGTGAACTCGCCAACATTGAGGGCATTTAAAAGTTTATTGGATAAACGTATGGATGATAATGGCATAGTGTAGGTTAGATGGCTTTTGTTTCGGTGCAACATCGTGGGCCAAAGGGCCTGTACTGCGCTGTATTGTTCTATGTTCTATGTTCTATGTTCCATCCCCGGGAACAATAAGCAACATTTAGACACACAAAGCAAAACCAGACTCTTCGGCGCCAGCAGAAGCCGACACAAAGGGAGGTGAACGACCACCTCAGGACCGCCCATCGATCAGGGAACCGCTCCAGCATTGGAGAAAATCGAACCAAGTGATTGGGACAAAGTCCAATCACTTGGGACCATGTACAGGGTCCACCCCGAAAGGCGGGAAGCCCCTGGGGACTATAAGAATTGAGCCCCAAGTTCAAATCGCTCTCTCTTCACTCTCTTCACTCTTCTCCACCGCTTCTCCAGCTCTCTTCACTCTTCAGCAGCTGATCGAACCTGTAAGTCTTACTTCAACGCTCGCTACGAGATAGGCGCTTCTAGCTACCAACCTGTACCAACTTCGAATCCCGCAGGCTCAGAACCCGAATGAAAGGCCATTTGTTTCCCTGACCTGGTGGGCCAGTTCCAAGTTAAGTATTGGCCTGTTAGTTGTAAAAGTAGCTTAGATGTAGATTTTGTGCATGAGTAGCGATTACTGTGTATAATAAATGTGCTTTGATTTAAATCTCACTAAGCGATGTATTGGATTATTGATCATTACTCGGACTTGAACCACGTGGCGGTATCATAAAGATACCTGGCGACTCAAGAGCAAAGGTGATAAAACAGAGCAATTAAACAAAGGCAAAGTCAGCAACATTATTTGGCGACATCCGGATGGGACCCGATCTAGAAGTGGAAAACCACTCTGGGAGAACCCAGAATTTGAATTAGAGATCCAATTGGAAACAGAAAACCACAAATGTTCAAGCAGTTCTGATCAATACTTATGCGTAACTAACAGGGCGATAAGGTAAAACTGATAGATTTTTTGTTGTGACAAAACTGTCGGGAGTTTGTATATCGGAAAGTAGCGAAAGCCGTACCCGTATTTACAGCACCGCCTTAATACACCTGTCCCAAATTTGAAGAGCAGCATTCGGATTAATACCCCTGTCCCAAATTTGAAGAGCAGCATTCGGATAGGAAAGATGGCAATGCAGGCAATGCAGCGCCTCATGAACCCAGAGGAATTTGCGGTCGCAGCGACCAGCCGCAGTAGAGTGGGACAATGTCCCATTTGGGAGGAAGAGATCAGGAAATATCTCAAAGGGAAAGGATGGCCCCTTTGGAATGAATTCTGTGACAACGAGGAATCAGGCCCCGGGAGTATAGGACATACTTGGTGGGAGAACCTGAGCGAGATCCACAAAAAGAGCTTAGGGAAAGCTCGCAAGCTGATGGAAATCGTGTCCTGCTTGGCACAATTGCGAGGCATAGAGGAGGTCGTTAGGACGCCCCGGAAAGAAGTTGAGGGCATACATCGAATGAGTAAGGTCGATGTAAGCGAGGTAGAAAAGGAGAATTTGGAATTGAGAAGGAAGTTGGCAGCAAAAGGTGGAGAGGTGGATGACGCCAAAAGGGCTCACCAGTCTTGTCTGGCGCACTTAAGCAGCTTCCAGTCTCAATACGAAAAGGCCTATCAGGACACGCAACGTGCAGTCCTGGTACGTGAAGAAACAGAAAAACAGGTAGAGGCATTACAGAGACAGTGTAGTGACCTCAAGGCAGCATTAAGAGCACTCCATGCTGCCACCACAGAACAAAGACAAAGCACGCTAGATCACGCAAAGTGCCGGAAGCAGATTGCAGAGCTACAATCGCTGCTTTCAGTTCAGAAAGGTTTTCAGGAAACCTTTGGAGAAAAATTAGATCAGGAAGACGGCCCTGATTGGGAAGAATTGAACGAAACAGCACAGAGATATGTTCAGGGAACATGTGCGCAGGGAAAACCACAAAAAAGAAAAGCGCCCCAACCCCCCACACAGCAGATAGTTCAAGCTCCAATGAACCCAGTAACCACCCACCGCACAGCCACATCGGACGATGCGGGATTTCTATATTCCACCCCCTTAACAGTGACCCAATTACGGGACGCATGCGATAAGATCACACCGTTCCTCCTCACCTCAGACCCCCACCATTTCTTTGCCACAGTTAAGCATCAGGCGACCATGTACGGCCTGGATGAGCGAGAGCATGTAAAGCTCACAGTTTTAAGTTTAGACCCTTCAGTAGCAGCAGCCCTTCCCGACCACAGAATGTAGGAGGAGGCACCCTTGCAGAAATGCATACCGCGATCCTGGATGCGATCGGGTATAACCGGGGTGACCCCGTAGATGGCCTCAACAAATGTAGGCAAAAGGAATCCGAGCACCCCACAGCGTTTGCTGGACGCCTGTGGATCCACTTTGCAGCAGTCTTTGGAGACTTAGACCGTGCCCATTTGTCCCCAGACAACATGGCCAAATGGACCCGCACCCTTATCTCCCATGCCACAGAAACAGGACAGAAAGCCTGCACGAGTTATGATCCCTCAGAGGAGGCCCATAGCGAGAAGTGGGTAGTGAAGATTGTCCCGCACTTGGGAGCAATCTATACAAAGCAAACCCGCAGTTAAGAATACCGAGGAAAAGCAGGCCGACGCAGATATACAGGCAGTAAAAACACACCAGAACCCCGCAATGGTGAATGAGGAAAGAACAGCCCCTCACCCAAGTCTCAGGAGTGTTACAACTGCGGACAGTTGGGACACTTCGCAAGAGAGTGCAATGCCCCTAAAAAGCCACAGAGAGCCCAGCAGATGGGCACTCTGAGTAAGAAAAAGACAGAGCCCATTCATAGCGTTAGCGCTCGCTCAGATCAGAAGGACTTGACCGGAACGGACTGACGGTGTACGGGCTCCCCCAGTTGGGTCTGGGATAGGTCCGGACGACTGGTAGTTGCAGCGAAAATTCGGGGACAGCCCATCGAATTTCTATGGGACACAGGAGGGTCCTGTATCACAATAAATTCCTCCACCCTGTTTCAAAAAGACACGTGGCCCAGTACAGCCACTATCACCCTCAGCGGCTTTACAGGCCACTCACAGCAGGGACACATCACAGCCCCTGTACCCATTCAAATCGGTACCATCATCACCAAGCACCCGGTAGTTTTAGTTGACCTGCCCCACACAGCAGAACACATCCTGGGAATCGATTTCATGAATTCCCATAATCTTTCATTTGATCCAGTCAACCAGTGTGTTTGGAAGATGGCAAAATCCGCAAGAGCCCCCGCAACGCCCAACATAGGAGAGTACGCGAACAAAATTAGCGCAGTAGGTGAATTTTGCTTCAACCCGACCACGCTTAGTACGGACAAGCAGGTTAGGGCAGTTCTGCAAAAGAACAGGGCAGCATTCGCGACCCACAAGCACGACTGTGGACAGATGACTGGCTCCATACAAATAACAAGACCTGACCCGAGACCCCAAAAACAATATGGATTTCCTCAAGAGGCAGAGGGAGAAATCTCCAACGTAATAGAAAGCTTATTCGAGCAGGGCGTACTTAGATCAGTAGCCTCCACTAATAATGCCCCGATTTGGCCAGTGAGAAAGCCCGATGGATCATGGCGACTGACCATCGATTACCGGGAACTCAACAAAGTCACCTCCGCAGCAGCCCCCACGGTAGCCACAAGTCCCGAGACCATGCTCAAGCAGGGACTCAATTCCTGATTCTTTACGGTTTTGGACGTCCGTAATGGATTCTGGTCCATTCCATGGGCAAAGGCGTGCCAGTACAAATTTGCTTTCACCTTTAAAGCACAGCAGTACACGTGGACATGCCTGCCACAAGGCTTCCACAACTCCCCCTCCATTTTCCACCGACAGCTGGCCAATGGTTTAGCCAAATTCTCTTGCCCCGAATGTCTGGTTCAGTATGTAGACGACCTACTACTGCAGACAGACACCAAGGAAGAGCACATTGAGCTTCTGTCCGAACTCCTGGAACTCTTACACTCAATCGGTTGTAAAGTCAACCCCAAAAAGGCCCAGATTTTGGAAGACAAGGTGATATATTTGGGAACAATTATCACGCACGGTAAACGCGAGATCGAGCATAAAAGAATTGACTCGATCGCTAAATTGCCCCTTCCCCAGAACGTTTCAGCCCTCCGGTCATTTTTAGGACTGGTTGGCTACTGCTGAAACCACATTGACGGTTTCGCCAGAAAGGCAGCGCCCCTCTCAGACCTCCTAAAGAAAGGAGCCCCCTGGGAATGGCTTCCGCAGCATACGGATGCTGTGGACTCTTTAAAACAGGCACTCATAGCAGCCCCCGCACTGCAAGTTCCAGAGGCGCTTTCCCCTTACGCCATAGAGGTAGCGACCACAGACCGCACCCTTTCGGCCGTGCTCCTCCAGGAACGGCACGACCAGTTGAGGCTCGTAGCTTACACCTCCAGAATTTTAGATGCTGTGGAGCAGGGATTTTCAGCCTGTGAGAGGCACCTACTCGCAGTAATTTGGACAGTGCAGTATTTTTCATATATTACCGGACTGAACCCCATCACAATTCTCACCGAACACACCCCCACCCAACTTTTACTGGACGGAGGAATCAAGGACGGTACAGTAAGCCAGATTAGAGCAGCTAGATGGACCCTTCTCTTGCAGGGATGGGACATCACTGTTAAACGGACAAAGACGCACACCTTTTTAGCCGACAACTTACAGTACCCCGGAACCCCCCATGAATGCGAAATTATCTCTCCACACCACAACACAGGCCCCTTTATTGCTAAAACACCCCCCAGAAAGATAGGTAGTTCAACCCAGAGCCACGTGTGAGCCCATAAAGATCTATGTGGATGGATCTTCCACAGTCTTGGATGGGAAGCGCATAACAGGTTGCGGTATCTATGTTGAGGACGCGCAGGGACGCGCCCTTGAGGAAATATCATTAAAACTTCCAGGCCACTTAGGCACGCAGGCAGCAGAGCTCGCGGCCATCGTGTATATAGTGGAACACCCAGATTCCTTCCCCAGCCCAGCAGACATATACTCGGACAGCCTCTATGTCTGCAACAGCCTCACGGAATTCTTGCCCCTGTGGAAAGCAAGAGGATTTGTTTCTGCAAACCGGAAACCCCTCCCCTCAGCCCCATTGCTCCGTCACATTTTAGAGAGAGCACAGAACAGGACTTCTGGGATAATCAAAGTCCGCAGTCACCATCGTTCCTCCCCCCCCCCGCCCCCCCCTGGAAATGTGAAAGCCGACGCACTGGCCAAAGCAGGTTCCAGGCATGGATATTGTTGGACACCCCCTGAAAGCGCACCAGTGAGTGCAGTTCAGGTCTCACAGACAAAGAGCGAGAATCTAGTGGAGGCCCAGAAGCAGGACAGCAATCTCAGGGAGATTGTAAAGGGAAAATATCTAGCTCCCTATGAGAGGTTCAAAAATGCACTGACCACACATGACGGTGTGGTGTTAAAAGACACCCTTTATGTGGTTCCTGAACAGGACAGGAATCAACTGATTTGTTTGTTCCATGACAGTCATGGACATCAGGGAATCGATCCCACTGCAGCCCATCTCAAGCAGCTTTGTTGGTGGCCAAATTTAAAGGATGATGTAAATCACTACATCGAGAATTGTCTTATCTGCGCCCAGAATAATCCGGACAGATATGCCAAAAAGGCTCAACTCAGCCACACCCGACCCGTTAATGGCCCCTGGACTAACCTCCAGATTGATTTTATAGGACCATTGCCCCCTTGCAGGAATGGCTATAAATATGTACTTGTGGTAATTGACACATTTACGAAATGGGTGGAAGCATTCCCAGCCCTCACAAACACGGCAAAAACCACAGCCAAGATTTTGATCCACCACATTTTTACAAGATGGGGACTCCCCCGCAGCATTGAATCTGACCAAGGCTCCCATTTTACGGGACGTGTCATGCAGAACGTCCTCACGATATTTGGCATCACCCAAAAATTCCACATAGCATACCACCCACAGTCGAGTGGTATCGTGGAGCACATGAATCGGACCCTAAAATCCACCCTCAGAAAAATGGTCCAGCAAAACAACACCACTTGGGACTCAGTCCTCC
The DNA here is from genome assembly GCF_047496885.1 of Scyliorhinus torazame. Lineage (NCBI taxonomy): Eukaryota > Metazoa > Chordata > Chondrichthyes > Carcharhiniformes > Scyliorhinidae > Scyliorhinus > Scyliorhinus torazame. The sequence continues at coordinate 130,960,333 of NC_092716.1, forward strand.
CTTTTGCGCTGATGTTTTTGCGTAATACAATTTCTACTTCCACAGGTTATACCCCACACACGCCCCATGAAAGGCACAGAATATTTATTAGGTCTAGACTTGACCAGCCCCGAGGTGACGGCCCTCATACACGAGAAAGCAGTACAGCAATTAGTTCAAAATGTTAAAACGGCTCAGCTAGCAGCCGCAGTAAAATTGGACACCAGAAAGAAACTGAGCAAGGCTTGTTTCGACAAGACAGTGCATGCGACTGAGTACAGTATCGGACAGCAAGATATGCTCTCTGTATATAACCCCAGCACATTCCTGTCACCAAAATACTCGGGTCCGTACTCCATTGCGGATAAAGTAAGCCCTTCTGTATATAAAATAAAGTATCCCAATGGTAAGACTGCGTGGTTCCATATAAACCAGCTGAAGGCATATGGAGCACAGTCGAACCACACACACCACATCATGCTCGACGCAGCACACCACGCCCCGCCCACAGCCAACGTAACCCTATCATCCCCCATCACGTCCAGCCCAGCCACGGACTCGACCTCGACTCCACCCCCGAAGTATACACTCCGCCCCGGAACGCCCACAGACTGCAGCAGCAGAGACAGCGACTATAGCCACAGCACGCCTCCCTACTATCCCCATGCAACAGGACCCACACCCAGCGATTCCGACTACGATCCAAGTGATCCCTTCATGATCACTTTCCTAAACAAACCCCACCACCGACCAGCGAACTACCATGCCGACCCCGATTCTGTCCCCACACAAGTAGACACCAACTATTGGCACCTAGATAACTCGTTCCGACTCGTCCGCAACGACGAGAGCGACCCCGCCTCACACCATGCAGCCCTTTCAGCCCTGATACATTCAAGAGTTTGGCACCCGGGAGAAGATGACGACCTTGGGTCTGACTCCCAAACCGAGAACCCCTTTGCGACCCTGTTCGCAACCGATAACTGAGGTGTCCAGATGATGTTTTAAAAGGAACCGCTTGGGAGAAGTGGTGTCCTTTCTGGTGGAATCTGCAGAATGTTTTATGTTGTTTGTAAGTTTGTTAAATGTTGTATGTCTGACAGGAAATTTTTTTCACGGCTCCACGCCTATTCGGCCGAAACCTCTGAGAACTTGCCCACAGAGACTCACTTTTGCCAGACACTAGTTCAGCGGAACTAGCTTGTCTGCAGATACTGGTTTAGGTACCAGACGCCCGTTCGTAACTGCCCTTCTGGTTCGAAGGAAAGAACCACTACGGCAGCCCCACCACGATGACTACATTTCTTGCCCGTTCTTGTCGGTTGCTCAGGCAGTGGAGAAACGGCTTGGGACCCGCCCTGCCTGGGAACACCCCTCTGGTCAACTACACTCGGGTAGGAAAGACACGGCATTGGTAGCCGTCCTACCGGGCACTCCATCCAACTCCTACCCGTCGCGGCCCATACGCACCTCATTTTGGCACTTTTAGTTCAAATAGTTTTGTTTTGTTTCAGGTAACCCTTAGGTTGCCAACCACATGCTATTTACATCCTGAAACATTTGGATGGTAAATTGCGCAGTCTGCGAGATGGCTCGCACTGGTTCATTATTGGGAAGTGTGTCTTGTCCTAAAATTCGATTTTTTTTGGAAAAAAAAAATGAGGGAGTCACACATAGTGACCAATTATAAAGGGAGTAATTGGCACTAAAGGACAGACAGACTATCGTACGAGATGTTAAACAAAGATAGTTACAGACACTATGCTTGTTTCCACAGAACTCCAGAACCGGAGAAGAAAAGAAAGGAAAAGGAAAGAGAAGAGCCATGAGGACTTCCTTCACATGGATCATCATCTTTATGGACATTTGGTTGCCAATGAACGCGAACCCCATGACTTCAAACCCCCCAGCCGTTAATGTTTCACTTCCCCGCAGTACCCAGAGCCCAGTCACCAGCGACACCACATCATCTTGGTGTGCCAGGTTTATAACCTGGTACTCTCTGTCCTATGTAATAGAAACCTTACTGTTTTTTGGCGATACTCTGCTGCATAGTGCAGACTATGCGTCTACGGAAATGGAGGAGAGCCTACCGTGCTCGAACCCCGGTATATAGGATCAGATCCCCTATTTTCGGATACGACCAGACCCCCGACCTCCGCGATCTATAATAAAGAGCATTCACTTGCATTTATTGTAAATAAAGAAATGTAAAGAACTGTTCATGAGCAAATTGTACGATCCTGAGCTTGACTGCCAAGCCAGGAAGACTGATGTATAAACTGCTATGATTTTGTTTGTATGGTTGAGGAAGTTAGAATAATGAAATGTTTAAGTGAGTGTAGTGCATTAAGAATAGTTAGAGGTTCCCAGTTTATTGTTTTGCAATGTTTGTCCCTGTTTGACATAGCGCCCTTAGAATTGTCAGTTAAAAATGTTTTGCATAGCTATGGTCAGTGCAGAGGCCATGAAGGAAGTGCTCCCCCCAGGTCAGGGAATGGAAAGCAACATAGTAATGTGGAGGGAATGTAGCCACTTAAAATGGCCAACTCCCGATTTAAAATGGCGAACGGCAAAGACTGATGGGAAAGACAGCCAACAGGACAAAAATGAGCAGCTGCAGGTTGGCTGTGTATTTACCTCTGGAAAGGTCAGACAAGATCGATACCAGCAACCATCAGCATAACAAAACACCAGCCATCTGCATACTAATGAGCAATCCCCGGGAACAATAAGCAACATTTAGACACACAAAGCAAAACCAGACTCCCCGGCGCCAGCAGGAGCCAACAGAAAGGAGGTGAACGACCACCTCAGGACCGCCCATCGATCAGGGAATCGCTCCAGTATTGGAGAAAATCGAACCAAGCGATTGGGACTAAGTCCAATCACTTGGGACCAGGTACAGGGTCCGCCCCGAAAGGCGGGAAGCCCCTGGGGACTATAAGAATTGAGCCCCAAGTTCAAATCGCTCTCTCTTCACTCTCTTCATTCTTCTCCACCGCTTCTCCAGCTCTCTTCACTCTTCAGCAGCTGATCGAACCTGTAAGTCTTACTTCAACGCTCGCTACGAGATAGGCGCTTCTAGCTACCAATCTGTACCAACTTCGAATCCCGCAGGCTCAGAACCCGAACGAAAGGCCATTTGTTTCCCTGACCTGGTGGGCCAGTTCCAAATTAAGTATAGGCCTGTTAGTTGTAGAAGTAGCTTAGACGTAGAATTTGTGCATGAGTAGCGATTACTGTGTATAATAAATGTGCTTTGATTTAAATCTTACTAATAGGTGTATTGGATTATTGATCATTACTCGGACTTGAACCACGTGGCGGTATCATAAAGATACCTGGCGACTCGAGAGCAAAGGTGATAAAACAGAGCAATTAAACTAAGGCAAAATCAGCAACAACCATCCCGAGGAAGCGGAGGACCGCCTTCTTGTCCTCCGGGGTCTTCATGGCTTTGATCGGCAAGACTTTGTCGGCGTCTGGCCGCGCGCCCTGCTGCGAGATGTGGCTGCCTAGAAACTTAATATCCGATTGACCAAATGAGCACTTGGCCCTGTTGAGCTGGAGACCATGTTCATGAATTCTCTGGAATGCCTTCTTGAGGCGAGCGATGTGTCCCTGGGGCGTTGTGGACCAGATAATTACATTGTTAACGTATACTCGCACCCGCTCGATGCCCTCCATCATCTGCTCCATGATGCGGTGAAATACTTCGGAGGCAGATATGATCCCAAAAGACATCCGGTTATAGCAGTAGCGACCGAATGGGGTGTTGAGCGTGCACAGCTTGCGTCTGGACGCGTCCAGCTGTATTTGCCAAAAACCCTTGGAGGCGTCCAGCTTAGTAAAGAATCTGGCATGAGCCATCTCACTGGTCAACTCTTCACGTTTTGGTATCGGGTAATGCTCCCGCATGATGTTGCGGTTTAGATCCTTATGGTCAATGCAAATGCGAAGCTCCCCTGACGGCTTCTTAACGCAGACCATGGAGCTGACCCAGTCTGTTGGCTCTGTGACCTTCGATATGATGCCCTGGTCTTGCAGGTCCTGTAATTGCTTCTTCAGACGATCCTTGAGGGGCGCCGGCACCCGGCGAGGTGCATGAATTACAGCTTGAGCAGGATTTTATATCGGTATGGGAGCGTGCCCATTCCATCGAATACGCTGTGGTACTGCGTAATAATGCCATCTATGTTGGCTTGCAAGTTTCCATCAGGCGAGACCGTCGCCGGTGATGATGACATGGTGTCATCAGGTTCAGGAAGACGATTTCAAACCGCAGTGTTGCCCTGATCGCCTTGTTGGATACCCCTAGTTGACAGGAGCCACTGGCATTGCCATTGTAGTCAAGGAGCTGGCAGGCCGGTGGAAGAATGCTTGGTCTGGCGCGGATGGTGTCGAGGTCGGATTTTGAGATGAGGTTCGCTGATGCGCCGGTGTCCAGTTTAAATCAGATGAGAGCCTTGTCAACTGTGAGGACAGCAGACCACTCGTCGTCGGGATCCACACTGAGGATCGAGAGGCGTTTCGCGTTGTGGTGGAAGGCAGCGCATGTGTAGTTATGATGCCCACCCGGTATGGGGACTTGAGGCACTCAGCATCAGGGTCTGTTGGGCTGTTGGGATCGGAATCTGGCATGCCTTGTTGTATTGAGCGGACACTTCTGCGCCGCAGCTGAGACCGCTGGCTGCTGAGTGGTGGAGCAGATCTGCAAAGGGCTGCGTAGTGGCCGAGCTTGCCACACTGTAGACACTGGCATCCTTTTGCCGGACTTGCCGCTTTAAATGGGCGGAGCCACAATTTGGACACGTCATGATGCCAGCGTCAGCACGTTCCGTGCGCCATCGTACATGCGCAGTGCGGTCGGTCGACGTACACATCTGTGCAGTCGGGTTGTCAGGCTCGTCGTCTACTCGGTCGTGGCGCGCATGCGCAGGGACCCGGGAAAAGTGCGCGAAACGGCCACTCTCCTCGATGCTCAGGCCCTGCATTTGTGCAATGGCCTGCACCCGTTCCGCTTCGTGAAAGGCCAGCTTTGCAGTTTCTGCCACCCTGATGTGGGAGTAACGATTCTTAGCATGCTCTTGGACAACACACGTCTCGATAGCGACAGAGAGGATCAACTGTTTGACTTTCAAGAGCTGCTGCCAAAGGGAGTCAGAGTGGACCCCGAAAACGATCTGATCCCGGATCATGGAATCAGCCGTCGAGCCATAGTTACATGACTGCGCTAGTCTGGGACATTGCTCACTGTATATCATTCCTGTTAAGATGATATTCAGCTCCCATTATCTCCATGGGAGGTGCAAGTTATTTTCAGTATGGCTTTTATGCTTTTGACGTATCTCTGTCTGGAAACAGGGTAGGGTTCCATTGCCTCTCTCTTCGTATCATCCAAAATAGGTGGGCAGCACGGTAGCACAAGTGGATAGCACTGTGGCTTCACAGCGCCAGGGTCCCAGGTTCGATTCCCCACTGGGTCACTGTCTGTGCAGAGTCTGCACATTCTCCCCATGTCTGTGTGGGTTTCCTCCGGGTGCTCCAGTTTCCTCCCTCAGTCCAAAGACGTGCAGGTTAGGTGGATTGGCCATGATAAATTGCCCTTGGTGTCCAAAAAGGTTAGGAGGGGTTCTTGGGTTACAGGGATAGGTGGAAGTGAGGGCTTCAGTGGGTAGGTGCAGACTCAATGGCCTCCTTCTGCACTGTATGTTCTAAAAGCATTTACATCCTCAGCCATCTTTGGGCTTGTATGTCTATTTTTAAAACCACAGGTCTTATTTACAAGTTCAGTATGTCCATTGTAAATAAATCTTTTTTCCATCACGATGACATATTGCCTTCAAGATGTGCAACAAAGATTCAGTAGAATAATTCCTGCAATGTGAAGCTTATGAAATGAGGAGAAATTAAGGACTGGAGTTTAGAACATTGAAAGGTGATGTGATTTTTAGCTTTAATTGAGAAGAGCTTTCTTCACTTGGAAGTTATGAACCCTAGAAATTCTCTCGCTTTGATTTCTCAGCCAATGAGTATATTACAAATCGGCAGTAATCAATAAAGATCGGGAGACAGTGGGATGTTGAGGATAATCCATTATCATATCGAATGGATACAGTAAGAAGTCTTACAACACCAGCTTAAAGTCCAACAGGTTTGTTTCGAATCACTAGCTTTCGGAGCACTGCTCCTTCATCAGGTGAATGAAGAGGTGGGTTCCACAAATACATATATAGACAAAGTCAATGATGCAAGATGATACTTTGAATGTGAGTCTTTGCAGGTAATTAAGTCTTTACAGGTCCAGATGGTGCGACTGGAGAGAGGGATAATCACAGGTTAAAGAGGAGTGAATTGTTGCAAGCGAGGACAGTTGGTAGGATTTTGCAAGCCCAGGCCAGATGGTGGGGGGTGAATGTAATGCAACATGAATCCAAGGTTCCGGTTGAGGCTGTACTCTTGCGTGAGGAACTTGGCTATCAGTTTCTGCTCGGCGATTCTGCGTATTGCGTGTCCTGAAGGCCGCCTTGGAGAACGTTTACTCGAAGATCAGAGGCTGAATGCCCTTGACTGCTGAAGTGTTCCCCGACTGGAAGGGAATATTTCTGCCTGGCGATTGTCGCGCGATGTCTGTTCATCCGTTATTACGGTATTAGTGTAGAAGATTGTAGTTTAGTCGGGCAGTATGGTCGGCATGGGCTTGGAGGGCCGAAGGGCCTGTTCCTGTGCTGTACATTTCTTTGTTCTTTGTTCTTTATTACAGCATCTGCATGGTCTCGCCACTGTACCAGGACATCCGTTCCTGCAGCGTATGAGGTAGACAATGTTGGCAGAGTTGCACGAGTATGTACCGTGTACCTGGTAGGTGGTGTTCTCACGTGTAATGGTGGTACCCATGTTGATGATCTGGCACACCTTGCAGAGGTTGCCATGGCAGGGTTGTGTGGTGTTGTGAGCTGTTCTCCTGAAGGCTGGGTAGGTTGCTGCAAACAATGGTCTGTTTGAGATTGCAAGGCAAGTTGTCTGAAGGCAAGTAGTAGGGGTGTGGGGATGGTTTTGGGAAGATGTTTGTCTTCATCGATGATGTGTTGAAGGCTGTGAAGAAGATGTTATAATTTCTCCACTCCGGTGAAGTACTGGACATCCAGGACCGGATGGACAACACCCCAGGATTCTAAAAGAGATAGCTGAAGAGATTGTGGAAGTATTGGTAGTGATGTTTCAGGAATCACTGGAGGCAGGGAGTGTCCAAGAGGACTGGAAAGTGTTAATGTAACACCGCTGTTTAAGAAGGGAGGGAGGCAGAAGACGGGAAATTGTAGGCTGGTTAGCCTGACTTCGGTCATTGGTAAGATTTTAGAGCCCATTATTAAAGATGAGATCGCCGAGTACTTGGAAATGCATGATGAAATACAACTGAGTCAGCACAGCTTTGTCAAGGGGAGGTCATGTCTGACAAATCTGTTAAGAGTTCTTTTAGGAGGTAACAAGGAAGTTAGACAAAGGAGAACCAGTGGACCTGATTTATTTAGTTTTCCAGAAGGCCTTTAACAAGGTGCCGCATAGGAGACTGTGAAATAAGTTAAGAGCCCATGGTGTTAAGGATAAGATCCTGGCATGGATAATAATAATAATCTTTATTATTGTCACAAGTAGGTTAAGACTGCAATAAAGTTACTGTGAAAATGTCCTAGTTGCCACACTATGGCGCCTGTTTGTGTACACTGAGGGAGAATTCAGAATGTCCAATTCTCCTAACAAGCACATTTAGGGACTTGTGGGATGAAACCGGAGCACCAGGAGGAAACCCATGCAGACACGGGGAGAATGTGCAGACTCCGCAGACAGTGACCCAAGCCGGGAATTGAACCTGGGTCCTCGGCGCTGTGAAGCAACAGTGCTAACCACTTTGTTATCATGCCGCCCATATAGAGGATTAGCAGAAGACAAAGAGTGGAGATCAAGGGGTCTTTTTCAGGATGGCAGCCGGTGACTAGTGGTGTGCCTCAGGGGTTGGTGTCGGGACCACTATACATTACATTTCACAATATACATTAACAATCTGGAAAAAGGAACTGAAGGCACTGTTGCTAAGTTTGCAGATGATACAAGGATATGTAGAGGATAGGTAGTATTGAGGAAGCCGGGGGGGGGGGGGGGGGGGGGGGTGCTGCAGTAGGATTTGGACAGGCTAGGAGAGTGGGCAAAGAAGTGGCAGATGGAATACAATGCGGAAAAGTGTGAGATTATGCACTTTGGAAGGAGGAATGGAGGCATAGACTATTTTCTCCATGGGGTAAGGTTTAGGGAATCAGAAGCACAAAGGGACTTGGGAGTCCTTGTTCACGATTCTCTTAAGGTTAACGTGCAGGTTCAGTCGGCAGTTAAGAAGGCAAATGCAATGTTAGCATTCATGTCAGGAGGGCTAGATTATAAGAGCAGGGATGTACTTCTGACGCTGTACAAGGCTCTGGTCCCATTTGGAGTATTGTGAGCAGTTTTGGGCCCGTATCGAAGGAAGATGTGCTGGTTTTGGAAACGGTCCAGAGGAGGTTCCCAAGAATGATCACTGAGTGTCTTTAAGACAGAGATAGATAGGTTTCTGATTAATAAGGGAATCAGGGGTTATGGGGAGAAGGCAGGAGAATGGGGATGAGAAAATATCAGCCATGATTGAATGGCGGAGCAGACTCGATGGGCTGAGTGGCCTAATTCAGCTCCTATGTCCTCTCGTTCTTATGATTAAAGGGATTGGTGGGACAGATTGAAAGACCTCCCGGGCATAAATCAACTGCGCCGGGCGAAGACGGTTGGCGGAGAGAGGAAGGTGGTGAGGGTTTGGGGGAAAGTGGTGTGGGGAGATGGAAGGTGGGAGGAGAGGGGAAAGGGTGTGGGGGAAGGTGGTAGGGAGATGGAGGGTGGGGAAGCGGTGTGGGGGGGGGGGAAGGAAGATAGAGGGTGGGGAAAAGGCGTGGGGGTGGGGAAGGGGCCCTCAGTGAATGGGACAGAGCATGCGCAGGAAGGGGCGGGGTTGCCGGACTGTACGTTCTGCGCATGTGCATAGTGGATGTAGGGGCGCATGCGCAGTGTGGGTGTGTGCGGAAGTTGCACAGCGGCTGCGCAAACCGGAGCTGGAGACGAGATGGCAGAAAATTGGTGAGTGAGAAAATGAGAAATAGATAGAGAGAAAGAGGTTGAGACGGAGAGATATAGTTAGAGAGAGACGGTGATGGGGAAGGGATGGACATCGGGCTGTTGACAAGAGTCGCAACGCACGGCTCAGGGAGCCACTGACCCCCCAGCCCCGCCCCCATGGCGTCACCCCCCCCTCCCCCCCATGGCGTCACCCCCTCCCCCAAGGCATCACCCCCCCCAAGGCATCACCTCCCCCCCCAAGGCATCACCTCCCCCCCCCCCCAAGGCATCACCCCCCATGGCGTCACCCCCCCCATGGCGTCACCCCCCCCTCCCCCCCATGGTGTCACCCCCCTCCCCCCCATGGTGTCACCCCCCCTCCCCCCCATGGTGTCACCCCCCTCCCCCCATGGCGTCACCCCCCCATGGTGTCACCCCCCTCCCCCCATGGCGTCACCCCCTCCCCCAAGGCATCACCCCCCCCCAAGGCATCACTCCCCATGGCGTCACTCCCCCCTCCCCATGGCGCCACTCCCCTATTCCCCATGGCGCCACTCCCCCACTCCCCATGGCGTCACTCCCCCCTCCCCATGGCGTCACTCCCCCACTCCCCATGGCGTCACTCCCCCACTCCCCATGGCGTCACTCCCCCACTCCCCATGGCGTCACTCCCCCACTCCCCATGGCGTCACTCCCCCACTCCCCATGGCGTCACTCCCCCACTCCCCATGGCGTCACTCCCCCAGTCCCCATGGCGTCACTCCCCCAGTCCCCATGGCGTCACTCCCCCACTCCCCATGGCGTCACTCCCCCACTCCCCATGGCGTCACTCCCCCACTCCCCATGGCGTCACTCCCCCACTCCCCATGGCGTCACTCCCCCACTCCCCATGGCGTCACTCCCCCACTCCCCATGGCGTCACTCTCCCAGTCCCATGGCGTCACTCCCCCACTCCCCATGGCATCACTCCCCCACTCCCCATGGCGTCACTCCCCCACTCCCCAAGGCGTCACTCCCCCTCTCCCCAAGGTGTCACTCCCCCTCTCCCCAAGGTGTCACTCCCCTCTCCCCAAGGTGTCACTCCCCTCTCCCCAAGGTGTCACTCCCCTCTCCCCAAGGAGTCACTCCCCCACTCCCCAAGGTGTCACTCCCCCGCAAGGTGTGTTCCCCGCCCCCCCCCATCATCCCCTTCACGACACCCCGACCATTGACCTGACTGACACAGTTGACATCCTGTCTCCAAATTGGATTGATGTTTGGGGCCTGTGTCCTCTCGAGCCTCTTGTGAACATCTCTCTATTTGCAGTGAACCTGTTTATATAAAGGATTGTTTTGTGATCTCAGTCGCACCGAATTATTAACAGTGAATGTGAACAATAGCTGACCTCTTATTTGGTCTCCGGTTCCTGTTGTATCTGGAGGCTGAAAGCTGCTTTTGTGTTTTCGTGCTCCCTCAATGTCAGCATCAGCAGCTTTTATTGTAAATAGATTAACAGCTTTGTCAGCAGACACTCACCAAGGGATCTGTCAATATTGTGGAGGCTGTAATCTGTGAGGAGCTGTGCAAAGAGCCAGTGCAGCCAGACAGAGGGATACTTTGGGACATTTCACGACATTGATGGTGAAGCATAAATGCAAGTTGTTCGCTGACCTTCTGATTTGCTGTCCATTGCATTTTAAGAGTGCAACGTTAGATGTAAGATGGTGCACAGAATGATCATGTGGATCAGGTACCAGTGGTGTTGAAGTGGTGAGCATAAAATGTGTTGGCGAGGATAAGGTATGATGCATGCGTAGTTCATATTCAACATCTAAAAAATGTCTTGTTAGCATACCCCTTGGAGGGAGGAAGGGAATGAGCATTCTGGGGCCCTTGCTCCTTGCCCCCCCCCCCCCCGCCCCCCCCTCAACAAAACTCCAATTTGGAAGGCTGATCCAGGCTGGGGTTTGCCCTTCCATGGGTTAATTGCCCCCTCCTCCCCTCTGCCTACTTTCTGTACTGTGCGTGGGAACAGGCGCCACAATGGCGACTAGGGGCTTTTCACAGTAATTCCATACTTACTTGTGACAATAAAAGATTATTATTCTATCCCCAACCCTTCAGGCTAGGGCGGGAGAGCATTGCACAAGGGTTCAACCTGGAACCGTAAGGAGGCTTTGCAGTCGGCTGTTTTTCGGCCATTTGAGTCTGCCTCTTTCTCAGTGTGGGAAGGATTCGCTTGACAATCTATAGCATTCCGCCCATGCAGAAGGAGGCAATTCGGCCTATTGGGTCAGTACTGACATGTCCAGAAGAGCACCCTACACGGGCCCAATTCCCCGCCCTACCCCTGTAACCCCACCTCACCTGCACATCTTTGGACTGTGGGAGGAAACTGGAGCACCCGGAGCAAACCCATGCAGACATTGGGAGGATGTGCAAACTCCACACTGTAACCCAAGGCTGCAATCGGACCAGGGTCTCTGGCGTTGTGAGGCAGCAGTGCTAACCACTGCACCACAGTGCCGCCCTAATAGAGGTTTGACTTGATTGCTCTCGTGATTGTCAACATGCATGTCTTTTAGGCATTGTCAGTGAGACGTGGATTTGTCAGATATTATAGCTACTCTTGTCAGCCAGGAATAATCAAAGTGATAACCCTCAAGAGCCGTGAGCATCGTCTCTCCCTCCAAAGCTGGCAGTGGGCTTCAATGCCATAGTTAAGGTTTAGGGCTGATGGCGATAGTATTTACCACCGAGGCTGATGTGTGATATGCTTGATGAGGGCGGGTGGAAAGGAGCCTTGAGTGATTGGTGGTTTTCTGTGCTGTACCGTCTGTATATTGATGAACCAGCTATATCTAGCTAGGCTGGGGGATGCCGCTTTTCCGTGAGGCCGCTTGCCGCGAGCTGCTGTCTTTGTTCCATGCCCATGTCAGGGAGCTGTAGTTGAATACCTAACCCCTCAGGAGTTGTGCAACCCCCGACCCAGAGTGGTGAGACCGAGCTGGGCACCCAAAAGGAAAGGGAGGTAGAATGGGGAGAGGGTAACAAGCCCAACAGCACCCAGGCCATTCATGTGGGATTTGATAGCATGATGAGTACTGCTTTGGGGAGACAATGGCAAAGCACACAGGACCATTTCTGTGGGGTGTGTAACAGGAACACTGCATGCATATCGAAGGGTATTACAGCTGGTTGCACAATGGTTAGTATTCTGCCTCACAACGGCAGGGACCCGGGTTTAATTCCAGCCTTGTCTATGTGGAGGTTGCATGTTCTCCCCATGTCTGCATGTGTTTCCTCTGGGTGCTCTGGTTTCCTCCCACTGTCCAAAGATATGCTGGTTAGATGGATTGGTCATGCTAAACAAAAATTGCCCTTTAGGTCCAGGGAAGTGCAGGCTAGGTTACGGGGTGGCTGGGAGAGTGGACCTGGGTCGGGTGCTCTTTCGGAGAGTCGGTGCAGACTCGATGGGCCTCCTTCTGCACTGTAGGGATTCTATGATCTTGTGGTGCCGACGGCAAGGGTGAGGACAATATTTGTGGTAGTGGGGAGGGGGTTATTAATGTGGCATGTTTACAGAAAGAGCCCAGTCACACAGACCGTCATTGTGGCAGAGACCCAAAGCTACGCTGAAGCAATGGGGAGAAGCCTGTGGCAAGTCAGTTGCTGCTGATCCGCGGTGGAGGACGTGTGTGTGTTGCGGAATTTACCGAGTGTCAGTAGTATATAGCTTGCTGCTTCTATGTGTTCTTGTTTTTTTTTAATAAATATTTTATTGAAAATTTTTGGTCAACCAACACAGTACATTGTGCATCCTTTACACAATATTATAACAACACAAATAACAATGACCTATTATAAACAGAAAATGAATAAATAATAAATAACAAAAATGAAAACTAACCCTAATTGGCAACTGCCTTATCACAAGTAACACTCTCCAAAAATATAATTTAACAGTCCAATATATAATTATCTGTCGCAACGACCTATACATATTATACAGTATATATTAACAACCCTGAGAGTCCTTCTGGTTCCTCCTCCCCCCCCCCCCCCCCCCCCCCCCCCCCCGATCCTGGGCTGCTGCTGCTGCCTTCTTTTTTCCATTCAATCTATCTTTCTGCGAGGTATTCGACGAACGGTTGCCACCGCCTGGTGAACCCTTGAGCCGACCCCCTTAGAATGAACTTAATCCGCTCTAGCTTTATAAACCCTGCCATGTCATTTATCCAGGTTTCCACCCCCGGGGGCTTGGCTTCTTTCCACATTAACAATATCCTGCGCCGGGCTACTAGGGACGCAAAGGCCAAAACATCGGCCTCTCTCGCCTCCTGCACTCCCGGCTCTTGTGCAACCCCAAATATAGCCAACCCCCAGCTTGGTTCGACCCGGACCCCCACTACTTTTGAAAGCACCTTTGTCACCCCCATCCAAAACCCCTGTATTGCCGGGCATGACCAAAACATATGGGTATGATTCGCTGGGCTTCTCGAGCACCTCGCACACCTATCCTCCACCCCAAAAAATTTACTGAGCCGTGCTCCAGTCATATGCGCCCTGTGTAATACCTTAAACTGAATCAGGCTTAGCCTGGCACACGAGGACGACGAGTTTACCCTGCTTAGGGCATCTGCCCACAGCCCCTCCTCGATCTCCTCCCCCAGCTCTTCTTCCCATTTCCCTTTTAGTTCATCTACCATAGTCTCCCCTTGGTCCCTCATTTCCCTATATATATCTGACACCTTACCATCCCCCACCCATGTCTTTGAGATCACTCTGTCCTGCACCTCTTGTGTCGGGAGCTGCGGGAATTCCCTCACCTGTTGCCTCGCAAAAGCCCTCTGTTGCATATACCTGAATGCATTCCCTTGGGGCAACCCATATTTCTCGGTCAGCGCTCCCAGACTCGCGAACTTGCCATCCACAAACAGATCTTTCAGTTGCGTTATTCCTGCTCTTTGCCACATTCCATATCCCCCATCCATTCTCCCTGGGGCAAACCTATGGTTGTTTCTTATCGGGGACCCCCCCCAAGGCTCCAGTCTTTCCCCTATGCCGTCTCCACTGTCCCCAAATCTTCAGTGTAGCCACCACCACCGGGCTTGTGGTGTAGTTCCTCGGTGAGAACGGCAATGGGGCTGTCACCATGGCCTGTAGGCTAGTCCCCCTACAGGACGCCCTCTCTAATCTCTTCCACGCCGCTCCCTCCTCCTCTCCCATCCACTTACTCACCATTGAAATATTAGCAGCCCAATAATACTCACTTAGGCTCGGTAGTGCCAGCCCCCCCCCTATCCCTGCTACGCTGTAAGAATCCCTTCCTCACTCTCGGGGTCTTCCCGGCCCACACAAAACCCATGATGCTCTTTTCAATCCTTTTAAAAAAAGCCTTCGTGATCACCACCGGGAGGCACTGAAACACAAAGAGGAATCTCGGGAGGACCACCATCTTAACCGCCTGCACCCTCCCTGCCAGTGCCAGGGATACCATATCCCATCTCTTGAAATCCTCCTCCATTTGTTCCACCAACCGCGTTAAATTTAACCTATGCAATGTGCCCCAATTCTTGGCTATCTGGATCCCCAGGTAACGAAAGTCCCTTGTTACCTTCCTCAACGGTAGGTCCTCTATTTCTCTACTCTGCTCCCCTGGATGCACCACAAACAACTCACTTTTCCCCATGTTCAATTTATACCCTGAAAAATCCCCAAACTCCCCAAGTATCCGCATTATTTCTGGCATCCCCTCCGCCGGGTCTGCCACGTATAGTAGCAAATCGTCTGCATACAAAGATACCTGGTGCTCTTCTCCTCCTCTAAGTACTCCCTTCCACTTCTTGGAACCCCTCAACGCTATCGCCAGGGGCTCAATCGCCAGTGCAAACAATAATGGGGACAGAGGGCATCCCTGCCTTGTCCCTCTATGGAGCCGAAAATATGCAGATCCCCGTCCATTCGTGACCATGCTCGCCATCGGGGCCCTATACAACAGCTGCACCCATCTAACATACCCCTCTCCAAAACCAAACCTCCTCAACACCTCCCACAAATAATCCCACTCCACTCTATCAAATGCTTTCTCAGCATCCATCGCCACTACTATCTCCGTTTCCCCCTCTGGTGGGGCCATCATCATTACCCCTAACAGCCTCCGTATATTCGTGTTCAGCTGTCTCCCCTTCACAAACCCAGTTTGGTCCTCGTGGACCACCCCCGGGACACATTCCTCTATTCTCATTGCCATTACCTTGGCCAGGATCTTGGCATCTACATTTAGGAGGGAAATAGGTCTATAGGACCCGCATTGTAGCGGGTCCTTTTCCTTCTTTAAGAAAAGCGATATCGTTGCTTCAGACATAGTCGGGGGCAGTTGTCCCCTTCCCTTTGCCTCATTAAAGGTCCTCGTCAATACCGGGGCGAGCAAGTCCACATATTTTCTATAGAATTCGACTGGGAATCCATCCGGTCCCGGGGCCTTTCCCGCCTGCATGCTCCTAATTCCTTTCACCACTTCTTCTACCTCGATCTGTGCTCCCAGTCCCACCCTTTCCTGCTCTTCCACCTTGGGAAATTCCAGCCGATCCAAGAAGCCCATCATTCTCTCCCTCCCATCCGGGGGTTGAGCTTCATATAATTTTTTATAAAATGTCTTGAACACTCCATTCACTCTCTCCGCTCCCCGCTCCATCTCTCCTTCCTCATCCCTCACTCCCCCTATTTCCCTCGCTGCTCCCCTTTTCCTCAATTGGTGTGCCAGCAATCTGCTCGCCTTCTCCCCATATTCATACTGTACACCCTGCGCCTTCCTCCATTGTGCCTCTGCAGTGCCCGTAGTCAGCAAGTCAAATTCTACATGTAGCCTTTGCCTTTCCCTGTACAGTCCCTCCTCCGGTGCTTCCGCATATTGTCTGTCCACCCTCAAAAGTTCTTGCAGCAACCGCTCCCGTTCCTTACTCTCCTGCTTCCCTTTATGTGCCCTTATTGATATCAGCTCCCCTCTAACCACCGCCTTCAACGCCTCCCAGACCACTCCCACCTGGACCTCCCCATTATCATTGAGTTCCAAGTACTTTTCAATGCACCCCCTCACCCTTAGACACACCCCCTCATCTGCCATTAGTCCCATGTCCATTCTCCAGGGTGGGCGCCCTCCTGTTTCCTCCCCTATCTCCAAGTCCACCCAGTGTGGAGCGTGATCCGAAATGGCTATAGCCGTATACTCCGTTCCCCTCCCCTTCGGGATCAACGCCCTTCCCAGCACAAAAAAGTCTATTCGCGAGTAGACTTTATGGACATAGGAGAAAAACGAGAACTCCTTACTCCTAGGTCTGCTAAATCTCCACGGGTCTACACCTCCCATCTGCTCCATAAAATCTTTAAGTACCTTGGCTGCTGCCGGCCTCCTTCCAGTCCTGGACTTCGACCTGTCCAGCCCTGGTTCCAACACCGTATTAAAATCTCCCCCCATTATCAGCTTTCCCATCTCTAGGTCCGGAATGCGTCCTAGCATCCGCCTCATAAAATTGGCATCATCCCAGTTCGGGGCATATACATTTACCAAAACCTCCGTCTCCCCCTGTAGTTTGCCACTCACCATCACGTATCTGCCCCCGTTATCCGCCACTATAGTCTTTGCCTCGAACATTACCCGCTTCCCCACTAATATAGCCACCCCCCTGTTTTTCGCATCTAGCCCCGAATGGAACACCTGCCCCACCCATCCTTTGCGTAGTCTCACCTGGTCTATCAGTTTCAAGTGCGTTTCCTGTAACATAACCACATCTGCCTTAAGTTTTCTTAAGGTGTGCGAGTACCCGTGCCCTCTTTATCGGCCCGTTCAGCCCTCTCACGTTCCACGTGATCAGCCGGGTTGGGGGGCTTCCTACCCCCCCCCTTGTCGATTAGCCATCCCCTTTTTCCAGCTCCTCACCCGGTTCCCACGCAGCTGTATCTCCCCCTGGCGGTGCCCCCCCGCCCATCCCCTCCCATACCAGCTCCCCCCTCTCCCCAGCAGCAGCAACCCAGTAATTCCCCCCTCCCACCCCCCCCCCCCCGCTAGATCCCCCGCTAGCGTAATTACTCCCCCCATGTTGCTCCCAGAAGTCAGCAAACTCTGGCCGACCTCGGCTTCCCCCCGTGACCTCGGCTCGCACCGTGCGACGCCCCCTCCTTCCTGCTTCTCTATTCCCGCCATGATTATCATAGCGCGGGAACCAAGCCCGCGCTTCTCCCTTGGCCCCGCCCCCAATGGCCAACTCCTCCACCTCCCCTCCTCCCCCCATTACCACCTGTGGAAGAGAGAAAAGTTACCACATCGCAGGATTAGTACATAAAACTCCTCTTTCCCCCCTTTTGAACCCCCCTCTTCACCCCCCACATTCGCCCCACCACCTTGTTCAAACGTTCTTTTTAATAACCCGCTCATTCCAGTTTTTCTTCCACAATAAAAGTCCACGCTTCATCCGCCGTCTCAAAGTAGTGGTGCCTCCCTCGATATGTGACCCACAGTCTTGCCGGTTGCAGCATTCCAAATTTAATCTTCTTTTTATGAAGCACCGCCTTGGCCCGATTAAAGCTCGCTCTCCTTCTCGCCACCTCCGCACTCCAGTCTTGATAAACGCGGATCACCGCGTTCTCCCATTTACTGCTCCGAGTTTTCTTTGCCCATCTAAGGACCATTTCTCTATCCTTAAAACGGAGGAATCTCACCACTATTGCTCTAGGAATTTCTCCTGCTCTCGGTCCTCGCGCCATCACTCGATATGCTCCCTCCACCTCCAACGGACCCGCCGGGGCCTCCGCTCCCATTAACGAGTGCAGCATCGTGCTCACGTATGCCCCGACGTCCGCTCCCTCCGCACCTTCAGGAAGACCAAGAATCCTCAAGTTGTTCCTCCTTGCGTTGTTCTCCAGTGCCTCCAACCTTTCCACACATCGTTTCTGATGTGCCTCATGCGTCTCCGTCTTCACCACCAGGCCCTGTATGTCGTCCTCATTCTCGGCTGCCTTTGCCTTCACGACCCGAAGCTCCCGCTCCTGGGTCTTTTGTTCCTCCTTTAGCCCTTCGATCGCCTGTAGTATCGGGGCCAACAGCTCTTTCTTCATTTCCTTTTTGATCTCTTCCACACAGCATTTCAAGAACTCTTGTTGTTCAGGGCCCCATGTTAAACTGCCACCTTCCGACGCCATCTTGGTTTTTGCTTGCCTTCCTTGCCGCTGTTCTAAAGGATCCACTGCAATCCGGCCACTTTCTCCTCCTTTTTCATCCGTATCCAGGGGGGATTCCCTTCTGGTTTACCGCACAGTGTTTTTAGCCGTCAAAATTGCCGTTGGGGCTCCTATCAAGAGCCCAAAAGGCCGTTTCACCGGGAGCTGCCGAAACGTGCAACTCAGCTGGTCATCGCCGCACCCGGAAGTCCTATGTGTTCTTGTTAATGTCCAGACATGGTCTACTGTTTACATAAAAAATCCCATCACAGCCGTGTCTAATTTTCTCTCGCTCTCTGAACTGCTTTCCTCTGTAAGGTAGCAGCTTTAGTTCTGTTTTTTTTTTAATCCCTTTACCTCTGATTGCGCAGGACGCTGCGGTTTTACGGCTTGGGAGTCAGCATTCTCGGAGCACAACCACATTCAGCTGCAGAATGCCAACTTTCTTTTTGTTCTTAGGATTTGAGCTTCTCTGGCTAGACCAGCATTTATTGCCCATCCTTAATTGCCCTTGAGAAGGTGGTGATGGTGAGCTGTCTTCTTGAATCGCTGTAGTCCATATGGTGTGTAGGTACACCCACAGTGCTGTTAGGGAGGGAGTTCCAGAATTTTGACCCAGTGACAGTGAAGCGACGGCGATATATTTCCAAGTCGGGGTGGTGAGTGACTTGTGGAGGTGGAATTTCCAGGTGGTGGGATTCCCAGGTATCTGCCGCTCTGTCCTTCTGGGTGGTAGTGGTTGGGTTTGTTGCCGAAGGAGCCTTGGTGAGTTCTTCCAGTGCATTTTGTAGAATAGAATTCCTGCAGTGCAAAAGGAGGCCATTCGGACCATCAAGTCTGCACTGACCCTCTGAAAGAGCACCCCCACCCCCCCAACCCTATTCCCGTAATCCCACCTAACTTGCACATCTTTGGACTGTGGGAGGAAACCGGAGAACCCGGAGGAAACCCACACAGACATGGGGAGAACGTGCAAACTCCGCACAGTCACCCGAGATTGGAATAATTAAAACCGGGTTCCTGGCACGGTCAGGACACCATGTAGCCTGTAGATGGTACACATGGCCGCTACTGTGCGTTGGTGGTGGAGGGACTGAATGTTTGCGGAAGGAGGAGCAATCAAGCGGGCTGCTTTGTCCTGGATGGTGTCAAGCTTCTTCAGTGTAATTGAAGCTACACCCATCCAGGCAGAGTTCCTGGCTTGTGCCTTGGTAGGCGGTGGACAGGCTTTGGGGAGTCAGGAGGTGAGTTAATTGCTGCAGGATTTCTAGACACTGAGCTGTAACTGCTGCTGCATTTGGGAGCACCTTAGCCCAGTTGATGCACTGTGCTGTGTCTGCACAAAACTGCAAACCAACCGTGCAGGCTGGACCTCCATCACACATCTGTGTACATAGTGAGTGCCGCAGTGCCAGTGAGGGAGTGCTGCAGTATCAGAGGCTCAGTACTGAGAGTGTGCTGCACTGTCAGAGGGTCAGTACTGAGGGAGTGCTGCACTGTCAGAGGGTCAGTGCTCAGGGAGTGCTGCACTGTCAGAGGGTCAGTGCTGAGGGAGTGTTGCACTGTCAGCGGGTCAGTACTGAGGGAGTGCTGCACTGTCAGAGGGTCATGAGGTCATGTCAGGAAGGGGCATGAAGTCCTGCAGCAGGATTTCAGGGAGCTAGGCAGAAATTTAAAAGACAGGACCTCTAGGGTTGTAATCTCGGGATTACTCCCTGTGCCAGTGAGGCTAGAAATAGGAAGATAGAGCAGCTAAATACGTGGCTAAACAGCTGGTGTAGGAGGGAGGGTTTCCGTTATCTGGACCACTGGGAGCTCTTCTGGGGCAGGTGTGACCTGTATAAGAAGGACGGGTTGCATCTAAACTGGAGAGGCAAAAATATCCTGGTTGTGAGGTTTGCTAGTGTCACATGGGAGGGTTTAAACTAGTATGGCAGGGGGGTGGGTACCGGAGCAATAGGTCAGAAGGTGAAAAAATTGAGGGAGGACTAGAGAATAGGGCTCGGAGGAAGAGCAGACAGGGAGATGTTGCTGAAAACAGCGGGACTGGTGGCCTAAAGTGCATATGTTTTAATGAAAGAAGTATGAACTGAGAGCTTGGATTAGTACTTGGAACTATGATGTTGTTGCCATTACAGAGACCTGGTTGAGGGAAGGACAGGATTGGCAGCTAAACATTCCAGGATTTAGATGTTTCAGGCGGGATAGAGGGGGATGTCAAAGGGGTGGAGGAGTTGCGCTACTGGTTAGGGAGAATATCACAGCTGTACTGCGGGAGGACACCTCAGAGGGCAGCGAGGCTATATGGGTAGAGAGCAGGAATAAGAAGGGTGCAGTCACAATGTTGGGGGTTTTAGTACAGGCCTCCCAACATCCAGCGGGAGATAGAAGAGCAGATACGTAGACCGATTTTGGAAGGAGTAAAAGCAACAGAGTTTTTGTAATGGGAGACTTTAATTTCCCCAATATTGACTGAGACTCACTTAGTGCCAGGGGCTTGGATGAGGCAGAGTTTGTAAGGAGCATCCAGGAGGGCTTCTTAAAACAATATGTAGATAGTCCAACTAGGGAAGGGGCTGTACTGGACCTGGTATTGGTGAATGAGCTCGGCCAGGTGGTAGAAGTTTCAGTAGGGGAGCATTTCGGGAACAGTGACCACAATTCAGTAAGTTTTAAAGTACTGGTGGACAAGGATAAGAGTGGTCCTCGGGTGAATGTGCTAAATTGGGGGAAGGTTAATTATAACAATATTAGGCAGGAACTGAAAAACCTAGATTGGGGGCGGATGTTTGAGGGTAAATCAACATCTGACATGTGGGAGGCTTTTAAGTGTCAGTTGAAAGAAATTCAGGACCGGCATGTTCCTGTGCGGAAGAAGGATAAATACGGCAAATTCCGGGAACCTTGGATATCGAGAGATATTGTAGGCCTCGTCAAAAAGAAAAAGGAGGCATTTGTCAGGGCTAGAAGGCTGGGAACAGACGAAGCCTGTGTGGAATATAAGGAAAGTAGGAAGGAACTTAAGCAAGGAGTCACGAGGGCTAAAAGGGGTCACGAAAGGTCATTGGCAAATAGGGTTAAGGAAAATACCAAGGCTTTTTACATATACATAAAAAGCACGAGGGTAGCCAGGGAAAAGGTTGGCCCACTGAAGGACAGGCGAGGGAATCTATGTGTGGAGCCAGAGGAAATGGGCGAGGTGCTAAATGAATACTTTGCATCAGTATTCACCAAAGAGAAGGAATTGATTGATGTTGAGTCTGGAGAAGGGTGTGTCAATAGCCTGGGTCACATTGAGATCCAAAAAGACGGGGTGTTGGGCGTCTTGAAAAATATTAAAGTAGGTAAGTCCCCAGGGCCTGATGGGATCTCCCCAGAACACTTCAGGAGGCTAGAGTGGAAATGTCTGAGGCCTTGACAGAAATAATTGGGTCCTCACTGTCTTCAGGTGATGTCCCGGAGGACTGCAGAATAGCTAATGTTGTTCATTTGTTTAAGAAGGGTCGCAAGGATAATCCAGGGAACTACAGGCCGGTGAGCCTTACGTCAGTGGTAGGGAAATTACTGGAAAGAATTCTTCGAGACAGGATCTACTCCCATTTGGAAGCAAATGGACGTATTAGCGAGAGGCAGCATGGTTTTGTGAAGGGGAGGTCGTGTCTCACTGACTTGATAGAGTTTTTCGAGGAAGTCACAAAGATGATTGATGCAGGTAGGACAGTGGATGTTGTCTACATGGACTTCAGTAAGGCCTTTGACAAGGTCCCTCATGGCAGACTAGTACAAAAGGTAAAGTCACATGGGATCAGGGGTGAGCTGGCAAGGTGGATACAGAACTGGCTAGGTCATAGAAGGCAGAGAGTAGCAATGGAAGGATGCATTTCTAATTGGAGGGCTGTGACCAGTGGTGTTCCACAGGGATCAGTGCTGGGACCTTTGCTCTTTGTAGTATGTATAAATGATTTGGAGGAAAATGTAACTGGTCTGATTAGTAAGTTTGCAGACGACACAAAGGTTGGTGGAATTGCGGATAGCGATGAGGACTGTCAGAGGATACAGCAGGATTTAGATTGTTTGGAGACGTGGGCGGAGAGATGGCAGATGGAGTTTAATCCGGACAAATGTGAGGTAATGCATTTTGGAAGGTCTAATGCAGGTAGGGAATATACAGTGAATGGTAGAACCCTCAAGAGTATTGAAAGTCAAAGAGATCTAGGAGTACAGGTCCACAGGTCATTGAAAGGGGCAACACAGGTGGAGAAGGTAGTCAAGAAGGCATACGGCATGCTTGCCTTCATTGGCCCGGGCATTGAGTATAAAATTTGGCAAGTCATGTTGCAGCTGTATAGAACCTTAGTTAGGCCACACTTGGAGTATAGTGTTCAATTCTGGTCGCCACACTACCAGAAGGATGTGGAGGCTTTAGAGAGGGTGCAGAAGAGATTTACCAGGAGGCTCGGTGCTGAGGCGGGGCCGCCCAGCCGGAGGATCGACGCTGAGGCGGGGCCGCCCCGCCGGAGGCTCGGCGCTGAGGCGGGGCCGCCCCGCCGGAGGCTCGGCGCTGAGGCGGGGCCGCCCCGCCGGAGGCTCGGCGCTGAGGCGGGACCGCCCCGCCGGAGGCTCGGCGCTGAGGCGGGGCCGCCCCGCCGGAGGCTCGGCGCTGAGGCGGGGCCGCCCCGCCGGAGGCTCGGCGCTGAGGGAGTGCCTCACTATGTTTTTTTTGCAAAATTTAAAGTACCCAATTATTTCTTTGTTCCAATTAAGGGACAATTTAGCGTGGCCAATCTACCTAACCTGCACATACTTGGGTTGGTGGGGTGAAACCGGGAGAATGTGCGAACTCCACACGGACTGTGACCCTGGGCCGGGATTCAAAACGGGTCCTCAGCGCCGCAGCCCCAGTGCTAACCACTGCGCCACATGCCGCCCCGGGAGCGCTGCACTGTTGTCACACTGCTTGATCTTTCTCTTGAATGGATTGACAAGTTCCCATGGCACTCTCAGAAGATGAGACATATTCTTGATGTCGCTGCCTATACCTGTCCATTAGCAAAGAAGTGTACCATTGAGTATGAGGGAATCACAATGTTGCTGTTTGGAACGTCTCTGCTGCCAATGCCAATAGTAATTCCACTTCAATGTCACTCTGCTGGTGAAGCACTCTGGGATATCCTGGTGTTGTCAGCAACACGATGGCGGCATGATAGCACAGTGGGTAACACTGTGGCTCCACAGCTCCAGGGTCCCAGGTTTGATTCCCGGCTTGGGTCGCTGTCTGTGCGGAGTCTGCACGTTCTCCTTGTGTCTGTGTGGGTTTCCTCCGGGTGCTCCGGTTTCCTCCCACATGTCCCGAAAGAGGGGCTGTGAGGTAATTTGGACATTCTGAATTCTCCCTCTCTGTACCCGAACAGGCGCCGGAATGTGGCGACTGGGGGTTTTTCACAGTAACTTCGTTGCAGTGTTAATGTGAGCCTACTTGTGACAATAAAGATTATTAAAACTTAAAAATTCTTTCAGCATCCGCTCTGGCAAGTCTGCACAGGATCTTCTATGTTTCAATAAGGTCACATCTCATTCTTCTAAACTCCAATAGATACAGGCCAAAACTGTTCAACCGGTCCTCATAAGATGACTCCTCCATGCATCCCAGGAATCAGTCTGCATTTATATCCTTTCTTAAATAAGTAGACCAATTCCCCTTGCAATGAATGACAACATTCTGCTTGCCTGCCTCATGATATACTTGC
Organism: Scyliorhinus torazame; assembly: GCF_047496885.1. Classification (NCBI taxonomy): domain Eukaryota; kingdom Metazoa; phylum Chordata; class Chondrichthyes; order Carcharhiniformes; family Scyliorhinidae; genus Scyliorhinus; species Scyliorhinus torazame. Next base: position 130,984,393 of record NC_092716.1, read on the forward strand.
ATGCTAACGTTTTGTGATTCATGTGCCTGGAAACCAAGATCCCTCTACCTCATAAAAGCAAATTACTGTGGATGCTGGAATCTGAAACCAAAAGAGAAAATGCTGGAAAATCTCAGCAGGTCTGGCAGCATCTGCAGGGAGAGAAAAGAGCTAACGTTTCCAGTCCCTTAGCACTGCTGCCTCACTGCTTCAGGGGCCCGGGTTCAATTCCAGCGTCAGGTGACTGGTGCTTCCTCCCCGTGTCTGCGTGGGTTTCCTCCGGGTGCACCGGTTTCCTCCCACAGTCCAAAGATGTGCACGTTAGGTGGATGGGCCATGATAAATTGCCCTTAGTGTCCAAAAGGTTAGGCAGGGATACGGGGATCGGTGGAGGCTTGGGGTTAAGTAGGGTGCTCTTTCCAAGGGCCGGTGCAGACTCAATGGGCAGAATGGCCTCCTCCTGCATCGTGAATTCTGTAATACAGTTGACAGGTACTGGGATGCAGCTCCACAGGACAGCATTACACACCTTCATTCCTTGCCTCTATCATTGCCACAACTGTGTGTGGGGACTTCACTAGGCAGTGGGGAATGGCAACCGAGACTTCATCACTGTGTCTAATGCGCAGAGGTCCAGCCTGGAACCTTGTTTATCAGCCCCAGAGCAGAAATACGTACAGGGAGGGTCAGTGACTCCTCAATGCTCGGAGTGAGCGAGGGTCAGTGACTCCTCAATGCTCGGAGTGAGGGAGGGTCAGTGACTCCTCAATGCTCGGAGTGAGCGAGGGTCAGTGACTCCTCAATGCTCGGAGTGAGCGAGGGTCAGTGACTCCTCAATGCTCGGAGTGAGGGAGGGGCAGTAACTCCTCAATGTTCGGAGCGAGGGAGGGTCACTGACTCCTCAATGTTCAGAGTGAGGGAGGGTCAGTGACTCCCCAATGCTCGGAGTGAGGGAGGGTCACTGACTCCTCAATGCTCGGAGTGAGGGAGGGTCACTGACTCCTCAATGCTCGGAGCGAGGGATGGTCAGTGACTCCTCAATGCTCGGAGTGAGGGAGGGTCAGTGACTCCCCAACGCTCGGAGTGGGGGAAGGTCAGTGACTCCTCAATGCTCGGAGTGAGGGAGGGTCAGTGACTACTCAATGCTCGGAGTGAGGGAGGGTCAGTGACTCCTCAATGCTCGGAGTGAGGGAGGGTCACTGACTCCTCAATGCTCGGAGTGAGGGAGGGTCAGTGACTCAATGCTCGGAGTGAGGGAGGGTCAGTGACTCTTAAATGCTCGGAGTGAGGGAGGGTCAGTGACTCCTCAATGCTCGGAGTGAGGGAGGGTCAGTGACTCCTCAATGCTCGGAGTGACGGAGGGTCAGTGCCTCAATGCTCGGAGTGAGGGAGGGTCAGTGACTCCCCAATGCTCGGAGTGGGGGAGGGTCAGTGCCTCAATGCTCGGAGTGAGGGAGGGTCACTGACTCCCCAATGCTCGGAGTGAGGGAGGGTCAGTGAGTCCCCAATGCTCGGAGTGAGGGAGGGTCAGTGACTCCTCAATGCTCGGAGTGAGGGAGGGTCACTGACTCCTCAATGTTCGGAGTGAGGGAGGGTCACTGACTCCTCAATGCTCGGAGTGAGGGAGGGTCAGTGACTCCTCAATGCTCGGAGTGAGGGAGGGTCAGTGACTCAATGCTCGGAATGAGGGAGGGTCAGTGACTCTTCAATGCTCGGAGTGAGGGAGGGTCACTGACTCCTCAATGTTCGGAGTGAGGGAGGGTCAGTGACTCCTCAATGCTCGGAGTGAGGGAGGGTCAGTGACTCCCCAATGCTCGGAGTGAGGGAGGGTCACTGACTCCTCAATGTTCGGAGTGAGGGAGGGTCAGTGACTCCTCAATGCTCGGAGTGAGGGAGGGTCAGTGACTCCCCAATGCTCGGAGTGAGGGAGGGTCAGTGACTCCTCAATGCTCGGAGTGAGGGAGGGTCAGTGACTCAATGCTCGGAGTGACGGAGGGTCACTGACTCCTCAATGCTCGGAGTGAGGGAGGGTCAGTGACTCCTCAATGCTCGGAGTGAGGGAGGGTCAGTGACTCAATGCTCGGAGTGAGGGAGGGTCAGTGACTCCTCAATGCTCGGAGTGAGGGAGGGTCAGTGACTCAATGCTCGGAGTGAGGGAGGGTCAGTGACTCCTCAATGCTCGGAGTGAGGGAGGGTCAGTGACTCCTCAATGCTCGGAGTGAGGGAGGGTCAGTAACTCCTCAATGCTCGGAGTGAGGGAGGGTCAGTGACTCCTCAATGCTCGGAGTGAGGGAGGGTCAGTGACTCCTCAATGCTCGGAGTGACGGAGGGTCACTGACTCCTCAATGCTCGGAGTGAGGGAGGGTCAGTGACTCCCCAATGCTCGGAGTGAGGGAGGGTCACTGACTCCTCAATGCTCGGAGTGAGGGAGGGTCAGTGACTCCCCAATGCTCAGAGTGAGGGAGGGTCACTGACTCCCCAATGCTCGGAGTGAGGGAGGGTCAGTGACTCCTCAATGCTCGGAGTGGGGGAAGGTCAGTGACTCCTCAATGCTCGGAGTGGGGGAAGGTCAGTGACTCCTCAATGCTCGGAGTGAGGGAGGGTCAGTGACTCCCCAATGCTCGGAGTGACGGAGGGTCACTGACTCCCCAATGCTCGGAGTGAGGGAGGGTCACTGACTCCCCAATGCTCGGAGTGAGGGAGGGTCAGTGACTCCTCAATGCTCGGAGTGAGGGAGGGTCAGTGACTCAATGCTCGGAGTGAGGGAGGGTCAGTGAGTCCCCAATGCTCGGAGTGAGGGAGGGTCAGTGAGTCCCCAATGCTCGGAGTGAGGGAGGGTCACTGACTCCTCAATGCTCGGAGTGAGGGAGGGTCAGTGACTCAATGCTCGGAGTGAGGGAGGGTCAGTGACTCAATGCTCGGAGTGAGGGAGGGTCAGTGACTCAATGCTCGGAGTGAGGGAGGGTCAGTGACTCCCCAATGCTCGGAGTGAGGGAGGGTCACTGACTCCTCAATGCTCGGAGTGAGGGAGGGTCAGTGACTCCTCAATGCTCGGAGTGAGGGAGGGTCACTGACTCCTCAATGCTCGGAGTGAGGGAGGGTCAGTGACTCAATGCTCGGAGTGAGGGAGGGTCACTGACTCCTCAATGCTCGGAGTGAGGGAGGGTCAGTGAGTCCCCAATGCTCGGAGTGAGGGAGGGTCACTGACTCCTCAATGCTCGGAGTGAGGGAGGGTCACTGACTCCCCAATGCTCGGAGTGAGGGAGGGTCAGTGACTCAATGCTCGGAGTGAGGGAGGGTCACTGACTCCTCAATGCTCGGAGTGAGGGAGGGTCACTGACTCCTCAATGCTCGGAGTGAGGGAGGGTCACTGACTCCTCAATGCTCTGAGTGAGGGAGGGTCACTGACTCCCCAATGCTCGGAGTGAGGGAGGGTCACTGACTCCTCAATGCTCTGAGTGAGGGAGGGTCACTGACTCCTCCATGCTCGGAGTGAGGGAGGGTCAGTGACTCCTCAATGCTCTGAGTGAGGGAGGGTCACTGACTCCCCAATGCTCGGAGTGAGGGAGGGTCACTGACTCCTCAATGCTCTGAGTGAGGGAGGGTCACTGACTCCCCAATGCTCGGAGTGAGGGAGGGTCACTGACTCCTCAATGCTCTGAGTGAGGGAGGGTCACTGACTCCTCAATGCTCGGAGTGAGGGAGGGTCAGTGACTCATCAAAGCTCGGAGTGAGGGAGGGTCAGTGACTCCCCAATGCTCGGAGTGAGGGAGGGTCAGTGACTCCTCAATGCTCGGAGTGAGGGAGGGTCACTGACTCCTCAATGCTCGGAGTGAGGGAGGGTCACTGACTCCCCAATGCTCGGAGTGAGGGAGGGTCAGTGACTCCTCAATGCTCGGAGTGAGGGAGGGTCAGTGACTCCTCAATGCTCGGAGTGAGGGAGGGTCAGTGACTCCTCAATGCTCGGAGTGAGGGAGGGTCAGTGACTCCTCAATGCTCGGAGTGAGGGAGGGTCAGTGACTCCTCCATGCTCGGAGTGAGGGAGGGTCAGTGACTCATCAAAGCTCGGAGTGAGGGAGGGTCAGTGACTCCCCAATGCTCGGAGTGAGGGAGGGTCACTGACTCCTCAATGCTCGGAGTGAGGGAGGGTCACTGACTCCTCAATGCTCGGAGTGAGGGAGGGTCACTGACTCCTCAATGCTCGGAGTGAGGGAGGGTCAGTGACTCCTCAATGCTCGGAGTGAGGGAGGGTCAGTGACTCCTCAATGCTCGGAGTGAGGGAGGGTCAGTGACTCCTCAATGCTCGGAGTGAGGGAGGGTCAGTGACTCCTCAATGCTCGGAGTGAGGGAGGGTCAGTGACTCAATGCTCGGAGTGAGGGAGGGTCACTGACTCAATGCTCGGAGTGAGGGAGGGTCACTGACTCCTCAATGCTCGGAGTGAGGGAGGGTCAGTGACTCCTCAATGCTCGGAGTGAGGGAGCGTCAGTGACTCCTCAATGCTCGGAGTGAGGGAGGGGCACTGACTCCCCAATGCTCGGAGTGAGGGAGGGTCACTGACTCCTCAATGCTCGGAGTGAGGTAGGGTCAGTGAGTCCCCAATGCTCGGAGTGAGGGAGGGTCAGTGACTCCTCAATGCTCGGAGTGAGGGAGGGTCAGTGACTCCTCAATGCTCGGAGTGAGGGAGCGTCAGTGACTCCTCAATGCTCGGAGTGAGGGAGGGGCACTGACTCCCCAATGCTCGGAGTGAGGGAGGGTCACTGACTCCTCAATGCTCGGAGTGAGGGAGGGGCACTGACTCCCCAATGCTCGGAGTGAGGGAGGGTCACTGACTCCTCAATGCTCGGAGTGAGGTAGGGTCAGTGAGTCCCCAATGCTCGGAGTGAGGGAGGGTCAGTGACTCCTCAATGCTCGGAGTGAGGGAGGGTCACTGACTCCTCAGTGCTCGGAGTGAGGGAGGGTCAGTGACTCCTCAATGCTCGGAGTGAGGGAGGGTCAGTGACTCCTCAATGCTCGGAGTGAGGGAGGGTCAGTGACCCCTCAATGCTCGGAGTGAGGGAGGGTCACTGACTCCTCAATGCTCGGAGTGGGGGAGGGTCAGTGAGTCCCCAATGCTCGGAGTGAGGGAGGGTCAGTGACCCCTCAATGCTCGGAGTGAGGGAGGGTCACTGACTCCTCAATGCTCGGAGCGAGGGAGGGTCTGTGACTCCCAAATGCTCGGAGTGAGGGAGGGTCACTGACTCCTCAATGCTCGGAGCGAGGGAGGGTCACTGACTCCTCAATGCTCGGAGTGAGGGAGGGTCTGTGACTCCTCAATGCTCGGAGTGAGGGAGGGTCAGTGACTCCTCAATGCTCGGAGTGAGGGAGGGTCTGTGACTCCGCAATGCTCGAAGTGAGGGAGGGTCACTGATTCCTCAATGCTCGGAGTGAGGGAGGGTCAGTGACTCCTCAATGCTCGGAGTGAGGGAGGGTCAGTGACTCCTCAATGCTCGGAGTGAGGGAGGGTCAGTGACTCCTCAATGCTCGGAGTGAGGGAGGGTCTGTGACTCCGCAATGCTCGAAGTGAGGGAGGGTCACTGATTCCTCAATGCTCGAAGTGAGGGAGCGTCACTGACTACTCAATGCTCGGAGTGAGGGAGGGTCAGTGACTCCTCAATGCTCGGAGTGAGGGAGGGTCAGTGACTCCTCAATGCTCGGAGTGAGGGAGCGTCACTGACTACTCAATGCTCGGAGTGAGGGAGGGTCAGTGACTCAATGCTCGGAGTGAGGGAGGGTCAGTGACTCCTCAATGCTCGGAGTGAGGGAGGGTCACTGACTCCTCAATGCTCGGAGTGAGGGAGGGTCAGTGACTCAATGCTCGGAGTGGGGGAGGGGCACTGACTCCCCAATGCTCGGAGTGGGGGAGGGGCACTGACTCCTCAATGCTCGAAGTGAGGGAGGGTCACTGACTCCTCAATGCTCGGAGCGAGGGAGGGTCACTGACTCCTCAATGCTCGAAGTGAGGGAGGGTCAGTGAGTCCCCAATGCTCTGAGTGAGGGAGGGTCACTGACTCCTCAATGCTCGGAGCGAGGGAGGGTCACTGACTCCTCAATGCTCGAAGTGAGGGAGGGTCAGTGACTCCCCAATGCTCTGAGTGAGGGAGGGTCACTGACTCCTCAATGCTCGGAGCGAGGGAGGGTCAGTGACTCCTCAATGCTCGGAGTGAGGGAGGGTCAGTGACTCCTCAATGCTCGGAGTGAGGGAGGGTCAGTGACTCCCCAATGCTCGGAGTGAGGGAGGGTCAGTGACTCCTCAATGTTCAGAGTGAGGGAGGGTCAGTGACTCCTCAATGCTCGGAGTGAGGGAGGGTCACTGACTCTTAAATGCTCGGAGTGAGGGAGGGTCAGTGACTCTTAAATGCTCGGAGTGAGGGAGGGTCACTGACTCCTCAATGCTCGGAGTGAGGGAGGGTCAGTGACTCAATGCTCGGAGTGAGGGAGGGTCAGTGACTCTTAAATGCTCGGAGTGAGGGAGGGTCAGTGACTCCTCAATGCTCGGAGTGAGGGAGGGTCAGTGACTCCTCAATGCTCGGAGTGACGGAGGGTCAGTGCCTCAATGCTCGGAGTGAGGGAGGGTCAGTGACTCCCCAATGCTCGGAGTGGGGGAGGGTCAGTGCCTCAATGCTCGGAGTGAGGGAGGGTCAGTGACTCCCCAATGCTCGGAGTGGGGGAGGGTCAGTGACTCCTCAATGCTCGGAGTGAGGGAGGGTCAGTGAGTCCCCAATGCTCGGAGTGAGGGAGGGTCACTGACTCCTCAATGCTCGGAGTGAGGGAGGGTCAGTGAGTCCCCAATGCTCGGAGTGAGGGAGGGTCACTGACTCCTCAATGCTCGGAGCGAGGGAGGGTCAGTGACTCTGCTCAGTGAGGGGGTGAGTGAGGGAGAGTCAGTGTCTCTGCTCAGTGAGGGGGTGGGTGAGGGAGAGTCAGTGACTCTGCTCAGTGAGGGTGTGCGTGAGGGAGAGTCAGTGACTCTGCTCAGTGAGGGGGTGAGTGAGGGAGAGTCAGTGACTGCTTAGTGAGGGGGTGAGTGAGGGAGAGTCAGTGTCTCTACTCAATGAGGGGGTGAGTGAGGGAGAGTCAGTGACTCTGCTCAGTGAGGGGGTGAGTGAGGGAGAGTCAGTGACTCTGCTCAGTGAGGGGGTGAGTGAGGGAGAGTCAGAGACTCAGCTCAGTGAGGGGTGAGGGAGAGTCAGTGACTCTGCTCAGTGAGGCGGTGAGTGAGGGAGAGTCAGTGACTCTGCTCAGTGAGAGGGTGAGTGAGGGAGAGTCAGTGACTCTGCTCAGTGAGGGGGAGAGTGAGGGAGAGTCAGTGACTCTGCTCAGTGAGGGGGTGAGTGAGGGAGAGTCAGTGACTCTGCTCAGTGAGGGTGTGAGTGAGGGAGAGTCAGTGACTCTGCTCAGTGAGGGGGTGAGTGAGGGAGAGTCAGTGACTCTGCTCAGTGAGGGGGTGAGGGAGAGTCAGTGACTCTGCTCAGTGAGGGGGTGAGTGAGGGAGAGTCAGTGACTCTGCTCAGTGAGGGTGTGAGTGAGGGAGAGTCAGTGACTCTGCTCAGTGAGGGGGTGAGTGAGGGAGAGTCAGTGACTCTGCTCAGCGAGGGTGTGAGTGAGGGAGAGTCAGTGACTCTGCTCAGTGAGGGGGTGAGTGAGGGAGAGTCAGTGACTCTGCTCAGTGAGGGGGTGAGTGAGGGGGGAGTCAGTGACTCTGCTCAGTGAGGGGGTGAGTGTGGGAGAGCCAGTGACTCTGCTCAGTGAGGGGGTGAGTGAGGGAGAGTCAGTGACTGCTCAGTGAGGGGGTGAGTGAGGAAGAGTCAGTGACTCTGCTCAGTGAGGGGGTGAGTGAGGGAGAGTCAGTGACTCTGCACAGTGAGGGGGTGAGTGAGGGAGAGTCAGTGACTCTGCTCAGTGAGGCGGTGAGGGAGAGTCAGTGACTCTGCTCAGTGCGGGATGAGGGAGAGTCAGCGACTCTGCTCAGTGAGGGGGTGAGTGAGGGAGATTCAGTGACTCTGCTCAGTGAGGGGGTGAGTGAGGGAGAGTCAGTGACTGCTCAGTGAGGAGGTGAGTGAGGGAGAGTCAGCGACGCCGCTCAGTGAGGGGGTGAGTGAGGGAGAGTCAGTGACTCTGCTCAGTGAGGGGGTGAGTGAGGGAGAGTCAGTGACTCTGCTCAGCGAGGGGGTGAGTGAGGGAGAGTCAGTGACTCTGCTCAGTGAGGTGGTGAGTGAGGGAGAGTCAGTGACTGCTTAGTGAGGGGGTGAGTGAGGGAGAGTCAGTGTCTCTGCTCAGTGAGGGGGTGAGTGAGAGTCAGTGAGGGTGTGAGTGAGGGAGAGTCAGTGACTCTGCTCAGTGAGGGGGTGAGTGAGGGAGAGTCAGATACTCTGCTCAGTGAGGGGTGAGGGAGGGAGCGTCAGTGACTCTGCTCAGTGAGGGGTGGGTGAGGGAGAGTCAGTGACTCTGCTCAGTGAGGGTGTGAGTGAGGGAGAGTCAGTGACTCTGCTCAGTGAGGGGGTGAGTGAGGGAGAGTCAGTGACTGCTCAGTGAGGGGGTGAGGGAGAGTCAGCGACTCTGCTCAGTGAGGGGGTGAGTGAGGGAGAGTCGTTGACTCTGCTCAGTGAGGGGGTGAGTGAGGGAGAGTCAGTGACTGCTCAGTGAGGGTGTGAGTGAGGGAGAGTCAGTGACTCTGCTCAGTGAGGGGGTGAGTGAGGGAGAGTCAGTGACTCTGCTCAGTGAGGGGTGAGGGAGGGAGAGTCAGTGACTCTGCTCAGTGAGTGGGTGAGTGAGGGAGAGTCAGTGACTCTGCTCAGTGAGGGGGTGGGTGAGGGAGAGTCAGTGAATCTGGTCAGTGAGGGGGTGAGTGAGGGAGAGTCAGTGACTCTGCTCAGTGAGGGGGTGAGTGAGGGAGAGTCAGTGACTCTGCTCAGTGAGGGGGTGAGTGAGGGAGAGTCAGTGACTCTGCTCAGTGAGGGGGTGGGTGAGGGAGAGTCAGTGACTCTGCTCAGTGAGGGTGTGAGTGAGGGAGAGTCAGTGACTCTGCTCAGTGAGGGTGTGAGTGAGGGAGAGTCAGTGTCTCTACTCAATGAGGGGGTGAGTGAGAGTCAGTGACTGCTCAGTGAGGGCGTGAGTGAGGGAGAGTCAGAGACTCAGCTCAGTGAGGGGTGAGGGAGAGTCAGTGACTCTGCTCAGTGAGGCGGTGAGTGAGGGAGAGTCAGTGACTCTGCTCAGTGAGGGGGAGAGTGAGGGAGAGTCAGTGACTCTGCTCAGTGAGGGGGTGAGTGAGGGAGAGTCAGTGACTCTGCTCAGTGAGGGTGTGAGTGAGGGAGAGTCAGTGACTCTGCTCAGTGAGGGGGTGAGTGAGGGAGAGTCAGTGACTCTGCTCAGTGAGGGGGTGAGGGAGAGTCAGTGACTCTGCTCAGTGAGGGGGTGAGTGAGGGAGAGTCAGTGACTGCTCAGTGAGGGGGTGAGTGAGGAAGAGTCAGTGACTCTGCTCAGTGAGGGGGTGAGTGAGGGAGAGTCAGTGACTCTGCACAGTGAGGGGGTGAGTGAGGGAGAGTCAGCGACTCTGCTCAGTGAGGGGGTGAGTGAGGGAGAGTCAGCGACTCTGCTCAGTGAGGGGGTGAGTGAGGGAGAGTCAGCGACTCTGCTCAGTGAGGGGGTGAGTGAGGGAGAGTCAGTGACTCTGCTCAGTGAGGTGGTGAGTGAGGGAGAGTCAGTGACTGCTTAGTGAGGGGGTGAGTGAGGGAGAGTCAGTGTCTCTGCTCAGTGAGGGGGTGAGTGAGAGTCAGTGAGGGTGTGAGTGAGGGAGAGTCAGTGACTCTGCTCAGTGAGGGCGTGAGTGAGGGAGAGTCAGAGACTCTGCTCAGTGAGGGGTGAGGGAGGGAGCGTCAGTGACTCTGCTCAGTGAGGGGGTGGGTGAGGGAGAGTCAGTGACTCTGCTCAGTGAGGGCGTGAGTGAGGGAGAGTCAGTGACTCTGCTCAGTGAGGGGGTGAGTGAGGGGGGAGTCAGTGACTCTGCTCAGTGAGGGGGTGAGTGAGGGAGAGTCAGTGACTCTGCTCAGTGAGGGGGTGAGTGAGGGAGAGTCAGTGACTCTGCTCAGTGAGGGGGTGAGTGAGGGAGAGTCAGTGACTCTGCTCAGTGATGGGGTGAGTGAGGGAGAGCCAGTGACTCTGCTCAGTGAGGGTGTGAGTGAGGGAGAGTCAGTGACTCTGCTCAGTGAGGGGGTGAGGGAGAGTCAGTGACTCTGCTCAGGGAGGGGGTGAGTGAGGGAGAGTCAGTGACTGCTCAGTGAGGGGGTGAGTGAGGGAGAGTCAGTGTCCCTGCTCAGTGAGGGGGTGAGTGAGGGAGAGTCAGTGACTCTGCTCAATGAGGGGGTGAGTGAGGTGGAGTCAGTGACTCTGCTCAGTGAGGGTGTGAGTGAGGGAGAGTCAGTGACTCTGCTCAGTGAGGGGGTGAGTGAGGGAGAGTCAGTGACTCTGCTCAGTGAGGGGGTGAGTGAGGGAGAGTCAGTGACTCTGCTGAGTGAGAGGGTGAGTGAGGGAGAGTCAGTGACTCTGCTCAGTGAGGGGGTGAGTGAGGGAGAGTCAATGACTCTGCTCAGTGAGAGGGTGAGTGAGGGAGAGTCAGTGACTCTGCTCAGTGAGGGGGTGAGTGAGGGAGAGCCAGTGACTCTGCTCAGTGTGGGTGTGAGTGAGGGAGAGTCAGTGACTCTGCTCAGTGAGGGGGTGAGGGAGGGAGAGTGAGTGACTCTGCTCAGTGAGAGGGTGAGGGAGGGGGAGTCAGTGTCTCTGCTCAGTGACAGGGTGAGTGAGGGAGAGTCAGTGACTCTGCTCAGTGAGGGGGTGAGTGAGGGAGAGTCAGTGTCTCTGCTCAGTGAGGGGGTGAGTGAGGGAGAGTCAGTGTCTCTGCTCAGTGAGGGGTGAGTGAGGGAGAGTCAGTGACTCTGCTCAGTGAGAGGGTGAGTGAGGGAGAGTCAGTGACTCTGCTCAGTGAGGGTGTGAGTGAGGGAGAGTCAGTGACTTTGCTCAGTGAGGGGTGAATGAGGGAGAGTCAGTGACTCTGCTCAGTGTGGGGGTGAGTGAGGGAGAGTCAGTGACTCTGCTCAGTGAGGGGGTGAGTGTGGGAGAGCCAGTGACTCTGCTCAGTGAGGGGGTGAGGGAGAGTCAGCGACTCTGCTCAGTGAGGGGGTGAGTGAGGGAGAGTCAGTGACTCTGCTCAGTGAGGGGGTGAGTGAGGGAGAGTCAGTGACTCTGCTCAGTGAGGTGGTGAGTGAGGGAGAGTCAGTGACTGCTTAGTGAGGGGGTGAGTGAGGGAGAGTCAGTGTCTCTGCTCAGTGAGGGGGTGAGTGAGAGTCAGTGAGGGTGTGAGTGAGGGAGAGTCAGTGACTCTGCTCAGTGAGTGGGTGAGTGAGGGAGAGTCAGAGACTCTGCTCAGTGAGGGGTGAGGGAGGGAGCGTCAGTGACTCTGCTCAGTGAGGGGGTGGGTGAGGGAGAGTCAGTGACTCTGCTGAGTGAGGGTGTGAGTGAGGGAGAGTCAGTGACTCTGCTCAGTGAGGGGGTGAGTGAGGGGGGAGTCAGTGACTCTGCTCAGTGAGGGGGTGAGTGAGCGAGGGTCAGTGACTCTGCTCAGTGAGGGGGTGAGTGAGGGAGAGTCAGTGACTCTGCTCAGTGAGGGGGTGAGTGAGGGAGAGTCAGTGACTCTGCTCAGTGAGGTGGTGAGTGAGGGAGACTCAGTGACTGCTCAGTGAGGGGGTGAGTGAGCGTCAGTGAGGGGTGAGGGAGGGAGCGTCAGTGACTCTGCTCAGTGAGGGTGTGAGTGAGGGAGAGTCAGTGACTGCTCAGTGAGGGGGTGAGTGAGGGAGAGTCAGTGACTGCTCAGTGAGGAGGTGAATGAGGGAGAGTCAGCGACGCTGCTCAATGAGGGGGTGAGTGAGGGAGAGTCAGTGACTCTGCTCAGTGAGGGGGTGAGTGAGGGAGAGTCAGTGACTCTGCTCAGCGAGGGGGTGAGTGAGGGAGAGTCAGTGACTCTGCTCAGTGAGGGGGTGAGTGAGGGAGAGTCAGTGACTGCTTAGTGAGGGGGTGAGTGAGGGAGAGTCAGTGTCTCTGCTCAGTGAGGGGGTGAGTGAGAGTCAGTGAGGGTGTGAGTGAGGGAGAGTCAGTGACTCTGCTCAGTGAGGGGGTGAGTGAGGGAGAGTCAGAGACTCTGCTCAGTGAGGGGTGAGGGAGGGAGCGTCAGTGACTCTGCTCAGTGAGGGGTGGGTGTGGGAGAGTCAGTGACTCTGCTCAGTGAGGGTGTGAGTGAGGGAGAGTCAGTGACTCTGCTCAGTGAGGGGGTGAGTGAGGGAGAGTCAGTGACTCTGCTCAGTGAGGGGGTGAGTGAGGGAGAGTCAGTCACTCTGCTCAGTGAGGGGGTGAGGGAGAGTCAGTGACTCTGCTCAGTGAGGGGGTGAGGGAGAGTCAGCGACTCTGCTCAGTGAGGTGGTGAGTGAGGGAGAGTCGTTGACTCTGCTCAGTGAGGGGGTGAGTGAGGGAGAGTCAGTGACTGCTCAGTGAGGGTGTGAGTGAGGGAGAGTCAGTGACTCTGCTCAGTGAGGGGGTGAGTGAGGGAGAGTCAGTGACTCTGCTCAGTGAGGGGTGAGGGAGGGAGAGTCAGTGACTCTGCTCAGTGAGGGGGTGAGTGAGGGAGAGTCAGTGACTCTGCTCAGTGAGTGGGTGGGTGAGGGAGAGTCAGTGAATCTGGTCAGTGAGGGGGTGAGTGAGGGAGAGTCAGTGACTCTGCTCAGTGAGGGGGTGAGTGAGGGAGAGTCAGTGACTCTGCTCAGTGAGGGGGTGAGTGAGGGAGAGTCAGTGACTCTGCTCAGTGAGTGGGTGGGTGAGGGAGAGTCAGTGACCCTGCTCAGTGAGTGGGTGAGTGACGGAGAGTTTGTGACTCTGCTCAGTGAGGGGGTGAGCGAGGGAGAGTCAGTGACTCTGCTCAGTGAGGGGTGAGTGAGGGAGAGTCAGTGACACTGCTCAGTGAGGGGGTGAGTGAGGGAGAGTCAGTGACTCTGCTCAGTGAGGGTGTGAGTGAGGGAGAGTCAGTGACTCTGCTCAGTGAGGGGGTGAGTGAGGGAGAGTCAGTGACTCTGCTCAGTGAGGGTGTGAGTGAGGGAGAGTCAGTGACTGCTTAGTGAGGGGGTGAGTGAGAGTCAGTGACTGCTCAGTGAGGGCGTGAGTGAGGGAGAGTCAGAAACTCAGCTCAGTGAGGGGTGAGGGAGAGTCAGTGACTCTGCTCAGTGAGGGTGTGAGTGAGGGAGAGTCAGTGACTCTGCTCAGTGAGAGGGTGAGTGAGGGAGAGTCAGTGACTCTGCTCAGTGAGGGGGTGAGCGAGGGAGAGGCAGTGACTCTGCTCAGTGAGGGGGTGAGTGAGGGAGAGTCAGTGACTCTGCTCAGTGAGGGGGTGAGTGAGGGAGAGTCAGTGACTCTGCTCAGTGAGGGGGTGAGGGAGAGTCAGTGACTCTGCTCAGTGAGGGGGTGAGTATGGGAGAGTCAGTGACTCTGCTCAGTGAGAGGGTGAGTGAGGGAGAGTCAGTGACTCTGCTCAGTGAGGCGGTGAGTGAGGGAGAGTCAGTGACTCTGCTCAGTGAGAGGGTGAGTGAGGGAGAGTCAGTGACTCTGCTCAGTGAGGGTGTGAGTGAGGGAGAGTCAGTGACTCTGCTCAGTGAGGGGGTGAGGGAGAGTCAGTGACTCTGCTCAGTGAGGGGGTGAGTGAGGGAGAGTAGGTGACTGCTCAGTGAGAGGGTGAGTGAGGGAGAGCCAGTGACTCTGCTCAGTGAGGGGGAGAGTGAGGGAGAGTCAGTGACTGCTCAGTGAGGGGGTGAGTGAGGTGGAGTCAGTGACTCTGCTCAGTGAGGGGGTGAGTGAGGGAGAGTCAGTGACTCTGCTCAGTGAGAGGGTGAGTGAGGGAGAGTCAGTGACTCTGCTCAGTGAGGGGGTGAGTGAGGGAGAGTCAATGACTCTGCTCAGTGAGAGGGTGAGTGAGGGAGAGTCAGTGACTCTGCTCAGTGAGGGGGTGAGTGAGGGTGAGTCAGTGACTCTGCTCAGTGAGGGTGTGAGTGAGGGAGAGTCAGTGACTCTGCTCAGTGAGGGGTGAGGGAGGGAGAGTCAGTGACTCTGCTCAGTGAGAGGGTGAGGGAGGGGGAGTCAGTGTCTCTGCTCAGTGAGGGGGTGAGTGAGGGAGAGTCAGTGACTCTGCTCAGTGAGGGGGTGAGTGAGGGAGAGTCAGTGTCTCTACTCAGTGAGGGGGTGAGTGAGGGAGAGTCAGTGTCTCTGCTCAGTGAGGGCGTGAGTGAGGGAGAGTCAGTGACTCTGCTCAGTGAGGGGTGAGGGAGGGAGAGTCAGTGGCTCTGCTCAGTGAGGGGTCAGTGAGGGAGAGTCAGTGACTGCTCAGTGAGGGTGTGAGTGAGGGAGAGTCAGTGACTCTGCTCAGTGCGGGGGTGAGTGAGGGAGAGTCAGTGACTCTGCTCAGTGAGGGGTGAGTGAGGGAGAGTCAGTGGCTCTGCTCAGTGAGGGGTCAGTGAGGGAGAGTCAGTGACTGCTCAGTGCGGGGGTGAGTGAGGGAGAGTCAGTGACTCTGCTCAGTGAGGGGGTGAGTGAGGGAGAGTCAGTGACTCTGCTCAGTGAGCGGATACGTGAGGGAGAGTCAGTGACTCTGCTCAGTGAGGGGGTGAGTGAGGGAGAGTCAGTGACTCTGCTCAGTGAGGGGGTGAGTGAGGGAGAGTCAGTGACTCTGCACAGTGAGGGGGTGAGTGAGGGAGAGTCAGTGACTCTGCTCAGTGAGGGGGTGAGTGAGGGAGAGTCAGTGACTCTGCTCAGTGCGGGGGTGAGGGAGAGTCAGCGACTCTGCTCAGTGAGGGGGTAAGTGAGGGAGATTCAGTGACTCTGCTCAGTGACGGTGTGAGTGAGGGAGAGTCGGTGACTCTGCTCAGTGAGGGGGTGAGTGAGGGAGAGTCAGTGACTCTGCTCAGCGAGGGTGTGAGTGAGGGAGAGTCAGTGACTCTGCTCAGTGAGGTGGTGAGTAAGCGAGAGTCAGTGACTGCTTCGTGAGGGGGTGAGTGAGGGAGAGTCAGTGACTCTGCTCAGTGAGGGGGTGAGTGAGGGAGAGTCAGAGACTCTGCTCAGTGAGGGGTGAGGGAGGGAGCGTCAGTGATTCTGCTTAGTGAGGGGGTGGGTGAGGGAGAGTCAGTGACTCTGCTCAGTGAGGGTGTGAGTGAGGGAGAGTCAGTGACTCTGCTCAGTGAGGGGGTGAGTGACGGAGAGTCAGTGACTCTGCTCAGTGAGGGGGTGAGTGACGGAGAGTCAGTGACTCTGCTCAGTGAGGGGGTGAGTGAGGGAGAGTCAGTGACTCTGCTCAGTGAGGGGGTGAGGGAGAGTCAGCGACTCTGCTCAGTGAGGGGGTGAGTGAGGGAGAGTCGGTGACTCTGCTCAGTGAGGGGGTGAGTGAGGGAGAGTCAGTGACTGCTCAGTGAGGGTGTGAGTGAGGGAGAGTCAGTGACTCTGCTCAGTGAGGGGGTGAGTGAGGGAGAGTCAGTGACTCTGCTCAGTGAGGTGGTGGGTGAGGGAGAGTCAGTGAATCTGGTCAGTGAGGGGGTGAGTGAGGGAGAGTCAGTGACTCTGCTCAGTGAGGGGGTGAGTGAGGGAGAGTCAGTGACTCTGCTCAGTGAGGGGGTGAGTGAGGGAGAGTCAGTGACTCTGCTCAGTGAGGGGGTGAGTGAGGGAGAGTCAGTGACTGCTCAGTGAGGGGGTGAGCAAGGGAGGCTCAGTGACTCTGCTCAGTGAGGGGTGAGTGAGGGAGAGTCAGCGACTCTGCTCAGTGAGGGGGTGAGTGAGGGAGAGTCGGTGACTCTGCTCAGTGAGGGGGTGAGTGAGGGAGAGTCAGTGACTGCTCAGTGAGGGTGTGAGTGAGGGAGAGTCAGTGACTCTGCTCAGTGAGGGGGTGAGTGAGGGAGAGTCAATGACTCTGCTCAGTGAGGGGGTGAGTGAGGGAGAGTCAGTGACTCTGCTCAGTGAGGGGGTGAGTGAGGGAGAGTCAGTGACTCTGCTCAGTGAGGGGGTGAGTGAGGGAGAGTCAGTGTCTCTGCTCAGTGAGGGGGTGAGTGAGGGAGAGTCAGTGTCTCTGCTCAGTGAGGGCGAGAGTGAGGGAGAGTCAGTGACTCTGCTCAGTGAGGGGTGAGGGAGGGAGAGTCAGTGGCTCTGCTCAGTGAGGGGTCAGTGAGGGAGAGTCAGTGACTGCTCAGTGAGGGTGTGAGTGAGGGAGAGTCAGTGACTCTGCTCAGTGCGGGGGTGAGTGAGGGAGAGTCAGTGACTCTGCTCAGTGAGGGGTGAGTGAGGGAGAGTCAGTGGCTCTGCTCAGTGAGGGGTCAGTGAGGGAGAGTCAGTGACTGCTCAGTGAGGGTGTGAGTGAGGGAGAGTCAGTGACTCTGCTCAGTGCGGGGGTGAGTGAGGGAGAGTCAGTGACTCTGCTCAGTGAGGGGGTGAGTGAGGGAGAGTCAGTGACTCTGCTCAGTGCGGGGGTGAGGGAGAGTCAGCGACTCTGCTCAGTGAGGGGGTGAGTGAGGGAGATTCAGTGACTCTGCTCAGTGACGGTGTGAGTGAGGGAGAGTCAGTGACTCTGCTCAGTGAGGGGGTGAGTGAGGGAGAGTCAGTGACTCTGCTCAGCGAGGGTGTGAGTGAGGGAGAGTCAGTGACTCTGCTCAGTGAGGTGGTGAGTAAGCGAGAGTCAGTGACTGCTTCGTGAGGGGGTGAGTGAGGGAGAGTCAGTGACTCTGCTCAGTGAGGGGGTGAGTGAGGGAGAGTCAGAGACTGCTCAGTGAGGGGTGAGGGAGGGAGCGTCAGTGATTCTGCTTAGTGAGGGTGTGAGTGAGGGAGAGTCAGTGGCTCTGCTCAGTGAGGGGTCAGTGAGGGAGAGTCAGTGACTGCTCAGTGAGGGTGTGAGTGAGGGAGAGTCAGTGACTCTGCTCAGTGAGGGGGTGAGTGACGGAGAGTCAGTGACTCTGCTCAGTGAGGGGGTGAGTGAGGGAGAGTCAGTGACTCTGCTCAGTGAGGGGGTGAGGGAGAGTCAGCGACTCTGCTCAGTGAGGGGTGAGTGAGGGAGAGTCGGTGACTCTGCTCAGTGAGGGGGTGAGTGAGGGAGAGTCAATGACTGCTCAGTGAGGGTGTGAGTGAGGGAGAGTCAGTGACTCTGCTCAGTGAGGGGGTGAGTGAGGGAGAGTCAGTGACTCTGCTCAGTGAGGGGGTGGGTGAGGGAGAGTCAGTGACCCTGCTCAGTGAGGGGGTGAGTGAGGGAGAGTCAGTGACTCTGCTCAGTGAGGGGGTGAGCAAGGGAGGCTCAGTGACTCTGCTCAGTGAGGGGTGAGTGAGGGAGAGTCAGTGACTCTGCTCAGTGAGGGGGTGAGTGAGGGAGAGTCAGTGACTCTGCTCAGTGAGGGGGTGATTGAAGGAGAGTCAGTGACTGCTCAGTGAGGGGGTGAGTGAGGGAGAGTCAGTGACTCTGCTCAGTGAGGGGGTGAGTGAGGGAGAGTCAGTGACTGCTTAGTGAGGGGTGAGGGAGAGTCAGTGACTCTGCTCAATGAGGGGGTGAGTGAGGGAGAGTCACAGACTCAGCTCAGTGAGGGGTGAGGGAGAGTCAGTGACTCTGCTCAGTGAGGGGGTGAGTGAGGGAGAGTCAGTGTCTCTACTCAATGAGGGGGTGAGTGAGGGAGAGTCACAGACTCAGCTCAGTGAGGGGTGAGGGAGAGTCAGTGACTCTGCTCAGTGAGGGGGTGAGTGAGGGAGAGTCAGTGACTGCTCAGTGAGGGGGTGAGTGAGGGAGAGTCATTGACTCTGCTCAGTGAGGGGGTGAGGGAGAGTCAGTGACTCTGCTCAGTGAGGCGGTGAGTGAGGGAGAGTCAGTGACTCTGCTCAGTGAGAGGGTGAGTGAGGGAGAGTCAGTGACTCTGCTCAGTGAGGGGGTGAGTGAGGGAGAGTCAGTGACTCTGCTCAGTGAGGGGGTGAGTGAGGGAGAGTCAGTGACTCTGCTCAGTGAGGGGGTGAGTGAGGGAGAGTCAGTGACTCTGCTCAGTGAGCGGGTGAGTGAGGGAGAGTCAGTGACTCTGCTCAGTGAGGGTGTGAGTGAGGGAGAGTCAGTGACTCTGCTCAGTGAGGGGGTGAGTGAGGGAGAGTCAGTGACTCTGCTCAGTGAGGGGGTGAGTGAGGGAGAGTCAGTGACTCTGCTCAGTGAGGCGGTGAGTGAGGGAGAGTCAGTGACTCTGCTCAGTGAGAGGGTGAGTGAGGGAGAGTCAGTGACTCTGCTCAGTGAGGGGGTGAGTGAGGGAGAGTCAGTGACTCTGCTCAGTGAGGGTGTGAGTGAGGGAGAGTCAGTGACTCTGCTCAGTGAGGGGGTGAGTGAGGGAGAGTCAGTGACTCTGCTCAGTGAGGGGGTGAGTGAGGGAGAGTCAGTGACTCTGCTCAGTGAGAGGGTGAGTGAGGGAGAGTCAGTGACTCTGCTCAGTGAGGGGGTGAGTGAGGGAGAGTCAGTGACTCTGCTCAGTGAGGGGGTGAGTGAGGGAGAGTCAGTGTCTCTACTCAATGAGGGGGTGAGTGAGAGTCAGTGACTGCTCAGTGAGGGGGTGAGTGAGGGAGAGTCCGAGACTCAGCTCAGTGAGGGGTGAGGGAGAGTCAGTGACTCTGCTCAGTGAGGGGGTGAGTGAGGGAGAGTCAGTGACTCTGCTCAGTGAGGGGGTGAGTGAGGGAGAGTCATTGACTCTGCTCAGTGAGGGTGTGAGTGAGGGAGAGTCAGTGACTCTGCTCAGTGAGGGTGTGAGTGAGGGAGAGTCAGTGACTCTGCTCAGTGAGGGGGTGAGTGAGGGAGAGTCAGTGAATCTGGTCAGTGAGGGGGTGAGTGAGGGAGAGTCAGTGAATCTGGTCAGTGAGGGGGTGAGTGAGGGAGAGTCAGTGACTCTGCTCAGTGAGGGTGTGAGTGAGGGAGAGTCAGTGACTCTGCTCAGTGAGAGGGTGAGTGAGGGAGAGTCAGTGACTCTGCTCAATGAGGGGGTGAGTGAGAAAGAGTCAGTGACTCTGCTCAGTGAGGGGGTGAGTGAGGGAGAGTCAGTGACTCTGCTCAGTGAGCGGATAAGTGAGGGAGAGTCAGTGACTCTGCTCAGCGAGGGGGTGAGTGAGGGAGAGTCAGTGACTCTGCTCAGTGAGGGGGTGAGTGAGAAAGAGTCAGTGACTCTGCTCAGTGAGGGGGTGAGTGAGGGAGAGTCAGTGACTCTGCTCAGTGAGGGGGTGAGTGAGGGAGAGTCAGTGACTCTGCTCAGTGAGAGGGTGAGTGAGGGAGAGTCAGTGACTCTGCTCCGTGAGGGGGTGAGTGAGGGAGAGTCAGTGACTCTGCTCAGTGAGGGGGTGAGTGAGGGAGAGTCAGTGACTCTGCTCCGTGAGGGGGTGAGTGAGGGAGATTCAGTGACTCTGCTCCGTGAGGGGGTGAGTGAGGGAGAGTCAGTGACTCTGCTCAGTGAGGGGGTGAGTGAGGGAGAGTCAGTGACTCTGCTCAGTGAGGGGGTGAGTGAGGGAGAGTCAGTGACTCTGCTCAGTGAGGGGTGAGTGAGGGAGAGTCAGTGACTCTGGTCCGTGAGGGGTGAGTGAGGGAGAGTCAGTGACTCTGCTCAGTGAGGGGGTGAGTGAGGGAGAGTCAGTGACTCTGCTCAGTGAGGGGGTGAGTGAGGGAGAGTCAGTGACTGCTCAGTGAGGGAGTGAGTGAGGGAGAGTCAGTGACTCTGCACAGTGAGGGGGTGAGTGAGGGAGAGTCAGTGACTCTGCTCAGTGAGTGGGTGAGGGAGGGAGAGTCAGTGACTCTGCTCAGTGAGGGGGTGAGTGAGGGAGAGTCAGTGACTGCTTAGTGAGGGGGTGAGTGAGGGAGAGTCAGAGACTCTGCTCAGTGAGGGGTGAGCGAGGGAGCGTCAGTGACTCTGCTCAGTGAGGGGGTGTGGTGAGGGAGAGTCAGTGACTCTGCTCAGTGAGGGTGTGAGTGAGGTAGAGTCAGTGAGTCTGCTCAGTGAGGGGGTGAGTGAGGGAGAGTCAGTGACTCTGCTCAGTGAGGGGGTGAGGGAGAGTCAGCGACCCTGCTCAGTGAGGGGGTGAGTGAGGGAGATTCAGTGACTCTGCTCAGTGAGGGGGTGAGTGAGGGAGAGTCAGTGACTCTGCTCAGTGAGGGTGTGAGTGAGGGAGAGTCAGTGACTCTGCTCAGTGAGGGGTTGAGTGAGGGAGAGTCAGTGACTCTGCTCAGTGAGGGAGTGAGGGAGAGTCAGTGACTCTGCTCAGTGAGGGGGTGAGGGAGAGTCAGTGACTCTGCTCAGTGAGGGGGTGAGTGAGGGAGAATCAGTGACTCTGCTCAGTGAGAGGGTGAGTGAGGGAGAGTCAGTGACTCTGCTCAGTGAGCGGGTGAGTGAGGGAGAGTCAGTGACTCTGCTCAGTGAGGGGGTGAGTGAGGGAGAGTCAGTGACTCTGCTCAGTGAGGGGCTCAGTGAGGGGGTGAGTGAGGGAGAGTCAGTGACTGCTCAGTGAGGAGGTGAGTGAGGGAGAGTCAGCGACTCTGCTCAGTGAGGGGGTGAGTGAGGGGGAGTCAGTGACTCTGCTCAGTGAGGGGGTGAGTGAGGGAGAGTCAGTGATTCTGCTCAGCGAGGGGGTGAGTGAGGGAGAGTCAGTGACTCCGCTCAGTGAGGTGGTGAGTGAGGGAGAGTCAGTGACTGCTTAGTGAGGGGGTGAGTGAGGGAGAGTCAGTGTCTCTGCTCAGTGAGGGGGTGAGTGAGAGTCAGTGAGGGTGTGAGTGAGAGAAAGTCAGTGACCTGCTCAGTGAGGGGGTGGGTGAGGGAGAGTCAGAGACTATGCTCAGTGAGGGGTGAGGGAGGGAGCGTCAGTGACTCTGCTCAGCGAGTGGGTGAGTGAGGGGGGAGTCAGTGACTCTGCTCAGTGAGGGGGTGAGTGAGGGAGAGTCAGTGACTCTGCTCAGTGAGGGGGTGAGGGAGAGTCAGTGACTCTGCTCAGTGAGGGGGTGAGTGAGGGGGGAGTCAGTGACTCTGCTCAGTGAGGGTGTGAGTGAGGGAGAGTCAGTGACTCTGCTCAGTGAGGGGGTGAGTGAGGGAGAGTCAGTGACTCTGCTCAGTGAGGGTGTGAGTGAGGGAGATTCAGTGACTCTGCTCAGTGAGGGGTGAGTGAGGGAGAGTCAGTGACTCTGCTCAGTGAGGGGGTGAGGGAGAGTCAGCGACTCTGCTCAGTCAGGGGGTGAGTGAGGGAGATTCAGTGACTCTGCTCAGTGAGCGGGTGAGGGAGAGTCAGTGACTCTGCTCAGTGAGCGGGTGAGGGAGGGGAGAGTCAGGGACTCTGCTCAGTGAGAGGGTGAGTGAGGGGGGAGTCAGTGACTCTGCTCAGTGAGGGTGTGGTGAGGGAGAGTCAGTGACTCTGCTCAGCGAGGGGTTGAGTGAGGGAGAGTCAGTGACTCTGCTCAGTGAGGGAGTGAGGGAGAGTCAGTGACTCTGCTCAGTGAGGGGGTGAGGGAGAGTCAGTGACTCTGCTCAGTGAGGGGGTGAGTGAGGGAGAGTCAGTGACTCTGCTCAGTGAGGGGGTGAATGAGGGAGACTCAGTGACTCTGCTCAGTGAGAGGGTGAGTGAGGGAGAGTCAGTGACTCTGCTCAGTGAGAGGGTGAGTGAGGGAGAGTCAGTGACTCTGCTCAGTGAGGGGGTGAGTGAGGGAGAGTCAGTCACTCTGCTCAGTGAGGGGGTGAGGGAGAGTCAGTGACTCTGCTCAGTGAGGGGGTGAGGGAGAGTCAGCGACTCTGCTCAGTGAGGTGGTGAGTGAGGGAGAGTCGTTGACTCTGCTCAGTGAGGGGGTGAGTGAGGGAGAGTCAGTGACTGCTCAGTGAGGGTGTGAGTGAGGGAGAGTCAGTGACTCTGCTCAGTGAGGGGGTGAGTGAGGGAGAGTCAGTGACTCTGCTCAGTGAGGGGTGAGGGAGGGAGAGTCAGTGACTCTGCTCAGTGAGGGGGTGAGTGAGGGAGAGTCAGTGACTCTGCTCAGTGAGGGGGTGGGTGAGGGAGAGTCAGTGAATCTGGTCAGTGAGGGGGTGAGTGAGGGAGAGTCAGTGACTCTGCTCAGTGAGGGGGTGAGTGAGGGAGAGTCAGTGACTCTGCTCAGTGAGGGGGTGAGTGAGGGAGAGTCAGTGACTCTGCTCAGTGAGTGGGTGGGTGAGGGAGAGTCAGTGACCCTGCTCAGTGAGTGGGTGAGTGACGGAGAGTTTGTGACTCTGCTCAGTGAGGGGGTGAGCGAGGGAGAGTCAGTGACTCTGCTCAGTGAGGGGTGAGTGAGGGAGAGTCAGTGACACTGCTCAGTGAGGGGGTGAGTGAGGGAGAGTCAGTGACTCTGCTCAGTGAGGGTGTGAGTGAGGGAGAGTCAGTGACTCTGCTCAGTGAGGGGGTGAGTGAGGGAGAGTCAGTGACTCTGCTCAGTGAGGGTGTGAGTGAGGGAGAGTCAGTGACTGCTTAGTGAGGGGGTGAGTGAGAGTCAGTGACTGCTCAGTGAGGGCGTGAGTGAGGGAGAGTCAGAAACTCAGCTCAGTGAGGGGTGAGGGAGAGTCAGTGACTCTGCTCAGTGAGGGTGTGAGTGAGGGAGAGTCAGTGACTCTGCTCAGTGAGAGGGTGAGTGAGGGAGAGTCAGTGACTCTGCTCAGTGAGGGGGTGAGCGAGGGAGAGGCAGTGACTCTGCTCAGTGAGGGGGTGAGTGAGGGAGAGTCAGTGACTCTGCTCAGTGAGGGGGTGAGTGAGGGAGAGTCAGTGACTCTGCTCAGTGAGGGGGTGAGGGAGAGTCAGTGACTCTGCTCAGTGAGGGGGTGAGTATGGGAGAGTCAGTGACTCTGCTCAGTGAGAGGGTGAGTGAGGGAGAGTCAGTGACTCTGCTCAGTGAGGGGGTAAGTGAGGGAGAGTCAGTGACTCTGCTCAGTGAGGCGGTGAGTGAGGGAGAGTCAGTGACTCTGCTCAGTGAGGGGGTGAGTGAGGGAGAGTCAGTGACTCTGCTCAGTGAGGGGGTGAGTGAGGAAGAGTCAGTGACTCTGCTCCGTGAGAGGGTGAGTGAGGGAGAGTCAGTGACTCTGCTCAGTGAGAGGGTGAGTGAGGGAGAGTCAGTGACTCTGCTCAGTGAGGGGGTGAGGGAGAGTCAGTGACTCTGCTCAGTGAGGGGGTGAGTGAGGGAGAGTAGGTGACTGCTCAGTGAGGGGGTGAGTGAGGGAGAGTCAGTGTCCCTGCTCAGTGAGGGGGTGAGTGAGGTGGAGTCAGTGACTCTGCTCAGTGAGGGGGTGAGTGAGGGAGAGTCAGTGACTCTGCTCAGTGAGGGGGTGAGTGAGGGAGAGTCAATGACTCTGCTCAGTGAGGGGGTGAGTGAGGGTGAGTCAGTGACTCTGCTCAGTGAGGGGGTGAGTGAGGGTGAGTCAGTGACTCTGCTCAGTGAGGGTGTGAGTGAGGGAGAGTCAGTGACTCTGCTCAGTGAGGGGTGAGGGAGGGAGAGTCAGTGACTCTGCTCAGTGAGGGGGTGAGTGAGGGAGAGTCAGTGTCCCTGCTCAGTGAGGGGGTGAGTGAGGTGGAGTCAGTGACTCTGCTCAGTGAGGGGGTGAGTGAGGGAGAGTCAGTGACTCTGCTCAGTGAGAGGGTGAGTGAGGGAGAGTCAATGACTCTGCTCAGTGAGAGGGTGAGTGAGGGAGAGTCAGTGACTCTGCTCAGTGAGGGGGTGAGTGAGGGAGAGTCAGTGACTCTGCTCAGTGAGGGGTGAGGGAGGGAGAGTCAGTGACTCTGCTCAGTGAGAGGTGAGGGAGGGGGAGTCAGTGTCTCTGCTCAGTGAGGGGGTGAGTGAGGGAGAGTCAGTGACTCTGCTCAGTGAGGGGGTGAGTGAGGGAGAGTCAGTGACTCTGCTCAGTGAGGGGGTGAGTGAGGGAGAGTCAGTGTCTCTGCTCAGTGAGGGCGTGAGTGAGGGAGAGTCAGTGACTCTGCTCAGTGAGGGGTGAGGGAGGGAGAGTCAGTGGCTCTGCTCAGTGAGGGGTCAGTGAGGGAGAGTCAGTGACTGCTCAGTGAGGGTGTGAGTGAGGGAGAGTCAGTGACTCTGCTCAGTGCGGGGGTGAGTGAGGGAGAGTCAGTGACTCTGCTCAGTGAGGGGTGAGTGAGGGAGAGTCAGTGGCTCTGCTCAGTGAGGGGTCAGTGAGGGAGAGTCAGTGGCTCTGCTCAGTGAGGGGGTGAGTGAGGGAGAGTCAGTGACTCTGCTCAGTGAGGGGGTGAGTGAGGGAGAGTCAGTGACTCTGCTCAGTGAGCGGATACGTGAGGGAGAGTCAGTGACTCTGCTCAGTGAGGGGGTGAGTGAGGGAGAGTCAGTGACTCTGCTCAGTGAGGGGGTGAGTGAGGGAGAGTCAGTGACTCTGCACAGTGAGGGGGTGAGTGAGGGAGAGTCAGTGACTCTGCTCAGTGAGGGGGTGAGTGAGGGAGAGTCAGTGACTCTGCTCAGTGCGGGGGTGAGGGAGAGTCAGCGACTCTGCTCAGTGAGGGGGTAAGTGAGGGAGATTCAGTGACTCTGCTCAGTGAGGTGGTGAGTAAGCGAGAGTCAGTGACTGCTTCGTGAGGGGGTGAGTGAGGGAGAGTCAGTGACTCTGCTCAGTGAGGGGGTGAGTGAGGGAGAGTCAGAGACTCTGCTCAGTGAGGGGTGAGGGAGGGAGCGTCAGTGATTCTGCTTAGTGAGGGGGTGGGTGAGGGAGAGTCAGTGACTCTGCTCAGTGAGGGTGTGAGTGAGGGAGAGTCAGTGACTCTGCTCAGTGAGGGGGTGAGTGAGGGGGGAGTCAGTGACTCTGCTCAGTGAGGGGGTGAGTGACGGAGAGTCAGTGACTCTGCTCAGTGAGGGGGTGAGTGAGGGAGAGTCAGTGACTCTGCTCAGTGAGGGGGTGAGGGAGAGTCAGCGACTCTGCTCAGTGAGGGGGTGAGTGAGGGAGAGTCGGTGACTCTGCTCAGTGAGGGGGTGAGTGAGGGAGAGTCAGTGACTGCTCAGTGAGGGTGTGAGTGAGGGAGAGTCAGTGACTCTGCTCAGTGAGGGGGTGAGTGAGGGAGAGTCAGTGACTCTGCTCAGTGAGGTGGTGGGTGAGGGAGAGTCAGTGAATCTGGTCAGTGAGGGGGTGAGTGAGGGAGAGTCAGTGACTCTGCTCAGTGAGGGGGTGAGTGAGGGAGAGTCAGTGACTCTGCTCAGTGAGGGGGTGAGTGAGGGAGAGTCAGTGACTCTGCTCAGTGAGGGGGTGAGTGAGGGAGAGTCAGTGACTGCTCAGTGAGGGGGTGAGTGAGGGAGAGTCAGCGACTCTGCTCAGTGCGGGGGTGAGTGAGGGAGAGTCGGTGACTCTGCTCAGTGAGGGGGTGAGTGAGGGAGAGTCAGTGACTGCTCAGTGAGGGTGTGAGTGAGGGAGAGTCAGCGACTCTGCTCAGTGCGGGGGTGAGTGAGGGAGAGTCAGCGACTCTGCTCAGTGCGGGGGTGAGTGAGGGAGAGTCGGTGACTCTGCTCAGTGAGGGGGTGAGTGAGGGAGAGTCAGTGACTGCTCAGTGAGGGTGTGAGTGAGGGAGAGTCAGTGACTCTGCTCAGTGAGGGGGTGAGTGAGGGAGAGTCAATGACTCTGCTCAGTGAGGGGGTGAGTGAGGGAGAGTCAGTGACTCTGCTCAGTGAGGGGGTGAGTGAGGGAGAGTCAGTGACTCTGCTCAGTGAGGGGGTGAGTGAGGGAGAGTCAGTGTCTCTGCTCAGTGAGGGGGTGAGTGAGGGAGAGTCAGTGTCTCTGCTCAGTGAGGGCGAGAGTGAGGGAGAGTCAGTGACTCTGCTCAGTGAGGGGTGAGGGAGGGAGAGTCAGTGGCTCTGCTCAGTGAGGGGTCAGTGAGGGAGAGTCAGTGACTGCTCAGTGAGGGTGTGAGTGAGGGAGAGTCAGTGACTCTGCTCAGTGCGGGGGTGAGTGAGGGAGAGTCAGTGACTCTGCTCAGTGAGGGGTGAGTGAGGGAGAGTCAGTGGCTCTGCTCAGTGAGGGGTCAGTGAGGGAGAGTCAGTGACTGCTCAGTGAGGGTGTGAGTGAGGGAGAGTCAGTGACTCTGCTCAGTGCGGGGGTGAGTGAGGGAGAGTCAGTGACTCTGCTCAGTGAGGGGGTGAGTGAGGGAGAGTCAGTGACTCTGCTCAGTGCGGGGGTGAGGGAGAGTCAGCGACTCTGCTCAGTGAGGGGGTGAGTGAGGGAGATTCAGTGACTCTGCTCAGTGACGGTGTGAGTGAGGGAGAGTCAGTGACTCTGCTCAGTGAGGGGGTGAGTGAGGGAGAGTCAGTGACTCTGCTCAGCGAGGGTGTGAGTGAGGGAGAGTCAGTGACTCTGCTCAGTGAGGTGGTGAGTAAGCGAGAGTCAGTGACTGCTTCGTGAGGGGGTGAGTGAGGGAGAGTCAGTGACTCTGCTCAGTGAGGGGGTGAGTGAGGGAGAGTCAGAGACTGCTCAGTGAGGGGTGAGGGAGGGAGCGTCAGTGATTCTGCTTAGTGAGGGTGTGAGTGAGGGAGAGTCAGTGGCTCTGCTCAGTGAGGGGTCAGTGAGGGAGAGTCAGTGACTGCTCAGTGAGGGTGTGAGTGAGGGAGAGTCAGTGACTCTGCTCAGTGAGGGGGTGAGTGACGGAGAGTCAGTGACTCTGCTCAGTGAGGGGGTGAGTGAGGGAGAGTCAGTGACTCTGCTCAGTGAGGGGGTGAGGGAGAGTCAGCGACTCTGCTCAGTGAGGGGTGAGTGAGGGAGAGTCGGTGACTCTGCTCAGTGAGGGGGTGAGTGAGGGAGAGTCAGTGACTGCTCAGTGAGGGTGTGAGTGAGGGAGAGTCAGTGACTCTGCTCAGTGAGGGGGTGAGTGAGGGAGAGTCAGTGACTCTGCTCAGTGAGGGGGTGGGTGAGGGAGAGTCAGTGACCCTGCTCAGTGAGGGGGTGAGTGAGGGAGAGTCAGTGACTCTGCTCAGTGAGGGGGTGAGCAAGGGAGGCTCAGTGACCCTGCTCAGTGAGGGGTGAGTGAGGGAGAGTCAGTGACTCTGCTCAGTGAGGGGGTGAGTGAGGGAGAGTCAGTGACTCTGCTCAGTGAGGGGGTGATTGAAGGAGAGTCAGTGACTGCTCAGTGAGGGGGTGAGTGAGGGAGAGTCAGTGACTCTGCTCAGTGAGGGGGTGAGTGAGGGAGAGTCAGTGACTGCTTAGTGAGGGGGTGAGTGAGGGAGAGTCAGTGTCTCTACTCAATGAGGGGGTGAGTGAGGGAGAGTCACAGACTCAGCTCAGTGAGGGGTGAGGGAGAGTCAGTGACTCTGCTCAGTGAGGGGGTGAGTGAGGGAGAGTCAGTGACTGCTCAGTGAGGGGGTGAGTGAGGGAGAGTCAGTGACTCTGCTCAGTGAGGGGGTGAGTGAGGGGGGAGTCAGTGACTCTGCTCAGTGAGGGGGTGAGTGACGGAGAGTCAGTGACTCTGCTCAGTGAGGGGGTGAGTGAGGGAGAGTCAGTGACTCTGCTCAGTGAGGGGGTGAGGGAGAGTCAGCGACTCTGCTCAGTGAGGGGGTGAGTGAGGGAGAGTCGGTGACTCTGCTCAGTGAGGGGGTGAGTGAGGGAGAGTCAGTGACTGCTCAGTGAGGGTGTGAGTGAGGGAGAGTCAGTGACTCTGCTCAGTGAGGGGGTGAGTGAGGGAGAGTCAGTGACTCTGCTCAGTGAGGTGGTGGGTGAGGGAGAGTCAGTGAATCTGGTCAGTGAGGGGGTGAGTGAGGGAGAGTCAGTGACTCTGCTCAGTGAGGGGGTGAGTGAGGGAGAGTCAGTGACTCTGCTCAGTGAGGGGGTGAGTGAGGGAGAGTCAGTGACTCTGCTCAGTGAGGGGGTGAGTGAGGGAGAGTCAGTGACTGCTCAGTGAGGGGGTGAGTGAGGGAGAGTCAGCGACTCTGCTCAGTGCGGGGGTGAGTGAGGGAGAGTCGGTGACTCTGCTCAGTGAGGGGGTGAGTGAGGGAGAGTCAGTGACTGCTCAGTGAGGGTGTGAGTGAGGGAGAGTCAGCGACTCTGCTCAGTGCGGGGGTGAGTGAGGGAGAGTCAGCGACTCTGCTCAGTGCGGGGGTGAGTGAGGGAGAGTCGGTGACTCTGCTCAGTGAGGGGGTGAGTGAGGGAGAGTCAGTGACTGCTCAGTGAGGGTGTGAGTGAGGGAGAGTCAGTGACTCTGCTCAGTGAGGGGGTGAGTGAGGGAGAGTCAATGACTCTGCTCAGTGAGGGGGTGAGTGAGGGAGAGTCAGTGACTCTGCTCAGTGAGGGGGTGAGTGAGGGAGAGTCAGTGACTCTGCTCAGTGAGGGGGTGAGTGAGGGAGAGTCAGTGTCTCTGCTCAGTGAGGAGTGAGGGAGGGAGAGTCAGTGGCTCTGCTCAGTGAGGGGTCAGTGAGGGAGAGTCAGTGACTGCTCAGTGAGGGTGTGAGTGAGGGAGAGTCAGTGACTCTGCTCAGTGCGGGGGTGAGTGAGGGAGAGTCAGTGACTCTGCTCAGTGAGGGGTGAGTGAGGGAGAGTCAGTGGCTCTGCTCAGTGAGGGGTCAGTGAGGGAGAGTCAGTGACTGCTCAGTGAGGGTGTGAGTGAGGGAGAGTCAGTGACTCTGCTCAGTGCGGGGGTGAGTGAGGGAGAGTCAGTGACTCTGCTCAGTGAGGGGGTGAGTGAGGGAGAGTCAGTGACTCTGCTCAGTGCGGGGGTGAGGGAGAGTCAGCGACTCTGCTCAGTGAGGGGGTGAGTGAGGGAGATTCAGTGACTCTGCTCAGTGACGGTGTGAGTGAGGGAGAGTCAGTGACTCTGCTCAGTGAGGGGGTGAGTGAGGGAGAGTCAGTGACTCTGCTCAGCGAGGGTGTGAGTGAGGGAGAGTCAGTGACTCTGCTCAGTGAGGTGGTGAGTAAGCGAGAGTCAGTGACTGCTTCGTGAGGGGGTGAGTGAGGGAGAGTCAGTGACTCTGCTCAGTGAGGGGGTGAGTGAGGGAGAGTCAGAGACTGCTCAGTGAGGGGTGAGGGAGGGAGCGTCAGTGATTCTGCTTAGTGAGGGTGTGAGTGAGGGAGAGTCAGTGGCTCTGCTCAGTGAGGGGTCAGTGAGGGAGAGTCAGTGACTGCTCAGTGAGGGTGTGAGTGAGGGAGAGTCAGTGACTCTGCTCAGTGAGGGGGTGAGTGACGGAGAGTCAGTGACTCTGCTCAGTGAGGGGGTGAGTGAGGGAGAGTCAGTGACTCTGCTCAGTGAGGGGGTGAGGGAGAGTCAGCGACTCTGCTCAGTGAGGGGTGAGTGAGGGAGAGTCGGTGACTCTGCTCAGTGAGGGGGTGAGTGAGGGAGAGTCAGTGACTGCTCAGTGAGGGTGTGAGTGAGGGAGAGTCAGTGACTCTGCTCAGTGAGGGGGTGAGTGAGGGAGAGTCAGTGACTCTGCTCAGTGAGGGGGTGGGTGAGGGAGAGTCAGTGACCCTGCTCAGTGAGGGGGTGAGTGAGGGAGAGTCAGTGACTCTGCTCAGTGAGGGGGTGAGCAAGGGAGGCTCAGTGACCCTGCTCAGTGAGGGGTGAGTGAGGGAGAGTCAGTGACTCTGCTCAGTGAGGGGGTGAGTGAGGGAGAGTCAGTGACTCTGCTCAGTGAGGGGGTGATTGAAGGAGAGTCAGTGACTGCTCAGTGAGGGGGTGAGTGAGGGAGAGTCAGTGACTCTGCTCAGTGAGGGGGTGAGTGAGGGAGAGTCAGTGACTGCTTAGTGAGGGGGTGAGTGAGGGAGAGTCAGTGTCTCTACTCAATGAGGGGGTGAGTGAGGGAGAGTCACAGACTCAGCTCAGTGAGGGGTGAGGGAGAGTCAGTGACTCTGCTCAGTGAGGGGGTGAGTGAGGGAGAGTCAGTGACTGCTCAGTGAGGGGGTGAGTGAGGGAGAGTCATTGACTCTGCTCAGTGAGGGGGTGAGGGAGAGTCAGTGACTCTGCTCAGTGAGGCGGTGAGTGAGGGAGAGTCAGTGACTCTGCTCAGTGAGAGGGTGAGTGAGGGAGAGTCAGTGACTCTGCTCAGTGAGGGGGTGAGTGAGGGAGAGTCAGTGACTCTGCTCAGTGAGGGTGTGAGTGAGGGAGAGTCAGTGACTCTGCTCAGTGAGGGGGTGAGTGAGGGAGAGTCAGTGACTCTGCTCAGTGAGGGGGTGAGTGAGGGAGAGTCAGTGACTCTGCTCAGTGAGGCGGTGAGTGAGGGAGAGTCAGTGTCTCTGCTCAGTGAGGGGGTGAGTGAGGGAGAGTCAGTGACTCTGCTCAGTGAGGGGGTGAGTGAGGGAGAGTCAGTGACTCTGCTCAGTGAGAGGGTGAGTGAGGGAGAGTCAGTGACTCTGCTCAGTGAGGGGGTGAGTGAGGGAGAGTCAGTGACTCTGCTCAGTGAGGGGGTGAGTGAGGGAGAGTCAGTGTCTCTACTCAATGAGGGGGTGAGTGAGAGTCAGTGACTGCTCAGTGAGGGGGTGAGTGAGGGAGAGTCCGAGACTCAGCTCAGTGAGGGGTGAGGGAGAGTCAGTGACTCTGCTCAGTGAGGGGGTGAGTGAGGGAGAGTCAGTGACTCTGCTCAGTGAGGGGGTGAGTGAGGGAGAGTCATTGACTCTGCTCAGTGAGGGTGTGAGTGAGGGAGAGTCAGTGACTCTGCTCAGTGAGGGTGTGAGTGAGGGAGAGTCAGTGACTCTGCTCAGTGAGGGGGTGAGTGAGGGAGAGTCAGTGAATCTGGTCAGTGAGGGGGTGAGTGAGGGAGAGTCAGTGAATCTGGTCAGTGAGGGGGTGAGTGAGGGAGAGTCAGTGACTCTGCTCAGTGAGGGTGTGAGTGAGGGAGAGTCAGTGACTCTGCTCAGTGAGAGGGTGAGTGAGGGAGAGTCAGTGACTCTGCTCAATGAGGGGGTGAGTGAGAAAGAGTCAGTGACTCTGCTCAGTGAGGGGGTGAGTGAGGGAGAGTCAGTGACTCTGCTCAGTGAGCGGATAAGTGAGGGAGAGTCAGTGACTCTGCTCAGTGAGGGGGTGAGTGAGGGAGAGTCAGTGACTCTGCTCAGTGAGGGGGTGAGTGAGGGAGAGTCAGTGACTCTGCTCAGTGAGCGGATAAGTGAGGGAGAGTCAGTGACTCTGCTCAGTGAGGGGGTGAGTGAGGGAGAGTCAGTGACTCTGCTCAGTGAGAGGGTGAGTGAGGGAGAGTCAGTGACTCTGCTCCGTGAGGGGGTGAGTGAGGGAGAGTCAGTGACTCTGCTCAGTGAGGGGGTGAGTGAGGGAGAGTCAGTGACTCTGCTCCGTGAGGGGGTGAGTGAGGGAGATTCAGTGACTCTGCTCCGTGAGGGGGTGAGTGAGGGAGAGTCAGTGACTCTGCTCAGTGAGGGGGTGAGTGAGGGAGAGTCAGTGACTCTGCTCAGTGAGGGGGTGAGTGAGGGAGAGTCAGTGACTCTGCTCAGTGAGGGGTGAGTGAGGGAGAGTCAGTGACTCTGGTCCGTGAGGGGTGAGTGAGGGAGAGTCAGTGACTCTGCTCAGTGAGGGGGTGAGTGAGGGAGAGTCAGTGACTCTGCTCAGTGAGGGGGTGAGTGAGGGAGAGTCAGTGACTGCTCAGTGAGGGAGTGAGTGAGGGAGAGTCAGTGACTCTGCACAGTGAGGGGGTGAGTGAGGGAGAGTCAGTGACTCTGCTCAGTGAGTGGGTGAGGGAGGGAGAGTCAGTGACTCTGCTCAGTGAGGGGGTGAGTGAGGGAGAGTCAGTGACTGCTTAGTGAGGGGGTGAGTGAGGGAGAGTCAGAGACTCTGCTCAGTGAGGGGTGAGCGAGGGAGCGTCAGTGACTCTGCTCAGTGAGGGGGTGTGGTGAGGGAGAGTCAGTGACTCTGCTCAGTGAGGGTGTGAGTGAGGTAGAGTCAGTGAGTCTGCTCAGTGAGGGGGTGAGTGAGGGAGAGTCAGTGACTCTGCTCAGTGAGGGGGTGAGGGAGAGTCAGCGACCCTGCTCAGTGAGGGGGTGAGTGAGGGAGATTCAGTGACTCTGCTCAGTGAGGGGGTGAGTGAGGGAGAGTCAGTGACTCTGCTCAGTGAGGGTGTGAGTGAGGGAGAGTCAGTGACTCTGCTCAGTGAGGGGTTGAGTGAGGGAGAGTCAGTGACTCTGCTCAGTGAGGGAGTGAGGGAGAGTCAGTGACTCTGCTCAGTGAGGGGGTGAGGGAGAGTCAGTGACTCTGCTCAGTGAGGGGGTGAGTGAGGGAGAATCAGTGACTCTGCTCAGTGAGCGGGTGAGTGAGGGAGAGTCAGTGACTCTGCTCAGTGAGGGGGTGAGTGAGGGAGAGTCAGTGACTCTGCTCAGTGAGGGGGTGAGTGAGGGAGAGTCAGTGACTGCTCAGTGAGGAGGTGAGTGAGGGAGAGTCAGCGACGCTGCTCAGTGAGGGGGTGAGTGAGGGGGAGTCAGTGACTCTGCTCAGTGAGGGGGTGAGTGAGGGAGAGTCAGTGATTCTGCTCAGCGAGGGGGTGAGTGAGGGAGAGTCAGTGACTCCGCTCAGTGAGGTGGTGAGTGAGGGAGAGTCAGTGACTGCTTAGTGAGGGGGTGAGTGAGGGAGAGTCAGTGTCTCTGCTCAGTGAGGGGGTGAGTGAGAGTCAGTGAGGGTGTGAGTGAGAGAAAGTCAGTGACCTGCTCAGTGAGGGGGTGGGTGAGGGAGAGTCAGAGACTATGCTCAGTGAGGGGTGAGGGAGGGAGCGTCAGTGACTCTGCTCAGCGAGTGGGTGAGTGAGGGGGGAGTCAGTGACTCTGCTCAGTGAGGGGGTGAGTGAGGGAGAGTCAGTGACTCTGCTCAGTGAGGGGGTGAGGGAGAGTCAGTGACTCTGCTCAGTGAGGGGGTGAGTGAGGGGGGAGTCAGTGACTCTGCTCAGTGAGGGTGTGAGTGAGGGAGAGTCAGTGACTCTGCTCAGTGAGGGGGTGAGTGAGGGAGAGTCAGTGACTCTGCTCAGTGAGGGTGTGAGTGAGGGAGATTCAGTGACTCTGCTCAGTGAGGGGTGAGTGAGGGAGAGTCAGTGACTCTGCTCAGTGAGGGGGTGAGGGAGAGTCAGCGACTCTGCTCAGTCAGGGGGTGAGTGAGGGAGATTCAGTGACTCTGCTCAGTGAGGGGGTGAGTGAGGGAGAGTCAGTGACTCTGCTCAGTGAGGGTGTGAGGGAGAGTCAGTGACTCTGCTCAGTGAGGGGGTGAGTGAGGGAGAATCAGTGACTCAGCTCAGTGAGAGGGTGAGTGAGGGAGAGTCAGTGACTCTGCTCAGTGAGCGGGTGAGGGAGAGTCAGTGACTCTGCTCAGTGAGGGGGTGAGTGAGGGAGAGTCAGTGACTCTGCTCAGTGAGGGGGTGAGTGAGGGAGAGTCAGTGACTGCTCAGTGAGGGGGTGAGTGAGGGAGAGTCAGTGACTCTGCTCAGTGAGGGGGTGAGTGAGGGAGAGTGAGTGACTGCTCAGCGAGGAGGTGAGTGAGGGAGAGTCAGTGACTGCTCAGTGAGGGGGTGAGTGAGGGAGAGTCAGTGACTCTGCTCAGTGAGGGGGTTAGTGAGGGAGAGTCAGTGACTCTGCTCAGTGAGGGTGTGAGTGAGGGGAGAGTCAGGGACTCTGCTCAGTGAGAGGGTGAGTGAGGGGGGAGTCAGTGACTCTGCTCAGTGAGGGTGTGGTGAGGGAGAGTCAGTGACTCTGCTCAGCGAGGGGTTGAGTGAGGGAGAGTCAGTGACTCTGCTCAGTGAGGGAGTGAGGGAGAGTCAGTGACTCTGCTCAGTGAGGGGGTGAATGAGGGAGACTCAGTGACTCTGCTCAGTGAGAGGGTGAGTGAGGGAGAGTCAGTGACTCTGCTCAGTGAGAGGGTGAGTGAGGGAGAGTCAGTGACTCTGCTCAGTGAGCGGGTGAGTGAGGGAGTCAGTGACTCTGCTCAGTGAGGGGGTGAGTGAGGGAGAGTCAGTGACTCTGCTCAGTGAGGGGGTTAGTGAGGGAGAGTCAGTGACTCTGCTCAGTGAGGGTGTGAGTGAGGGGAGAGTCAGTGACTCTGCTCAGTGAGGGGGTGAGTGAGGGAGAGTCAGTGACTGCTCAGTGAGGGGGTGAGTGAGGGAGAGTCAGTGACTCTGCTCAGTGAGGGGGTGAGTGAGGGAGAGTGAGTGACTGCTCAGCGAGGAGGTGAGTGAGGGAGAGTCAGTGACTGCTCAGTGAGGGGGTGAGTGAGGGAGAGTCAGTGACTCTGCTCAGTGAGGGGGTTAGTGAGGGAGAGTCAGTGACTCTGCTCAGTGAGGGTGTGAGTGAGGGGAGAGTCAGGGACTCTGCTCAGTGAGAGGGTGAGTGAGGGGGGAGTCAGTGACTCTGCTCAGTGAGGGTGTGGTGAGGGAGAGTCAGTGACTCTGCTCAGCGAGGGGTTGAGTGAGGGAGAGTCAGTGACTCTGCTCAGTGAGGGAGTGAGGGAGAGTCAGTGACTCTGCTCAGTGAGGGGGTGAATGAGGGAGACTCAGTGACTCTGCTCAGTGAGAGGGTGAGTGAGGGAGAGTCAGTGACTCTGCTCAGTGAGAGGGTGAGTGAGGGAGAGTCAGTGACTCTGCTCAGTGAGCGGGTGAGTGAGGGAGTCAGTGACTCTGCTCAGTGAGGGGGTGAGTGAGGGAGAGTCAGTGACTCTGCTCAGTGAGGGGGTTAGTGAGGGAGAGTCAGTGACTCTGCTCAGTGAGGGTGTGAGTGAGGGGAGAGTCAGTGACTCTGCTCAGTGAGGGGGTGAGTGAGGGAGAGTCAGTGACTCTGCTCAGTGAGGGGGTGAGTGAGGGAGAGTCAGTGACTCTGCTCAGTGAGGGTGTGGTGAGGGAGAGTCAGTGACTCTGCTCAGTGAGGGTGTGAGTGAGGGAGAGTCAGTGACTCTGCTCAGTGAGGGGGTGAGTGAGGGAGAGTCAGTGACTCTGCTCAGTGAGGGGGTGTGTGAGGGAGAGTCAGTGACTCTGCTCAGTGAGGGGGTGAGGGAGAGTCAGCGACTCTGCTCAGTGAGGGGGTGAGTGAGGGAGATTCAGTGACTCTGCTCAGTGAGGGGGTGAGTGAGGGAGAGTCAGTGACTCTGCTCAGTGAGGGGGTGAGTGAGGGAGAGTCAGTGACTCTGCTCAGTGAGGGTGTGAGTGAGGGAGAGTCAGTGACTCTGCTCAGTGAGGGGTTGAGTGAGGGAGAGTCAGTGACTCTGCTCAGTGAGGGGGTGAGGGAGGGAGAGTCAGTGACTCGGCTCAGTGAGGGGTGAGGGAGGGAGCGTCAGTGACTCTGCTCAGTGAGGGGGTGTGGTGAGGGAGAGTCAGTGACTCTGCTCAGTGAGGGTGTGAGTGAGGGAGAGTCAGTGACTCTGCTCAGTGAGGGGGTGAGTGAGGGGGGAGTCAGTGACTCTGCTCAGTGAGGGGGTGAGTGAGGGAGAGTCAGTGACTCTGCTCAGTGAGGGGGTGAGTGAGGGAGAGTCAGTGACTCTGCTCAGTGAGGGGGTGAGGGAGAGTCAGCGACTCTGCTCAGTCAGGGGGTGAGTGAGGGAGATTCAGTGACTCTGCTCAGTGAGGGTGTGAGTGAGGGAGAGTTAGTGACTCTGCTCAGTGAGGGGGTGAGTGAGGGAGAGTCAGTGACTCTGCTCACCGAGGGGGCGAGTGAGGGAGAGTCAGTGACTCTGCACAGTGAGGGGGTGAGTGAGGGAGAGTCAGTGACTCTGCTCAGTGAGGGGGTGAGGGAGGGAGAGTCAGTGACTCTGCTCAGTGAGGGGGTGAGTGAGGGAGAGTCAGTGACTGCTTAGTGAGGGGGTGAGTGAGGGAGAGTCAGAGACTGCTCAGTGAGGGGTGAGGGAGGAAGCGTCAGTGACTCTGCTCAGTGAGGGGGTGTGGTGAGGGAGAGTCAGTGACACTGCTCAGTGAGGGGGTGAGTGAGGGAGAGTCAGTGACTCTGCTCATTGAGGGGGTGAGTGAGGGAGAGTCAGTGACTCTGCTCAGTGAGGGGGTGAGGGAGAGTCAGCGACCCTGCTCAGTGAGGGGGTGAGTGAGGGAGAGTCAGTGACTCTGCTCAGCGAAGGGGTGAGTGAGGGAGAGTCAGTGACTCTGCTCAGTGAGGGGGTGAGTGAGGGAGAGTCAGTGACTGCTTAGTGAGGTGGTGAGTGAGGGAGAGTCAGTGACTGCTCAGTGAGCGTTAAGTGAGGGAGAGTCAGTGACTCTGCTCAGTGAGGGGGTGAGTGAGGGAGAGTCAGTGACTCTGCTCAGTGAGGGTGTGAGTGAGGGAGAGTCAGTGACTCTGCTCAGTGAGGGGTTGAGTGAGGGAGAGTCAGTGACTCTGCTCAGTGAGGGAGTGAGGGAGAGTCAGTGACTCTGCTCAGTGAGGGGGTGAGGGAGAGTCAGTGACTTTGCTCAGTGAGGGGGTGAGTGAGGGAGAGTCAGTGACTCTGCTCAGTGAGGGGGTGAGTGAGGGAGAGTCAGTGACTCTGCTCAGTGAGGGTGTGAGTGAGGCAGAGTCAGTGACTCTGCTCAGTGAGGGGTTGAGTGAGGGAGAGTCAGTGACTCTGCTCAGTGAGGGGGTGAGGGAGGGAGAGTCAGTGACTCGGCTCTGAGGGGTGAGGGAGGGAGCGTCAGTGACTCTGCTCAGTGAGGGGGTGAGTGAGGGAGAGTCAGTGACTCTGCTCAGTGAGGGGGTGAGTGAGGGGGGAGTCAGTGACTCTGCTCAGTGAGGGGGTGAGTGAGGGAGATTCAGTGACTCTGCTCAGTGAGGGGTGAGTGAGGGAGAGTCAGTGACTCTGCTCAGTGAGGGTGTGAGGGAGAGTCAGTGACTCTGCTCAGTGAGGGGGTGAGTGAGGGAGAATCAGTGACTCAGCTCAGTGAGAGGGTGAGTGAGGGAGAGTCAGTGAGTCTGCTCAGTGAGCGGGTGAGGGAGAGTCAGTGACTCTGCTCAGTGAGGGGGTGAGTGAGGGAGAGTCAGTGACTCTGCTCAGTGAGGGGGTGAGTGAGGGAGAGTCAGTGACTCTGCTCAGTGAGGGGGTGAGTGAGGGAGAGTCAGTGACTCTGCTCAGTGAGGGGGTGAGTGAGGGAGAGTGAGTGACTGCTCAGCGAGGAGGTGAGTGAGGGAGAGTCAGTGACTGCTCAGTGAGGGGGTGAGTGAGGGAGAGTCAGTGACTCTGCTCAGTGAGGGGGTTAGTGAGGGAGTCAGTGACTCTGCTCAGTGAGGGTGTGAGTGAGGGGAGAGTCAGGGACTCTGCTCAGTGAGAGGGTGAGTGAGGGGGGAGTCAGTGACTCTGCTCAGTGAGGGTGTGGTGAGGGAGAGTCAGTGACTCTGCTCAGCGAGGGGTTGAGTGAGGGAGAGTCAGTGACTCTGCTCAGTGAGGGAGTGAGGGAGAGTCAGTGACTCTGCTCAGTGAGGGGGTGAGGGAGAGTCAGTGACTCTGCTCAGTGAGGGGGTGAATGAGGGAGACTCAGTGACTCTGCTCAGTGAGAGGGTGAGTGAGGGAGAGTCAGTGACTCTGCTCAGTGAGAGGGTGAGTGAGGGAGAGTCAGGGACTCTGCTCAGTGAGCGGGTGAGTGAGGGAGTCAGTGACTCTGCTCAGTGAGGGGGTGAGTGAGGGAGAGTCAGTGACTCTGCTCAGTGAGGGGGTTAGTGAGGGAGAGTCAGTGACTCTGCTCAGTGAGGGGGTGAGTGAGGGAGAGTCAGTGACTCTGCTCAGTGAGGGTGTGAGTGAGGGAGAGTCAGTGACTCTGCTCAGTGAGGGTGTGAGTGAGGGGAGAGTCAGTGACTCTGCTCAGTGAGGGGGTGAGTGAGGGAGAGTCAGTGACTCTGCTCAGTGAGGGTGTGAGTGAGGGAGAGTCAGTGACTCTGCTCAGTGAGGGTGTGGTGAGGGAGAGTCAGTGACTCTGCTCAGTGAGGGTGTGAGTGAGGGAGAGTCAGTGACTCTGCTCAGTGAGGGGGTGAGTGAGGGGGGAGTCAGTGACTCTGCTCAGTGAGGGGGTGAGTGAGGGAGAGTCAGTGACTCTGCTCAGTGAGGGGGTGTGTGAGGGAGAGTCAGTGACTCTGCTCAGTGAGGGGGTGAGGGAGAGTCAGCGACTCTGCTCAGTGAGGGGGTGAGTGAGGGAGATTCAGTGACTCTGCTCAGTGAGCGGATAAGTGAGGGAGAGTCAGTGACTCTGCTCAGTGAGGGGGTGAGGGAGAGTCAGTGACTCTGCTCAGTGAGGGTGTGAGTGAGGGAGAGTCAGTGACTCTGCTCAGTGAGGGGGTGAGTGAGGGAGAGTCAGTGACTCTGCTCAGTGAGGGGGTGAGTGAGGGAGAGTCAGTGACTCTGCTCAGTGAGGGTGTGAGTGAGGGAGAGTCAGTGTCTCTGCTCAGTGAGGGGGTGAGTGAGGGAGAGTCAGTGACTCTGCTCAGTGAGGGGGTGAGTGAGGGAGAGTCAGTGACTCTGCTCAGTGAGGGGGTGAGTGAGGGAGAGTCAGTGACTCTGCTCAGTGAGGGGTTGAGTGAGGGAGAGTCAGTGACTCTGCTCAGTGAGGGGGTGAGGGAGGGAGAGTCAGTGACTCGGCTCAGTGAGGGGTGAGGGAGGGAGCGTCAGTGACTCTGCTCAGTGAGGGGGTGAGTGAGGGAGAGTCAGTGACTCTGCTCAGTGAGGGGGTGAGTGAGGGGGGAGTCAGTGACTCTGCTCAGTGAGGGGGTGAGTGAGGGAGAGTCAGTGACTCTGCTCAGTGAGGGGGTGAGTGAGGGAGAGTCAGTGACTCTGCTCAGTGAGGGGGTGAGGGAGAGTCAGTGACTCTGCTCAGTGAGGGGGTGGGTGAGGGAGAGTCAGTGACTCTGCTCAGTGAGGGTGTGAGTGAGGGAGAGTCAGTGACTCTGCTCAGTGAGGGGGTGAGTGAGGGGGGAGTCAGTGACTCTGCTCAGTGAGGGGGTGAGTGAGGGAGAGTCAGTGACTCTGCTCAGTGAGGGGGTGAGTGAGGGAGAGTCAGTGACTCTGCTCAGTGAGGGGGTGAGGGAGAGTCAGCGACTCTGCTCAGTCAGGGGGTGAGTGAGGGAGATTCAGTGACTCTGCTCAGTGAGGGTGTGAGTGAGGGAGAGTTAGTGACTCTGCTCAGTGAGGGGGTGAGTGAGGGAGAGTCAGTGACTCTGCTCAGCGAGGGGGCGAGTGAGGGAGAGTCAGTGACTCTGCACAGTGAGGGGGTGAGTGAGGGAGAGTCAGTGACTCTGCTCAGTGAGGGGGTGAGGGAGGGAGAGTCAGTGACTCTGCTCAGTGAGGGGGTGAGTGAGGGAGAGTCAGTGACTGCTTAGTGACTGGGTGAGTGAGGGAGAGTCAGAGACTGCTCAGTGAGGGGTGAGGGAGGAAGCGTCAGTGACTCTGCTCAGTGAGGGGGTGTGGTGAGGGAGAGTCAGTGACACTGCTCAGTGAGGGAGT
The DNA here is from genome assembly GCF_047496885.1 of Scyliorhinus torazame. NCBI lineage: Eukaryota > Metazoa > Chordata > Chondrichthyes > Carcharhiniformes > Scyliorhinidae > Scyliorhinus > Scyliorhinus torazame. The sequence goes on from NC_092716.1 coordinate 131,023,814, forward strand.
GAGTGAGGGAGAGTCAGTGACTCTGCTCATTGAGGGGGTGAGTGAGGGAGAGTCAGTGACTCTGCTCAGTGAGGGGGTGAGTGAGGGAGAGTCAGTGACTGCTTAGTGAGGGGGTGAGTGAGGGAGAGTCAGTGACTCTGCTCAGTGAGGGGTTGAGTGAGGGAGAGTCAGTGACTCTGCTCAGTGAGGGAGAGTCAGTGACTCTGCTCAGTGAGGGGGTGAGGGAGAGTCAGTGACTTTGCTCAGTGAGGGGGTGAGTGAGGGAGAGTCAGTGACTCTGCTCAGTGAGAGGGTGAGTGAGGGAGAGTCAGTGACTCTGCTCAGTGAGAGGGTGAGTGAGGGAGAGTCAGTGACTGTGCTCAGTGAGGGGGTGAGTGAGGGAGAGTCAGTGACTCTGCTCAGTGAGAGGGTGAGTGAGGGAGAGTCAGTGACTCTGCTCAGTGAGGGGGTGAGTGAGGGAGAGTCAGTGACTCTGCTCAGTGAGCGGGTGAGTGAGGGAGAGTCAGTGACTCTGCTCAGTGAGGGGGTTAGTGAGGGAGAGTCAGTGACTCTGCTCAGTGAGGGGGTGAGTGAGGGAGAGTCAGTGACTCTGCTCAGTGAGGGGGTGAGTGAGGGAGAGTCAGTGACTGCTCAGTGAGGGTGTGGTGAGGGAGAGTCAGTGACTCTGCTCAGTGAGGGTGTGAGTGAGGGAGAGTCAGTGACTCTGCTCAGTGAGGGGGTGAGTGAGGGAGAGTCAGTGACTCTGCTCAGTGAGGGGGTGAGTGAGGGAGAGTCAGTGACTGCTCAGTGAGGGTGTGGTGAGGGAGAGTCAGTGACTCTGCTCAGTGAGGGTGTGAGTGAGGGAGAGTCAGTGACTCTGCTCAGTGAGGGGGTGAGTGAGGGAGAGTCAGTGACTGCTCAGTGAGGGTGTGGTGAGGGAGAGTCAGTGACTCTGCTCAGTGAGGGTGTGAGTGAGGGAGAGTCAGTGACTCTGCTCAGTGAGGGGGTGAGTGAGGGAGAGTCAGTGACTCTGCTCAGCGAGGGGGTGAGTGAGGGAGAGTCAGTGACTCGGCTCAGTGAGGGGGTGAGTGAGGGAGAGTCAGTGACTCTGCTCAGTGAGGGGGTGAGTGAGGGAGAGTCAGTGACTCTGCTCAGTGAGCGGATAAGTGAGGGAGAGTCAGTGACTCTGCTCAGTGAGGGGGTGAGTGAGGGAGAGTCAGCGACTCTGCTCAGTCAGGGGGTGAGTGAGGGAGAGTCAGTGACTCTGCTCAGTGAGCGAGTGAGGGAGAGTCAGTGACTCTGCTCAGTGAGGGGGTGAGTGAGGGAGAGTCAGTGACTCTGCTCAGTGAGGGGGTGAGTGAGGGAGAGTCAGTGACTCTGCTCAGCGAGGGGGCGAGTGAGGGAGAGTCAGTGACTCTGCTCAGTGAGGGGGTGAGTGAGGGAGAGTCAGTGACTCTGCTCAGTGAGGGGGTGAGTGAGGGAGAGTCAGTGACTCTGCTCAGTGAGGGTGTGAGTGAGGGAGAGTCAGTGACTCTGCTCAGTGAGGGGTTGAGTGAGAGTCAGTGACTCTGCTCAGTGAGGGGGTGAGGGAGAGTCAGTGACTCTGCTCAGTGAGGGGGTGAGTGAGGGAGAATCAGTGACTCTGCTCAGTGAGAGGGTGAGTGAGGGAGAGTCAGTGACTCTGCTCAGTGAGCGGGTGAGGGAGAGTCAGTGACTCTGCTCGGTGAGGGGGTGAGTGAGGGAGAGTCAGTGACTCTGCTCAGTGAGGGGGTGAGTGAGGGAGAGTCAGTGACTCTGCTCAGTGAGGGGGTGAGTGAGGGAGAGTGAGTGACTGCTCAGCGAGGAGGTGAGTGAGGGAGAGTCAGTGACTGCTCAGTGAGGGGGTGAGTGAGGGAGAGTCAGTGACTCTGCTCAGTGAGGGTGTGAGTGAGGGGAGAGTCAGGGACTCTGCTCAGTGAGGGGGTGAGTGAGGGAGAGTTAGTGACTGCTCAGTGAGGGGGTGAGTGAGGGAGAGTCAGTGACTTTGCACAGTGAGGGGGTGAGGGAGGGAGAGTCAGTGACTCTGCTCAGTGAGGGGGTGAGTGAGGGAGAGTCAGTGACTCGGCTCAGTGAGGGGCTGAGTGAGGGAGAGTCAGTGACTGCTTAGTGAGGGGGTGAGTGAGGGAGAGTCAGAGACGCTGCTCAGTGAGGGGTGAGGGAGGAAGCGTCAGTGACTCTGCTCAGTGAGGGGGTGTGGTGAGGGAGAGTCAGTGACACAGCTCAGTGAGGGGGTGAGTGAGGGAGAGTCAGTGACTCTGCTCAGTGAGGGGGTGAGGGAGAGTCAGCGACCCTGCTCAGTGAGGGGGTGAGTGAGGGAGAGTCAGTGACTCTGCTCAGCGAAGGGGTGAGTGAGGGAGAGTCAGTGACTCTGCTCAGTGAGGGGGTGAGTGAGGGAGAGTCAGTGACTCTGCTCAGTGAGAGGGTGAGTGAGGGAGAGTCAGTGACTCTGCTCAGTGAGGGGGTTAGTGAGGGAGAGTCAGTGACTCTGCTCAGTGAGGGTGTGAGTGAGGGGAGAGTCAGTGACTCTGCTCAGTGAGGGGGTGAGTGAGGGAGAGTCAGTGACTGCTCAGTGAGGGTGTGGTGAGGGAGAGTCAGTGACTCTGCTCAGTGAGGGTGTGAGTGAGGGGGAGTCAGTGACTCTGCTCAGTGAGGGGTTGAGTGAGGGAGAGTCAGTGACTCTGCTCAGTGAGGGGGTGAGGGAGGGAGAGTCAGTGACTCGGCTCTGAGGGGTGAGGGAGGGAGCGTCAGTGACTCTGCTCAGTGAGGGGGTGAGTGAGGGAGAGTCAGTGACTCTGCTCAGTGAGGGTGTGAGTGAGGGAGAGTCAGTGACTCTGCTCAGTGAGGGGGTGA